>NC_135969.1:3233636-3833636 GCF_053455715.1 Rhinoraja longicauda
AACTCCCCTTCCCATTCCCAAACTGACCTTTCTGTCCTGGGCCTCTCCATTGTCAGAGTGAGGTCAAGCCTAAATGGGAGGAACAGCTTCTCATATGGGCAGCATTTCATTTGGGCAGCTTACAACCGAGCAGCTTAAAATGAATATTGATTTATCTAATTTCAATAACCCTTGCATCCCCCCTCTCTCTCCGTCCGCCCCCACCCTAGTCATTGTACTAGTTTTACTGTTATCCTGGTGAGTTCCCCTATCTATATACTCTGTGCCCCACATTTCCTTGAGTATTGTTGCTTTTTTGCACATCTTCCTTTCATTTCTCCTAGGTACTGTCTATAATCTCTCGCTTCCCTTTTTCCTGACTCTTGGTCTGAAAAAGGGTCATGACCTGAAACGTCACCTATTCCTTTTCCTCAGAGATGCTGCCTGACCTGCTGAGTTACTTCAGCCTTTTTTTGTCTGTCTTTGGTTTAAACCAGCATCTGCAGTTTCTCCCAACACATTAAATATATTGATGGCTGACAGAAAAGCCCTGGTATTTGGCAGTCCTGAAAGCGAATTTAGCAATCCTGGGTCCAGTGGCTCATTTGTGTTCAGTAGTTTGTCCTATACTTTCTGAAAATGCAAAGTATGCAATCTCGCATGACAACTCTCATCATAAAATACTATTAAAATGGATCACACCAATAATTAAATATGTTTTTGTTTATGCATTTGGATGAGGGGAAAGATAAAAATCACCTGGAAACTACTGGAGGTTCAGCACTTGCTTCCTGAAAGGACTGGAGGAGGTTTAGTTTAGACATTCCCGTAGATTAGCACTATCCTACAGACCAGGGACAATTTACAATTGTTACTGAAGCCAAATTAACCTTCAAACCCGTACATGTTTGAAGTGTGGGAGGAAATACGGGGAGGACATACGGGCTCTGTACAGACAGCACCCATAGTCAGGATTGAACCCGTGGTCTCTGGTGCTGAATGGCAGCAACTCTACCGCTGCACCACCGCGCCACCCAGAGGTAGAAAACCGATATATATTTAAATATATATTTGGATGTGTGCTAGGAGCACTGTGACTTGCAGATCTATGTATCAAGTGCTACAAGGTGGCTCCAGGTTGCGAAGCACGTTGACTAGATGGCCAAATGGTTGCCTCCACTGTGTACATTTCTAATTCAGAGTGAAGTATTTTTAAAATGCAGATGCTGTGAATACAAGCGTCACCAAAAAGGAGAAAAAAGCTATTTCAAGAAAAAAAATGTTTACCAAGTGCATTAACATGATAAATGTCTGATTAAATTTCTACCTGATGTATTTTCTTTAGGTAGCAATACTATTTAGGCTTGATATTCTAATTTGTATTCCTGTGTCTGTGATGAAAGTTTATTCAGTGTTTCCGAGCTTGCTATAGATTCTATCCATATTGAACCTTGGCTTGACTTTGGTCATTTTTTTAATTGGTTCTGCACGATGCTTTCAAAGATTATTGTTTCAATGTCCTATTTACTAGTCTCAGCACTCAGTTAATGGGGATGTGCAGATTTTAAAAAATGATTTCTTTAAGTTTTGCTGAAGTTTTAGGATTGACCTATATGCATATGGTCATGTTATTAACAATTTAGATTGTATTAAAATAATAAATTTGATACTGACCATAAGCCTTGGACTGGTGCTGGGGAATGACCTAGCCGGCTGTTTGACAGAATTGCTCTCCTCCTATGAGGTGGTTATTTTAAACAACAATTTCTCCCTCAGGTTATCATTGTTAAACATCATTCAGCAATCTAAGTCTCTTAGCTGGTGATCTAATCCTCAGTGATTACACTGTTTTATATCCTTATAAAAATATACTTTCTTGAAGGAAAAATACTCCCACGTAGCCTTTTATACTGTGCGATATAATTTTGATCAGGATGCATTTTTAAATCACAGTCTACATCAATCTTCAGATTTGTGGCTATATATTACAGTTACCTAATAGCAGTGGTTAGGGAGCTTTTTCCAATCACTCCAATGGTTAACTCTAACAAAATGCCATTTATTTTGAAATACTACTTTAAAGAATTGTAAGTGCAATTGTGAAGCAGAGGCAATAATCTTGATTTCAGTGCTACAGCAAACATGCAGCACAACAAAGCCCGTATGGATGTGTCTTATTGCCACTTGGAGATGTGATTCTAAGCTGTATTGCTCAATTATCAGAATAGCTTTAAAGAAATATCAGTGCTCTTGGTCTCTGCGCAGACTTTACTTTTTCAAGTCATGTCACAAAAAAGTGGGAATCATAGGTTTTCCTCATTCTGCAAAGGACAGTTGTATAATTGGCTGTTCAAAGATATTAATTTACCATGAAACATAAATCCTGCATCATTTCAGCTCAGAATATTGTTGATCATATGTCTGTATATTTGAGAAGCAATCATAATAGATATTTGTATTAATGATTATCAAATAACGATGCAAGAGTAAAACAGAGTGCCTCGATGGGTTATATGTTGACAATATATTTTTGGTACTGGAATATGTCACAATACAAAGAAGACTGGAAGCAAAAGACAAGTAAAAGAAAATCTTGCAGGTATTATGGAATCCTTGCCTTCATCTGGAAAGAAACAACAATTTGCATTTATACAATAATGTTGTTAGCCCTGCGGTTCCCAAGCACTTTATCATCAATGGAGCAGACCAGGGACTATTTAGATCCATAGATAGGATGGAAACAGGCCCATCGGCCCACCTTGTTCTTAGTGACAAAGTTGACATTCAGGGGTAGTTCCATTTGCCTGCATTTGGCTCATATCCCTAGGAAAAAGAGAGTGTGTGTTGACTTGCCCCTCATGATCTTGTATTGCTCAGTAGGGTCTCCACTCAACTGCCAATGCTCTCAAGAAAAAGTCCCACCTATTCAAAATCCCCCTCCCACTCCCAGTCTGACCTTTCTGTCATAGGCCTCCTCCAGTGCCATAGTGAGGCCCACCGGAAAATGGAGGAACAGCACCTCATATTTCGCTTGGGCAGCTTGCAGCCCAGCAGTATGAACATTGACTTCTCTAACTTTAGATAGTTCCCCTGTCCCTCTCTTCCCCTCCCCCTTCCCAGTTCTCAATCTATCTTCCTATCTCCACCTATATCCTTCCTTTGTCCCGCCCCCCTGACATCAGTCTGAAGAAGGGTCTCGACCCGAAGCGTCACCCATTCCTTCTCTCCTGAGATGCTGCCTGACCTGCTGAGTTACTCCAGCATTTTGTGATACCAATAACTTAACCCTGTAAGTTCAGGTAACATCCTGGTGAATCTCTTCTGCACCGATTCCAACAATGACATCCGTCCTTACACTTTCCTTCCTGTACTGGGTGGCCAGAACTACACACAGTACTCCAAGTGTGGTCTCACTAATGACTTCTACAGCAATATCATACATATTTGTATTCAATATTCTTGTATTCAATATTCTTCCTAATGAAGGCAAGTGTGCCAAACACCACCTTCACCTCCCTGTCTGCCTGACTCGCCCTGACCTGGTTTGACAAACCTTACACTTGTCAGGGCTCAATTCCATTTTCCATTCATTGGCCCACCTTCCCAACTGATCTAGATCTGGTTGTAAACTTAGATGTAACTTCTGCACTCTACATTCTACCACCAATTGAAGTGTCATCTGAAAATGTTGTGATACTGTTAACCATATCATCACCCAAATCAATAAAGTAGATAACAAACAATATTGGACACAGCAGTGACCCCTGTGGCACGTGGCTAGTCACAGACCTCAGAGCCGAAAAAAACCCTCCACAACTACCATTTGACTCCTTCCTTCAAGCCAGTTTTGAATCCAGTCACCTTGGTTTCCATGTGATCTAATTGTCAGACTAATCTACCATTCAGGAAACTTGCAAAGACGTTATTAAACATAACAGATTGAACACAAGGAACTGCAGATGCTGTCTTACAGAAAAAGACATAATGCTGGAGTAACTCAGTGGGTCAGGCATCGTCACTGGAGAAAATGGATAACAGATGTTATGAGTTGTGATCCTTTTTCAGACTGAATGTGGGGGGTGGTGTTGGAAGAAAGCTGGAAGAGAAGTGCAGGAAATAAAGTTAGACACGGGGGGGGGGGGGGGGGGGGGGGGGTTAGATTGGCAGATGGGTAGATAAAGGCCAGTGATTAATAGAAAAAAGGTGTGAGACAAGAAGATGAAGATAGAAGGTGCACAAAATGTAAAGCCGGAGGAAGGGAGGAAGGAAGAAAAGGTGGAAGGGGAGGTGAGAAGGGGAAAGGGAGAAATGGGTGTACATCCAAGTGGGGCACAGGGATGAGAGGGGGAAGTACAGCACAGGAACAGGCCATTTGCCCACAATGTCTGTGCCAAACATATACCAAGTTAAACTAATCTCTGTCCGCATGTGCTCCATGTCCGTGTGCCAATCTAAAAGTCTCTTCAATGCCACTATCATTTATGCACAGTGGCGCAGTGGTAGAGCTGCTGCCTCTCAGTGCCTGAGGCCTGAGTTCAATCTTGACTATGGGTGCTGATTGTGAGGAGTTTGTATGTTCTCCCTGTGTCCATATGGATTTTCTCTGGGTGCTCCGGTTTCCTCCCACATTCCAAAGACATGCAAGTTTGTAGGTTAATTGGCTTCTGCAAATTGCCCCTCGTAGACTTGTGTACGGAAGATTGATGGTTGGCATGGACTCGTTGGGCCGAAGGGCCTTTTTTTTCATGCTGTATCTGTAAAACATCTGAGCTAAACTAATCATTCACCACCTCCCCTGCTAGTGTGTTCCAAGCACCTAAGATTCTCTGAGTTTAAAAAATAAATTGTAGTTCAACTTTCCTCCTCTGACCTTAAAGCAATTCCCTCTTAGAACATAGAACAGTACAGCACAAGAACGGGCTGTACGGACCACAATGTTTGTGCAAAACATAATGCCAGTTAAACTGATCTCATCTGCCTCTACATGATCCATATCCCACTTCTATACACTTCCACGTGCCTATCTAAAAGCCTCTTAAATGGCACTATCGTATCTGCTGCCACCATCACCCCTGGCAATGCGTTCCAGACCTAATAGCTATATTCTTTAGCATTGGACATTCCCATCCTGGGGAAAAAAAGTTCTGACTGTCTAAGCTATCTATGTCTCTCATAATTTTTTATACTTCTCTCAAGTCACCCATCAACCTCAGAGGTTCTAGAGAAAACAATGCAAGTCTATCCAACCTCTCCCTGTAGCTGAAAGCCCCTAATCCAGGCAGCGTTCTGGTAAATCTCCTCTGCACCCTCCCCAAAGCCTCCATATCTTTACTGCAATGGGGCGACCAGAATTACACGCAATACTTTAAATGCGGCCGAACCAATGTCTAATAGAGCTCTCTCATGACTTTCTGACTCATACTCAATGCCCCTAGCAATGAAGGCAAGTATACCATACACCGCCTTTACCACCTTATCTATTTCTGCTCCCACTTTCACTGAGCTATGAACTTGGACTAGAAGATCCCTCTGCACATCAGTGCCATTTGATGTATACTTTCCCCTCGCATTCAACCTCCCGAAGTGCAACACCTCACATTTGCTCTGGTTAAACTCCATCTGCCGTTTCTGCAGCTGATCTATAACCCACTGTATCTTTTGACACCCTTCCGTTGCACTGTGCGCAACTCCTCCAATTTTGGTATTTTCCTTCTACCACAACCTTCTGTCTTCTATAAATAAGCCAGTTCTAAATCGATACGGCAATATGGATCCATACCTCTTTTTTGACATTTCCATCCTGGGGAAAAGGTTCTGATGGCTCTCATAATTTTATCTACTTCTATCTGATCTCCCCTCAACCTTGCTCCAGAGAAAACAGTCTGAGTCTGTCCAACTTCTCCTTCTGGCTAATACCTTCTGATCCAGGCAGCATTCGGGTAGCATCTATGGAGAGAGAACTTAGAACAGTATAACACAGGAACAGGCCCTTCGGCCCATAATGTCTGTGCCAAGCATGTTGTCAAGGCCATCTCTTCAACTGCCTGCACAAAATCCATATCCCTCTATTTCCTGCATGTCCATGTGCCTATCCAGAAGTCTCTTAAATGCCACACCACCACCCCAAGCAGAGTTTTTCAGGCACTCATCACCCTCTGTGTAAAGATTCTGACTGTCTACGGTATCTGTGCCTCTCATAATTTTATATACTTCTATCAGGTCTCCCCGCAACCTCCTGCATCCCAAAAAAACGATCCAAGTCTGTCCATCGTCCCTCTGTCCCTATTACTCCCAGCATCATTCTGGTAAACCTCCTCTGCACCTTTGCCAAAGCCTCTCCATCCTTAGTGTACTGTGGAGGTCAGACTGCACGCAGTACTCCAAATACAGCGTAGCCAAAGTTTTACAAAGTTGCAACACGAGTTCCTGACTATACTCAATGCCTCGACGGATGAGGCAATCATACTATGCGCCTTTTTGTTAACCACTCGGTCTACTTGTGTTGTCACTTTCACGGATCTATAGACTTGGACCATGTAGATGGTTGAAACAGCTTTGAAGATTTGGGAGATGAATCATTGCCATAAACTATCTAGTCTCCAGACTGATTGTATTTTTTTTAGATTAGTTTAGTTTAGAGATGCAGCACAGAAACAGGCCCTTCGGCCCACCAGGTCCGCGCCGACCAGCGATCCCCGCATATTAACACTATCCTACACCCACTAAGGACAATTTTTACATTTACCAAGCCAATTAACCTACAAACCTGTATGTCTTTGGACTGTGGGAGGAAACCGAAGATCTTGGAGAAAACCCATGCAGGTCATGGGGGGAACATATAAACTCCTAACAGACAGCACCCGTAGTCAGGATCAAACCCGCCTCTCCGGCGCTGCATTTGCTGTAAGGCAACAACTCTACCGCTGCACCACTGTGCCGCCGTAATTTAACCACTATTTATTTGGCTAGTCCTGTTGAGCTTTTGGTCATTAGTGTCCCCTGGGATATTAACTCAATGCACACTTCAGCTGCCTTCAACGGAGGTTGGTGGTGGAATGACACCCACCCTGCCAGTCTCTGGTGTGCCTGCACCAACAGTTACTGAGGCAGATATAAGATCAGGTTTCCTGTGAGCAAATCTATAGAGAGCAAGTGCTCTGGATGGAGTCCCAGACTGTGCCTTCAGAACCTATGTTGACAGAGGCATTCACAGACATCACTAATCCCTCACTTCATTTTGAGATCTCTAACTGCTTCAGAAAGACCACTATCATCCCAATACCAAAATATATAATACTCCCTTTAGACATAACAGTACTTCCAATTTCAGCTCTAATTCTATGTACAACTTTGCAGGCAAAACCACGAATAATGACGGCCCGAAGTACAGAAGAAGATAGAGAACATAGTGACATAGTATCAGGACAATAACCTCTACTTCAAAGTCAGCAAGACCAAGGAGCTAGTTATTGACTTCAGGAAACATTGTGGAGTACATGCCCCAAACAGCCTCAATATGTGGTTGTGGAAATGGTTGAGAGCTTCATGTTTCATGGCGTTAATATTTCCAGTGACCTGTTGTGGATCAACTACGTTGATGAAGGCACACCCACACCTCTTTCCTGAGATGCTGCCTGACCTGCTGAGTTACTCCAGCATTTTGTGATACCTTTGATTATGTACCAGCATCTGCAGTTATTTTCCTACAGTATCTGTGTATGGTATATTTGATCATGCAAAGCAACATTTTTCACTTGACCTAAAATGTCTTCTGGATTTTGTTGCCTGTGAGTATAAGCTTCTTCATTTCCTGAAGATTTGTAATTGGAATTGAACATTGTGCAATCATCAGCAAACTCCCCTACTTCTGATTATGTGACGGAAGGAAAGTCGTTGATGAAAAAGCTAAAGATTATTGAGTTGAATACACAGCTAAAAGGAAGTCCTGAAGTGATGTCTTGTGATATAATGTAGGAAAATAATTGCAGATGCTGGTACAAATCGAAGGTATTTATTCACAAAATGCTGAAGTAACTCAGCAGGTCAGGCAACATCTCAGGAGAGAAGGAATGGGTGACGCTTCAGGTCGGGACCCTTCTTCAGACTGATGTCAGGAGGGCGGGACAAAGGAAGGATATAGGTGGAGACAGGAAGATAGAGGGAGAACTGGGAAGGGGGAGGGGAAGAGAGGGACAGAGGAACTATCTAAAGTTGGAGAAGTCAATGTTCATACTGCTGGGCTGTAAGCTGCCCAAGCAAAATATGAGGTGCTGTTCCTCCAATTTCCGGTGGGCCTCACTATGGCACTGAAGGAGGCCCATGACAGAAAGGTCAGACTGGGAATGGGAGGGGGAGTTGAAGTGCTCAGCCACCGGGAGATCAGGTTGGTTAAGGCGGACTGAGCGAAGGTGTTGAGCGAAACGATCGCCGAGCCTGCGTTTGGTTTCGCCGATGTAAAGAAGTTGACATCTAGAGCAGCGGATACAATAGATGAGGGGCCATAATTATTGAATGGCACCATCAATGGATCTAAAACCTTTATGTATCCAGAGTTAAATTGGAAGAAAAAGATATTGTTGAGTTGTTTGGTGATTTGATTCTAGACACAATTCAATTTGCCACAGTTTTGATGACCTACCTCCACAGGAATATGATCCTTTCCCAGTTAAGACTGAAGAGGTGACCTTTATCATTCTCATCAAGTAAGAAAACAATACGTGATAGAAAAAAATACGTGAAAGAAAAAAATAGGCTCAGCAGCAGTTGGATTTCTACTGCGCATGCAGGAGCATTAGATTAAATAACTGTGGAGTTGCGAAGTTAATTATTCTGATGGAAATTATTATTTGTGCCACAGTGGTGGTATGAGGACTAGTTTGCAGATTGCAATGTTGGATAAGGAAAACAAGGACAGAAAACAGAACAGTTTTTACAATATGCATAACATTCTGAAGAATTATTGGCATTTGCTCTTAAATCACAAACCATCCCACTGCCTCCAGCCAAATGAAACTCTTGGCAGGTGGCTTTGTAATGTGAATCGTATATTAATTGCATATGTGCCACCATATGTGTTTCAATATTCTGAAAAGTTCTCAAAGTAGTGTGAAGGTCAAGACCAATGATAAATCAATAGAAGCGTAGAATGATAGAGTATTGAAGAGACCATTTGCTGCATTATTCTTTACCATTTCTTTGTCCATTACTGATACTCCTTCCCACTGTGCTCCAAATGTTCTCCTTCAAGTAACCTTCCATTTAAAAAAAAATTATTGAATCTGCTTCCATCACACAATGGTTGTGCATTCCAGATTGTGTTGAATAAATATTTTAAACATAAGTTTTAAACAAAACATTACCTTACCTTTATTTCTTTCATTACTACATGGGAAAATATTATACAGAATACATTTCCTAGGGAATAGAATACAGGTCCTCGCCAGCTTACTAGCGGGTGACTTGTCTAGACATTTGAACAAGCATTTGGAGGATAAAGGGTCTTTATCTGCCTATCACTTGCCAGGCTATGTCCTGCCCTTCCTCTCTTTCAGCTTTCTTTCGCCCCTCAACAATCAGTCTGAAGAAACATCACCTATCCATGTTCTCCAGAGATGATGCCTCACCACTGCGTTACTCCAGCATTTGTTGTCTCTTTTTTGTTAACCAGCATCAGCAGCTCCCTATTTCTCTATTTTACCAAAATGATTTCAGTTCTGTGGCTAGAGTAGAGAATTTGGGGTTGCTTTCCTTGGTGCGGAGTGGATTACAGTGATAAATTGAAGTATCATGAAGGCTTTGATACTTTCTCCTCACAGGCCCTCCCCAGATTACAACAGGGCTTCATTTCTGAGAACTGTTCATTACCCAGCTGGTTCATAAGTCAGAAATCCAGCTCCAGAGTTCCCACACAGCAGAAGATTCCTGCAGAATCTGTCCCAAATTAGTGGTAACATCCGGATACCAATTTTAGATTTATCACTTAATAACAGTGACACATAGTCCTTGGGAAATTAATTTTCAAATAATATTTCAGTTTTATTTTCTCCATAATCAAAGCATTTCTGCATACTACATGGATATGCAGGAAATGGAGGGATAGGGATCATATGCCGGTGGATGAAATTAATTTAACTTGGCATCATGTTTGACACACACATTGTGAGCCGAAGGGCCTGTTGCTTTCCTGTATCATTCTGTTTTATGCATTTGACATTTTTAGCATTTTTGGATTTCTTCTTTCAAGACTGATATTCCTTGAGTTCATAGGTTCATAGGAGCAGAATTCGGCCATTCAGCCCATCAAGTCTACTCCACCATTCAATCATGGCTGACCTGTCTTTCCCTCTCAACCCTATACTCCTGCCTTCGCCCCATAACCCCTGACACCCTTACAAATCAAGAATCTGTCAATATTAGCATTAAATATATCAATTGGTTTGCTTCCACAACCGTTTGTGGCAATTAATTCCACAGATTCACCACCCTCTGACTACAAAAAATCCTTCTCATCTCCTTTCTAAAGGTACAACCTTTTATTCTGAGGCTATGGCCTCTGTTTCTAGCCTCTGTTCCCAATAGTGGAAACATCCTCTCTACAATCACTCTATCTGGCCTTTTCATTATTCGGGAAGTTTCAATGAGATCCCCCCTCAACCTTCGAAACCCCAGTGAATACAGGCCCAAACGCTTATTATATGTTAACCCAATCATTCCTGGGATCATTCTCGTAAACCTCCTTTGGACACTCTCCAATGCCAGCACATTTATCCTCAGATATGGGGCCCAAAACTGCTCAATTTTTTTAAAGTCTTTTTTTCACAACTAAATCTTCAAAAACTGGATTATTCAAATGGAATTTCTTTGCAATGATTTCCATACTTGACGATCTGCTTGTGAATCGTTGATCAGTGGACAAGGATGTGGCTAAAGTACTGGAAGTAAGTCAACTCTACAATTGGATAAATCTCCACCTAATAGGATTGGGCAATCTTTCTGTTCATTTTATGGGATGTGGTTGTCTTTGCCGAGGTAAACATTTCTTGTCCATTTCTGCTCTCTTGAAACTAGTTCAGCTCAGCACATTTTAGGGAGGTCACATTGTCTGTTGAGAGGGTACATTGCTGATTTATCAGCATGATATGGGATTCTGTAGCCTACATTGTAAAGGTGAGACAACGTGAGATTATATAAATTCATGAATTTAAAAGTTTAAGAAATGATTTGATCCATGCTTTCGAGGTATTAATGGAACAGGTAGGGCAGATGAAGAGAAACTATTTTTGCTGGCTGAGGACTTGGAATAGAGGAAAACAGTTTAGCCATTGGCATTAGGGATTTTAGAATTGAAGCTTGGAAACCCTAATACATGTAAAGGATGTTCTGAAATTTGAAATGTACTTTTGCAAATGGTACTTGATGCTTGGTAAATGGTCAATACATTAAGTCAACAGCAATCAGATTTATAATTAAGGGGAATTGGGGGAAAAATATTTGGAGTGATATTGCAAGTCAACATGTAGCTGCTGCTATATTGTTGTTCTTTTGTCTGACCTGTGCAATGTAAAGTTTGCATCACAACATCAGGTATTCCACTGCATTTGCTGTTGCATCAGTTTGTAAACAGCCTATTTCTGCTCTACACATGCAATTTCTCTTTTCAAATTGATTATCAGTTATTTCAGGAGTACTGTTGGTGTAGCTGTACGTTAACTATACTTTGTGCTTATCTGCATTCATATTAATCTTGATTATTCTCCTTTTCTAAGATAAACTCAATTATCCTTTTGAATTGCCTCCCTGACTCTCCTTTTGAGAGAGTCCATTTTAAACCATTGATTTTTATTCACCAGTTTTTTATTCGTGACCAAGATTTACTCCGAATCTCTGTATCTGAACATCATTTGGAAATTAAGGTGCAAAACATTGTTAATTGCTTATTGCAATTCATTTGGATTGGTATTTCCTCAGAACCATCTAGGAGGTTGTTGTGACCGGATTGTCCCCAATACGCAGTGAATTAATCTGTGTTAATTACTGTTTATTGTTTCTATAATTAAAACTTATTCAAATATGCACATGAGTCATTTGGTTAGTAAGACTAACAATTTTGTCGTTCTCCACATCTGAAAAATCACCCATAAGGAATGTTGACATCGTATTGGCCAGTCATCAATCCACCATTATTCACGGCCAATGATTGAATGTTAATATTGGTATATCTGTTGCAAAACTTCCTTTAGCACAGTAGCTCAAAACATGATTAGTTCAGGAGATCCCAGTCACAGACACAATTATAAACTTGTTAACTAGTTAAAACAAACTGTTTTTAAGCAATTTGCACTTAAATTCAATGGTAGATAAGTGCTTGCTTTCCACACACTCAATTGCTCTCCAGAGTACTGTGCATTTTTTTCTTAATAATTAAATTTAACCACAATGAAGTACTTTTATTACAACTCTGTTTATTCCAATTTGTGTTTGTCTCTTGCATAGATCTTCTCAAATTGCTAATCTCCCTGATTTATCAGATGAAAGTTGTGATATTTCCTTTCGTCTTTATTATTTATGTACATGGCAGAAAGCAGTTACAGCTGAAAGGTCCAAACAGCTTCATCAGCCACAACAGCTCGACATTGCACTGTTTATTCAAGGCTCTTTTCTGCTTCATTATCTACATTTACAAATAAATATTAGTTGGTTTCGCTTGGAAATCAAATTTATCTCTCCAAAATGAATGTTGTATAATGGTACAAAACTGCATCTAATCCAGTAACCAAATAGAATAATTGCATATCTGCAGGGAAATGCACTTCTACAGTACAAGTAGACACGAGCAGACTACTGGAAATATAAAGCAACCAAATTACAAGCGACTAGAGCTGTTTATAGCTACTGCTGTGAAATCATCAGAATGAAATGGTTCATGAAAATTAAATCAAATATTTGATGGATTATTACAGAAAGAACAATTGTATGTGTAAACACAGTGTGTGATCACAATGCACTGTGTGTGTGTGTGTGTGTGTGTGTGTGTGTGTGTGTGTGTGTGTGTGTGTGTGTGTGTGTGTGTGTGTGTATATATATATATATGTGTGAGTGAGTGAGCTTGTGTGTTTGTCTGTGTAAGGGGGTGGGTAGTATCTTCAAGTATAACCACTTTCCCAAAAAGTGAAGATGTTTGAGCTTTCGAATGTGGGTCTGATATCATAAAGGTTTGTAACTTCTGGCCTTATTGTACTACCACCTAATTCAAATTGGATAATTAATTTTATCTATTTACCAAATCATAATAGAATCGCCTTGATTACAGCTATCCAGCATTTACAGTGTGGTTTTGAGTGCCCCAATGGAGCTCGGGTTAGAAAATCATCAATGGGATTTGAATTTGCATCACTCGACTCAGTGGTGTCTAACCAATTACACCAAGGTGTTGTCCAGCAAATATTTGCCTTGGTTTTAATGAATTAATTGAGGCCTAACAATGTGACTGATGCCGTGAAAGAACACAATTGCACAATTTTGATTCCCTTTCCTGAATCAATTTGTTTCATAGTTGGATAAAAAGTATTTTATCTTGGCAAATCTCTTTTAATTTTGAATCAGTCTAGAATTTTTTGGATGAAATTTAAAAGATGATATTTGTAACAATTTTTATCTTCTGCAGGCTAGTTTGACTTTTCCTACCATGTGCTAGCGATTAAGCTTTATTGCTAAATGAAGAGATCTGATATGTTGCATTATCTTTTGCCATAATGAAAAATGTTTTTAGTTGTCCGGACTCGATTGACTTCTCCAACTCCGGATAACCTGCTCTTTAGTTCTGTTTGTATCAGCACTGACCATTTTTGCCTGCCATTCCCCACTTTTTCTTTAATTTGTATATTCTGACTCGCTGGACATGTTTCAATAGGCCAGAGAATAATAGAAACATAGAAACATAGAAAATAGGTGCAGGAGGAGGCCATTCAGCCCTTCGAGCCAGCACTGCCATTCATTGTGATCATGGCTGATCGTCCACAATCAATACCCCGTATTCTCCCCGTATCCCTTGATTCCACTAGCCCCTAGAGCTCTATCTAACTCTCTCTTAAATCCATCCAGTGATTTGGCTTCCACTGCCCTCTGTGGCAGAGAATTCCACAAATTCACAACTCTCTGGGTGGAAAAGTTCCTTCTCACCTCAGTTTTAAATGGCCTCCCCTTTATTGGACTGTGGCCCCTAACTTTACCACTTGAGCAACACATTGCCAGGCAAAGGGGCAACTCTGCCCCTGCATTGCTACATCATTACACATTGTCACAGAAGCTTCCTTTGATCTGCCAACTGTTCTCCACCTTCTCTGTTACCTCGTCTTGTTAGTTTTCTCCGCTTAAATGTGATAAAAGGTCTTCAATCTATGAATGCTGTCTGAGATTCAAGGGGTTTACGGTGTTATTTCTAGAATAGTGCATGTGTAAGTGCATATCTGTGCTTTTGATAAGTATATGATGAATAAGAGCTTGCAAATGAAATAAGTTATTTTCCTTAATTAATTTATATCGAACTAGATAAAAAACCCTTATTTTAAGTTGCAAATGCAGTTGGAAGCATAGTTTATAATGGTAACTATGCTCTTCACACAAAGTTGAAAAATTTGAAACCAATATTGAACATTTACATTAAAACAAGGTAACTACTCCATGGATAGATTGTAAATATGGCATTTTCTGATCTACGCTTCCCTGGAGATTCAATCTGTCAATCAACCTGTATTATACAAGAATTTTGCATTATTTTATGGAATTTGCAGCTCATTTCAAGAGTCAAGAATGTTTTATTGTCATGTGTCCCAGAGCAGAACAATGAGATTCTTACTTGCAGCAGCAAAACAGATATGTAAACTTAGAACTCTGTAAATACCATAATAAACAACAAAATAAAAGTTTAGTAGCGCAGGAGGCTGAGGGATAATCTTGTTGAGGTGTATAAGATTATGAGGGGAATCGATAGGGTGAATGCAGAGGGTCTTTTTATCCAGAATAGGGGAATCAAGAACCAGAGGACATGGGTATAAGGTGAGAGGGGAAAGATTTAATAACAACCTGAGGGGCAACTTTTTTCACACTGAAGGTGGTGGGTGTGTGGAACGAGCTGCCAGAGGAGGGAGTTAAGGCAGGTACTATAACAACATTTAAAAGAAATTTGGACAGGTGTATAGATAGGAAAGATTTAAAGGGATATTGGCAAAATGTAGACAGTTGGACAAAAACAATGCCCCCAAGTCTATGTAGTTCGGAGCCTATTTGGAGGGTGTAGTGTTTAATAGCCTGATGGTTGTTGGGAAGAAATTGCTCATTAACCTGGGCGTTACAGTATACCTTCTGCTTGATGGCAGGAGTGAAAAAGAGAGTGTGGTCAGAGTGGTGTGGATCACTGATGATCGTGGTTGCGTTTTTGAGACAGCGTTTCATGTAGATCCCTTCGATAGTAGGGAGGTCAGTGCCGTGACGGATTTGGCAGTGCTCACCACTTTTTGCAATTTTCTTTGTTCTTGGCTATCGGGCTGATGAACAAGGCCATGATGCAACCAGTCAATATGCTCTCTACTGTACACCAGTAGAAGTTCAAGAGAGTAATAGTCGACATACCGAATCTTCTAAGGAAGAGGAGGCATTGATGGGCTTTCTTTATGATTGCATCAATGTGCTGGGTCCAGGACAGGTCTTCAGGGATTTGTGCACCCAGAAATTTGAAGTTTTTGACTCTCTCCACCTCCATCCCATCGATGAAGACAGGTTTGTGGACCATCGGCCTTCCTCTTCCAAAGTCAACAATTAATTCCTTGGTTTTACTGACTTTGAGAGCAAAGTTATTGTGGCATCATTTGGTCAGTTGGTCATCATTTGGTCTCTCCTGTACTCTGATTCATTGTCTTCTGTAATTCGTCCAACAATGGTGATGATGTCGGCAATTGTTTCTGCAATTAATTCAGCTTGAGCAGTTATCAAAGCATAGTGTAATGTGTTACCCTGCCTTGGATTACTGGTCCTATATGTACAGCCACTGTAGGAATACTAAAACTTTGTACTTTGTCATCTGCAAAAAAAATGTTCAGTGGTAAATTCCTGTATCAAGGGAACTTATACTTCTTACTATATTCTTCAGATTTCATTCTCTTTGGACATCAATTTAAAGTGCTGCTGATATTTTTAACACAAATTTCCAAGTAGAAAGATCATGAGATCAATTTGAATGTTGCTGCTAACACAATATTGTTTGACATCAGTCTGTGAAATGTAATATAATTTGGATATAAAATCAGAATTGCACCATATCTGTCACTGAAACGTCAGCTATCCATGTTCTCCAGGATGTTACCTCACGTTGAGTTACTCCAGCATTTTGTGTCTCTCTTAGATCCTAACTATTCCAAGCACTCCTGATAAGTCTCCTTCGTAACTCTTCATTTACGTGTTCATTCAACCTCTGCAACCCACATCTTAACTACAATCCAGTCTCAATTATTCACCACCTTCCTGGTCATCCAAGTTGTATGTGAACAAGTGTATAGTGTACTCTGGCTTATTTGGCCAATGATAAACTATTAGATAAAAGTGTTATCCCTACTGTTTCTTTTAATTTAATTTATATCTTGTAAGGGCGGCACGGTAGCGCAGCGGTAGAGTTGCTGCTTTACAGCGAATGCAGCGCCTGAGACTCAGGTTCGATCCTGACTACGGGTGCTGCACTGTAAGGAGTTTGTACGTTCTCCCCGTGACCTGCGTGGGTTTTCTCCGAGATCTTCGGTTTCCTCCCACACTCCAAAGACGTACAGGTATGTAGGTTAATTGGCTGGGTAAATGTAAAAATTGTCCCTAGTGGGTGTAGGATAGTGTTAATGTACGGGGATCGCTGGGCGGCACGGACATGGAGGGCCGAAAAGGCCTGTTTCCGGCTGTATATATATGATATGATAACCCCTCCATGGAGCAAAACAGCCTGATTCTGAGATCCTATTCAGTATTCACAATTTTCTATGATACTGACTGGGAGAAATTGCTCATTCTTTTTATTTGGAATATAGAGAGAGACCTGTGCTGTAACAGTCTCATTGGTGACTTGTCCCGACAGTGTTTGGGGGGAATTTCCAGCATTTTAACCCATGAACAATGAAGAGGTAGCCGTTATAACAGAGGTTAAAATTGTGTGCATCTCAGTGGAGAGCTTCAAGGTTGTGGATGTTAGTTAGATATTTTTGCCAATATTTTATCCTTAACATAATTCATTGGTGTGTACTCATTATTGAATAGTACAATATCGTAAGCTACCCAAATATAAGTGAAAAGAATTGTGAATTTTGTGTGAATGTGATAGTCAGGGACTGTCCCCGCACATTTCAACTGTATATAACTTTTATCAATAGACGATGGCGTGGTGATTTAGCAATACATTTCCTGCTTTTAATGTTTTTAATTCATATGCTTGAATTAATATTTTAATACAGTGCATATTGTTAGCTTACGGTCAGAATTAAGGAATGGAATTGAGTAGCATATGTCGTAAATTAATCTGTGTAATAAAAAGAGCTGAACAATTTTTTTTTTTTAAACTTCCACCTGAAATGATAAACCTGACGTTTCTTTGGCAAGCCTCAGCAGCTAGTCAAGTATTCTTGAGGCTTATTATGGAATAAATAATCATTGCCCTAATTAACCAAGATCAAGGAGGACATACAGGAGATTGCATTGGGCGGACACACCCACGGCATAAAATGTATCTCAATTTCCCACTCAGCATCTTTGTTTATTTTTTTAAGTAATTTAATGTGATAATTATACTCATTGCAGCATTGCTGATCAACGTGCAGTAGTTTTTACTCCGCTTTATTTTGGAACCATTCTTAACACCCTGCGAGTGAAAATCTGAATCTTTCTGCCCTCTTCTGGAATTGTGACCACAGTGCATTCAGTTAAGACATGGCAAAATACAATTAAAAGTCAAATTAATCGCATTAAAATTGGTGCTAACGCAAATTATAAATAACTGTCACTTGGAATTTTAAAACTAACTTTCAACTAATTGATCAATCTAGACTTTGAGGAATTACTTTTTAATTAAAAGCCTGAATTCCTGTATTTTTTGTGACATTGTGTATATGAAATGATTCATGACACATTTTAATATTTTCATTAAGACACAATTAATTTATTTTTAAATTTGAGTGCAACATGACATTTAAAAGGGCATGTGCCTGTTAGTTTTAAGAAATGATCATTGAAGTGAGTGACTTGTAGACATAAGGAACTGCAGATACTGGTTTACAAAAAATAGATACAAAGTGCTGGAGTAACTCGGCAGGTCAGGGAGCACTCTGGAGAAGACGAAATGTGTAGGAGGGATCTTCTTCAAAGTAGACATACCTTGAGTAGATTTCGCAGTGGAGAAGATAAATGTCCCTTCCCACCCAAACCACCCCCTCCCAAGGTACTTTTCCCTGCAACCACAGGAGATGCAACACCTATCCCTTTACCTCTCCCCTCGACTCCATCCAAGGACCCTGACAGTCTTTTCAGGTGAGGCAGAGGTTCACTTGCACCTCCTCCAACCTCATCTACTGTATCCGCTGTTCCAGGTGTGGACTCCTATCTATTGGCGAGATCACATTCAGGCTTGGCGATCGTTTCACTGAACACCTCAAGCTACATGATCTCCCAGTTGCTAAACACTTTAACTTCCCCTCCCATTCCCACACTGACCTTCCTGTCCTGAGCCTGCATCATTATCAAAGTGAGGCCCAGCGCAAATTGGGAGAAGAACACCTCATATTTCGCTTGGGCAGCTGACTTCTCTAATTTCAAGTAACCCTTGCTTTCCCTCTCTCTCCATCCCTTCCCCCTTCCAATTTCTCCGACCAGTCTGACTGTCCTCATTTACATTGTATCTCTGTTTGCTTTGTTGTTACCTTCTCCTCGCTAACAATGATCTATTCTACATTTTCCTTGATCTCCATCCCCTTTGTCTCATTCTAACACCTTATACCTCCTTATTTCTGTATCTCCCTCTCCCCTGACTCAGTCTGAAGAAAGGTCTCGACCCGAAAATTCACCCATTACTTCCATCCAGAGATGCTGCTTGTCCCGCTGAGTTACTCCAGCATTTTGTGTCTAGCACTCTGGAGAACATGGATATGCAATGTTTCGGGTTCAGAGTCTTCTTCATGCTGATTGTAGGAGGAGGGAGAAAATTGGAAGGGAGATGGAGGAGGGATAAGGACTGTCAAGTGATAGGTGGATACTGATGATCTGAGGCTGGGGCGACTGACTTTGCAGGAACTTGCTTGCTCCCCTGCCGCTCGTGTGCCGGGGCAACTGACTCCACCAATCCTTACCTCCACCGGCTGCCGGCAGGCCGGGGTCATTGACACAATTGGGATGAAGGACAACTTCCAGGTAGAGACCTTGACACTACCAGCATCAACTGCTTCACCTCTCCTGGGTCCTACTGCTCCCTCCTTCCAATAGGAGATCTCAATGCTGACATCACTGAGTCATGCTGCTCTTCCCCCTTTGCTAACCATATCTCTGCTATGCCCCACACAGCTACACCCCGCACAGCCCTTAGGAAATTGGGGACAGCAAGTGACAGAAGTGGTCAGCTGCCCAAGTGAAACATTCTGTCCTGGACACCCTCTTTTACCAGAGTGAGGCGATATTTAAACTGGAGGAAGAGTACCTTGAATTCTGCTTGGGTAGTTTGTAGCGTAATATTCTGAACCCTGAATTCTCCAATCGAGGTAACTAACCTACAGACAACTCCCTCCCCCTCCCTTCCTTGTTTCCTGCATGGATTTGCACCCATTTCTAATCTTCCTCCTTCATTTTTTCATCCTTGGCTTTTGTCCAGCCATCTACCCACCAACCCCTCTCCCCCCTATCCACCTATCACTTGCAAGGCTTTGTCCTGCCTCCACTTCTTTTTCAGCTTTCTCTCTCCCCACCACAATCAATCTTTAGAAGGGTTCCGACCCAAAACGTCACCTATCCATGTTTTGCAGGGATTCTGTCTGACACACTGAGGTACTCCAGCATTTTGTGTCATAGTATGTAAACCAGCATCTGCATTTGTTTGTGTCTCCATTATTCAATAGACTCTTAGTTGTTCCACCTGTAAGTTAATTGTACTCTATTACGTGTTGCTGAAATATGGCTCAGATCTGCTATCCAGTGATCAAATTACAAGTTATTAGTGCTGCATTGGTCAAACATGTAAAAGGCACCATGCAGTCTTGATAACAAATATCATAAGCAGCTAAAATGGAAACCATAAAAAAAAATATTTCAATTGCTTGGCGGTAGAATCATGGAAAACTTACAACACAGGAGGTTGCTTTGTCCATCATGTCCATGCTGATTAGAAAAATTCTTATTCACAATAATTGATATTAATCTTCATTATCAATTATTTTCAAATCCAACATTGTAGAGGCGTGGGCTTTTCCAAGTGTGAACGTCAATGTACTGTTTTCAGCCACCATTTTTCTTCCCTGTAAAATGAGTGTGCATCTTTAAATATTTAACGCAATAAGCAGGAAAATAAAAAAATTAAATTGGCTGCATTTAATTTTAATATAGATTCTTTATTGGTCAGGACGCTAGAAACCAGTTTATCCCCCTCAGTGGCATGATTTGATTTCCATCTTTAACCACAGAAATAATTTGGAATTTGGAATGTGGGAGATTCCCAGCTGTTACTATTGATGAGCTTTGGTTATGCACTCACAATTTGGATGCAATCTGAATATTTCCCAGCGGAGGTGCAATATGAGGGACGTAGTTTTGTTTTGGGCAAAATGCATTGTAGAACTTTTTGCAAAAGTGCCAATCTGTAAAAAAGATACATAAAAAAAGATCTATCAGGTTAAAGTAACAAATAAAAATAGCTCTCAATCTATATCTTTGAGACAGTCACACTTAATTCTCCGGTGAAGGGTTGATATATCAAACATTTATTCACTGGTCTAGCAGAAGATTGTAATTATGTCAAACAATATATGTAGAAATTCTGAAGTTGCTATCACTCTCCCACTGTAGTTGCAAGGGCTAATAGTTTCTTATTATCACAACTGTGAAATGCAGGCTTTTGGTTTGATGAAACCTTTTGGAGAGAGGTACAATGTTTACAATCTAGATATCTGAATGCATGGCTGTCAAATGAGTGAAATCAAAAATATGCAATCTTGTGGTACGTGATGATCTTTGATGGGAATAGGACTAGTGGTGATTAAAGTTAGATGGCGGAAAGGCCAAGGAGGCATTTGAAAACACAGAATGAACACAAATGCATCAGGAAACCCTTGTGGATCAGTAAGCCCAGGTGATGGGTGAATGACTCTTTGGAAGTTGGGGATAAGGATCATAGAAGGGAAAGCCGGTGCATGTTATCAAAGTGAATATTACTCTTGAGTAGTTTGACCACTTGCAGCCTCAAAATATTTTGAATGAGTTCTGAACATCAGAAACTGCCAACTGTGAATTGATTTTAGGATATAGTTGTACTTGAGTTCACATATTCCTTATGAATTGCTTGTTAGTTCATCTGAGGAATCATCTACCGAATATGTGTCCTACATTAGTGATGATTAAGTATGAGAAGGAAGAAAACATTTCTGAATCGCCTACAAATACGATGGGTCTCCAGACGTATTTAATTCTTCCTCCAGAAATCTTTTCATGTAAAAATGACATTCTAAGGTATCCATTTGCAGACCAAGATGCCAGTAATCCTTGATTATCAAAAATATGGCATTAAATAAACTATTAAAATAAAATAAATAAGCACTCAAAGTTCCAGTCAGGAGGAGGGATAAGGATGACAAGGGGAGGGAATGTTAGATCACCAATGAGGTTGTCAATGTGGTCAAAAAGACAAAGGAAATGTATGGAAGGTTTAAGTAGATGAAATCAGACAGGGCCTTCGAGGAATACAAAGAAGTGGGAAAGTACTGAAGCAGGCAATTAGAAGGGCCATGACATGGCTTTGGTGAGTTGGATTGAACAAAGTCCCAAGGCTTTTTATGCCTATATTAAAAGCAATTAAAACCTGGGAGAAAGTAAGATTACTCAAGGATAAAGGAGGGAATCTGTGCTTGAGAGTCGGGGGGTGCAGACAAGGTACTAAACTAGTTCTTTGCATCTATATTCAACAAGGAGAAGGACATGGAGTACAGTGAGATCAGTGTGGAGAATATGAAAATGCAAGGGGAGTTTGAAATCAAGAAGGAGGTGGTGTTGAGTGTCTTGAAGAGCATTAAGGTTGAGACAACCGCAGTGCCTGATGGGATTTATCTCAGGTTATTAAGAGAGGCAAGAAGAGAGATTGCAGGAGCTTTGGTGAAGATCTTTGAATCTTCTCTCGCCGTGGATGAAGTCCTGGTGGACTGGAGAGTGGGCAATGTTTAAGAAGGGAAGCATAGAGAATTCAAGGAAATACAGGCCAATCAGCCTCACTTTAGTGGTAGAGAAACTATTGGAGAAAATTCTTTGGCAAAGGATTTACTCCCATTTGGAAGAGAATGGGCTAATTAGGGGCAGTCAGCATAGCAAGTCATGTCGTACCAACTTGATTGAGGTTTTTGAAGAGGTGATGAACGCGATCATTGAGGATAGGGCAGTTGATGTTGCCTAAATGGATTTTAGTACGGCATTTGATAAAGTCCGCCATTGAAGGTTGATCTAGGAGATTAAGGTGCACAGGCTTCATGTTGACTTGATTGTATTGATTCAGAACTTACTAATAAAAGAGCATTGACAGCATAAACAGCACAGATCCCTCTGTGCATCAATGCTGCTGATGGTCCTGTCATTAATTGGATACTTTCCCCTGACATTTGGCCCTCCAAAGGTACAATACCTCGCACTTGATCTGCCATTTCTCTATATCCTGCCGCATCCTCTAACATTCTTCCTCACTGTCCACAACTCCACCAATCTATATATTTATATATATCACAAACAGATCCCTGAGCAACTCCACAAGTTCCGGAATAAAATCCTTCTGTCTTTTTTGGGTAAGCTAGTTCTGAAATGAAACTACCATGTCACTGTAGATGCCATGCATCTAAATCTTCTGGATCAGCCTACCATGAGGGGCGATGTGGACATTCACTGCCCTCCTTTCATCTATCATTAAATAACTCAATCAAGTTTGTAAGTCATGTCCTGTCACAAAGCATGGTGTTTAGACTTTAGATTTACTTTACTTTAGAGATACAGGATGGAAACAGGGCCTTCATCCCACCGAGTTCACGCCAACCAGTGATCACCCCGTACACTATCACTACCCTACAGATTAGGGACAATTTACAATTTTGCCAAAGCCAATTAACCTACAAACTCCTACGTCTTTGGAGGGTGGGGGGAGGAAACTGGAGCACCCAGAGAAAACCCATGTGGTCACAGGGAGAACGTACAAAGTCTATACAGACAGCACCTGTAGTCAGAATCGAGCCCGGGTATCTGGCGCTGTAAGGCAGCAACTCTACTGATGGTGTTTCTGGAAAATGTTGTGTGTCAATGGTACATGTGGAAGTTAATCTCCTGGTTAGGGAATGAATTGGCAACAACATTTTTTTTTCTTCTAGGGGCATTCATAATAAAGTCAGAGTAAATTTCTTTAATTATAAGATTTCTATTAAAAATGTTGGGCATAGTAAGGTCATTAATGATTAACTGCTGAAATTACTGCCATGCTTCACATCCCTATGCAAACTAATTGCCTTGGTTATTACCCGCGACCTTTATTTTCATGTAACTGGACAATAAGATACTGGTTTCTTTTCAATTGTGTTTCACAAACAGAAGCTGATTCAATTCCGAACTGTCCAGGTTATTAGTTCCAGCTCAAGTGCACATAAACAAGTTCTTAATAATAAAAAAATATACACATTAGGTTAAGCTTAAACTGCACTAATATTAAATTAATTCTCACTTATTAGCAAAAAAAATCCAATATGTGGACAATTTCACAAGAGCAAATGAAAATTTCTTGATAATCTTGGTGCAATATTTTCCACATAGAAGGAATAATGTTCTTGCCACCTTTGACTTACGTATTTCCTTCCAAAATGAGAGTGCAACAAATAACAAAAACTGGTCACAAACACAACCAAAGTTGCACTAAAATACTGACACTGCATTTTTTACTTCTATATTGCTTAACATAAATTTTACTGCAGTATGTTAAAATATTATCATAGTGATGTGTGGGGGAAGTATTTTACACAGAGTGATGGATGCCAGGAGTATGCTGCCAGAGGTGGTAGTGGAAGAACCTGATACAATCGTGGAACTTAAATGTATTTTAGGAAGGCACGCAAGTGTGCAGGGTATGGAGTGATTTGACTCATAGGCAGGCAGAAGGGTTTAGTTTAATTTGGCATGATATTTGGCACAGACATTGTGGGTTGAAGGGCCTGTTCTTGTGCTACATTATTCCATTTGCCATATCTTTTTCAGGCTGCTTGACCAATACACATAGACAGTAATATATGATTTGTAATTAATTATGGTGTTACAATGAAAGAGTAAAACCGTTTTCCTATTCTGCTGCCAACTCGCTGCCAAATTTATCCGCCTGTTCAGCTGTCATCAGTTACTGAATCATACTATTGAAAACATTGACAAATACATTATTTTCATACATCCACCCCAATACATTCTATTTCCACTGAGAACATTGCCATTGTACCTATTTCAGCAAATCATGTATTTTTGCTACTTTAATTTCTTCCTTGTCAACCTGCTGCAATCCCCTCTGCAAAGATTTGGGGATATCCTAAGCCTGCAACCTATACACTATCGCTCACATAATATCCTTTCCTACCAGCTCTGGTTTTCCAATTGCTCAGATGTACAATGATTTTCTTTGTAGCCTTCCTCCACCATCTTTCTAAGTTCATTTCACCCTTATTTGTATCTTAGGACATGTGGTAATTTAAAGATGATGTGTTTTATCCTGTTTTAGTTCTTTAGTATGGTTGAAGCAAGTCATGGCAACAAAACTGCAGGTCAATTACCTTTATTGATATTTGACAGCTACTTAATGGTTGCTTTGTTCTGTGCAAGTCCAGAACGAGTTTGCCATATAGTCCCTTGCCGTTATAGTGTGCCAAGTCCTTGATCTCCCTTTGTTCATCTAATAGACACAACCTCTGGATCCTGTATGAATTAAGTTCAGTTTAAGTTGTCGGAATGTAATATTCAGCAGATTATTGGCATGATTTCCTGCTGAATGCACTTTTTATGCCAATTTTATGCCAATGGGCCTCAACCAGACTCTATGGATATTACTAACCACGAAGCCAGGTTGCCTGTTTCCTTTCTTTAGATGTTGATATATTGTAAAGACTGTAAAGACTGTGAGACTGCACAACCAGCACTGCTCCCAGCTGACGAGTCAACAATAACAGCTCAGAACACACAGAAAACTGATGACAATTTATGTATCTTTTATTTATAATGAATGATCTCTTGCTCTCTTGTTATCCACTTTGCTGCTGTAACACTGTAAATTTCCCCGGTGTGGGACGAATAAAGGAATATATTATTATTATTAAAGATATTAATTGCATTGCCTTGCTTTCCATCTCTGTAACATTAGCTGTTGGAATCCTCCGAATTCCTCTAGGCCCCTCCAATTCCCATTTATAATTTATATTTATGCTCATAAATATCTTTATAATATTGTCTGTCCAAATGTCTTTTATATGTTATTATTGTACCTGCCTTAACTACATCCTGTGGCATCTCTTCCATATACTCAGTACACTCTGTGTGGAAAAAGTGGTCCTTTGGGATCCTTTTAAATCTTTCCTCTTTCACCTTCAACCTTTGGTTTCTGGTTTTTATTCTCCTTCCTTGGGAAAAAAATGTGCACTCACTCCTTCGATTCCCCTCATGACTTTATGCACCTCTATAGGATCACTCCTCAGCCTCCTGCGCTCCAAGGAATAAGGTCTTAGCCGCCCAGCCTCTCCCGATAGCTCAGGCCTTCGAGTGCTGGCCTTCATTGCGAGAGGATTTGAGTTTAGGAGCAAGGAGATTCTACTGTAGTTGTACAGGGTCCTGGTGAGACCGCACCTGGAGTATTGTGTGCAATTTTGGTCTCCAAATTTGAGGAAAGACATTATTGCTATTGAGGGAGTGCAGCGTAGGCTCATCAAGTTAATTCCTGGGATGGCGGGACTGACATATGATGAAAGGATGGGTCGACTGGGCTTGTATTCGCTGGAATTTAGAAGGATGAGAGGGGATCTTATAGAAACATATGAAATTCTTAGAGGATTGGACAGGGTAGATGCAGGAAAAACGTTCCTGATGACGGGGGAGTCCAGAACAAGGGGTCACAGTTTACGAATAAGGGGTAGGCCATTTAGGACTGAGATGAGGAAAAACTTTTTCACCCAGAGAGTTGTGAATCTGTGGAATTCTCTGCCACAGAAGGCAGCGGAGGCCAATTCACTGGATGTTTTCAAGAGAGAGTTAGATTTAGCTCTTAGGGCTAAAGGAATCAAGTGATATGGGGAGAAAGCAGGAACGGGGTACTGATTTTGGATGATCAGCCATAACCATATTGAATGGCGGTGCTGGTTCAAAGGGCCAAATGGCCTATTCCGGCACCTATTTTCTATATTTCTATGTATGTTTCTAACATCCTTGTAAATCTTTTCTGCGCTCTTTCCAGCTTAATGCCATCTTGCATACTGCATTTTAAAGAGATTGTTCTCTTCCTGGTCTTTTCTAGTGTCCCCAAAACGATACTTCCTAAATAATCCCAACAAATGAAGCAGCAATCCACTTGCACTTCCAATCAAGTGCACTACGTTTGGTTATCTCTGCAAATCAAACATGCACCAGCACATAACTGTTTTGTGCAGCTTTTGTGGCCAGTCTGCAGAGGTGGCTCACTCCTACTACCATTCCAACCCATCTTGTACTCTTGCACTGTTATAATCATGCTCAAAGAAAAGTCATTGAGCCACACAGCCTGGAGATGTGTTTTTTGGCCAATTATGTGTATGCCAATCTTCATGCCCAATTACATTAATCCTATTATACTTCTATAAGTGAGTTTGGTATTCCGACTGAGCATGTGCAGGTCATAGGTCGAGGGGACAAAGAATGGTCGCTAGCTACTCTGTTCCATGTAAACAAATCTTCGTTTCATCCGTTTTTTTCCGTTTTTCTCCGTATAGGTAAGAAAATACTGTATTCAAAACCGTTAATTTTGTGTATATATGGTTAATTACTAAAAACTACAATGATTTTGTGGGTTATTTTGCTTTATGCGGCGAATTCCCCTCAACTCTCCCCGACTCTTTAACTTGTCCCGGAGCCATGGAACCGCGGCGGGGACTGGAGGCAGAATCTGCCGGCGAAGGTTCACCGGAGAGCGGATCACCACCGACCCACAGCCGGGACAAGGCGAGAGATCGCAGCGCCCCCTCGCAAACAACAAACCCACGGAAAATTCCCTCCTCGCCACCACCGCCGCCGCTCACCCCGGGGCTTCTGAACAACAACTACAACACTTGTGTTTGTTCTTATTTCGCTGCGTTAAAGGGAGACAGGGCCGGGGAAGAGAGTGGAGGAGCAGCGCAGATTTTGCTGGCGCTGGGAGAGAGAGGGGAGAGAGAGAGGGGAGGGAGAGTCGGGGTAGAGAGAGCAGCAGTAGAGAGAGCAGCGGGTGAGAGCGGGGGCATGGGGAGGGGCAGGGTGTCAGAGGGTCCGGCGAAGGAGCCCCGCCACTTGCGGGGGCTGCTCTCTCCCTCTCTCTCCCCTCTCTCTCCCCGTGCCAGCGAGATCTGCACTGCTCCTCCACTCTCTTCCCCGGCCCCGTCTCCCTCTAGCGCAGCGAAATAAGAACAAACGCAAGTGTTGGAGTTGTTGTTCAGAAGCCCTGCATCCCCGGGGTGAGCGGCGGTGGCGGCGGCGGTGGTGGCGAGGAGGGAAGTTTCCTTGGGTTTGTTGTTTGCGAATGGCGGATGCGACCTCTCGCCTTGTCCCGGCTCTGGGTCGGTGGTGATCTGTTCTCCGGTGAACCTTCGCCGGCAGCTTCTGCCTCCAGTCCCCGCAGCAACCACTGTGGTTCCACGGCTCTGGGACAAGTTAAAGAGTCGGGGAGAGTTGAGGGGAATTTGCCGCATAAAGCAAAATAACCTACAAAATCATCGTAGTTTTTACTAATGAACCATATACACACAAAATTAACAGTTTCTCCGTTCTTAACTATACAGAGAAAAACTGGAAAAAACGGATGAAACGAAGATTTGTTTACATGGAGCAGAGGAGCTAGAGACAATTCTTTGCCCCCGCGACCTATGACCTGCGTATGCTCAGTCGGAATACCAAACTCACTTATTTGAGTTAAATAAAGTAGGTAACAACCTTTCAGATGTTACCACAATACCCTTCTATCCAAGGCCTATTTATTCTGATTGGAGACTGTTATTCCATTATTTCAAGTGAAAGAGAGAAAAAGGTTAATTCTTTCTCAATTGGTCTAATATCTGTTGGAAAATTCCTAGTGTCTATAACTAAAGAATAGTATGACCAAATGCCTTGAACATTTTTGTTTGATCAGATGGCATCATCATAGATTTGCAAAGGATAAATTGTGCCTGTCGATTCTGATTTGAATCTTTTTGTTTGAAAAAGTGATTAAATTTGTGGTCTGGGAATGTTTATGGATGTTATTTATGTACACATCAAGAGGCATTTGATTAAAAGTCCTGCCGTAAAGATGTTGATGCTAATGGAATTGAAGGCAGTGTATTGATTTGGATAGGAAATAGTTGAACAAGGCACATAGACCAAAATTAATAAGCCTCTACTCAAAGTGTCTGCACTCTACTCATGACGTCCTACAAGGACGGATCTGCGTTAGAACCAAAATTATTGAGAATATTTGGAAAGGTCTTGCATGTTGTTATGGAAAGGCACAAATCCAAATTTACTACTGAGATGGGTGATGGTATAATTTGTGGAATGGGAAGCATAGAATTGCAAAAATATTATAATAATAGAGCTACTATGGCAAATGGATTTCAGCACTGGCAAATTTTTGCTTATTTTCTTTGAAAATAATAAAATGGATGTAAATCTATTACATGACTGGTGAAACATTGGAGATCCGAAGATTCTTAGGGTGGCTGTTGGTCATCTATATACTTAGATTAATAAATACAATGGATAGATGCAGAGAGTAATCAAGAAAGCATTTTGAATGCTGGTGTTTGTATCCAGAACACTGGAACATTTTACTTAGATGCTATTCTACACCAGTACAAAACCCCAATTAAATTACAATTGAATACAATGAACATCCTAGGACATCAAATTTTAAATCACTGGGATAGTTTAGTCTGAGTTATCCAGAATGGTATTTGGACTCCGGATTTGATCATGATGAAAGATGATGAAAACATGGTTGTCCCCTCAAAATGAGAACGCTTATGAATGTTTTCAAGATGTAAGGAGGACAGATATTGTAATAAAATTAAAGCTGGGGACTGGAATAATGGCCCAATGATTAGTCAGCCCTTTTGGGAGTGAAGTTATCAAAAATATTTTAGAAATATCTGTTTTTGAAAACACTTAAGCATTTGGCCTTTGGGTGAAAATATCAACCTCAGAATCAAAACCAATTGACTTTTGCATCCAAGGCATTAAATGAGGAAGGAAAAAAAGCAAGTTTATGGATTTATATTACTGATCAGTCTGAACATCATGAAAGAGTGGAACGGGCTTGCATGACTAAATATTCTTCTCAGTTTCTAAGTTCCTCTCCATTTGAAGTAATCTTGAAAGCACAACTTTAACCAAGCTTGTGATCATTTTTTGCAATCTTGTTCCGTCAAATTTTTGATAACACTCAGGTGACTTCTGGTGTTTTGCTGTATTGCTATCTAAATGAATGTGACTTTATCATGTCAGGTTATTTTTATGTATACATTTGGGGATGCACCAAGTACCATTCATATTAGATGTGGTTTTGTATGCTTGCTGAATGTTTCATGTTAAAAGTATTTTATTTAAATTTTAATAACTGTGGATATAAATCTTTTGTAAAACTTTCATTGAAAGAACTCTGATATTTATATAGAATAACTTGCACGCTGAAATAAATAGCCCAATAAAATGTTCAAAGTTCTTAGTAATGCTTACAATTGAAATAACTGACCAGGGGAGCTTTTTGTCTTTATAGATAAGAATATTAAAGGAATAAATACAAAATGCTGGAGTAACTCAGTGGGTCATGCAGCATCTCTGAAGAAAATGGATTGAAGTTTCATGTCAGGACCCTTCGTCAGACTGAAAGGAAGTGTCCCGATCTGAAATGCCATCTATCCATTTTCTCCAGAGATGCTGCCTGACCCACTGAGTTACTCCAGCATTTTGTATCTCTCTTTGGTTTGAACCAGCATCTGGAATTCCATTTAATGAAATTTTAAAGGAATACTGTGCATTTGCCAGAACATCAGGTTGTTTTTATTTCAAATGTTTTGGGAATTAAATTTAATAAATAAATATATTAATGTCTAGTTTTAGCAATATCGAACACAAATATCTTAAATAATTTTAATTGCAATTTAAAACAATCTTAAATTGTTATACAATGCTGCCAGGAGAAAAAAATGCATTTCCTTCTCTGTATCCTGGAATTTTCAAGTACACATCCACTTTCTTTTAAAATTTGATATAGGATTCAGCATTTATCAGTTTTTTAAACAGTGTCAGATCCTTTCCACTGTCTGGATATTGAAGGGTTTTGCTCCCATCTTTATAAATCTTCTGCCAATCCATACCCCTTGGATTTTTAGTTCCCTGGTAATGGAAATGGGGCTTTTCTATCCAGTCCTTTCACAATTTCAGGACACTGATCAGGGCGGCACGGTGGCACAGCGGTAAAGTTACTGCCTTACAGCGAATGCTGCGCAGGAGACCCAGGTTCAATCCCGACTACGGGTGCTGTCTGTACGGAGTTCTCCCCGTGACCTGCGTGGCTTTTCTCCGGGATCTTCGGTTTCCTCCCACAGACGTACAAGTTTGTAGGTTAATTGGCTTGGTAAATGTAAAAATTGTCCCTAGTGGGTATAGGATAGTCTGAATGTGTGGGGATCGCTGGTGGGCCGAAAGGGCCTATTTCCGCGCTGTATCTTTAAACTAAACTAAACTAAACACTGAATAAGTCTCTCCTTAGCTACATCTTTCAGAAACTTTAGAGAGATACACCGTTGAAACAGGCCCTTTGGCCCACTGAGTCCTGGGCATAGTGGAGGCTTTTCCTTTCTCCTGCAATCTATTTTACGATTGGCTTATTTTTCACTTTCCCTTATCTAGCTAACATTTTCGATGAACATTATTTTATCTTGGCATCATTCTTTGCTTTTTTTTCCTTATACATCCTCTTCAAATCTTTACTGTCTCAACCCCAAAATACTTGTACTTCAGACTTTGAAGTACTAGTGACTGTTTCAAACAATCCTTTTCTTATCAATATCTCAGTCATCTGAAATTGCTACACGATCAATTTTGGAAGTCTTGCTGTTGCTGAGCAGGAAACAGCAGTATGTAACATATCTGCCACCAGACAGGCAATTGACTATATTTTAGTGGTTGAAGTAGAATACTGAATATGGAAATATTTCCGTGAATAGGGCCTGCTCCGTTATCCTGAGCATTGGATGTACTGAAGATTTTTAAATAATTTAATGCTTCATCCAATTGATGATAAACCAGTGTTTCAATTGTGAAGGACTGAGGTTTATAAAGATGAGGCACTCATTCGTGTCTTAACTTGAACTTGCAACTTTTTTGATTTGTAAATGAGTGTTTCCAACCACTCAAGGTGCTGTCAACAATGTAGGAAGGAACTGCAGATGCTGGCTTAAACCGAAGATAGACATAAAAAGCTGGGGTAACTCAGCGGGGACAGGCAGCATCTCTGGAGAGAAGGAATGGGTGATGTTTCGGGTCGGGACCCTTCTTCAGACGCTGAAATTGGTAATGAAACAAGTTTTTATGTTGCATTTTGTAAACCTGTGCTCACTATTGATCAATTAGGACCACAACAAATCATCTCCAGATGAAACAATTTACTTGTGCTGCTTGCAATTTAGTATCCTATACATTACTCCCATGCTGCATTCAAATGCAGGCTCAGTAATTGATTGCGTGAGGGAAACTTAATATAGTCCACAAAATGACCCCAATCTTCTGATTATTTGTCACTTTGACAGTGTTTAATTGTCATATGCACTAGATATGAAATGGAACAATAAATTTGATACGGCTTTAGCGGCACATTAGATGCAACAGCAACAAAAATAAATATACAATAATTTATCAATTATTCAACGTAAACTAGACCACAATAGTGTAACAAACTACATTCATAGAGCAATCATAACAGTGCAAAGTTCGTGGTGATTTGCAGCTGTGATAGGGTTGTGGTTTGAATATTGCAAAGTGGTTCAGGAACCTGGTGGTTAATGGGAAGAAGCACTTCTCGAACCTTGATGTGATAGTTCTGAGGGTCCTGTACAATGTTCCCGATAGTAGCAGTGAGAAGGGGAGCATGACCAATGTGATGTGGGTCTTTGATGATGCAGTGCCCTCCATAATGTTTGGGACATAGACCCATCATTTATTTATTTGCCTCTGTATTTCAAAATGGCCTTTAATAAAATCTGACAATGTGCACTTTAACCACATGTGATTTTCTCTATTACAAATCTCAAATTGTGGAGTACAGAGGCAAATAAATAAATGATGGGTCTTTGTCCCAAACATTATGGAGGGCACTGTATCTCCCTCTCCCCCGGCATCAGTCTGAAGAAGGGTCTCGACCCAAAACATCACCCATTCCTTCTCTCCAGAGATGCTGCCTGTCCCGTTGAGTTACTCCACAATTTTGTGTCTATCTTTGGATTAAACCAGCATCTGCAGTTCCTTCCCACACAGTTTAAAGACAGCTGTGTGAGAAGATTAAAATAAAATACATTTACTTTTTTATCATATAAATTAAAACTTTATGTGAAATAAGGAAAATAATTTCATATTATTTAACCGCATTTATCTTTTCAATCCAGATCCGAGTCACCATGTCACATCTGTTCACTCAAGTCATGGCATAAAAGATCAGTTTTAAAAATTTGCTTCTCAAGACTTTGGAGGTAATAATCTCACAGCCTAGGATTTGCAGTGTTTGTACAAATGCCTCCAAACCCCAGAGAAATGGCTTAGTACCCAATGTATCTCCATCTTAACTATTATTAGTGCAGGAGAACTTCTATGTAATAATTTGATTATCATCATGTTGTGTGGGGAATCGTGTAGTAAATGAGTTGGCTAGCATGTTTCTAATCTTTCTCTTTAATGATTATCCTTCAGAGATTCCATCTTTAGCGATGAAGTGCTTTGAGATGTCCTGAGGTCATAAAAACTAATATGTATAAAAAGTTTTTAAAAATGTGAATCAATGTCAAAGATCATAACACTACCTCATTTCAAATTGACAATTGCTTTTCCATGCAAAACTTACAGATCATAAGGTTTCTCCTTTCATTACTAAGGATATGTCAACTCAACATATTTAAATTTTTAATGTAGCTAAAATGAAACCTTGACCTCTTTGCCTCCTGAGACTGTCAGCTAACATCAGTATCAAACTGTTTGTAAAATTGAAACTAATTAATTAACAACATTAAGATTAAGTAAAATAAACAATTAAGCAGCTTGGTCAAATATTTTGTCAAATATCGTATCTATATGAAATATTTCCTGAGGCAATAATGTGATATTAACAATGATTTATATATTCACAACATGGGGCTATTTATAGATGTACAGCTCCACTCTGACCTGAGTGAGGTTTCCCTGAAAAATGTGCATTTAAAAGCTTTAAAAAATTTGAATCAAAATGTCAAAGATCAAAGCACTATATTGTAAAAATGTCCACTCCCTAGAATTGCCTTTTTCCTCAATAAATACCATGTACTTGTGCTTAATTATCAATGTTCTTGCTCTCCTCACCTTAACGTTCAAAAACTGATTCTCTGTTTCCTACTTATAGACAATAGACAATAGGTGCAGGAGTAGGCCATTCGGCCCTTCGAGCCAGCAAAGCCATTCAATGTGATCATGGCTGATCATTCACAATCAGTACCCCGTTCCTGCCTTCTCCCCATACCCCCTGACTCCGCTATCTTTAAGAGCTCTATCTAGCTCTCTCTTGAAAACATCCAGAGAAATGGCCTCCACTGCCTTCTGAGGCAGAGAATTCCACAGATTTACAACTCTCTGACTGAAAAAGTTTTTCCTCATCTCCGTTTATCTATATTTTCTTTCTGGTTCTGAACTAGGACCATTACGGAATGGGAGCTAATTCTGCTACCTATTATAGTTGCATTCCGTATTGCCTAGTGCATTTTCCCACAGAGATGTGGAACTTTTAAATACGTCATAGAACTGCTAAATATATAAGGAAATATATTTTGAATGGAAAATGTATTCTTATCTCCATGTTCCATAACACGGTCGCATACTTTTCTTGGGTAATGAGTTGCTTCCAATCTACTTTTGTGGATTCTTAGGCAGCTAATGAGACTGGTGGAAGAACTATTCTGCATTCTACCACACAGGGAGCAGAAAGTGGCTGTTGGGTGGGTAGTTTGTGAGGTGGTATGCTTCGTCTACTGCTTATACAACCCTTCTCAGATCAATAGACTTGGGATTCTCAGTACCATCCAGAAGGTTCCTTGTTCCTTTTGAACATTTGTGGGTTAGAGCTTTTCTAGGGTTTGTGGGGAGGTTGTACACGGAATCTTTTTCTATGTGTAAGAAGGAACTGCAGATGGTGGTTTAAACCGAAGGTAAACACAAAATGCCGGAGTAATTCAGTGGGACAAGCAGCATCTCTAGAGAGAAAGAATGGGTGACGTTTCAGGCCGTTTGTAAGTTTTGCATGGTAAGGCAATTGTCAATTTGAAATGAGGTAGTGTTGTGATCTTTGCACATTGATTCAAATTTCTATGTCTATCTGGTAATTTCCTCCCATACCTGTGCTCAGAATAATGCTCCTGTGTCGTGAATCCTGGTATTAATTGTGCAACATTGTAGCACGCCCAAATGAGAGGAACTAGGTCTTATTAGTGTTCCTCAATTTTGGTCCAGGTGAAGGAAAAGCTAAACTTGTTCACTTAACTTGGAGAATATTACAAGGCAGTATTAGTGATGTTTTCCAATGCCTGAGTTATCAGGTGTCAGCAGTTGGATTTCAGAAGCAAATAAAAGGGTAATAATTACTGCTGTCTAGTCGATCATGTGTTATGTGCCAGATCTGAGATTTTCAATTTCAGATGCCCCTTTACTCAATTGACCAATAACTGTGCTGGAGCATTAAAGGCTAAGGTGAATTTCCTCACCAAACTCTGCCTTTACTGAGTGGTAGCTCCCAAGATATGGGAAATGACCAATGTCCATTTTCCAGGGAGTTGCCATGAACATCAGTTGTTAGTCAACGGCCTGATGCAGCAGTTGATGGGTGTAGCTGGGAGATTGGTAGTGGACCGTGGTTTTTCACATTTTAAGAGTATGGCCCAACCTCTTGTGTGCTTCATTTATCAAGTTACCAGTGTTGTGGAGTTCAGTCTCAAAGCATGCACAATGCAAGCATTTTCTACATACAGGTAATGTCCATGTTACAAGGAGTTGTGCTCCTAGAAAGCCGGCTGTATGGTGAGTTTTTTCTGTACGTCACGTTATCAAGAAATGCGAGTTGAAAAATAAATTGTGATTTTGCGCAGACATTTCGTTTTATTCTGTATCTCAAATTTTTGAGTAGTAATTTGTGAGCTCGGTAAGGGTGAATGCCCACTATCCGAGTGGCCATAATGCAGGGGTCACCTATACTGCAGCTCTCCTCCAAAGGCTTAGATTACCCTGGTTATGAAGTATGCAAGGAATTCATTGGTATCTTTGGTTCTAAAGAATGATTCTACTTTCATGGCAACTTTATTTCAAGAGAGATGCAACAGTGTGGTGAGAAAGATTAAACGTATTGAGGCATGATGTAGCCTTGTTAACTGGGAGCTTCACTGAGATTGGCTGTGTTGTGTACCCATTGATTAGTGTCGGAGCTTGCATATAGATTTAGATATATATATAAAACATAGCACAAAAAATAAGGAAATTTGTGTTTGGTAGATTATTTCTTTGTTGTAACAATGTTTCTTGGCAATAAATCTTATACCGTTGGAAAGCCTGTTTATTTCCCTTTTAAATGGTGCCACATTTGTAAGGAACATGCATTTGTGGGATGAGCAGCAGAGCTGAGTATATGGGTTGCGCCCATGAAAAATTTGCCAGGAGTCGAAGGTTTTAGTGAATTCATATAATCCCACGCACATAGGCTGGTGGCGATCCCTGGCGATCCCTGCATTTTTCTTGGAGTTTTGTACAGTATGGATCATGTAAACTGTATCTTTAATGGACAGTGTCTGCACTGTGATTCAGGGAACAGCTCCTTCGCCTCTGAAATGCAAAGGTTGAGAAGGACCGAAGCACTGACTTTCCCTTTGGTCAACAGTAAGGAGTCTCTCTGTAATTAGCACAATGACATTTGTCTCCATTCCTGAAGGTGGTCATATGGTGGTATCATTAAGAACCTAGTTATATCCTCTTCCATAGCCTATGTGCATGGGATTATTATCTGAATGGTGGCCGATTAGATATTATCTGAATGGTGGCCGATTAGGTATTATCTGAATGGTGGCCGATTAGGAAAAGGGGAGATGCAACGAGACCTGGGTGTCGTGGTACACCAGTCATTGAAAGTAGGCATGCAGGTGCAGCAGGCAGTGAAGAAAGCGAATGGTATGTTGGTATTCATAGCGAGGGGATTTGAGTATAGGAGCAGGGAGGTTCTGCTGCAGTTGTACAGGGCTGGATAGACTCGGCTTGTACTCGCTGGAATTTAGAAAATTGAGGGGGGATTCCTATAGAAACTTACAAAATTCTTAAGGGGTTGGACAGGCTAGATGCAGGAAGATTGTTCCCGATGTTGGGGAAGTCCAGAACAAGGGGTCACAGTTTAAGGATAAGGGGGAAGTCTTTTAGGATCGAGATGAGAAAGTTTTTTTTTACACAGAGAGTGGTGAATCTGGAATTCTCTGCCACAGAGGGTAGTTGAGGCCAGTTCATTGGCTATATTTAAGAGGGAGTTAGATGTGGCCCTTGGGTATGGAGAGAAGGCAGGTACAGGATACTGAGTTGGATGATCAGCCATGATCATATTGAATGGCGGTGCAAGCTTGAAGGGCCGAATGGCCTACTCCTGCACCTATTTTCTATGTTTCTATGTTTCTATGTTTCTCAGCTGTGGAAGATAAGATTATGGATTTGTACTGAAACTATTCACAGAATTTTAGCATTGCAGTGGAGATGTCTGTCTGCTCTTGAGGCTTTGTTATTGTAGAACTAATTATGTAAGTGTGAGTTGTAGAACTGTACATCACAGAGACTGGACCTTTGGCCCATCTTATCCACGACAACCAAAATATACTCTTGTTGTTTTATATCGTACAATATATATTGTTACAATTACTTTGTCAAATTCTCACAAATAAAATCATTATTTGATTTTGTCAGCTATTTGAACATAGAATTGTAGAAATTGAAGCATTGCTCTTGCCAAAGAAATGGTGCTGTGTGACTGAAAAATACTGCTTAATGTCTGTCAATATAATGTGTTCTTTTCCACACTAAATTTGGAAGCTTTTCTGAAGTTTGGTGTGATTAAAATTTGAAGGATTTTAGTTAATCTTCCTCTGTCTTGTGAATGTTCATTAAAACTAAATACATCTAACGCACCATTCATTACGTAATGACTTGCCTATAAATTGATTTGCATTGTCAAAGGACCAAGATTTGCCTCAACTGAGAACTGATGTTGCCATGGTGATGTGGCACCAATCAGGAATCACTATTTTGGACTGAACTACATTGGTTTAATAGAGGTGGGAATATAGCTTAAATGTGACTATATTTCATGCATGTTGGATTTTAAGAGTAAATTAAATAACTGAAATTTCATTTAATTTAGAGAGAAGTCTTTTAAATTAAGTATCATATGCAGAAAAACGATCTTTTCGGAACATATTACAACCCCATCATATCTTACCCAGAGCTCTGTTTCGGTGATGCAGTTATTTGCTGCTTGCATCAAACTGCTGTGTACGTGACCCTTTTAACTGGGCTGGAAGAAATGTGGAAGTCCAGTGATTGTAGTTTTTGCCAATAGCCTAATGAACCATCTTTGCTTTTCATTCGATCATCAAGGTGACACAGCTTCAGAATGGCCTTTAGACATTATCATTTGTAAGTACATGGTTACCTGATATTTCTGAGACATTTAACAGGTTATGGTTTGAACAGTTAGTTTGTGGTAACATTAAAAGATGAGCAAACAGCCATCTGATGATTGTAAACCCCTTTGCAGTGATTTAATTATTTTATTGCAATTGTCCTGACTGCTATAATATTTCACCATCCACATTGCATATAGAAGCAGATATTTTAATGTTTAAGGCGATGGATAAGATGGTTGCAGTCAGGTGTATTGCCAGAATGTGATTAGACTTCAAAGCAAAATTTTAATTTTGAGGCATGTCTTGCAAAGTGGTTGATTGCAAGGTGCATTCAAAACACATAAATATGTAGGCAAGGACTGCAATTTTGTAATGTATCACAACATATATTTGTACTGTGTATCCTGGTCTCTTAAAAAAATCTGTAAGTGGCGGGGCCAGATCTTCATTTCTGGGTGTGGAAATGTGTTGGAGTTCGGGTAAAAATAAAAAAATGTAACTTGGAAACAATCGTGATTTTTGAACATGTGCACGACCATTTCCTTAGTGAGATGTTTAGTACATAATTCAACTGATGATAATCAAGAAATCATTTTCTGTTAACAAGAAACCTGAGCTAATCTTTCACTGATCACTGCCTCCACTGCTCATTTATAAATTGTGTTGCTTCGTTATGACAGTACTTGTTACCTGCCAAATGTGGGTAAGAAACAAATGTTTTGTATAATATAAATGAAAGATTAAATGGGAATACATTAGTAATGTATGTGCACTCTTTTTTTTGATGTGCACAGAAATCATGTATTGCTGGCGACCAAAGAGGAACACCAACACCTTTAGTTGCTATGTTAATGTAGGATTTAATGACAGGAATTGCAAATAAATTAAGTGATCAGTCTATGAAGAGAAAAGTGCCATTTTTGATATATTGTAATTATGTTAGCTGTCAAAAATTGAAGTTGAAGTCTATCATAAAACATACCCCGTATTCCTTGTTCCAAGGTTTTTGTAGTTGTTTGAATTTTAAAATATTAATTTACCCAAATCTGTTCATATGAATACATATGATATTTTAATTCCTTGATGAGTTAATATCAGCATCCAAGTATGGCCTGATAACTGTTTTCAGATGCAATGGACCTTGAGTCTACAGTGATCCCATAAAACTAATCATATTTGTTGAGGGTAACAAATATTTGGAGAAATTTTAACGCAATTATCTCTATAATCCTTCTTCTTGCTCAATGTAAAAAAAAAAACTAGTGTTTAAATTTTCTTTGGCTATTTTAATTTAAAATATTGCAGTGGTAATTTGCTCAGTTTTACATTATAGTATATACACTATTAGAATTCATGTAGTTTTTATTTGAATCTATTTTAAAATATTCATTGAATACTGGAGATCATATGTAAGAGCATTTTGTATTCCAGGCGGTTCATCTTTATATTTTAGGATTGACAAACCAGGCTATGTACGCAGAATATTTCCATCTGACATGTTCAATAGTACAGCAAAAACATTGGGCACCTTTTATAAACATTGGACACCTTTTCGACACCTACACTAAAAATCAATCTAACTGATCAAACATGATTTGAAGTCAAGATAAATGAGTACAATTTTAAAGTTAAATTTATGCCGTCAGTGTGCAAGCCTTTATGACTTGCCACAGCTGATGGATTTCAATTACCATTAACGGCCATTGCAGCCCCAACACCTTTGGCCATGGAAAACTGTCAATTTATTTTTGTGACCCCCATATGTATTGTGCACTGTTGAGAAATAGAGATGTGCTGCTGTAACTTAAATGGCAGCCTTCAGATCCAGATGGAATGAAATTCATTGCTTGTAAGGCACATATTCTGTTTGTCTGAATCTGCTTTTGGGGATATGGGGAGAAGGCAGGAACGGGGTACTGATTGAGAATGATCAGCCATGATCACATTGAATGGTGGTGCTGGCTCGAAGGGCCGAATGGCCTACTCCTGCACCTATTGTCTATTGCTTTTCATAATCCATATTTAAGTTTTAAAACTGAAATGGGTATTTAATTTTCTCTTTTTCACTCTACCCTGATTAAATATAGGGGCCCAAGCAAGCCATTTAGCATGATTTATCAAAGCTATGTTTTGAAATGCTCTAATTTAAATTGCTAATCCTGTCCACACCTTTTTAACACAACTCCGTGCATTGCGTAAAGTAGCAGCACATGCTCTGTGTTTCAGATGAATACAGGACTCTCCAGAGTACACAATTTAAGGCAGAAATTCTTGTGTTGCGGTGGTGTAATGCCAGTCCTGCCAAACTGACAATGCACTTGAGATGGTGCGTTAGTTATGCAAGGGAGTCATGCCATTTAAAAGGAAGATGGAACCACCAAATCTTTCTGCACAATTTTAGAAAACGTCCTCACTTATGTGCAGGTTTATTACAGCTGATCTGAAGAAATATTGATTTGAAGAAAGTTTCTTGGTGGAGATGCTACGGTAAGATCACAGTATGAGTATCTTGACTGGAACTTTGATGTTTGTTTTGAGGGTATAAAACCACTGGGGATGGAGTGTGATAGGGATCATGAGAAGTGGATCTGCAGAGCAGACCAAACTGTCGGAAGGAGATTGCAATAGGAGAAATATTCTCAGCATCAGGAGAGGACTAGTAATGCTATTTATTGACGAGTAATTAGTTTTCCTATGTGCCTCTGATTGTTGAGCAATGTATTAGTACAGCAGCCACGAAGAAGACCTAAAGTTCTCTTGGACATGGCATTAAAATCACCGTATCCTTGAATTTCTTTGCCTTAAGTTTGTTCTGTCTGTACAGAGTTTGTACCTTCTCCCTGTGACCACGTGGGTTTCTCCAGGTGCTTTGGTTTCCTCCCACGTTCCAAAGATGTGCACGTTTGTAAGTTAATTGCCTTCTGTAAATTGTCCCTTGTGTATATGGTGGAACTAGTGTAAGGGTGATCGCTGGTCAGCGCGGACTTGATGGGCCGAATGGCTTGGTTCCACACTGTATCACAAAATTAAAAGGTCACCAGGGGTTCTCTGGTGTGGAATTCATCCTTCAAAGCATGCACAAAGAGTGCTGTAATGGTGACCGACTTTCCGGGAAATATTTTCATATTTTTCCATATTTAATTTAAATTATGAAAAGGAAGGCGCCATTCAATGATCGATTGAAAGATACAGCATAGAAACAGGCCCTTCGGCCCATCGGGTTTGCTCTGACTTTTGATCATCTGTTCACACTAGTTCTATGTTAACCCTCTTTCACATACACTCTCTACACGCTCAGGGCAATTCACAGAGGCCAATTGACCCACAAACCGGCATGTCTTTGGGATACGGGAGGAAACCGGAGTACCTGGAGAAAACCCATGTGGCACACGGAGAACGGACAAAATCCACATGGTACTCGAGGTCAGGATTGGACGTATGCCTCTGGAGCTGAGGCAGCAGCTCCATCAGCCGTGGCATTGTGCCGCCCGAATGCAGCAACTACATCAATGCTTTGAGCACCGTGGAAATGGTCGTGATATCTGGATTTTTGAAAGGCTAGCTGTAATTAAATAGAGTATGCTACAGCTTTAGCAGTCTCGCTAAACTGATAAACTGATGCTAGAAAAGGGAAGTATGATTAACTAGATCAAAAACTGTAAAGCAGTTGAAAATACGAAATTACTTCAGTGCATTATCTCTTTCCTGTTACAGTGTACAAGATGTCGTTGAGGTTACATTTGGAGTATTGTTTTCAGTTTTGGTCACCCTGTTCTCGGAAGGATGTTATTAAAGTGCAGAGAGGTTAAGGGGCAGGAGGCGCAGTCCTCTTTCTTACAGTTTGGCTTTCTGCCCAACTAATTGTTCAAGCGCTTTTGATTGCAACATGTGCCTTCATTTAGTTCAACAAAGAAACTGACTAAAGAACCTGGACACCTTTTGCCTGGACTTGAGGGCCTGAGCTGTAGTGCAGGGCTGGGCAGGCTAGGACTTTGTCCCTTGGAGCACAGGAGGTTGAAGGGCAATCTTATAGAGAGGTGTATAAGATCATAAGGGGAATAGATAGGGTAAATACACAGTCTTTTAACCAGAACAAAGCAATCATGAACCAGGGACAGAGGTTTAAGGTGAGAGGGGAAAGATTTCAATAGGAACCTGTGGAGCGACTTTTTTTTACACAGCTTGTGGTGGGTGTACGGAACAAGTTACCAGAGGAGGCAGTTGAGGTAGGTACTACATCAACATTTAAAAGGCATTTAGACAGGTACATGGATAGGAAAGGATTAGAGAGATTTGGGCCAAACTCAGGCAGGTGGGACTAGTGTAGATGGGGCATCTTGGTCTGCATGGGCAAGTTGGGCCGATGGGCCTGATTCCGAGCTCTATGACTGATGGAGCAGATCAAGGCTTTTTGATGTTGCAGATGCAACATCATTGTATCAAAACATTGCATGTCTAATCATCTGAATATTTTAACTTTCTGTGATCATGACCCAGAGAGTTGTGAATCTGTGGAATTCTCTGCAATGGAAGGCTTTGGAGGCTAATTCACTGGATGTTTTCAAGACAGAGTTAGATATAGCTGTTGGGGCTAAGGGAATCAAGGGATTTGGAGAAAAAGCAGAACGGGGTACTGATTTTGGATGATCAGCCATGGTCATATTGAATGGCGGTGCTGGCTCGAAGGGCCGAATGGCCTACTCCTGCACCTGTTTTCCATGTTTCTATGACGTTTTCTTGACTTTCTGTAATTGCTTGTTTAACAGGGTCTGAGACCTCTTGCTGCTTTGATCTGGGTAGGCTGAAGAATCCTCATGCAGCCATGTTTGCAGCCTCCAGAAGGTTTTGTTGATGCAATTTAAGGAATTTGGCAGTTACTATAGTAATTGCTAGCGACATGATGAAAGACCTGTGGGAAGGTTGCTGGTTCCGAAGTCGGAGTGTCGAAAGATTGTATCTCTAAATCCCATTAATATTCTTAAATTTATCAACATTATAAATATACAAAATCTAAAAAAAACTGCTGAAATTTAAATTAAAAATGCTGGAAAAAACTCAGCAGGTGAGGCAGCATTTATGGGAAGAGAAACAGTTAATATTTCAGGTCTGAGAGAGGATTCCAGCAACAGCAGACATATTTTTAATAGGCAACCACAGACATGAACAGCTTTTGAGGTGTTTGTTACCTGATGCATAACTGGTACTATTAACTAGGTTGACCTTGAAACTTAATCAGGGTTGTGTATTCTGAATCGTATTACTTCTAAAATATTTAAGTCTCCTGCACTGTAAATTTTTCATGTATGATTGGTTTCCAAGGCAAGAACTGTATTTCAATTGCCGAAAAGGGTGTACTAAGGTCCTGCTTCATTTGCTGAAATTTCCAAGGTAGGCTTTAAGTATTGGTTGCCTTGAATTTTGCAATTTAGAATAGACACCAAGAATTTAAAATATATATTATTTGAATAATGTGCCAAATGTTTATTACACTTTTAAGGATGAAAAAGATCCTATTTAATTGATTTAACTGAATTGTTTATCCTGCGTTCTCCGCTTATGAAATTTGGTTCCGTTGACTGAATTCTATAAAATGAGTAGAGCCTGCAGCACATTGAAAATAACTGAATGGGGATGAATTTCTAGGCATTAATGCTTAAAATAATGAATGATTTCTTCTGCTACTGTCAGCAATCACGCTAGAGGAATAATAGATCAAGCTTGTATCAGGAGATTTTCTTTATTGCCAGTTTAGTGATATCTTCACAAACGGTTTTATTCACACATTCTATTATGCAAGTTTTTTTTCACAAATTAATTCTTATATCATCCTCCGAAACTAGCTAATGTAAAACATCCTCGTCATACAATCAACATCGGAACCAAACGCAGACCTGATTATATGTGTTTAATTTGTGAATCTTCACAGAGATGGAATATGTGCCAGGTTATTCTTTCATTACATCATTTGTTGCAGTAAAAAGCAAATTGAGTATCTTCTTAATTATCGCAGATGAGCCGATAACTTGGTTTTGAAACGTGTGTTGCTGTGCTAAATTCAGCATACATTAATCCACAATGATGCTGGAAATGTGTAATAAAATTGGAAAATGTTGGCAACATAATTGAAGAGAAATTTGACAATTAAATGTTTTTTTCTTCAGAAGATGGGTGTGGCAGAGAGAACAAGGATTGGGAAATTGGGGGTTCTTGAAGAGCGTAAGTGATACAGGTAGTGGCGCTGGTAGCGGTTAATGAATAATGACCTATGTCTGGAGGTATAAATAAGAGGAAATGTATGAAGCGTGATGAATGATAACACTAGAGGAAACAAGATTGCTGTAAATGTGAAATACGAGGTTGATAATTTGTATGGTTCAACTCTATCTAGTTCAGAAGACTAATGTGTAGAGTCGGAGGTTGCGGTGCTGTTCCTTAAGCTTGATTAAGTTTGGATGAAAACTTTAAGCAACCAAAGACAGAGATCAGAGTAAAATGAGAATTCTAGTTGCCTGTCAAAAGCGAGAAGCTCAGGTTAATATTGGGGACTGAATAGAGGTGTTCTGTAAAATGGTCACCAAATCTTTGGAAGAGAAAGACTTATCTAGTGATGGCATCATGTTGAAGGTTTTGGAATTTGCAGACATTGATTCATTGTAGGTGGAAGCCAGTGGGATGGACATGCGGACAAGGAAAACCCTTTCATGTTCTATGTGGAAGCAGATGGGTTGGGTACAGTGACGTGATATATTTACTCCTACTCTGACTACTCTTACGACCCCATTTAATTCTCCCAATTTCTCCTCTTTTGTCTCTTCTGATCACAGCACCATTTATACAGGTGTTTTGATATATCTTCCATTTTCCTCAACTATGGCTTTTCCTTCCACCACAGTTGACAAGCTCTGAAGTTTGTTCCATCTCCCACATTTTTGCACTCATCCCGCAGTGGTCTTGCCATCTATGGCAGACTGCAAAGGTACTGTCAGTTTTCAAGGGGATTGACAGATGACACCTTTGGTTTTTCTGATGTTACTTTTCTGTTATTACTTTGATGAATGTAAATTGATGATAATATTTATCATCAATAAATATTGTTCAAGGATGCGTCAAAAATGCAATGAGAAAATTAGTAATTTTCATGTGATTGTAATATAATCCGTTCAATTTGCATCAGGTTCATGGCTGTTAGTAATGCATTGAATCGTTTTTATTTACATATAGTTTTGATAAATGAAGAGAAAGACTTTTAGTCTGAATGCTTCGCTACAAACATCAATAAGACGTCTCGCAATTGGTAGAACTCAAAACAAATCATATTTGAAATATAGATTGCTACTTCAGTGAACCAATTTAATTGCAGTTTCCATGAGCAAATTTTGAATCATGCAATGTACTTGCATAGTTCTTGTACAGCATGTGAAAGGAAGTGAAATAAAAAAAATAACTCTGCCATCAGGCAAATGTCTCTGCTTGGGTTCTTGCATCAGTTTGAGAAAGAATTGTAAATATGTGCTCGGGATCAACCCTAAATTGTATGGGCGTGCATAATGAAAATAAAATACTGCGAATGTTGGAAAACTGGAATAAGAATAAGGAAAAAAACAAATGCAGAAAAGCATTAGAAATTGATGTAGATGCATAATCTTAATGAATAATCTTAAAGCCAAAAACTAAAGGATAGCTGGAGGAGAAGTTCTGTAATCAGCCAGATGGTTATTAGCCAATGAATTTGACAAACATGAAAGGCAACAATATTCGTAACTGTTAAAACAGAATCACAGAAGATGGGGTTTAAAAAGTGTTAATTGTTATGACAAAATTGGAAGGAGGCATGGAATATCTGGGAAGAAGTGCAAGATTCCTTGACCCAGGAACGTGGCAGAAAGATGTTTAGTTTAGAGATACCACATGGCCCACTGAGTCCACATCACCTGCTCACTACTTCCACGTTATCCCACTTTTGCATCCTACCCACTAAAGGTAATTTACAGAATTAAGAGAAAAAAAATAGTTAAGGCATATGTGGGTCCCTTGAAGACAGAAGCAGGGGAATTTCATTATGGGGAACAAGGAAATGGCAGACGAGTTGAACCGGTACTTTGAATCTGTCTTCACTAAGGAAGATACAAACAATCTCCCAGATGTTCTAGTGGCCAGAGATCATAGGGTGACGGAGGAACTGAAGGAAATTCACATTAGGCAGGAAATGGTGTTGGGTAGACTGATGGGACTGAAGGCTGATAAATCCCCAAGGCCTGATGGTCTGCATCCCAGGGTACTTAAGGAGATGGCTCTAGAAATCGTGGATGCATTGGTGATCATTTTCCAATGTTCTATAGATTCAGGATCAGTTCCTGTGGATTGGAGGGTAGCTAATTTTATCCCACTTTTTAAGAAAGGAGGGAGAGAGAAAACAGGGAATTATAGACCAGTTAGCCTGACATCAGTGGTGGGGAAGATGCTGGAGTCAATTATAAGAGACGAAATTGCGGAGCATTTGGATAGTAGTAACAGGATCGTTCCGAGTCAGCATGGATTTACAATGGGGAAATCATGCTTGACTAATCTTCTGGAATTTTTTGAGGATGTAACGAGGAAAATGGACAGGGGAGAGCCGGTGGATGTAGTGTACCTTGACTTTCAGAAAGCCTTCAACAAGATCCCTCATCAGAGATTAGTGGGCAAAATTAGAGCACATGGTATTGGGGGTAGGGTACTGACATTGATAGAAAATTGGTTGGCAGACAGAAAGCAAAGAGTGGGGATAAATGGGTCCCTTTCAGAATGGCAGGCAGTGACTAGTTGGGTACCGCAAGGCTCGGTGCTGGGACCGCAGCTATTTATGATATACATTAATGACTTGGATGAAGGAATTAGAAGTAACATTAGCAAATTTGCAGATGACACAAAGCTGGGTGGCAGTGTGAACTGTGAGGAAGATGCTATGAGGATGCAGGGTGACTTGCACAGGTTGTGTGAGTGGGCAGATGCATGGCAGATGCAGTTTAATGTGGATAAGTGTGAGGTTATCCACTTTGGTGGTAAGAATGGAAAGGCAGATTATTATCTTAATGGTGTCAAGTTAGGAAAAGGGGACGTACAACGAGATCTGGGTGTGCTAGTGCATCAGTCACTGAAAGGAAGCATGCAGGTACAGCAGGCAGTGAAGAAAGCCAATGGAATGTTGGCGTTCATAACAAGAGGAGTTGAGTATAGGAACAAAGAGGTCCTTCTGCAGTTGTACAAGGCCCTAGTGAGACCACACCTGGACTACTGTGTGCAGTTTTGGTCTCCAAATTTGAGGAAGGATATTCTTGCTATTGAGGGCGTGCAGCGTAGGTTTACCTGGTTAATTCCCGGAATGGCGGGAATGTCGTATGTTGAAAGATTGGAGCGACTAGGCTTGTATACACTGGAATTTATAAGGATGAGAGGGGATCTTATTAAAACATATCAGATTATTAAGGGGTTGGACACGTTAGAGGCAGGAAACATGTTCCCAATGTTGGGGGAGTCCAGAACCAGGGGCCACAGTTTAAGAATAAGGGGTAGGCCATTTAGAACGGAGATGAGGAAAAACTTTTTCAGTCAGAGAGTTGCAAATCTGTGGAATTCTCTGCCTCAGAAGGCAGTGGAGGCCAATTCTCTGAATGCTTTCAAGAGAGAGCTAGATAGAGCTCTTAAGGATAGCGGAGTCAGGGGGTATGGGGTGAAGGCAGGAACGGGGTACTGATTGGGAATGATCAGCCATGATCACATTGAATGGCGGTGCTGTCTCGAAGGGCCAAATGGCCTACTCCTGCACCTATTGTCTATTGTCTAGAATCAATTGACCGACAAACCTGCATGACTTTGGAGTGTTAGTGGAAACTGGAGTATCCTGAGAAAACCCATATGGTCACAGGGAAAAAGTACAAACTCAGCACAGACAGCACCCGTAGTGATGATCGAACCCAGGTCTCCGGCATTGTGAGACACGCAAAAGGAAGCACTCTGTATCCCAGCTCACGTTATAACAATGAACCAATACCAATTCTAACACTGCATTCCTGCCAATCCCCGATAACCTTTCACCCTGTGTGGAGGGAATAGACAGCTGATGTTTTACATTGGGACCCTTCTTCAGATGGGTCAAGAAGAAGGATCTTGATCAGAAACATTGTCAGTTCATTTTCCTCCACAGACACTGCCTGACCTGCTGAGTTCCTTTAACCCCCTTATCAAAAAGCAATCTCTATCTGCCCAATTTAAAAAAAATTATAGCTGGCTTTCTTGGAGCCAGGGTATATGGGTGAAGCGTGCTATACAGGCAAATCATGCCATAAATGTGTACAATCAAACGATATGTTAGTACATCTAATAACGTAAAAAAAGAAAGGAGCAGTGCAGAATATTCTTGTGGAGCTACAGAGAAAGTGCAGATATAAACAAAAGTATATGGGCAACAATGAGGTAGATTGGAAGATCAGGAATAGATCCTTAGCATATTAGATGAAGTGTTGTCAATGTTGTGCTTTCTTGGCTGTCAGACCAGGACAAATTGTTGGTGATATTTATCGCTTGTAACTTGAAGTTCTCAATCATTTAGACAAACAAGGGCTGATTAGGGATAGTCAGCTTGTTTTTTTATGTTGGAGGTCGTGTCTCAGGAATCTGAGTAAAAAGGTTGATAAGGGCAGAGCTGTAGATGTATATATGGACTTCAGCAAAGCATTCAACAAGGTTCCACATGGTAAGCTGCTCTAGAAGGTTAGATTGCATGGGATCCAAGGAGCGATAGCTGAATTGATACAAAATTGGCTTCATGGAAGGAAGCGGAGAGTGATGGTGGAAGGTTACTTCTCAGACTGGAGGCCTGTGTCTTATGGTGTTCCTCAGGGTTCGGTGCTGGACCCATTACTATTTATCATCGATATTAATGATTTGGATGAGAACGTACATGGCAAGATTAGCAAGTTTGCAGATTACACAAAAGTGGGTGCTATTGCAGATAGTGAAGATGGATGTCAAAAATCGCAGCAGGATCTTGATCAGTTGGCCAGATGGGCTGAGGAATGGTTGATGAAATTTAATACAGAGAAATGTGAGGGGTTGCGTTTTTGGAAGTCTAACATGGACAGGACCAACACAGTGAACAGAAGGGCTCTGGGGAGTGTTGTAGAATAGAGGGATCAACGAGTGCAGGTGCATAGTTCCCTGAAGGTGATATCACAGATGGTTAAAAAGGTTTTTGACATGTTGGCCTTCATCAGTCAGAGTATTGAATATAGACGTTGTGAGGTCATGTTGCAGTTATCTAAGACTTTGGTGAGGCCGCATTTAGAGTATTCTGTTCAGTTCAGGGCACCATGCTAAAGGAAAGGTGTTGGAAAGGGTACAGACAAGATTTACGAGGATGTTGCCAGGACTCGAGGGACTGAGCTTTCTTGGAGCCAGGGTATATGGGTGAAGAGTGCTATACAGGCACTGAGTAAGGATTGAGTAGTCTGTGACTCTATTCCTTGGAGCACAGGAGGATGAGGAGTGATCGTATAGAAGTCTATAAAATCATGAGAGGACGGCACGGTAGCGCAGCGGTAGAGTTGCTGCTTTACAGCGAATGCAGCGCCGGAGACTCAGGTTCGATCCTGACTACAGGTGCTGCACTGTAAGGAGTTTGTACGTTCTCCCCGTGACCTGCGTGGGTTTTCTCCGAGATCTTCGGTTTCCTCCCACACTCCAAAGACGTACAGGTATGTAGGTTAATTGGCTGGGTAAATGTAAAAATTGTCCCTAGTGGGTATAGGATAGTGTTAATGTACGGGGATTGCTGGGCGGCACGGACTTGGAGGGCCGAAAAGGCCTGTTTCCGGCTGTATATATATGATATGATATGATATGATATGAATAGATCGGGTAGACTCATAGAGTCTCTTGCCAAGAGTAGGGGAAACGAGAACTAGAGAAAATAGGCTTAAGGTGAAGGGGGAAAGATGTAATAGGAATCTGAAGGGTAACTTCTTCACACAAAGGGTGGTGGGTGTATGGAAAGAGCTGCCAGAGGAGGTAGTTGAGGCATGGACTATTGCACTTTAAAAAAAGCAATTTGACAGGTACATAGATAGGACAGGTTTAGAGGGATATGGACCAAATGCAGCCAGGTGGGACTAGTGTAGATGGGACATGTTGGTCGGTGTGGGCAAGTTGGGCTGAAGGGCCTGTTTCCACGCTGAATGACTTGAGTCCCTCTGTGCTTCAGCACCATTGATGCTGATTTGGGTGGGTACTCCACCTTGCTTCGTGAAGTTGATGGTGAGGTCCTTAGTTTTGCTGACATTGAGGTTGGTGTCTTGAAACCATGTTAGTAAGCACTCTATCTCCTTTCTGTGCTCATCATTGTTTGAAATGGAGCATCAGTGTTGTGAATTATTATTGTGAAATGAGTTTTGTCAAAATTAGAGTGAAAGGCAATAAATAGGATCTGACATGGGTGTCTTTGTTGTCTAGATGTTCCGGGAATCAGTATAGGATGCTGGATGTCATTGACACCTGCAGATGCAGATTTTCAGAAGAAGACTCAAAGTGCTCAGCAAGTCAGGCAGCATTTTAGAGCATTTTAGAGATAGGTGATGTTTTGGGTCGGGACTCTTCTTCAGGCTGATGGAGGGGTGGCGGGGGTTGATAAAGAAAGCTGGAGGATTCCTGTTAAAAGCTCTCTTCCAGCTTTCTTCCCCACACCCTTCCCCCTACAACCAGTCTGCAGAAAGGACCTGACCCAAGATGGCACCTAACTGAGCTAGTTCCATTTCCCTGCATTTGGCCCATATCACTCTCCTTTCATTTATCTGTCCAAATGTCTTTTGCATTGCGTGTTTTGCATGCAGGTAAATCAAACGTAAGTGATTACAATCAAATCAAACACGAATACAACTAGTAATGCAAAATTGAAAATACTGGAGTTTTGGGTGTTTTCGGTAGCTTTCAGCAGTACAACGAATGTATCCTGCAATCATAGTCAGAAAAAATCCACTCCTTCAGGAAATTTGTCATTATTTATAATGTTTCAAAATTTTCATTTGATTGTAATACCCTGAAAATTATTTGAAAGATGGAAAATCTGTGAATAGGTCAAATATAAAGGGTGTATGTAACGTTACTGAAGAATCTAAAAATAACTGAAGTGCGTCTGCTACGTACAGCTAGAGGGCGTTTTAGTGCAAAATATGTGATTGTATTGTTTAGTTCCATGTTTTATTTGATAATTCTAAAACAAAATTACTGAAAGCAGTGTGTAGAATTGTTGAACATTTACAACACAGGAGACCATTTGCTCATGTCTGTACCCCTCAAACAAAACTACCCAACTTTTCAGAAAATCATCATCAACATTTAGATCGAGACTCTTCAAACAAACGTCCAGTGAATATTTTTTTCCTCTATATTTTTTTAAGGCTGCAAGTTCCAGACCTCTACCGCAATCTGCGTGAAACATTTTTCCTCATCTACAATGGTTCAATGGTCCTTTATTGTCACATGTACCGAGGTACAGTGAAATTTGATTTACCGTACAGTCATACAAAAAAAGCAACAAGATACAAAACTACATAAAGATTAAACATCTCAGCAGCGCCACCTCAGTGGCGTGTGAGAATCCCCAGGGCACACAGCATAAGTGGAGACCCACAGCCATCAGTTCAATCTCCTCTGGTCCTTGTAACAATTACTTTAAACCAATGCTCCCTTGTTTTTTGGCTCTTTTTCATGGGAAATAGATCCTTCCTATTTACTCCATCTCACTCTCTCATAACTTTGCACACCTCAGTTAAATATTTTCTAGTGCCCTCTGTCTGATGAAGATAATCCTAGCTTAACTACTTTTTCATCAGAGCACATCTTTTGTACTTTTCGCAACTCTTTGTACCTTCTCCAGTCACATTTTTCCTAAACACTGGTGACCAGAACTGTATGCGGTACCAAAACTACATGCAGTTCCAGCATATCCTTCCTGCTCTGATATTCTCTGCTTTGGCTAGTAAAGGAAAGAATCCCATATGCCTATTTAACCACATTATTGATCTTGCTATCTTTGAGGACCTGTTACCTGTTTATATTAAATTATCTAATGAACAATTTTTTTTCTGCTTTAAAATTTCACTCTGGTTTGTGGTCTGTTTTAAATGGTTGCGTAATGACAATGTTTTATTTCATGATTGCTTGAGTTAGTAGTCAACCTCACACTTCAAAACAAATAAATACTAATTGGCCAATGAAAGGTTTTTTAAACAGAAATGAGATTCATTTCATTTTTTCATGAATGCCGTATAATGCCCAGCAACATGTCTTTTCCAAATTTTTTTATTGTTGACTTGAATAATTGGATAACTGGTTTCAATTTTAAATTCTCCTACCTCTTTTTTTTCTATATAACCCCACATTCCACAAAGTGTTATTCTTCACAAAAATAGGAAAACATCCTACTGAAGTCTTTATTACTATTATATGTTTCCTCATCTATTTTGAGTATTAGGAGAAGAAAATGGGAAAAGAGTAATGCCCAGCAGAAACATCCAAATGGCCAATTACACAATCAATTTGGACTTCCCCTTGCCAGAACTCATTGTTTAGAGAGTCAGAGTTGTGGAGCATGAAAACAAGCCATTGAGCCCAACTTGTCCCTGCTGACCAAGATGTCTATTCAAGTTAGCCCATTTGTCTGTTTTTGGCCCATACTTCTCTAAATATTTTCTATCCATGTACTTATCCAAATCTCTTAATCATTGTAGCATCCCTCTTGGTTTCATATACTGATAGTTCTGCTACAACACGACAGTTGCGTTTCTAAGCAAGCTCGTTTTAGTTTTAGAGATACAGCGTGGGAACAGGCCCTTCGGCCCGTCGAGTCCGTATCAACCAGCGATCCCCCACACATTAACACTATCCTCCACACACTAGGGACAATTTACACTTATACCAAGCCAATTAACCTACATACCTGTACGTCTTTGGAGTGTGGGAAGAAACCGAAGATCTAGGAGAAAACCCACGCAGGTCACGGGGGAGAACATAGAAACTCCGTACAGACAGCACCCGTAGTCGGAATCGAACCCGGGTCTTCGGCGCTGTAAGGCAGCAACTCTACCACTGCGCTACCATGCCGTTATAGAAAGTCGTGTTGTAAAAGCAGTGGTTTCATTGAGGGAAGGAATTTAGGGGCTGGAGAGTTTCAGGCTTGCAAGTACAAAATTATTTCGCCCACAGGATTTTCAAAAATAAAGGTTGATTTAATAGCCATAGGTTTATTTTTGTTACTGTAAGATTTTATGTTACTTTGATTAAAAGCATATAATTGCACAAATGCCTCAAAAAGGCAGCCATCATCATCAGAGATTCATGCCACCCCGGCCACATTCTAATTTCATTCTTGCCATCGGGAAGAAAGTATAGGAGCCTAGGTTCAGGAGCAACTTCCCTACAACCATCAGGCTATTAAACACTACAACCTCCAAATAAGTTCCGAACTATTGGGGGCATTATTATTGGGGCATACATATTTTTAATGCATACTGAACTATTTTGCTGCTTATTATGGTGTTTACATATCTGTTGATGCTGTAAGTAAGAATTTCATTGTTCCATTTCGAGACATATGACAAAAAAGCATTCTTGACTCTTGAAGTGATTCTTACCAATTTCAATAGTCACCAGTGGTTTAAATGACATTTTGTGTTCTTTAACAGTGGTGTCTGATAACTGGGCAGAGGTCACAGTAAAATATCCTAGACTATTTTTTCTTCCTAGACAACTTTTCTCTGCTTGTCAATTTCCAAAGTAATTTTTAAGTTGTTCTCTAGTTCCCAACAGAAATTGAGTTTTAACCAATGTGGTCCTCATTAATATAAATAGAGATCCCTAATTAAATCAATTATGCTGTATTCAATTTGCGATATGAAAACACGCATTTTAGCAGAACTGTCTGTTCTTGTCTACTGGCACAAGGAGTAGGCTGACATCAGCTTTTAAATGTTTTTGACTTCTGTGGAGATGTAGTGTATCCTCATGGAAAACTGAGTTTGATATTTAGGCAGCAATGATGGAGTTTGACTTGGCTTTTTTTTTGTAATAGATACTATGCCTGTCTGTTAGAGTCTATATTGCTCATCTCAAAAGAACATGACCTGTAATAGCAGTGAGCGTAAAATGGACACTTGAGGACGACGTGAAGGGTTGCCACCAATTTTGTTATATGTCCTATGTTCAAATATTGCCACATTTGATTGAGTTATCCATATTTATGTTCCACAAAGACCTTTGCTCCATAGGTTCTAGTTCAGAAATTGGAGATTAGAGAGAGAGAGAGTGCACGAGAGAGAGGATGAGCGGAGGGTTTTGCAAAGTGTACAGCCAGAAAGTCAGGCTGTTTGGTTGTGAATATAGAGTCATTGTGTTAAACAGCAGAGAAATTGATTCTTCAGCCCAACTCATCCACACCGACCAAGTGGTACTGGTATTTGGCCCATATCAGATTCAACCCTTTTTATCCATGTACCTGTCCAAATGTCTTTTAATAGTTGTCATTGTTCCTGCCTCTGCCTCTACCACTTCCTCTGGCAGCTTGTTCCATGTACCCACCTCCCTCTATGGAAAAAATGGCCCCTCAGATCCCCCTCACATCGTACCCTTTTCAAACCAGTGCCCTGCAGTTTTAGACTCCCCTACCCTGAGAAAAAGATTATGACCATCAACCTTAACTATGTCCTATGAATATGCATAACTATGACTATGATTTTAAGGAAGGGAGGAATATTGTGGGTGGTGGGTCAACTAAGGGAACAATTAGATGAAAGAGTTGGCGGGATGAAGTCAGTAAGGGAGGTAATCGGAAAGAGGCGAGGAATTACTGAGGTAATGGCAGCAAGCAGGAAGGGATGGGATGATTAATCATCATGAGAATTTAAAATAGATATTTAGTCAGTGGAAGATTGAATCACTTGCACTCCTTTGGCAGCTAAATAAAATAATCTAGCAATAGGCAGCAACCGTCTAGCGGATATCTGTGCAATTGTTTGTGGATCAAATCATTTTTGGACCCCATTCACATGATGCAGTTGCACGAATAAAGATTTTAAAATCTGTATTGTGTATCTTTTGAAATCACTGTGCATGCCTGTGTACGTCAATAACATGAAAACACAGGGGCTGGATTTAATTTCAAGAAGTATGCTACCTTGTTTTTTAAATTTAAATGCCACCACTTAAAACACATAAACAAGCACCTTGTAATGGAATTTCCAGGCCAATGACTTCTTAAATTGCTTCTATTGAAAATTATCTCATCGGACTAGATGAACTAGTGTAGAAAATAATGCTCATTTCAAATACATTTGCAAATGTTCTATCTGAAATAGTTTCTGCAGCACTATTCCAATATTTGCAAGATCCAGATGTCATGAATTATCAGAACGTAAGGCATTTCTGCGTCCTGCAGGCATGTTACTTCTCACTCCAATGAATATTTAAGATGGGTCATAGTCATGGAGCTATACGCACGTGGAAACGGGTCCTTTGGTCCATCTTGACCTTGCAAACCAAGTTGACATTCTGGGTTGGTCCTACTTCCTGCATTTGGCCCATATTCCTCTAAACCCTTCCTATCCACCTGTCCAAATAGCTTTTGAAAGTTGTAATAGTATCTGCATTAGCTTTGTCTGGCAGTTAAAAGGTTACCCCTCAGGTCCCTTAGAGTGAACTTTTACTCTCTGAGTGAAAATGTTGCCCCTAAGGTCCCTTTAAATTTCTCCTCCTCACCTGAAGCCTATAGCATCAAGTTTTAAATTCTCCATCCTGGGAAAAAGACTGTGAGCGTCCATTTTATTTATTTCCATCATGATTTTGCATACTTCTGTCAGGCACCCCTCAGCCTCCTACGCTCCAAAGAAAAGAGTCTATCCCAGTTAATAACTCAAGCCCACAAGCCTGAGTAACATACTGGTGAATCTCTTCTGCACCTTTTCCAACTTAATAACATCCTCCCTCTAGCTGGGCAACCGGAACTGCACACAGATTCCAAATGTGGTCTCACCTACAGCTTGGACAGCTGCATTATGATGTTCCAACTGTGTACCCAAAGTACTGGTGATTGGTGGTTGGCAGGGACTTGGTAGGCCGAAGAGCCTGTTTCCATCCACGCTGTATCTCTAAACTAAACTAAACCAAATTAAACCTTTCCAGATGAAGGCAAGCATGCCAAATGCACTGCAATTCTTTATGAATCAATCAAAAGATTAATGAAGTATTTACTTGAAGGAGATTTAATGCATTTTGAGTTGAATTTTAGGAATTGTAAAATCAATTGTTCATCTAAATTGCAATTCATGTGTACGCATTATACGAAATACAGGCCATCCCAGGTTTACGAATGCACAACTAATCCCTGCAGCAACAAGCTTCATTAATGTCATTAAATTCTCAAATCTGACATAGGTACATACATTAATTCGTGTGAACAGCAGAACTAGTTTCCCCTCTCCATTTACAGCAGTTGTTCTTTCTCATCAGTCTTGAGTGCTCTTGAAGCCATCGATTGCAATACCGTGGATGTATGGTTGCCATATCAAGTGATTTTTGTGCATTTTGTGACTTATGGACAAAATCAACTTGGGCATCATTAAGAATGTGATTACCTGGCAACAACCTGTGCAGAGTGTTCAGGGCAATAATACCCCACTTAATGCAGGGATTTATGGCCCATAATATGCCCCACATGCAGTCCATGCAATCTCAAATATAATTTACAGCATATTCATCAATTCCCTACATATGCCTGTGATGCCTTTTCTTACATTTATGTGTAATAATTCCCTTACCATTGCATCCATGCTTCTTTATCAATGAAAAGGTATCCTCTGAATTTGTAATTTAATTATTTCTTAATGACTGGCTTATATCTTTAATCTTCAGATACATAATGATACAAATGGAAAGGTCTAACGGATCATTAATATATGTTGTAATTTTACAGATCTCTTGATTCATCCCTTCACTTAAAGAAGATTTCTTTAGATGAAAGTATGTTGTCATATTTCAGGACATATGACAATAAAACACTCTTGACCCTCCCTAGCACTGAGCCCTGCTGAACACCACTGATGACAGACTGATGATGATATTTCATATTTCAGATACAGCGCGGAAACAGGCCTTTTCGGCCCACCAAGTCCGCACCGCCCAGTGATCCCCGCACATTAACACTATCCTACACACACTAGGGACAATTTTTACATTTTACCCAGTCAATTAACCTACATACCTGTCCGTCTTTGGAGTGTGGGAGGAAACCGAAGATCTCGGAGAAAACCCACGCAGGTCACGGGGAGAACGTACAAACTCCTTACAGTACAGCACCCGTAGTCAGGATCGAACCTGAGTCTCCGGCGCTGCATTCGCTGTAAAGCAGCAACTCTACCGCTGCGCTACCGTGCCGCATACTGATGACAGCAGCACAACAGATATGTAAACATAGTACAATACAATACAATACAATACAATATATCTTTATTGTCATTGTACAGGGGTACAACGAGATTGGGAATGCCACTTCCATACGATGCAATAAATTAATTAGCTAATTAGTATAAATTTAGACAACCCAATGAGACAAAATTAGAAACAGTTTTATCACAGAGTAGGTGCAAGTAGGTCTGTGCCGGATCACTGTGCGATGTGACCATCCGGCTCAGCAGGACCGGTTCATAGCAGCTATGGCCCTGGGGATGAAGCTGTTCCTGAGTCTGGAGGTGCGGGTGTAGAAGGCATTGTAACGTCTGCCAGATGGTAGAAGTTCGAACAGACTATTGCAGGGGTGTGAAGAGTCTTTGTGAATGCTGGTGGCTTTTCTGAGGCATCGTGTGTTGTAGATGCCCTCCAAGGCTGGCAGCTGTGTTCCGATAGTCTTCTGAGCTCTATAGACTACCCGCTGAAGAGCTCTCCTCTCTGCCTCCGTGCAGCTGAGATACCACACAGGAATGCCATGCGTTAGGATGCTCTCTATGGTGCAGCGGTAGAAGGTCGTCAGCAGCTGTTGGGGTAACCATTTACTCAGTAGATGTCATTCTAAACAACAAAAAGATCAATAAACAAAAAACATATATAGTACAAAAACAAAAAAGCCCAAGTCCCGAGTGCAGTTTGTAGTTCGGAGTTTAGTTGGAGTTCGTAGGGTTCAAGAGCCTAATGGTAGTTGGGCAGAAACTGTTCTTGAACCTGGATGTTCCAGCTTTCAGGCTCTGATACCTTGTTCCTGACAGCAGGAATGAAATGAGAGCATGGCCAGGATTGTGTGGGTTCTTGATGATGCGAGCTGCCTTTTTGAGGCTGTCTCCTATGGATCCCTTAGACAGTAGGGAAGTCAGTACCCGTGATGGACTGGGCAGTGTTCACCACTTTGTGTAACGCTCTTCGATCCTGAGCATTCCAGTTGCAGAACCAGGCCCTGATCAAGCAGTCAATATACACTTTACCCTAAACCTGTAGAAGTTCAAGAGAGTATTCATCGACATACCGAATGTCCTCAATCTTCGAAGGAAGTAGAGGCATCAATGGGCTTACTTTATGATTGCATCAGTATGTTCGGTCCAGGACAGATCCTCAGAAATTTGCACACACGTTGACTCTCTCCACTGTCAATGGAGGCAGGTTTGTGAAACTTTGGCATGTACCTCTGTTATTTATATATAAGTGACTTAGGTGAAATGTATATGGGCTGATCAGTAAGAATTCCGGGATTACTAAAATTGATGAAATTGTGGATTTTGAAGATAGTTAAAGGATACAGCAGGATATAGTATAGATCAATTGGAAATTTGAGCAACAAACAGCAGATGGAGTTTAATCTCGACAAGTGTAAGGTGTTGCACTTTGGGAGGTCAAAAGCAAGAGGAAAGCACGCAATAAATGACAGGACCCTTACGAACATTAACGTGCAGAGTGTAGGAAAGAACTGCAGATGCTGGTTTAAACTGAAGATAAACACAAAATGCTGGAGTAACTCAGCGGGGCAGGCAGCAACTCTGGAGAAATGGAATGGGTGACGTTTCAGGACGAGACTCGAAACATCACCCATTCCTTCTCTCCAGAGATGCTGCCTGTCCCGCTGAGTTACTCCAGTATTTTGTGTCTATTAATGTGCAGAGGATCTAGGGATGCAAGTCCATAACATCTTAAGTGGCAACTTAAGTGGATTAGCTGGTAAATAAGGTAAATGGCATTCTTGCCTTCATCAGTTGGGGCAATGAGTATAAAAGCTGGACATTCATGTTGCAGTTGTGTAAAGCTTTGGTTGCTACACATTTAGAGTATTGTGTATAGTTCTGGTGGGCACATTAAGAGTAAGATATGGAACCTTTGGTGAGGGTGCAGAAGAGATTCAGCAAGATATTGCCTGGATTAGAGAGTATTAGCTAGGTTGGAGAGTGTTGGAGGCTGAGGGATGACCTGAGAAAAGTGTATAAAATTATGATGGGACATAGATGGGATAAAGAGTCTGAATTTTTCTCCCACGGGGAAAATATCAAATACCAGAGAGCATAGCTTTTAGATGAGAGGAGGGACGTTTAATAGAGATTTATTTACAAGGCCGGTTTTGTTCGCAGATTGTGGTAAGTACCTGAAAAGCAGTGGTGGGGGAGGTGTTGGAAGCAGTTATGATAGCATTGTTTAAAAGGCATTTAGACAAGCATATGAGCAGGCAGAAATGCAATGGCAGGATATAGACCATGTACAGGCAAATTGGATTCATTTAAATGGGCATTATGGTCAGCATTATGTGATGGGCTATTGGTCTTGTTTCTGTGTTGTCCCGTTCTATGTTTTATGTCATAACATAATTCATTTGACAATTACATGTCTATTCTGCAAGTTGTTTTTAATGCCATGTTGTAATTTGCTGCAGTCCTTCTTGTATTGACCATTTCTTTGTCACCCGTAATTACTTGTTATTCCCCAATCTTGAAATTATCTTGTTGTCAAAGTTTAATTTTTTTACTCTGAATAATGAACCAACAATGTTTCTAGCACTGACTTACATTTGAGGTTACTTTGAGCAAAGCTGTTCTTAGAACACAATACATTGAGCAATTTTGAACACCAAAGCTTAGGATCGATATCTTGACTTCAGAGGCATATTAGCATAGATATATAATGTTTGAATTCCAATGATTAAATAAGAAATCATTATACAAACTATAGTTGTATTTTCTGAAATTGCAGGAGTAATTTGGTTGAAATGTTGAAGTTACTAGGGAGAACTGATTGAATAACTGATCGGGGTCATTCCTTTAAAAAATATCAGGTCAGATTTAACAGGAAGCAGCGGATGCCATAAATTTGGACCTCTCTTGCAAATTTATGCCAAATCAATTGTTCATTTTAATTCGGAGTGAAAGGTTTTTGCTGATCTAAACTATGAAAGAATATAGAGGAAAGAGGTTGTGTGGTGTTGGATCAAATACCATCTAACTGAATGTTAGCACAAGGGGCTATTATTTATTATTATTATATAATAATAATTATTATTATTCCTGTGACAAAAACATAATTTCTTTCATCCACATATTACAAAAATATTCCCATGAGTTTTATATTCAAATATATTTTTGGGCCATCGTTAATTTTAAAATGTTTTCTCCAATTGAATGTTCTTGAACAAGACATTAGATTGAACCACCTCCAATTTGTCTGTGACTGTTTTCTAAATGTGCAGACAAGCAAATAAGGAAGATGATTATGTCCTTGCCAGGAAATATGAGCATAGAACTCTTTGGGTCTTTGACATTCTGTTGGTTACCTTATGATGGCATGGTGGTGGTGAAATAGAGCATATCACTATGACGGGTCTCAGAGGTTATAGTGGTGAAGGCAGGAGAATGGGGTTAAGAGGGAAAGAAATATCAGCCATGATTGAATGGCGGAGTAGACTTGATGGGCCTAATTCAGCTACAATCACTTATGAACATGAATTTATCTCTGATTTCTTTCAGTGCAAGAGGATTATTCCGCTGTTGTTAATTATGGCAATGGGACCTTTCATGTTTATTTGAAGAAAGATTTAGCCTCAATTTAACATTTCTTCTGCAAAACTCATCTCAGAAATGGTATTCTGCATCTAAAATATTGTAGCTCCTGCAAAATTCTGACTAGTTATTGTGTTGTGATAAATGAGATGGTCTTGATATTAACAATATCTCTGTGAATAACCCCAGGATTTTTAACTGTAAAACTTCCATCAGGTTGCCATAATTTCCAGATAGGGTTTGCATAGAGTCATCGCCATATCTTCTAAAGCGTAACGTGAGGAAATTGGGAGCTTCACTGTTGGAACAAAGCCAGCATAACAACACCAATTACCCAGCTGCCGAAGACACTGTCAAAATAATGCTAGGCAAAGAGTGCGAAATTTTTAGTAAAATGTTTACATCCTGTATTATATGTAATAGCCTGGTTTCAGTAAACTATTTTCAGTATTTGAAGATGAGCGGGGAAAGAAAGTCAAATTATCGGAACAGTGTGAATGTGGTCATTACTCTGTGTACATATTAAAAAAATTAACTCCCTTTGGCTGAAACAATGAATCATTGCTAAATAGAGGAGCTAATATTCTCGACAAAGAAGTGAAAGAAAGTGGCAAGCTGACATTTCCCATTTTTTATTAAATGCATATAGGTCCACCACCGATTTTTCAGCAACCGGTGATCTGCCCCCCCTCCCCACCCCTTTAACCTGAACAAAATCCCCCACCAGATGTTCCCATAAACTGTGGCGTCTCGGCTGAACTCGACCTCATGGGACGTCTGCATTGCTCGGTGGGATGAATTTGCCCCCTGCAGCCAGGGCTGCCCAGCTGGAGCCAGCAGATCAGTTCTCATAACCGACTTCCGTGGCCAATCGGCGGGTCAAATTTTCCACCTGCAGCTGTACCTCCTGCTAGGCCGGAGCCTGCAGATCAATCCTCAGAGCCAACAAATCCAGACCATTAGGAAAAGCATTTTTATAACATCATTGACAAATCTCGTGTTTCAGAATTTGAATTGCCTTTTGGACTCCTGATATCCTTCCTTTCAATCTCTGCTTAACAATGCTCTTTCCTTTATTTTCAATCTGCACCTTATTTCACCAAACGTTTTTCATCATGCATTATTTCTGCTTTAACTTTATTTACACCTTTCGTGCAAGCTCCTTAAACTATATTTATCATATTTTATAATATTATTCCATATTATATTATATATATACTGTATTAAACTATATAGTTCCCTTGACCTTGCAGTATGACCTGAGTACTGCCATTGCTTGAATCACACAACTATTGCTTTCATGTATCACTGTCCACCACAACCTCCTAACTTCCATGTACTGACCAGGAAATAAAACTGCCAGTTCATTTCTGCAAAACGTTTAAAAAAGAAATATCACCTACTTAGTCTTTGCCTCTCCATTCAATACAACATTTCCAGTTATCTGCACAGCAACATCTTTACCTCCACCAGGGCCTATTAAAATTATTAATTTCTTCCACCTTGGCTGCTCTCTGGTATATTCCTCATCTCTTCTCACTCAAGTGCCAAGAGATGCTGATTTGAATGGATATGATGGATGAGTAGTTCAGCCATTGACCACAAAGTCAGCGGAATCACACAAAGCATTGTGGTGCCATGCTCTTTTTAGTCAGAACTATTCATTCTCTCATGATCTAACTGGTTAACCCATGACAGTTCTAATGATATTCTTTGGGCTTTCCACCAATTCTAAAGTACCTCATTATCATAATTTAGTTTTCAGAAACAAAGAAAACGAGAGCCATCATACCCTTTCAATTTTGCCCACTTCATCTGGTATGAGGTGTTTAATTTAATACAATTAAGTAATGAGGGTATTTTAAAAATCTTCACCATTTCAATGATACTTTAAGTTATTTCCATAAGGACATTATTTTGATTTTTTTTCATTGAAGAAAGTAATTATCAAAAACATTTGCATATTAATGGTGGCAAATGCAAAGCTGACGAGAGGCATAAAGGGACTATTACAATTATAAAGACTATCTGCACTTTTTTTACAACCTGTAATAATGTAATATATTTCCCAAGTGCAAATAACTGCGATGGTGCCTATGTCCCACGTTACAAAAACGTTATTTTAAAATTAGTAAGTGGACGGTCACACATTTGTCACTCCATATTTTATCAATGTGATCCCGTTGCCACAGCAACCACCATCAGCCTATCTATACTGCTCAAGCTTGCAACCTCCACGGTCAGGAGGAGCCCACTGAGCACCATGTGGTACAGGCGATTAGCTTCTCTGCTCACAAGAGCTGATTGGCAAAGGGTGACGGGAATTAGGTGAAGCATAATTAGCACCCTGATTGAGTAAGGTATTGTTTTCGTTGTCATTCCGGGTTACTGGGAAAGGCGCATTTCTCACACTGAAAAGAAGACAATGGAGCAGCTGTAGTTTTGAAATTAAGTGTCCAGTGAAGACAGTTTTGTTCGTACTGTACTTGCTATAGTTCAGCCCTATTTCTTTGTTAGAAAAAGAGGTTTGAATTGTAGATTATCTTTTTGAGCATCTATCATGGATTTTTTTTCTCCAGATCTCAGCATTTTTTGATACATCTTTAGGAATCCAGGAAACAATGAACACATAAGGATTCTCACGCCGGGATTAAAATTGCAGAGTAAAAGCAGGTTTCGAATGACAAAGAAGTACGATTACCATGCTTAGTATGTTGAATTGGCTTTGTAAACTCAAGACGATGTTAAAAAGTCTAACTAAGATAGAAATTTGCTGATTTCCCTGTCATAAGTTTTTAATCCCACAAAGTTTAATGAGGTTAAGAGCTACGTATCCATCTTTTGTAAATATTGCTGTTTTGAAGAATTGAACTCCAACATCAGTGGAAGAATATCAAACTACTTTGTGAAAATAAATGCTTCCGAGATCCTAATGCTGAATCCGAAGCAGGAATCTTACTGTGAATTATTTAAAGTCAATTTAGTGGAACAAAGAAATATCAACAGGCAATTTGTAAAATGTTAAAATTGAAAGCCTTCTGCTTGGATTACTGGCAGTTCTTGTGCCTTCAACCAATCCATGGATTTTACAAAAGGTAAGACATAAATTATATTTTATTATTTAGCCCATGTACACCATAATTGTCATGTAGAATAATGTAATCTGCAGAGTATTTTGTTGTTATTCTAATCTTTTGGAGTTGAAGGGAATCTAGTGTGTTGCTATATTTGGAAAACATATTAACTGTTAAAAAGATAGTGATTGTTAGTGCAGGCTCAAACAAAGGGTGGAAAGGCTAGGTCCGACAGAAAGAACTTTACATTTCTTAATGTTGGACTGAATTTAGTTTGATTTTGTAGTAAGCTGTTTGCACATCAGTATTTTTAAAATTGAGTTTCATTTCAACAGAAGGCATATGTAATTAATGTTTATATATAAACATTAATTACATTAGTATATTGAGGATCAGGTTCTTGTTCCTCAAAATAAATTTGCCAAGTAACAATTGAAAGTTAATGCACTTTCAGGATCTCCCAAAACGGGAGTTTTACTGCTCGTCTGCAAGCAGATCTCCATAGAATGACTTCAATGTTAGCTAATTTCCAATGAAGTTCATTATTGCCTGCTGCTATGGTAGCTATTTGCATCGTCGCGACGAAAGTATAAAAAACAGCTGAATAGTTACAGTGCATGCAGCCTCCAAAAAGGAGTGCCCTTTTGTGATTGATTAAAGTTTATGGGTGAATGAGAGGGTATTAGTAGTTTCTAAACAGGCAAGTGAATACAAGCAGGAAAGGAAGAAAACCAAACTTCAATATAAAAAAAGCATTTTGGCGCTCCAAGTTGAAATGCACAAGTTAATTATTCTACTTGCACTTGTTGATAGCTACAAAATCTGCGGGGGTGGGGAGATTGTCCAAAAGTTATCTTTCTACGACCTAGCATTTGCTATACATACCTGGCATACATTTGCCATACATATCTCATTCCTCCCCACTAACTCGAGATCCCCCAACATACTATGACACTACAGTTTAAGCTTTCTCGCCGGTGACCAAGGCAATTCATTGGAATGTAGACACAAAATGCTGGAGTAACTCAACGAGACAGGCAGCAATTCCGGAGAGAAGGAATGGGTGACGTTTCGGGTCAAGACCCTTCTTCATACTCATTGGAATTCTACGTGGCTGTTGTCAGCGCATGGTGGACACCTTTGCTATATTTTTATTGCACTTAGTGACATATGGCTGAAATTGGACGCTTTGGAACTTATTATGGTAGTCAGAGTCAAATAGTGTGGAAACAAGCCCTTCGGCCCAACTTTCCGAACAATGACATGGGCCTGAGAAAGATCAGTTGCACCATTGTGGACAATATACAGAGGTTTAACTCTTCCAATTTGCAATCACAGATGGAATTCAATATAGCAAAGTGTGGAGTCATGTATTTTTGTAGTAGGAATAAAGGCAAAGACTATTTTCTAAATGGGGAGAGAATTCAGAAATAGGAGGTGCAAAGGGGCTTGGGAGTGCTGGTGCAGAATACCCTAAAAGTTAATTTGCAAGTCAAATCTGTAGTAAGGAAGACAAATGCAATTCTAGCAAATATTTTGAGAGGACTAGAATATAAAAACAGGGATGTAATTGCTGAGGCTTTATAAGGCACTGGTCTGGTGGCATTTGGAGTATTGTTTGCACTTTTGGGCTCCATATCTGAGGAAGGATGTGCTGAAGTTGGAGAGGGTCCAGAGGAGGTTTACAAGAATGATCCCACGAATGATTAGGTTAACATATGATGAGTGTTTTACGGCACTGGACTTGTACTCGCTGGAGTTTAGAAGAATGAGGGGGGACCTCAATGAAACTTACCGATTAGTGTAAGGCCTGGATAGAGTGGATGTGGAGAGGATGTTTTCACTAGTGGGAAAGTCTAGGGCCAGAGGCCATAGCCTCAGAATAAAAGGATGTTCCTTTGGAAAGGAGATGAGGAAGAATTTATTTCGTCAGAGGGTGATGAATCTGTGGAATTCATTGCCACAGACAGCTCTGGAGGCCAAGTCATGGATATTTTTAAGGCGGAGATTGATAGATTCTTGATAAGTATGGATGTCAGGGGTTATGGGGAGAAGGCAGGAGAATGGAGTTGAGAGGGATAGATAGATCAGCCACAAATGAATGGTGGAGTAGACTTGATGGGCCAAATTGCCTAATTCTGCTCTTATGAACATGAAAATGATCCTGGATGTGATGAGTTCTGGATAAAATTTAATTTTGTGTCATTGCCATCTAAAAATTTTTGCCATGTGATCAAAATTTCTGGGCGACATCTTTTAAAAAAGAATTGAAGTTCCAAACTGACTATACATTGTTTACATAGTTTACATTCATTTTTCTACAACTAAACATTACGGTAGCTTTCTCATGCTGTTGAAATCATTATCCTATTGTCTTCCCTGATCCCTCTTGAGAATGTAATCACTATCTGTACTTTATCATAAGAAAGGACATTATTATACTGTGGGTGCACTGTAGCCCCAACCGATTGTGACATAACCTCCATTTGAGCTTAAGTTGATGAAGAGAAAGATTCTTTAAACATTTTCTGTTATTAACTAATTGAAAGATACTCCCTACTGAGGGTCAAGTTTAAGATTTTGCTGGTTTATGATTTTAATAGCGGAAAAAACTCATGTTTAAAGTATGTTTCTCTTCAGATGATCAATAATGAACTTTGCAAGTGCATTCATGTTTCTTAGACAAGAGAGCTGTTTGGCCAGCCCTGGTTTCTTTTGATAGATGTGACTGTCATGAACAATAGAGGCACACATTTTACTTGGGTCCTGACACCAGAATAAAAGATCCTTGTACAATGGGAAAGTGAGACAAGTTTTAATCAGAAATAATTTGCATTTGTCAAGGCTGAATGTGCAGGTTTCTCTCTGTGTTAGTTGCATTTAATGGTATTACTTGGATATCAAATCCTGATGTCAAGACTAGAAATGAAGCAGGAAATGTGTTTCGATTAATTTCACATCATAAGTCTAAATTTCCAATTTGAGTTATATTTTATATTTGGTAATTAAGTGATTTTGGTTTAAAAGATAGCGCCAGAGCTAGTATAAAGAATGTAATAGCTAGTTGACAAATTGCCAATATTACGGACAATACAGGAAACTCCAAAGACGTACAGGTATGTAGGTAAATTGGCTGGGTAAATGTAAAAAATGTCCCTAGTGGGTGTAGGATAGTGTTAATGTGCGGGGATCGCTGGGCGGCATGGACTTGGTGGGCCGAAAAGGCCTGTTTCCGGCTGTATACATATGATATGATGATATGATAATGATGTATGGTGAACTGAAATGCCCCAGAAATGCCATATGATGATATGCCTAAGAAATATATTCTTTACAAAATGTTTAAATCTTTTTATTTGGTCTGAGCTTCAAGTCAAGAAACATTCAAGAGTGTTTAATTATATATTGCGAAACAGAACAATTAAATTCTTACTTGCAACAGCACAACAGGTTTGTAAACAAAATAATCAATAGATAACATAAATAAACAAACAAACAAATAAGTAAAAACCCAATATAATGCAAAACAAAACAAAGCCCAAAGTTCCTAGTGCTATCAAGACGGTTGGTAGTTTGACGTTTAATTGCAGTTTGCAGTGTTCAATCGCCTGGGAAAAGCTGTCCCTGAACGTCACAGTTTTCAAACTCCTTTTCTTTCTTCTTGATGACAGGAGTGAAATGAGAGCATGGTGAGGGTGGTGTGGATTCTAGATGATTTATATCTTTGAGGCAGATATAGTTCTCTAAATTTTATTCACTTTGAGGGTGGGGAGGTCAGTACCCGTGATGGACTGGCACTTTTTGTGCACAATCAAATACAGACACCACTTTTTGTAACCTCCTTTGTTCGAGCTGCTGAAGCAAGCCACGATGCAACCAGTCAATATGCTCTCTATCGTATGCCGTGCAGAGGTTCAAGAGAGTATTCGTCAACGTACTAAATCTTAGGTTTACTCTTGGCTTTACAAGATTCATGTCAACCAACAAAGGCTGAGAAGTTTAAGAACATCCCAAGAATGGGTGATCAGAAACCTTTGACATTTCTTTAAATAGGCTGCACAGTGGTTGTATTTCGTATTGTCAGGTATGCACGACATTCTGTCACTTCAATGGAGGAGAAAGTAATTAAAGCCTGAAGGAAAACTAAATATTCAGGGCACAATATTCCTCTTGGAAAATGTTGGAACTTTACATTGAAAACAATACTTATAGGTTAATGTTAACTGCACCACAAAGTTTTCATTGCATTGACATTTAGAATCTAATAATCTAATTCCTCGTATGTTGCAAAACATATTTGGCTAATAAAGTATGATTATTATTATGAAAATCACTTCCTCAAAATTTAACCTTGGTCATATTACTTCTAAACATTCCTCAGAGCCATGCTATCTTTTCAAGAACCAATTTGACTATGGCCAAGATAGACACAAAATGCTGGGTTAACAGGCAGCATCTCGGGAGAGAGGAATGGGTGGTGTTTCGGATTGAGACAAGGGTCTCAAGGCTTTGTCCTGCCTCTCCCCTTTTCCAGCTTTCTTCTCCCCACCTACAATTAGTCTGAAGAAGGGTCTCGACCTGAAACATCACCCATTCCTTCTCTCCAGAGATGCTGTCTGTCCCGCTGAGTTACTCCAGCATTTTATGTTTATCTTTGGACTATGACCTCCGTTTTATTTACATTAATGAATTAAATACTTGGGCTCTTACCCCTCACAGCATTGAAAGGGATCCCAGTGTAAATTGCTGATTACACTACTTCTATATATGATATTCTGCCTGCAATAATAGTGCATAAACCAGTACAGTATTAATTGCTAAAGACAATATTAGATACATTTTATTTCTAGATAATTATCTGTAACAGACATTTTTCTCTAAAATCATACACTTTCATACATTCACAACAAAGAGATTGGTTGATGTACCAAACCTCATTAAGAACACGGATAGGTGATGTTTCTGTTCAAGACCCGAATTCAATGTGTTTTTTCCTGTTGACTGCCCAAGCCGAATATGAGGTGTTGTTCCTCCAGTTTGTATGTGGCCTCACTCTGGCAACGGATGAGGCTTCGGACAGAAAGGGCAGTGTGGGAGTGAGTAGGGGAGTTAAAATAGCAACCGGGAGATCCAGTGGACTTTGGCGGACTGAGTGCAAGTGTTCAGCAAAACGGTCACCAAGTCTACGTTTGGCGAGTCTGAGAGCCTGTTGAAGGCTAGCCTTCAACTGTAAAGTTTTATTTGCACTTCAGATCAATTAAAATTTAAACGTTTTTGGCAGTATCTGACATATGACCTCGCCTTTAAGAAATGACACAGTGGTAGGATGAAATACATTGTTTGGTGATACAGTAATTCTAAAAGACAGAGCTGCCAGACCTATCCTGAGGAGAGGACAAAAACCATGTTTTTCTTTTTAAACATAGATCATAAAAGCAAGGATATATAAAAACAATTTTATTTAGTTCCTTTTGTTGTAGATATAGATAAACTGCAGAGCACAGAAAGAAAATGACAAAAATTGCATTGTTTGGTTGAACTGCATGTGAGTTTATCCAGCCAAAGTCTATAATGAATATAAGTAGAAACAATTGTAAAATTAAGTTGGCAGAAAAAGAACAATAAGAAATAAATTGCTCTAATCTTAATGTCATTCTTTCAATCTGTTGGATAACCTCAAGTATTTCCAAGATTTTCTGTTTTCATATTCTGCTCACTCACTTTAAGTCTCTAAATGTGTGGCACACTGACAGCTATAAAACACCCCATCTTCCACCTTATCAACTTACACACTCAGCCACTCATCTTCACTATTCCCAGGAGTTCCAGCTTGATGCCATCTGTAGATACATTTTTGTTTTGCCTTTCAGTATTCCTCGAAATCCATTACTCACTGATACTTCTGTTCCCCCTGTCACCATCAGCAACCCCTTCTCTTCACAAGGGACATTTGTGTGTAACCATATGCGATCCAATCTTCTTCCATCTTTTGGCCGAATATTCTTTCCTGGATTTTTTTCAGTTGAAACAGTAAAACACATATTTCTTCCTGTATGCTGCATTGACTACACATAATGTGCTACACTGGAAGACTACATATAAATTGGGGAGATACAAAATGCTGGAGACAAAATGGGTGACATTTCGGATCGAGTCCCTTCAAGGGTCTCGACCCCAAACGTGACCCATTCCTTCTATCCAGAGATGCTGCCTGTCCCGCTGAGTTACTCCAGCATTTTGAATCTATCTTCGGTGTAAACCAGCCTCAACTCGGGTTGTTTGTTGATTTAATTATTGTCCCACTGCCACTCTGCTCTGTCTTTAGTCTTCCTTACAGCACTACATACATTCAAAGAATTGCTACTGATTTTACAACCAGGCACTTTGCAGCCACTTCAAATAATAATCCTACCAATGGCCCTGACAAGCCATTGCTTGTCCCATTGCCACCCTTTTTTGTGATTTGATCTCTTCATCACAGACATGGCTGGTTTTGTTCTTTCCTCTTCCTCATCTTTTTCTGCACTTTAATTGACTTCAAACGTTTTTTCACGTTCAATATTAAGTCATCAAAATTAAATGTTCCATAAATGAAATATTATTGATGTTGGAAATCTATGATAAAGATAAAATATGATGGAAACATGAAGCAGCTCAGGTGTATTTGCAGAAAGTGAAACAGTTCAACCTTGTATCTTACATGAAATATTTACTGTAATTGATATTGGTTTATTATTGTTACGTGTACTGACAAATAGTGAAAAGCCTTGTTTGCATCAAATCATACTCTAGATAAGTAGAATCAAGCCATACACAAGTTGAGCAGGCAGTGCAAAGAGAAAAAGAGTACAGAATATAGTGTTACAGCATTATAGCATTACAGACACAAAGTGCAGATTGTAAAAAGTGCAAGGTCCACAATGAGGTAAGTTGGAAGTTCAGGGCTACACTCTAGCTTATGGCAGTACTGTTCAAGAGTCTGATAGCAGCAAGGAAGGAGCTGGTGCTGAATCTGGGGTTGTGCACTTAAAATATTTTGCATCTTCTGTCTGGTGATGAGGGGTGAAGAGGCAATGACCCGGGTGAAAATTGTCCTTGATTACGTTGGCTCCTGTCACGAGGCAGCATGAAGTGTAGATGGATGTGATGGGGGGAGGCTGGTTTGTGTGATGGATTGTGCTACATCCACAACTCACTGCAATTTCTTGTGGTCTTGGGCAGAGCTGTTGCCAAACCAAGCTGTGATGCATCCCAATATGATGATTTCTATGGTGTGTCTGTCACAGTTGGCCAAAGTCAATGGAGACATGCCAAACCTCCTTGGTGGCCAATGCTCTATCTGTACGATTGCTTCCTTACTCTGCTGGGTTATTTTCAATATTTTCTCTTTTTATTTAACTGATTGTATATTTATTCCAGCATCTATTTCGTTGGATTTTCCTAGGATTCCTCCATAATCTTGTTGCAAACATATTGAACACCTGGTTCTTCCTACACCTAAAATTACAGGTCCATCACTGATTTTCCGGCAACTGGTGGTCCAGCACCTCCTTTAATCCAGACAAAATCACGAGAGCACGCTTGAAATCACCCCCCCCCCCCCCAAAATGTGGCACCTAGGCCAATCTCTACCTCATTGGGACATCTGCGGCGATCAGCGAGTCACATTTGCCCCCTGTGGCCGGGGCTCTGGCACTCCGGCTTGGCCGGAGCGGGCAGATTCATTCCCACAGCCGACTAGCACGGCCGATCAGTGGGTCGAATTTGCTTCCTGCAGCCAAGGCTCTGGACCTCCGGCTCGGCATTCAGTACAGGGAACTGTTCCTGTTCCGTGGACTCCTCCCAACGGCCGTGACTTCGGATGGTCCGGTAAAACGGATGATCCAGAATGGCTCTGGAACCGGGAAAATCAGTGGTGGTCCTGCACTATATTGGCATGCATTAAATATTTATCTTCTCCTCCCCCCCCCCTCCCTCCCTCCCTCCCTCCACTGTTAATGTTGCAACAACTTGTGCAGGAATAAAATATCTGACCATTTCAACTTTTGTCTGGTCTGTGTAGAAAATCAACTTGATTACCGTCAAGTTAGTTTAGCTCTGCTATTGATAACGCAAATGAAATAATATTTGTATTAATTTGTATTCATAAGGATTTTCAGAAGTTGGGCCCAGTATCCGTGAAGGTGTGGCATTATGTTTGTAAATTGGAAAATGTGTAACTACAATGCTTATTGTAGATGCAACCATCGATGTGCTTTTACTGAAGTGAGTGAATGTTTAGGATGGTGGATGAGTTGTCAATTAAGCGGGATTTTATCCTGGACTTGTAGAACTCTGCTGTTTGAGCTACAGTCATTGAGGGATGTGTAGAGTTATGTCATGTCTTATCCTTGTGGATGGTAGAAAGATTTTTGCATTGTCAGATATGACAAGCTCTTTGGTTAAGTCAGGTCAAGTTTATTATCATGCAAAAGTAAAAGAGGGACAGGTACAATGAAAAACTTGCTTATAGCAGCATCCCAGTCACATAGACTCAGACGACATGCAGGATATAAATTATAAATAAAATAACAAATAAATCCTACAAGACAATAAAGTGATAAAGACTACAAAACATGACATAATACAACAAAATAATTAGAAACAAGCACATGGTAGTGTAAGAGGTGGGCTATACTGTTCCATTGTTGAGATAGATTTACATTGTTGAGATAGATTTAGGGTTGTTCAGCTCGGTTCAAGAATCTGGTGGTTCTTCGAAACTAGCTGTTCTTCAACTTGGTGGTGTTGGACTTTGGGCTCTTGTGCCTCCTCCCTGATAGCAGCAGCAAGAAGCCATGGTCTGGATGGTTGGAATCCTTGATGATAGATGCTGCCTTCTCGAGGTAGCGCCTGTTGTATGGAGGAGGTTTGTGTCCATGATAGATGAGGTTGAGTTCACTACACTCTGCAACCTAGGGTTGCCAACTATCTCACTCCCAAATAAGGAACAAAAGGTGACGTCACCGCCCTGCACCTCATGTGACCTCACCCAGCCAGCGGCCGCGTGCTCCCGCTCCACTAATGTTGACCGCCCGGGCCGGGAGACGGGTTGCTACGTAACTTTCGTTAGGCGGCGCCCAGGACTCGGGGCCTACACTGTCCGGGCCTACATCGGCCCCCGGGCCTACAGTGTCTGGGCCTATGGTGTCCGAGCCTACAATGTCCGAGCCTACAGTGTCCGGACCTACAGCTCCCCCCAGGCCTAATACAGGACAAAGGCGGTCCCGTACGGTACAAACAAATTTAGCCCAATATACGGGATGTCCCAGCTAATATGAGACAGTTGGCAAACATACTGCAACCTCTGTGATGGAATTGCCAGGTCAGGCCATGGAGCACCCATCTGGGTGCTTTCAACAGTGCATTCATAGAAGTGTGTTAGAGTATTCGATGATGTGCCGAATCTTCTTAAATATTTTAGAAAATAGAGGTGCTGGCACACCTTCTTCATGATTATATCTATGTACTGGGCCCATGCAAGATATTAAAACACAGAAATTTGAAGGTAATGATTCTCTCCACTGCCAGCTGCCAATGAAAACTGGTGCATGATCTCCCGATTTCTTTCTGAAATTGAGGATTAGTTCCTTAGCTTTGTTGATGTTGAGCAAGAGGTTGTTGTACTCGCTACTGAACCACATGTTCTATCTTTTTAATGTATACCAGCTCATATAACCCATGACTCGGCCAATGTCATGACTATTTTCCTTTTTCTGCACATTGACTTCAGTTTTATTGGGCTCCTATTGCCACATTGTGTCAAATATTGCCTTGACGTCCAAGAGCAGTCATTCGCACCTTATCACTGGTACTCAACTCTTTGGTTCATGTTTGGACCGAGGATGTGACGAGCTCTGGAGTCGAATGGTGAAACCCAAATTGGGCCTCGAGCAGCTGCCATTTTCTAGCATTGTCATGATTGAAAATGGAAGATTGGGCGGAAATAATCCAGGTTATATTGTCCTGCTTATTGTAAACAGGATCTATCTGAACAATCTTCCCACAATGTTGGGTAGATGCCAATTTAGCATGTTGTATTGGAACAGCGGGGTAGAGTCTCAACTCATTGCTGCTATCAAGATGTATTGTCCTGCAGCCAGTCGTTCTCTGCTGTTTCTGTACATCATGCTCAATGAATTTAGTTGGCTGAGTACTGACTTGCGAAATGGTGAGGAACTTGGGCAGAAGCCAAGATGTATCATTAATTTGACAATTCTGTCTGTAAATGCTTCTTTGGCACTCTTGTGCTGGTCCATGCCATGGTGAAGGATGGGATTCATATTGGAGTTGCTGTCTCCCCATAGATCTTATTTAACATGACACAATGAAGCTATTCAGCCCATCAGCTTCATGCTGGCTACCAGCAGAACAGTTGCATCTTTTCCATAGCTTACTGCTTATTTTCCTTTAGCCCTGAAACTCATTCTTCCCCACATGCTCATCAACTCCCCTTTGCCACTTGCCTACCCGAGAAGTAATCTAACATATTAAATTAATCCACAAGCAAATATTTAGGATGTAGGAGGAAACTAGAGGTAAACCCACACGTTCAGAGGAAAAAAGTGCAAACTGCACACAGCACCCAGGCTCACAATTGAACCCTGATCACTAAATCTGTGAAGCAGCAGTAACACAGTAAGCATCTATTCATGAACCATGGTCCACTTGAACTATGATGCACCATCATTTACGAATAAGTGCTATGGTTAATCATGAAGAACATTAAGAGAGTTAAATAATGGCAAATTAAATGTGGAAACAGGTACTTGATCTTGAAATATCAGCATGAGAACAAAGTCTGACATTTTGTTTTTATGTTTCAAAACTTCCCACCGTTATAAGATCAGGAATGAAGATGTTTGATATTTTCACAATGTTCAATTACATACAAAAACTCTGCACAGCGGCAGAGTTACTGCCTTACAGCGCTTGCAGTGCTGGAGACACTGGTTCGTTCCTGACTATGGGTGCTGACTGTATGGAGTTTGTACGCTCTCCCCGTGACCGCGTGGGTTTTCTCCGAGATCTTCAGTTTCCTCCCACACTCCAAAGATGTACAGGTTTGTAAGTTAATTGGCTATTTGGTATAAGTGAAAAATTGTCCTTGGGTGTGTAGATAGTGTTAATGTGCGGGGATCGCTGGTCGCTGCGGACTCGATGGGCCGAAGGGCCTGTTTCCGCATTCTATCTCTAAACTAAACTAAAACTGTGAAGCTGTCTTTTCCACATGTAAAAATGCATGGACAGCAATCAGACGCCAGCTTCTAAGTGGCCAATGACACTTGGCAAATGACATCTGCACTCAAGTTCCAGGCAAGATTAGACACTGGAAGAGACAAACAAATAACTTCTCGCTAACTATCGTACATTCCTATTAACTGCCAATGAATCTCATCAATAATTCATTTTGCTCTTATGTAATTAATGACGTGTTCTATCACAGAAAGGATTTTCCTTTGCACTTCTTGGGCAGACACCTTTTGTCTGCATCAATCAATATAAGAGATTTTCCATGGATATAAACTTGGCCAATTTTCTGTTTGGACAACTGCCTGACACTTGCTAATAGTTTGTAGCTTGACTGTGTGGCATTTGCTGTCTTGCAAATTTCCAACTGAGTTTGATAGGCTGGGCCTTTGGAGAACTCTGTGTCACTCATTGATTAGGTGTTCTGCATGTGAGGGGGCTGCCAGAACAATTGATAATGTATAGTGCTTGATTTTCTCAGGTGGTTGGCAGGGGAACTCTTCCAGATGTATTCATTTTTTGAGGACCTGTATCCCCTCCCACCAAAATAACTTGAAGAAGGGTCTTGACCCGAAACATCACCCATTCCTTCTCTCCAGAGATGCTGCCTGACCCGCTGAGTTACTCTAGCCTTTTTTGACTACCTTCAAAATAACTTCAAGGTTCTTCTTTTTATATATAAAAGTAAAAATGAAAAAAAACCTTGCGGCATCCCTTTGTATGCATTTAAGATCAACCACTGTTCCTCCATTGTAAGATACAAAGCTCCAGAGCTCTGGCACATCCCAGATTCCCCTGGCATTACAAGCATACCACACCTCTGTCAGAGGGCTTGGACCACTCAGTAGACCCCTGCATCTCCACCACATTGTCCATTTACCTCATGACACCAGCCAGTCATTGTGTTATTACAAAATGATCTCCCAAGTCCCACCCCAAATACTATGACTTGGGGCACGAGAGTGAAGGCTTACCTGTTATTCCAAACACATCACGTCCCATTCTTTCTTCAGCCATGACTTCATCTTGAGGTTAACTTCTCAATATCACCAAATTGTTTTGTAAACTAATCTGCCTTACCTTAGCTCATCCAAGTCTTTTGTTACATCTGGACTTGACTATTGAATACCTTCTTGACTATCTTATTTTGTATGGAATGCTATTCATCAGCCTCTAACCTCATGAAACTATGTTAATGGAATCCCATTCAACTGCCTTGTGCCTCATTGAACTATACTGATTCCCCTTTGAGCAAAGTCTTGAGATCTCAATACTCTTGCTTTTAAAATTTCTCCAATGTTTTACCTCTCATGACTTCCATAATCTCATTTAGCTGCTACAATTTTTTAAGACTTCTTAGCTCCTCTGATTCTAGTCTTGTACTCTAGAACTGTTCATGCTTTCAAATGCTAAAGCTTTTTTCAATTTTTTTCACTTGCGACTTCTCTGCCTTCTTTTAAGAGAGTTCTAAACACCATGTCTTCAGCTATGTTTTGCTTGCTCTTGTTCTTTTGCATTATTTTGTAAATTTTTGTTTCATATTATTTTTATGAAGCACAGCTTTATTTCACCATAATCTAAGATAATAGAGTTGCACTGCATAGCCCGCCATGCCCTTCTCCTTCATCCCATTTGCTTGCATTAGGTTGAACCTTTCTATGCCTTACAATTTGAAGTTCCCTCCTAAATGTCTGTTAAATATGATTGTATCTGATTCTACTCCCTCCTTAGGTAGATCATTCCAGATAAGCCCCATTTTGTGTTTAAAAAAATTTCCCCTCAACCTTTTTAAAACTCCTTCCTCTCACCTTTAAACCCAAGCCTTTTTGTTTCTCCTATTATGGGAAAATGTTTTGACTGTGAACCTAATTATGCCTCTTATAATAATTTTCTATATCTCTATTGGGTCACCTCTATTGGGTCACCTCTTAGCTTCCTGCACTTCAGTGCTTTAAAAATGCAAATCATTTGTGGTCACTGGTAGAAAACTATAGGACTAAATCACACTGACTGGGGCCAGCAGTTCTGAATGGAACTATCAGTGTTCCGCAGGTCTACCTTATGTCAATGCTTATGCAGAGTCATTAAGCTTGAGACAAGCTGAGTGGTAGATATTAGTCTCTATTACACCTTCACAGAACTTCAGATGGAATCTAATATCATAACATTCAGGAATCACCTTTTCCAATTCCTCACTAGTCAAATGTGGCATAGGTTTGGAATCCCTATTCATTTGAAGAGAGGTCAAGTCTTGTTTATTTGTCACATACACATACACGATGTGCAGTGAAATGAAAGTGGCAATGCCTTCGGATTGTGCACAAAAAAGAATTACAGTTACAACATATAAATAAAGTTAATAAAGTTACTATAGTGTAGACAAAATTTAGTCTCTGGAGTTGTAAAAGTTGACCTCAACTTGACCTCAAGGTAAGGAGAAAAAGGATAAATTAATGCTTTAGCTTTGTTTTAATGGATTTAAATAGTTCTTCAGTGTGTCATAGATTATTTTGTTTTGATTTCAATCATTTACAGCAATTTTAGGCTTTGGAAGCAACTCTAAATATCAGAGGAATTGGTTTTAACAGGAGGCACAGGTGAGAGTTGAGCTTTGCTGACTGAAAAAGACTATCAGGTCATTCCGGCCCAGGGCATCAGCTCTGAGCATGCTAGTTTAGACCAGTGGATCGGTAATGGAGAAAATTAGCGGCTTCAAATTCTTGGGCGTTCACATCTCCTGTGACCTGTCCTGGGCCAGCGCATTTTCATAATCAAGCCAAATTCTACTTTCCGAGAAGTTTAAAGATTTGTCATGTCTTCAAATACTCCAACTAACTTTTACAGATGTATTGGAGAAGGTAGCCTGACAGGTTAAATCATGGCCTGGAACAACAATTCTACCTCCCAGGAATGCAAGAGACTGCAGAGAATGGCGGATTCTGCACCGTCCATCACTGTCACACCCCTCCCCTCCATCAAAAGCATCTACATGAGGTGTTGCCTCAAGAAGGCGCTATCTATCGTCAAGGATCCTTATCATCTGTGCCATGCCTTCTTCCCACCTCTACCATCAGGCAGGAGGTACTGCAGCCTGAGCTCCCATGCCGTCAGGTTCAAGAGCAGCTCATTTCCTACGTCTATTAGGTGTTTGACCAACACAACACTAATCCTATCTTGACAATGTAACACTGCAGTCCACCTCTTGCACTACCAGGGACTTGTTTTATTTTCTAATTTGTTTTTACTTCAATGTCTTGTTTTTGCACAATCTTTAAAAAAAATTAGATGTAATTTATGTATAATATATATAATTTATTTTTATATGTCTGAGTCTTTGTGCCTTTGATGCTGCTGCTGCAAGTAAGATTTTCCATTGTATCTGTATCTCACCATACATGTGCATATGACAATAATCTCGATTCAACTCGACAGATGCTTTCCAGGTGTGTAATTCTGAAAGCCTCAGAACTAATCCTCTTTGCCCCAAGGAGAACAACTTCACTTTCTTTTAATTTACAAGAAGCAAGCAGTCTTTCATCTCCGGTAGTATTTAATGAATCTCTTATGCACTTTCTTGAAATCTTAAACCATGCAGGCCAGAAATGGCTACAGCACAGCACTCTTTGGCCTAATTAGTATTTTGTAAAGGTTCGCATGACATCCTTGTTTGACTTGTTTGATTGTATTCTTTGAAGCCTTGCAACGGGTTTATCTGAATAACATGGCTGACGTTTGGTGCATTGGCTTCCAAAATGAGTCCCACATAATAGACTTACAAATAAATCAGATGGGATTAAAAAGACATTGGCTTGGGAGATATGAAATTGGCTGAGGAGCAGGAAGTAGCATGTGTCGTAGAAAAGGTTGTTTTTGGTATTGTCAGACGGGGGTAGAATTATGTTGCATTGTAGAGCTGGAAAGCATCATTTTCAAGTGCTTGAAACTACTAATCTCACCTTTGCCTTTCCTTCATCTGTTTTTATCGTAAATCAGTTTTCCCAATATCACCTCCTTTATTGAGATACTGGTATTTTCAGTGAAGATGGTTAGCAATATTCAGTATCCCAGCCACACTCTTTGACTCTAACAAAAGGTTGATCTTTCAATTAGTTAAAATACTATCAACAGCTGCCTTATTTTGCATAGAAAATAGTCTTGGATTTAGCAGGATTGTTTAACTGTTTATATAATAGAAAGACTGAGTAGTTTCTGTTTTACTTTCAGAAATTTGTGAACTCTGTTAGGACTAGTGTGAAATGTGTTTTTACAATCCATAGGTCTGAGGAATTTGACCTAATCCGGTCCTTGTTTTGCAGTATTATTAGCTAAGTTTCCCTCAAAGAATAGTTAAACAAAATGCTTGTAGATTTAGATATTTAATTAGATATGAAACTTGTTCTATAAAAGTTTTAATGTCTGGAACTCTGAATTTGCATCTGCAAGTGGTGACTTCACTAAAGTAAACACATTTTAAAACCACAATTTATAGTTTCTTGCCAAATGTTTTACAGGGAAGATACACAGATCTATTCATTACTAACTCCATATGAAATGGTTTATTATACCAGACAAGCCAAAAAAAATGTAGCAGGCAGCTGAGAGTTTAAACAGTCCCCACCAGATGATTCTGGGTGTGCGGTTAATAGTTTGCTGTCTTCTGGTAAGGAATATTCAGAGGACCAACCAGTGCTGGTGCTTAACTGTCAAATCACATGGGCTTGTTTAGACTTTTACCTTACTTGGTAATTGTGAACATCGTATGTTTTCAGTTACTCTTTCAGCAATCAACAGATTATTTAGCGAGAAAACACGTCAATGTCGCAAAGTATGGTGAAACACCAAATCTTGGAAAAATGTTAACAATATTCTCTTGAGGCTTCAGGATATGCACATTTTCCGTAAATAAGTTGGGATGGAAATTGTTTCATGCTTGTGAGTCATTTACTGCCTGCTGGTTACACCAGGATATAATTTGCTTGCTCTTGAAAGCTGCCTTTTATGCTGCTGCAACTGTAAAACTCTGAGATCTGTCGGAATAAAATGACAAAACTGGTGATTTCAAAAACATGTGGAATCTGATGTGGAAGTACTGTATTTCTGTGCGGACGATCAGGTAAGATGTTCTTTTAAGTTTGTTTATTTGTTTTGGCAGAATCAAAGTCTTCAGAATTTGAATACTTTCAAAGGTTTTATTTTTCTCTCAAAAAATAGGCTGTTAGTCTAACATGTAAGAGTTTTGATTGAAATGTTTTCAGAGGCTGCTTGTGCTTTTTGTACTGGATAAAAATGTGCTGCTGGTGTTAGAATTTACTTGTAAATGATCGGGGTTCTAAATGGGACAACAGACATTTACAAGTTTGACAGAGATCTCGAACTTCCTAAGGTTGTCCAGCATTACTCTGGTTAATCATTGTTTTGGCCTTCGCCCAAGCCAGTCTGAAGAATGGTCTCGACCCGAAACGTCACCCATTCCTTCTCTCCAGAGACGCTGCCTGTCCCGCTGAGTTACTCCAGCTTTTTGTATCTATCTTCGGTTTAAACCAGCATCTGCAGTTCCTTCTTCCACTGGCAATTTAAATCTGGGACCATTCGGGCCAGCAAAGTAGGCTCTCTGCATCCTGATCCAATAGGTTTGTGTACAGTTTGGGTAGGGGTTGAATTGAAGATAGTGGGCCCACACCAGCTGGATCTAGCCCAGTTATTAATAATACCTGACCTGCTTTTTCTCTGATTTCTGGTTTCAGCTAAGGCCACTAATTTTAATATGTGTATCAATAGGACGACTACAATTAGCGTCTGTGAGCTGATCGGATAAATATTTGGTAATTTATAAATCTTCTAAGATCCTTGAGTGTAGGGATAGGTTCCAAGGTCTTTCCTCATATCTTAAAGCATGATAAGTGATGTTGCCCGCAGACTATCAGGGCACCTTGTGACCATAAAGCAGCATTTGTGCATGCTCAAACACCTCTGGGAAAAAATAACTAAAGGAACTTTTTAAAATTCTGTTGTGAAGTTCAGACTTTCTACTCGCCAATGTGAAAACAGCAATTGTGATGTCAGACAAAAGACACAAAGAGCTGGAGTAACTCAGTAGGTCAGGCAACATCTCTGGAGAACATGGATATGTGATGTTTCGGGTCCCGATTCTTCTTCAGAAGGATTGTGGGGGGAGGGGTGGTGGGGGGGGGGTGGGGTGGAGAGAGAGGAAAACTGGAAGAGGGGAGGGGCAGTCCAAAGTTTGGCAGGTAATAGGTTTATATAAGTGAGAGGAGGGGTGGGAGGGGGTGTTGATAGATAGATGGCGGGCAAAGGCCAGAGATGAAAAGACAGATATGATCATGTGATCATGAGATCATAAGTGATAGGGGCAGAATTAGGCCATTCGGCCCATCAAGACCACTCCACCATTCAATTATGGCTGATCTTTCTCTCCCTCCTAAACTTTCTCTCCTCCTAAATCCTGCCTTCTCCCCATAACCTCTGTCACCCGATATGAGACAAAAGGATAGAAGAGTTTCAAATTGTGAAGCTAGAGAAAGGCGAAAGGAGGGGAGGGGATAAATAGGTTCAAGTCCAGGTGGCGCAGAGGTAAGTCGGTGGGGGGGGGGAGGGTTTAGCTGAGGAGAAGGGGAGGGCTTTGTAATTACCTGAAATTGGAGAATTCAATGTTCAAACCATTGGGGTGTAAGCTACCCAAGTGGAATACGAGGTGTTGTTCCTCTAGTTTACTTGTGGCCTCACTCTGGCAATAGAGGAGGCCCAGGACAGAAAGGTCAGTATGGGGACAGGAAGAGGAGTTAAAATGGGAATTAGGAATTGCAAATGTACAACAAGTCACATTCCACGTAGGTTACAATCCAATGGTATGTTTCCCGATGTGGCCTCTTGTACGTCGACGAGACCAAGGGTAGACCTCCGCTCGGTCAGCCAAGGCCCATGGGATCCCATACTTGACCTGCTAAGTTACTCCAGCACCTTGTGTCTTTATTTGGAAACCAGCATCTGCAGTTTCTTGTATCCACAATTGTGATGTCAGATTGGCCCTTTGTCTGTGGGGACCACTTGGTGATTCAAAGGCATAATGTGGAATTTGGGCTTGTGGCTTGAGATATGAAAGGTATATATCTTATTTGAGACATGGGTATCCAATTTTTGCACACTTAATAATTGTTATATCTGAAAGTTTATAGATTAATGAGAATTTGAGCATCAGATTTGTCACGAGGAGGATAAAATTTAGGATATGCCCTTCGCAGAATCAGATTATTCTCTGCTCTCCTGATAGTTGTTTTTATATGAGCATCAGTTTTGAATAAGATCTTTTTAAAATTAAGCCCATTTTAAAAAGGATAGTCTAAGTAAAAGTAAAGAAATGAAAAGAAAGCTTGGAGTAAATGTGCAGCTTATGCATAAGTGAATAATGGAAAAAAATCATATTCAGGATGGAAATCTGGAGAGTATCATAGCAAATCCATCTGTTGGTCTCTTGTTTCAGTTTAAGTGTTTGAATAGTTAATTTAATCATTTTACCGGTATTTCCAGTGGATGGTAACATTGGTTATTTTTTTAATTTTCTTGATTTAATAGTTCAGTTGCAACATTTTAAAATCGGGAAAGGTATCTGGGCTAATTAGTCATTTGAAATTGAAAAAAATAATTTATATCAGTCTTTTTATCTGGATATATAAGCATAGAATCTATTTTGATAATACTACAGCCTGCATTACGTACCACTGTTACTGCTTTTAATAAAGTTAAATCATATTGGAAAGAATGTAATGATCTCAGCAAGCTTTAGTCATTGCGCTGCAACGCCTATTCTGTTTGGTGATGACCAGAGGATCTGCTGAGCCCCGCTTTCGTGAAAATCACTGTGATTCTAACAACAGTCCAGATTTTGAGGTCAGTGGCAGAATTATAGCAATTGGCTGCACCGAAAAACTGCAAACTTCAAGCAATTACATTTATTCACAAAATGCTGGAGTAACTCAGCAGGTCAGGCAGCATCTCGGGAGAGAAGGAATGGGTGACGTTTCGGGTCCCGAAACGTCACCCATTCCTTCTCTCCCGAGATGCTGCCTGACCTGCTGAGTTACTCCAGCATTTTGTGAATAAATCGATTTGTACCAGCATCTGCAGTTATTTTCTTATACTTCAAGCAATTACACGTGGCTTCTATTTATCCTCTCCTGAGACTGTTTACTGTCTGGTATTCTGACCAACCTGTGGGCTTGGAAATAATGATGTGATTAAGTCTGAATCATAGACGATTCACACCATGAACAGTTTCAGATTTTCTTACATGAAATATATTAGCAAACATTATTTTAATTTGGAACAATAATCCTGAAGCTTTCCTGGTTACCTTTTTAATACATTTTTCAGGATCTGGGCATCATCAACAATGCCAGATGTTATTGCCTGTCTTTAATTCTCCTCAAACAATGAATACTGTGATGAAAATATCTTTGCCTATTAGGTAACGGTGTTCTGGGATCTAGACCCCGCAGTGATGAAGGAACAGTGATACAGTTCCAATGAGGAAGGTTTGCTGTTCCCATGTGCCCACTGCCCTTTGCTTTTGAATGGTCGAGCTTGTGGTTGAGATCATGCCAGCAGAGTAACAAGGCAAACAAAACTACAGCGTGTCAATGGCACACACTACAGCTGTGTTGCAGTGGTGATGGAGAGAGGGATTGCTAGTCAAGGTGTGGGTGCTTATCTGTATGGAGTTTGTACATTCTCTGAGATCTTCGGTTTCCTCCCACACTTCAAAGACGTACTGGTTTACAGGCTAATTGGCTTGGTATAAATGTAAAATTGGCCCTAGTGTGTGCAGGGTAGTGTTAATGTTTAGGGATCGCTGGTCAGCATGGACTCGGTGGGCCGAAGGACCTGTTTCCGCGTTCTAATTCTAAACTAAACTAAACTAGTTGCTTTGTTCTGGATGGTAAAGGACTCCTTGACGATTGTCAAGAGTCAAGCGTTTAATTGTCATAAGTATCGACAACGGAACAATTAAATTCATACTAGCACCAGGTTAACAGCTTGTAAACACAATGCACACAGATAATATTAAAAGATCAGTATATTAATAGCCTTAATACTAGTGGAGAGGCTGAAGTCCTTAGCGGAACCAGTAACAGTACAGAGAAATTCCTGATTTGCGTTGTGCAGTGTTCAAGAGCCTGATGGTTGTTGGGAAGAAATTATTCTTGAAACTGGTTGTCACGGTTTTCAGGTTTTTGTACCTTCCCAACTACCGGTGTGAAATGAGAGCACGGACAAGGTGATGTGGGTCTTTGACAAATGCGGCCTACCTCTATGAGGTCTTGCCACCTATAAATTCCTTCGATGGTTGGGAGGTCAGTACCTGTGATGGACCGGGCAATGACTACCACTCTCTGTAATCTCCTTTGTTCCTGGACATTCAAGTTGCCAAACCAGGGATGTGCGGCATCCGGTTAGTATGCTCTGTACTGCACACGTGGAGATAGGCAAACAATGTACCCATGGCCTATGTACACATCCTGTGAACTATTTTACATTTTAAAATGAACATGTTCTATAAGACGCCATTAGCTACATGGAATAATGATTACCAGTGTTGACAGTTTTGCTGTAAAGACATTAGCAATCTCGAGGCCAATTTATAGGAAACAAAGAGAATCCAGTGTTGAATCATTGAAATCAGACAGTAACTGGTGATGTTCTGATCATAGATAATAGACAATAGACAATAGGTGCAGGAGGAGGCCATTCGGCCCTTCGAGCCAGCACCGCCATTCAATGTGATCGTGGCTGATCATTCTCAATCAGTACCCCGTTCCTGCCTTCTCCCCATACCCCCTGACTCCGCTATCCGTAAGAGCTCTATCTAGCTCTCTCTTGAATGCATTCAGAGAATTGGCCTCCACTCCCTTCTGAGGCAGAGAATTCCACAGATTCACAACTCTCTGACTGAAATTTTTTTTCCTCATCTCAGTTCTAAATGGCCTACCCCTTATTCTTAAACTGTGGCCCCTGGTTCTGGACTCCCCCAACATTGGGAACATGTTTCCTGCCTCTAACGTGTCCAATCCCTTAATAATCTTATACGTTTCGATAAGATCTCCTCTCATCCTTCTAAATTCCAGTGTATACAAGCCTAGTCGCTCCAGTCTTTCAACATATGACAGTCTCAGCCCTCTGGCTATCATGTAGTCAACTTTTGATCAGCATTCGTGCTTAACTAGGGGAAAAGTAAATTGGTGACAAGGATGCTTTCCTGTTTGTGGGATGTCAAGGTTTATAAAGTTTTAGGTAATATATCTGAGAAATGAAAGACGGTGGCAATGGCTCTAGTTTTGTGAATTTACAACATTTCACATATTTCTAACAAATGGAATTGATTAAAAATGGCCTTTCTTGGTTGTAAAAATGCCTATGTTAAGTACAAATTGCAGTAGAAAGGACTTGAATTTGAAGCAAACATGATGACATCCTTCTGAAAGAATGTCTCAAACGTGCAAAATACCTATATTTCTAGCAGCAGAGCTGCTGCTATTATTTGTGTGCCTAGGATTAATCTGAGGCCAGCAAACTGAACACAATTTGGACCGAGTCCATCATTTTGACTTTGAGTTGGCTGTAATAAACATATGAAGTAATGGTGAAACTGGGACCTTCTGGTTCTGATTGAATGCTGTTGTGTTCATGTCTTTTCATTTCATTGTGTTGTTTTGTTTATCATGATTCTGAAGTACAGCTGCAATTTGGTATTCATTGTATATTTTCAAGTGATGGTTGTGGATTTTGGTGGGCAGAGGTTGTAGAAAATAGCAAATGAACAAGTCCCATGTGCGCTGTTTCTGTATATTTGAGTTTCTACAGCAATACACACATCAAAATTTGGGGCCTGGTTCAACCGTAGGAAACATGAATACTTCACGGTGAAAGTATGGTTGTAAATGTGGTCAAATATTAATGCTTGTAAAGGCAGAAAAGTTAAATAAACTGTGTAGGTTCGGAGAACAGTTTATTATTTTGCACATAATAGCCTGATCATATCAAGGCCAGGTTGAAATTCATTTCTATTTACTTCTTTAAAAACAGCAACAACCAAAATTCTAACTGTATATTCTCTTTTCCTGTATCTTCTATTTTGGGTAGAAGTTTTGGATTTATTAGTAGCAGTTTTCAATCTTTATGTTTGGCCCTGACCTTTGCTGTAACAGAGCCCATTATAATGTTAACATTTACCCACAAGTTGTTTTATTTATTTATGTTTTCTGCTTAGTCATTTGCTAACAACATAAACTGATAATTGCAGGGCGAGGGAAACGACCCAGAAAAGAAATTGGTAAATGTGGACATCCAGACTTCCTTAACCAATCAACTTGAAGGGTTCAGAAATACTGGAATAATAGTTTTATTTACATAAATCTCCAGTAATTAATGTTAGAAGGACGAAGACTACTGCCACCACCTTTTCATCAATTTCTGTTTTTTCAGTGCCAAAACATAATTCTTTCCAATTAAAGGCTATCTTCTTAAAGTAACATGTAAATTATTGACGAGCATATTTTGGTTTTTATCTGTTTTCACATTCAGTGCCTTCATACATTTCAGTTTACCTCAATAGTGAAGCAGATATTGGAAGTTATTTTCATCAAGTTATTTGCACTGTTGTGCAACCCAGGGCAGTCCAGGCAAAAACCGCAGCCGTTAGTAATCTGAACTAAATACAGATAATGTTGGAAACAAAGAGTTGGTCTGGCACCATCAATGGAGAGAGACACAGAATGAATGTATCTGGTGGACGAACTGTTTGCTTTTGTTTTATTGGTCAGGACACCCAGTTTGCATATCCCCCTCAAGCAAAGTCAACACAGTGGCACAGCGGTAGAGCTGCTGCCTTACAGCGCCAGATACCCAGGTATGATCCTGATTACTGGTGCTGCCTGTACGGATTTGTCTGTTCTCCCTGTGACCGCTTGGGCTTAACCCGGCTCCACTCGTCGGCACAGTCTGGGTCGGCTGAAGGGCCTGTTTCCGTGCTGGATCTCTAAAGTCACGACACTGAATATGCTAAAAAAAATAGCAAGAGCTTTTCAGTGTTACATTACTTCAACAGCAAAATTCAGGCTATTACAATGTAATATAAAATCTTTAGGACTATAGAACCTTTTTAATATGTGTGTATTAATAATGTAATACCTATATTCTCGTTTGTCCATTTCCATTCTTCCACATTAATTTGGTACATTTGCAGATAAACAATATGTGACATATGTATTCACTCACTGTCCTGTGACAAAATTGAACAGTATTTTAAAATACTGAATGTAATTGTGAGATACTATTGATTCAACAATGTAAATATGCATATGCAGAAATTAATATAGTACCTTGATGTAAGTGTTTCAGATGAAATCTTGATAAATGTAATGGACTGTTTCAAATTGTAGAACTTCAATTCTCTTTAGTATTAAAATATTCCTCTCGAAACCACAAAATAACCAGTCTTTGCATCAGCATAGCTGCTGCTCTCCCACTCATCGACCATGCTCTGACCCAGACTCGCTCTACTTATCATTTGCCAAACTTTTTCCCATTCCCGTCTTCTTTCCAGCTTTCTCCCCCTGCGACAGCCTGAAGAAGGGTCCTGACCTAAAATATCACCCATCCATGTACTCCAAAGATGCCGCCTGGCCCGCTGATTTGCTCTAGCTCTTCGTGATCTACTGCTTACAAGAACATTGGTTGATGCTGTGCCAAGAAAATGGCCCTCACACTTACGTTCATCTGTCTAAACAGCGTGGACAAACTGTGAAAGGCTCTCTGGAAAAGCAAGCATTTTACTGTGAATTCTTTAAACAAAATTTGTCAAAGCCAGATGTTTCCTGAAGACATGTGTTAAGCTGACATCATTTATACAAATGTGTTTGTCATACAAAATGAAAATCGTAGTTGTACAACACAGATCCTGGCCCTTTGGCCCACCACGTCCATGTCAATTTTTTTCACCCATCTGCACTAAAACAATTATCCTGCATTCCAACCATATCCTTCTATGCCTTGACTATTTAAGTGTCTGTTTAAATGCCTCTTAAATCTACTAATTGTATCTGATTCTACCATCTTCTCTGGCAGTGTGTATTTCCAGATATCAAGCAGTATCTTGTTTGAAGGAAAAAAACTTTCCCCTCAAATCCTCTTCAAAACACCTTCCTCTTACATTAAATTGATGTCCTCTTGTCTTTGAGATCTCTTCCATGGGAAAAAGATTTTGACCATTTATCCCATCTATGCCTCTTGAAATCTTATACTTTTATCAGGTCTCTTTCGCTGGAGGAAATAAAGACCTAGCCCAGCCGATCTCTCCCCATAACAGTCTGAGGCAGGGTCTCAACCCGAAACGTCACCCATTCCTTCTCTCCGGAAATGCTACCTGTCCCGCTGAGTTACTCCAGCATTCTGTGTCTCCCCATAACAAATGTATTTCAGTCTGGCCAGCATCCGAGTAAATCTCCCCTGCACTATACCAGCACAATCACATTTTTCCTGTAGGATAGTGACCAGAACTACACGCACTGCAAGTGCGGCCTTAACAGTATTTTGTAAAGTTGCAACATAACATCCCAAATCTTGTACTCTATGCCCCGACCGATGAAGGCAAGCATGAAGGCAAGTTAGATAGACACAAGATGCTGGAGTAGTTCAGCGGGTCAGGCAACATCTCTGGAGCAAATAGATAGTGATGAGGTGACCTTTCAGGTCAGAACCCTTCATCAGACTGATTGTGGGAAGGGAGGGGAACTGGAAGCAAAAAAGGACCAGGTCAAATCAGTGCCGGCTCCAGATGACCTCAGGCACAGTGGTTCTCTGATAGCCCAATTGTTGGCTGGGGATGGAGTGATCCCAAGAGGAATGATCATTGCGAACTGTGGAACTGGTTGACTGACTTTTATTGGAGGATGGCAAGGAGGGGAGTGTTTGGATGTTACTTAAAATTAGAGAATTCATACCGCTGGGTTGTCGGCTACCCAAGCAAAATATGGGGTGCAAAACATGAGGTCCTCCGATTTGCATGTGGCCTCACTCTGGCAATGGAGGAGATCCAGGATAGAAAGGTCAGTATGGAAATGGAAAGGGAGATCCAGTAGATCTTAGCAGACCGAGCGTAAGTGTTCAGCAAAATGGAGCTGAGTCTATGCTTGGTCTTGCTAATGTACAGGAGCCCACATCGAGAACATCGGATGTGTTAGATGAAGTTAGAGGAGGTGCATGTAAACCTGTCTCACCTGGAAGGACTGTCAAGGTTCCTGGATGGAATGGAGGGAGGGTGTATAGGGCCAGTGTACGCCTGAAACAAGGACAGTTATACGTAACCAACACAAAGGCAAGCTTAGGTGAGGGCCCATGTGAATGCCAAAGGCTACACCTTTAATTCAGAAAATGTGAGAGGAGTCAACAGAGAGGTTGTTGAGGGTGAGGACAAGTATGCCAAACGTGTTATTCACCACCATCTCGACTTGTGTTGCCACTTTCAAGGAACTAAGGACTTTGGGCTTTCTGTTCATCATCAGTGCCTTCCCATCTACAGTATATATCCTACCGTATTTGACTTCCCAAAATGTATCACCTCGCTTTTATTGGGATAAAATTACATCTGCAAATGCTTCTCCCAACTTTCCACCTAATCTATATCCTGCTGTAGCCTTAGATAACCTTTCCCGCTCTCCACCACAGAGCTAACTTTCTTGTCATCCGCAAGTTTACGTCCTACATTCACATTTAAGTTATTAACATATTTCACAGATTTCAAAGGTCTTCCTACCGATTAGCCAGCTTGCCTTGGAGTCTGTGTGTCTGAACCTTCTGGACCCGCCTACTATGCAGAACTTTGCCAAATGCTTTACTAAAGCCCGTATAGATAACATCTAGCATCCTGCCTTTCTCAATTTCCTTCATCAGTATCTCTTCAAAAATTCAATCCAATTACGAAGACACAATTTCTCTTGCTGGTTATCCCAAATCAGTCCCCTGCCTTTCCAAAAGAACATTAATCCCATCCCTTAGAATTTTCTCCAATAATTTCCCCAGCACTAATGCAACGTTGTAGCAACCCGGTTTATGGCTGCTACTCTTCTTAAATGAAAGAACAACATGAGTATCCTCCAGTCTTCTGGCTCCTCGGTACAGCAAAAGTATTGGCAGAAATCTCAGTCTGGGCACCAGCAATCTCCACCGTGTTTCCCATATCATTCTGGGGTAGATCTTTTCTAGCCCTGGGGATTATCAGCCCTTATGTGTTCAAGACCACCAAAGTCTCCACCTTAACACCAAAATACTCCCAACTATTTAATGTATCTCTCGTGAACTTGCTACCCTCCACCTCCTTTTCCTTGGTAAATAGAGAAGTATTCATCTAGGACCATGCTCACATCCCACGGCTCCTTTTGTGCTGATGGGGATCCACTCTTAGCTACCCTGATTCTCATAATACGCTGACAGAATGACTCAGGAGTTTTCTTGATCCTACCAGCCACGGATATTTCACGCCTCTTTTACTTTCTTCAGTACTCGCCTACACCTATAAAGCAGTTAAGGGTAGTTTAGTGACGTTAATTATTCGCACAAAGCTCCTCCCCTTGTAACAGGTTATGAAATGATTTGCTTTCATATGGAAAATATGAATGGGGTGAAATATGATTTTTGTTCTGCCTGACCAACGTGCTTACGATGTTTAATGCCAGTTGTGAGCATCCATGTGCATAACTGTAAGACGACTGAAACATAGGATACAGCCTTTCAGTAAACATTATCTAACACAGCAATTTCTTAATCTTTCAGGAGGCAAGTAATTTTTTTTTCTTTATGATACTTTTCATTCTTCTGATAGCTTGCATTCTACTACTTATAAAACTGTCAGAGTATTCTGGAAACAGTGAATATTCATCAATATTCTAACGGTAATATTGAAGATTTAGGAACCCGGAAGCAATTCCAGAGTAACCTGCGGATATCCGAGCTCCACCAGAGCCACTGGATACTAGACTTCATTGAACACTTGATACATATATGAATACAAACCCAATACCGGAGGGAAGTATGTCATTGCACTTGGAAAAAATTGACAATGTTTGTTCATGAATTCTGGCAAAATGAAGTCAAAGGGCAAAAGTGATACCATAGAACATATCTATGGTGAATGAGGACAATTGTACTCGTAGGGCATTGCTGCAGGAGTTCCTAGGTGAGGTTACATTTAATAACTGGTGCTTTACTGATTTTCTTTCAATCAGAAGATCAAGAATTGGCCATATCTAATGATTCCTATGTTCACTCCATTTACAATTATAATTAACATAGAAGATTGTGCATGAGTATTGTGAGCATTTCTGGTCACCCCATTGCAGGAAGAATGTGGAGGCTTTGGTGAGGATGCAGAAGAGGTTTCCCAGGATGTTGCCTGGATTAGAGGGTATTAGTTATGGGGAGACGTTGAAAATATATTGAACTGTTTTCTTTGAAACGTCAGAGGCTGAAGGGAGACCTGCTAGTGTTTCTGAAGTATAGATACAGTAGGTTAGGTTACTCATCCTTCCTACAACCCCCACACATGTCTGCACAAGGAGCAATAATCTCATACCTGCTAGTCAAGCTCAAGGGCTGAAGAACCTCAAACATTGCCTCTTGGATCCCCCCTACCTGCTGCACTTGCAGTCACACATTTTCCTGACTACAGACCAAATTGGAAGCAGTTAATCTAACTGCTGTAACTGCCGTAACTGCCTCCAAAAACACAGCGTTCCGGTAATCCCCCCCCCCCCCCCCACACCCCCACACCCCCCCTCCCCCCGTCCCTGTCCCTGATGTGCCACACCGTTTGAAGCTAAAACTCCAGGTCATCAAAGTTGGGCCTGAGTTCCCCCATCAACCAACACTTGCTGCAGATATGGTCACCAGGAACCATCAAGGGGTCCACTTGCTCCAACATCATGCAGCTGCAGCGCAGTGTGTGATCCTGCATGCCTCCTTTATTTATTTCCAACAGCTCCTATTTACACTTCCCGCTTTCTGCTGCTCTGCTCCGGGCTGGATGGATCAGCATTCCCTTCCTCAGCCCTTCTCGCTGAAGTCACTCAAGCCAAAGCCTCAAGTTGCACTTTTCCTCAACAAAGCCATTCCCAACAGGCCACTCTGTTGTACCTTGCTCTCCTTTTATCTGTTACTCTGCCCCTTACTCAGCCAACCCAATGCCTGCTTCACTCTATGCCCCACCTTCTCAATCGAGTACATACTAAGCTAGCAAAAAGTGGCTCTTCCACCTTTTCCTGACATTTTTTAATTTTTTCTCCAACAAGATGGCTGCTCTCCCACTCTCTTCAACTTCTGAAAGGTAGACAAATCTCCTGTGCTGTACTGTTCTATTTTCTAACCCTACAACTTCCAGGCTATGCCTGATCTTGTCAGATAAAAGTTGCAGCACTAAATAAAAAGGCAGCCACCACCCTTTGACATTCAGTTAATCACTATCATCTTCCAAAACAATTAAATGTTGTATTTATAGGGACCCTACATTTTGCAATCCTTTCTTTCAAAAAATGGCTGCAAGTAATTTTAAAAAGTGGAATATAAGTTTGAAAGTTTGATCAAAGCGCTTGATCAAAAAGAAGAAAAAGGAGTTTAGAAAAGCGGCAAGATTCAGGGAGAGAATTCCAGTGCTTTTGGCCATTACATCTGAAGATGCAACAGCCAGTGATTAACCAGTTAAATTTTGGGATGCTAAAGAAACTCGAATTTGAGGAATGGAGAGATCTTAGAATGTCGTCAGTGTAGAGGAGAGCATAGAGTTTATAAACAACAGTGAGAATTTTAGAACTTTTAATTTGCTGTAGGGAGTAAGTGATTGTTACCTAAGACGATTACCTTGAAGGTAAACAAGGTTTTGAATAACATAATGATGCAGTTAGAATTAAATCCCCAGCATGAGGGATATTAGAATGATCAAAAGTAGGGATTAAGCAAAGTACAATGAGAATTTTTGAGATGGGGTGGAATTGGATTCAGAAGCGATGGAATGGGTGGTTTTATGGTGTGGTTATGTAGCCTACAGCTCATTCTGCAGTGAAATATAAAACTGATGTTTAGTTTAGTTTAGTTTCGAGATGCAGCGTGGGAACAGGCTCCGGCCCACCAGGTCCGCACCGACCAGCGATCCCCGCCCACTAGGGACAATTTTTACATTTACCAAGCCAATTAACCTACAAACGTGGACGTCTTCGGAGTGTGGGAGGAAATCGAAGATCTTGTAGAAAACCCACGCAGGTCGCGGGGAGAACGTACAAACTCTGTACAGACAGCTCCCATGGTCGGGATGGAACCCGGGTCTCTGGCGCTGCATTCGCTGTAAGGCAGCAACTCTACCGCTGCACCACGATTGAGAAGGCGGGGCATAGAGTGAAGCAGGCATCCGATTGACTGAGCAAGGGGCAGAGTAGCGCATAAAAGGAGAGCAACGCACAGGAGAGCGGCCTGTTGGGAGTGGCCTCGTTGAGGAAAGCCCATGTGAGCAGTGTCATTTGGTTTCAGACCAAAGGCAGGAAGAGGGATGGAGTTGATGGCTATGGAATGTTTATGTTTGGGACTGAGGACAATGACATAAGTCATTCAATTTCCGCCAACTTGTGGTTAGTTCGGAACAAATATTACATTTGAGGTTTAATTGCATTAATTTAAAGGCCATTTGCTAATGAAAATTTAATTGAGTGTTACCCTCCTCTTTGTTTATTTCTGTTAATAAATTGTCAAAAGTCTGAACTGCATAAGATTGACAAATGTTGAAGTGCAGATGTTGGAATCTTGAGCAAAACACAAAGTGTAGGTGTGACTCAGTGGGTCAGGCAGCATCTTTGGAGGGAATGGATGGGAAACGTTTCGGGTCGAGGGGGCCCTTCCTCTGTCGGAAGAAGGTTCCCGATTTAAAACATCGCTTATCCATTCCCTTCACAGTCTGCAGAAGGGTCCTGCATTTTGTCTTTTGCATGAGATTGAGAAATCTCTTTTGATGATTGAGGATAGGTGAAATCAATGTGTATCTACTCTTTTATTCCCCGATATATCAGGTAAATCAAGCACATCTTGTATTTACCCAGAGCCCTCTTAAAATGTTCTTCTTTCAGATGTTGCAAAACTTTGACTTCTTATTCCATTGGTACATGGATGATTCATCAATTCTTTGCGGAAGTATACACTTTTTGCATCCATCTTCTTGTGATGCACCTTGATCATTTATTAAATTTGATTGCTTATATTGCCTTACCTATTATTTTCTTTAAGCTTTGGCATCATGCTAGTTTCAACTGAGTGAAATGGAAGGGTTTCTTGAAGTGTTTCAACTAGTTACTGTATAAACCAGTTAATTCTGTAGTACTTTAGTTGTTCTCAATCGGTTGATCCTAACCTTAACCCTAACCTAGGGTTAGAGTTAGCACATGGAATTCATTTGGAACGACACCACACTAGAACCAAAATCTGGATGTGCAATTCATATTCAGATTTTGATTCTTCTTTAGTTTTAACTCCAAAAAAATATAGGTGTCAAACATTTCATGTGAAATGATCCCCATTGGGTCTACCAAGGTAAAACTAACAGCTCAATTCTTTATAGGAAAATCACTGCACTCTGGTTAATGAACAGCTGTTTCCAGCTGAAGCAGCAAAGTCTTGAAAATGGTCTGGCAGCTCTCTTTCAAAAGACTAGACAATGCCTCATTTGTTATTGAAGGTTACTTGATTCCACTTGTATTTACCTTATTCCCATAATGTTCTGTTTTGAATCAATGACTTAAGCTGAGTAATAAAGCAAATTTTAACATTCCTTTCTCGGAACGTTACCTTTCTCAAGTTTAAATGTCATCATTTTGGGCATTATGTGCACTGGCAAATCTTTGCCTTTAAAAATATTGAAACTTCAGGAAGAACATGATGAAACACATCAAAGTCAGCCTTGTTTTGTTTAGGGGAGATCTTGCCTGACAAATCAGTTGGAGTTTTTTGAGGAGGTAACAAGTACGACAGACAAAGGCGAGTCAGTAGATGTTGTTTACTTGGATTTTCAGAAGGCTTTTGATAAGGTGCAGCATGTGAAGCTGCTAAACAAGATGGTATTAGAGGCAAAGTTCTAGCATGGATAGAAGATTGGCTGACTTGATTAGTAAGGACATCAACGGTTACGGGGAGAAGGCAAGAGAATGGGGAGGAGAGGGAAAAAAGTAGATCAGCCATGATTGAATGGTGGAATAGACTCGATGGGCTGAGGAGCCTAATTTTGCCCCAATGTCTTTAGGTCTTATGGTCCAACATGAATTCTATTAAACTGCATCTGCACAGAAGTTTAGGTCGTATGGACCATGTTGGCCAGTAAATGAATTGCCTTGCAAGTCATAAATATTTCTATTGTCACCCAAATCTCATGTGATACCTGATGACATGTGTAACAGGTATAAGCAGTATGTCTAAATTCCACTGTTGTCCCTTAAGGGCCTCAAACATGACTTTAACACTCCATTCTTTAATTTTTAAAGTAGAAATAAATGCCATTCTTCAAGTTTAATTGCAGATGATAATTTTAAGAGTCATTTACTTTGTTTTTGATTCAGTTATTCTATTACACAGATTTGTAGGTTGCCCCATTTCAACTGGAAATTAGTGCATTTATTGCTTGTCATCACTTGTTTCCAGAGAGGTGCCCCTCTGTAAGTGTCAATGTCATCTATATAAATCCAGATCAGAATACTAGTAATCGCTTTTGGGAATTTTAAAGATCCATGAATCATTTTTTATGTCTTCAGAGCATAATTAACAATTGAAACTAATTTTTTTTTTGTGATATTTACAGATTAATTACAGATTACAGTCAATGCGAGTTTATTTCGCCCCAGATCCCAAGTTCTCACTGACTCAGGAAAGGAATTTAAGACAGAAAAATTAAGTTGTGATTTTTCTTTTGCATAATACAGACAAGGCGATTGTTATGTGTATCTTGGTGGTTTTCAAAATTACCCCACTCCTCTAGTGGTTTTAATTATCTAAGTGTGGCCAAATCTATTGGTCCTTTATTGACCCTGTGATTTGGTCCTACTTTTAAGAGGATTTTTTTTTTTAACAAAAATATTTTAGTATAAAGCTGACCACTTCATTTTATTGTGCCTGTATCAGTCTTTCGTCAGCTTGATGCTGTGGCTAAGTCTCATTTTTATGCTTTCATTCCTTAGTTTGTTATTCAGGCCTAGACTTTCCATAATTTAGTTTGGTTTATTGTCACATGTACCGAGGTACAGTGAAAAGCTTTTGTAGTGTGCTAACCAGCCAGCGGAAAGACTGTGATTACAAACGAGCCATTCACAGTGTACAGTGTACAGACACATGATAAGGGCCTTGCTGGTGTTGTTAGAAGGAAGCCATAATGCTCATCTCATTACTTTCAGACCACCACATCTTTATGTCTCATTGCATTATTAATATTGCTCTTCAGACCCATCTCATGATGACCCTATCATCCCCTCGTGTATCAGGTGTCAATGCAATAATTCTGATTTCACATGTTAAATGTGTTTAAAGACAATCCAGTTAGTTGTATTTGCATGTATCAAAAACAAAGTTCAAACTGTGGTGAACAGATAATTCTGGAGTGCAAATTTGGCAATTAAAATGGATGCACTTTTCATACAGTGGACTCTAACCTGCAGTCTACTTGAGTAAACAGCAGAAAGCAGTAGGGTAAACAAATGCAAGTTTGAACCAATTATGGTGGTTTTCTACTTAAGTGTAACAGTGATTTTCAGTTCATGGAATGGTCTAAATATGAATTGCTTACTAATTAGTAACAGAAACTTGCAGGAACTGTTTTGGAGGTAATAACAGTAACAAAGTCTCAGAGACAAAGGGCACACATGCACTCCCCACAAACTGCTCGATTTTTCTTGTCTTTACATTCAAGGTTGGAGAAAGTGGATAAGTGTAGAGCAAATGTTTTGAGTTGTTCCATTTCAGGAAAGGGGAAAAAGAAAATAACTTAGAATGTTTTTGCAGTTGAAAATGAAGGAGGGTGACATTTAGCTCTCCGAGTTCCATCTTGTTGTGGCATAAGGCCAGCATTGGAATCCAATATGCTGAAAACACATGGTATCAGCAATTGGGGAGAAGAAAGACGTTGTGATACTTTGGTTGCTTCTTACCCCATTGAAATGTATACAGTGCAATCATATTACTCACCAATATATTTTTGTTTCAATCCGTTATTAATTTCAAAGAATATATATTGACTTGGCCATATATTAATCCTCAGTTTAAATCATTTGTCAGTCCATTGGAAGAAATGTCCTTATGTTCTGCAAAGGAATATGATCTTTTAAAAGCTGATTTCCTATTTCACACAAAAGTTGGAGTGCAGTATTTAATTTCACACAGCCGTACAATCTCTGCATGACCTATAGTAACTGTATTGTAAGAGCCCTATTTAGCATATGATAGAAGAAATTATTTATGTAATTTATTATTTCCTAATTATCATCAATCAAAATCCAATGGGTTGGGGCCTGCAGATGGTGCATCCCGTCTTCAGCTTTAGTATATTGAGCATATTCACAAAGACATTTAACTTTCACAATGCTGATTGCTTTTCCAGAGAGGCTGTCTCAAGACAGCTGGTGGATTTTCTCTTTTGTTCCATCTTTCAGGACAAACACCACTGCAAATTGGTAGTCTCCATATTAAATCTGTTCTTTTAGGACTAAATTAGCAGTAGGTTTGCTTTGAGATCATCCATCTAACAAGATGTCAATGAAGAAGCTAACTACTAAATTGAACAAATGTTTCATATAAAGTATGGCGCTTTTATTATCGAGTCTATTTGCCTACTGTCATTGTCTCAGTGACTCTTCCTTTAATAGAATCATTAAATAACCAACATACTGAGACACTGACAGAAAGAAAATAGACTCCATAAAATTTAGCAGTCAGTTTCTTTATGCATCATGATGTTCGGGGACTATTTGTTTCCACGGTTTTAATTGTTTAAATCGCAACCAATGTTTAGCATATCGCAGGCGTTAAGTGCAAAGTAGCCATATACACATTATTTGGATAACATGAAGAAGCATTGCTTGGAGGGGATACTTTTTAGCAAATAAAAGTACAATGGTTTTGGTAAAACTTGATTGCATATTGACTTAAAATATTTTCTCTTTTGGGAATTAATGATACTTGCAAATTTTCCTAATGCAAATTTTGTAGAATCATCTTTCACATTTGAAATTTTAATTTTTACAAGTATTTGTACAAGTTAAATTTTAATTGTTACAAGTACTAAATTTGCATTTATAAATATGGATGCTATTATTCTAATTTTTATTTATTGTGACTATTCTCTTATTTAACATGCAACAAACCTAATGAGTCATACAATATGCAGAAGTCATATTAATGTTTAGGTAGTTTATCTTCTGAGAGCAGAAGGGGTCTTGCAGAGTGGAGTTGAAGCACATAAAAAATAGCTGAAGATAATGACAGCATGTCTAACGAAGCAGATGTCCACTGGCCTAAGAATATGCAAAGTTTGGCCGTTGCTACTGTTCAAGCAGATGCAAGGGCCCTTGAGTCATGCACAAACTCTGAAGAGCAGATAAAAATGAAAGCTTTAACTATTCATAATTCAGTCACTAAAATCAGAACATGAGCACAAATGTATTCATAAATTCATGGTGTCTGAAGCCAATATTGTGGAATGATCTTCAGTTGTTTAAAGTAGTCTTTAACAAAGTAAAATCATCATTTCCCATCTTCTGTTTCAATGCAGTTTATTATCCACACAGTGAAGACGCTGTAATTCAGATTTTTACTCATCAAGTTATTTGGCAACCCTGGATTACAAAATTTATTAGCCATGAATTATTAAAATTCTCATTGCCGCTTAAGCCTCTAGGTATTATGTAAAGGAACCATTTTCCACACCTCGTTGATCTGATTTCATTGAGTTATCTGGTTCAGGGCTCAGCAGTGAAGAAATGTTATTGATCCGTATTCTCACAATTGCCTTACAACAATATGGTGCAGTGATAAGCAATGGTAAAATTCATATTTTTATTGTTTAGGACAGCACTAATTAAATGGAAGGTTTTCCAAAAGGATTAGACATGATATTAGCACTAATTATTGTCAATTGGTTGGAGAGCATCACAGTATTCCCCAACCTGTCAACCTCGATCCTCGTTGCACCTTCCCTTGATATTGATTATTTATTCTACTCTTGCGCCCACATTTTTCTGTCTTCTTCACTCCTCATTCCTAGCCACTCACCAGATTGACCTCCAAGTCATTTATTTTTCTAAAGTGCTTCTGGTGCAACGGAGATACTGTATCCATTTAGAAATATGACATTTTCCTTCAGATTAGCTGGGGGAAGCAGGTTGAAAGAAAAGAGCAGTTAGGGCCAGCTGCTCAAGGATGAGCAATATCATCAGAGGGAGGAATGAGTGTGAAACCCCAGCAGTGAACAGGAGGAGGGGTAATAGAACAGCCAAGTATTACAAGACTGGTTGGTCAAGAGCGGCACGGTGGCGCAGCAGTAGAGTTGCTGCTTTACAGCGAATGCAGCGCCGGGGACCCGGGTTCCATCCTGACTATGGGTGCTGTCCGTACAGAGTTTGTACGTTCTTCCAGTGACCGTGTGTTTTTTCTCCGAGATCTACGGTTTCCTCCCACACTCCAAAGACATCCAGGTATGTCGGTTAATTGGCTTGGTATAAATGTAAATTGTCCCTAGTGTGTGTAGGATAGTGTTAATGTGCGGGGATCACTGGTCAGTGCAGACCGTGGGGGGGGGGCTGAGCAGCCTGACTGGCAAAACTGGAACATGTCAGTCTGCAAGTGGGAAAGAAAGACACTCCTTAAAATAAGGGGAGTACCTGACAAAAGATCATTTGAATTTCATTGAAATAGCACACGAGTGCACCTTGGAAAAGGACCTTTGAGGAACAACACAAGTAGTTGTTTACACTGCATTTGCACTGGAAAATGCAATGATTACTGCAGTCCAAATGTTATTGTAAGTAATACCTATTCATCCACTGCAGAGGAACACAGAAGAAAACAGTATCTATTTATCCACCAAACAGCACAGTACTTCTGTGATACTATGCACTTCCATCATTTTCTGCCTCAGAAGGCAGTGGAGGCCAATTCTCTGAATGCATTCAAGAGAGAGCAAGATAGAGCTCTTAAGGATAGCGGAGTCAGGGGGTATGGGGAGAAGGCAGGAACGGGGTACTGATTGAGAATGATCAGCCAAGATCACATTGAATGGCGGTGCTGGCTCGAAGGGCCGAATGGCCTCCTCCTGCATCTATTGTCTATTTTCTGTTCTTGTTTTGGATTTTGAGCTTTGCTTGTTTTAATTTTAGCCCCATATCGTTTTTTAATCATAAAAAAGCATGTATTATTGAACAGTGAAGCATGAGCAAGATGTTCTATCTGTATCCGTATGTATGTTCATAAAGTGGTCATATTGGACAGGACCGCCATGTGGTATGCCTGCTTTGCAGCAATATAACGTTAGCACAGTCTTAAACATTCATTCAGTCCACTATCTTAAATTCATAACCTGAAAATAGTTTAAGTGTGTTTTGTGAAAAAAAAATATCTTTGGATAAATGGCTCATTTTGAAGATGGTGGAAATTGATAACAAGGATTGTAATTTTCATCAAGGTCGTTGAAAGACTTTGACTCACTCTTGGAAGGAAAACTTGGCGTTTTCAACTCTTAAAAGAAGTGAACCTAATTAGCTATGCAAAAGTCATGGTGGAATCTTGTTTGGAATTTTAAAAAATCATAATTTTCTGTTAGCAAATCCTAGTAACAGATCATATGTCACCATGCAGATTATTTACCGTCTACCCGAATTAGCTACATCAGATCAATGATACCTACTATGGAAGCATCAAGGATGCAAAGATGGGCAATATTCAAACCTCAGGTGTACTGTGTCCTTGCATGGAGAAGTTCAAAGCAAATATTACAGTGAAAATATGATCTGAATGTTAAATGCACGATGAAGACTCTGCAAGAGAATCTGAAACTACAGAAGTAATCAGGAAAGCATCATTTGAAAGCCATATTAGCATTTGATCAGTGTATGAACAAGGAACGGCAAACATTTTCACAAAGAAAGACACAAGGAACTGTAGATGCTGGAATCTTGTGTAGAACACAAAGTGCTGGAATAACTCAGTGAGTCAGGCAGCATTTCTGGAGGACATGGACTAGCGATATTTCAGGTTCTTTAGACGTTGTCACAAAGAGTTGTGTTGTGTGAGCAAGGGTGCACCAAATGGGTCTTAGGTTGAAAATGCCTACTAATTTGAGAGAGAATATTTTGGTTGAAATGAATATAGGGTGCAGAGGAACAGTCAGTATGAAAGCAAATACAAGGTCTGTTTAGATGGCAGCCTCAGGTCATTGAAAAAAACCCCAATGTAGAATGTAAGAACAACATTGTAAGAACGACCATAACAAACAAACCTTTGTAGTCTTAGATATGGCCTACTGGACCCCCTCAGAAAATGCATGTAAAGAAGGGAAAGGCAGTTTCCTGGTGTTGACCAATAGCTGCTCTTGAAGAACCATAAGTAAGAACTGGAGAACAGCAGTAGCCCATTAAGCCTCTCAGACCTGCTTTGCCACTCAATTGAATGGTAGATTGCAAGAATGAAGAGAAAAATACAGCATTGAAACCACTTTCTTCAGCCCACCGAGTCCACGCCGACCGCTGATCACCCATTCACACTAGGTCTCTGTCGTCCCACTTCCTCACCCACTCGCTGCATGCGAGGGGCAATTTACAGAGGCCAATTAACCTACAAACCTGCACAGCTTTGGGATGTGGAAGGAAACCGGAGCACCCAGAGGGAACCCATGCGGCCACGGGGAGAACGTGCAAACTCTACACAGACAGCACCCAGGGTCAGGATCAGACCCGGATTTGTGTCACTGTGAGGCAGCAGCTCTACCAGCTGTGCCACTGTGCTGCCAACATCCAACATTTCTCAAGTCAACTCTCTCCCTCAATTCCCTTACTTTTTCAAATTCAGGCTTAAATCTATCCAAGAATCCTTCACCTGCAGTCATTGTAGCAATGATTTCCAAAGACCCACTGCCCTCAAAATAATTCCTCTTCGTCTCTTTCTTAATTGGTTGTTCTCTTATTCTCGGAGTATTCTAAACGCTTCTGCGATAGAAACCTCCTCTCTACATTTATCATTCTAGTCTGCTACGTGTTACGTTTTTCAACAAGATTCTCAATCTACAAAATGCCGGTGAGCACAGCATTCCAAGCGTGGTCTCACCAATGATTTGTTCCGCTGCATCATGGTGTCCCAACTATTGTACACAATGAAGGTAAGCATGCCAAATGCCTTATTCATCATCCTGTCCACCTGACTCAACACTTAGAGAACCATGCACCTGTAAACCCAAATCTCTCTGTTCTGCAACACTCCCTGTCCCAGTCTGCTTAACTTTTTCTCTGAGGACAATCTCCCCACATTCAGTATCATTCCAGTCAATTTTCTCTGAACCACTATTTTCCTTTCAAATAAACATTCACATTTTCTCATATATTCCAGTTTGCCAATTTTTTGCTTACTCTCCTGTTCTTTGAACATATTTCTAATCTTTCTGTAACTTCCCTTCCGACCTATTTTTGTGCTGTTTACAAGTATGGCTACTGTGCATTTGCTGCCTTCCTCCAATTGTAAGCAGCTGCAATCCCAGCATTGATCTGTGGTATTCCACTGATGACATGCTGCCAACCTGTAAATGACCACCTCATTCCCACTCACTGCTTCCTGATTTAGCTAATCCTTCTATACTGTACGTGCATCTATCTACTCTTAAGTCAAATGAAGTTCGCAAATTACGACTGAATGTGCAATAGATGAATTGAAATCTCCATGTCTAAAGCTTCTGAGAATTGCTCCCAGTTGAGCTCCCAGCTCTCACTTGAGCAAAGTTCAAGAAGCCATATCAAAGGTACCCATTTCCAAGTTATCTGGCTTCAAATGGAGTAGCTGGGAGGTCAACAGAATAGTTAAGGGCCTGTCCCACTTAGGTGATTTTAAGGCGACTGCTGGTGACTAGGCTGTCGCCGAACGTTCGCCGGGGTGTCGCGGGCATGATCGTGAGGAGTCTTCCAAAGATCGTAGTGGATCTCGGCACGTCGCGGAAAAATTTTCCAGATAGAAATTTCTTGGCGACAGCTGGCTTGTCGCCAGGTATCGTAGCTTATTGCGGGCGCTGTCTGTCGCACGCTGTCCCCAGGTTTGCTAGGTTGTCGCAGATGCATATAGAAGCACGTAATATTAAATTAAGAAAAGACATTTGAAGATACCAGAAGATAGTTTTGTTTAACCAATTTATTTACCGCCAGGACATTTGACAGGTAGATTGGAGGCGACAGTTTGATGGTCAGGTAAGCGTGGGAATTTTGCGATGTTTCCGAAGATGGTGTAATAAATAAAGTAACTTGTATCGACCTGACTCGGCATTGTCGTGGTCATTGTCGTAGGGTAAAAGAAAATTTTGGCGATCTGCTACGACTTTGACAGTAGCCTTAAAAATCACGTAACTGGGACAGGCCCTTTAAGGAAGAACTCAGGAAGTAAACATAACAAAGATATTCAAAATTCAGCATGAAACTATGCCTTGCCAATTTCTTGCTGAAATTCAGAACTGTCCCATGTGCTACCACAGGGTATGCATTTGCAGACTATTGATGAAGAGAGGATTGAGAACATACTTGAGCTTTCTTCAACCAAATTTGACTTCCAGGGTTGAAATGAAACAGTTGAGTCACTATGAAGCTAAACACAAGGAAAACAGTTTTGAGGAAAGCCAGCAGGTATATATTGCCTCAATTAGTAAGTCAAGTTCACACAAGGGAAATACAAAAACTGAAGTGAGTACTTGCAAAACCAAGATGAAATTTAAAATAGAGCACAAATATCTTGTGGATCTTTGCCTGTGATGAAAGTCAAAAAAGTGCAGATGGTGGAGATTTGAAATAGAGTGAGAGAATACTGGAAACACTCAACAGGGTATTTTCTGAGTGAACATATTGTCCCTGAGGTTTAAATATCTCCCCACTTGCTTTAAGCTTATGCCCTCAAGTTTTAGAATTCTCTATTGAGGGGAAAAAGACTGTGGAAACGTTCACTTTATCCATGGCTCCATATGATTATGGGCACAATCCAGGCCATCACACAAACCAGCCTCCCTTCTATTGACCCCATTTATACCTCACACTGCCTCGGCAAGGCCAGCAGCATAATCAAGGATGAGTCGCACCCTGGCCACTCCCACTTCTCCCCTCTCCCATCAGGCAAACGGTATAGAAGTGTGAAAACACACACCTCCAGATTCAAGGACAGTTTCTTCCCAGCTGTTAACAGGCAACTGAACCATCCTACCACAACTAGAGAGCAGTGATGAACTACTATCTCCTCTTTGATGACCCTCGGACTATCCTTGATCGGTCTTTGTTGGCTTTACCTTGCACTAAACGTTATTCCCTTATCCTGTATCTATACTGTAAATGGATCGATTGTAATCATGTATTGTCTTTCTGCTGACTGGTTAGCACGCAACAACAGCTTTTCACTGTGCCTCGGTACACGTGACAATAAACTAAACTAAACTAAATCTTTTCAACCTCAATAAAGTCAATCCTCAGTCACCGATGTTCCAAAGTAAAAGTCCCACCCTGTCCAACCTCTCCTGATGATTTAAGCCTGCAAGCCCAAGTAATGAATCTCTTCTCTGCCTTTTCCAACTTAATTACATCTTTCCTATCGCTGGGCGACCAGAACTGCACACATCACTCCAAGTGTGGTCTCACCAATGATTTGTACAGCTGCATCCTGGTGTCCCAGCTTTTGGGCACAATGAATGCAAGCATGCCAAATGCCTTATTCACCATCCTGTCCACCTGACAACACTTTTAGAGAACCATGCACCTGTATTCCCAAATCTCTCTGTTCTGCAACACTCCAAGCCTCTACCAATTACTATGCAAGTTCTGCCTGCTTTGCCATATCTAAGTGCACCACCTCACTTGCAGGTACTATCGTACCATTTAAGAAACATTTAGACAGGTATGTAATTGGGATAGGTTTAGAGGGATATGTGCCTAACCCAGGCAGGTGGGACTACTGTAGATGGGGAATGTTGGTGGGCGTGGGCGTTGGGTCGAAGGGCCTATTTCCATGCTGTATGACTATGACCTCACATTTGCCAAGTTCAATTCCATTGGCTATTCCTTAACCCACCTTCCAAACTAATCTACATCTTGTTGTAAACTTGGATATCCTTGCTCACCGTCCTGTAGTTTACTGGCTTGTCATTGCTGCCCTTTAAATAACAGTGCAGCATCAGCCCCCCCCACCCCCCCCCCCCCCCCCCGACTTACTAAACTGCACCTGTGGCCATTTATTTTCCCTTCCTTGCAATAGAGACATCTATCGGTAGGATATACGCTGGACCTGCTTGCTGCTACCTTCTATTAAAACTCAATTTCCCCCTCCCCTTCAAAGCTATCAAAGGTAGCATATCTGTTAGAGGAAGGGATGGTGAGAAAGCGGTTTTTGACCATTTGCTCCCTCTTTCTGTGGATGGGGTTGGGGTCAAAGTCACCTTCAGTATTCCCTTCCTGCCTATGCAGTTTTTACCTGCTTTGTTACTCTTGATGCTGAAATGTGGCAGTCCTGCCGAGCTCCTGCTCACCAAGCCTGGACTGCCTCATGGTGAAGAGCCGTCCTGACAGCGACCGACATCCTAATGCTAAGCTGTCACTGGATGAACTACGCACTGCTACCAAGAGCCTTGAAACAATTACCCTGAGGCCGTGTTTATAATAGACCCAAACACCCTCGACCACCCCATCTGGCTGTGCTTCTACTCCCTGCTTAAAAGCAGACACTGAGGCGGGAGAATCCGTACAGAAAATTGTACAGTGCTGGTCTTAGGAAAATAGATAAGATCCCTCGTGACTACTTTGAATCGGTGGACTGGTCCAAAGGGGCTTGTCTGGATCGGGAGCCACTGTATAAGATCTAGTGCGTGGACCTGACTTTGGAAATGGCACCAAATCTGGCAACTCAAAAAATAATTTCACAGTTTTTTGCCCATGTAACAATAAAACACCATTGAACTGTTGAAGAGTGGGCGGCACAGTGCGGAGTGGTGTAGGTGCTGCCTTACAGCGGCAGGGACCTGTGTTTGATCTGGACTACGGCTGCTGTCTGTATGAACTTTGTACGTTCTCCCTGCGGCCATGTGTGTTTTCTCTGGGTGCTCTCCAGTGTGTTTTCTCCGTTTTTCTCCCACATTCCAAAAACGTGCAGGTTTGTAAGTTAATTGGCTTCTGTAAATTTCCCACAGTATGTAGGATGTGAATTTATTCACAAAATGCTGGAGTAACTCAGCAGGTCAGGCAGCATCTCGGGGGAGAAGGAATGGGTGACGTTTCTTCAGACTCAAAAAAATGTAGGATGTGAAACTGGGTTAACATAAAACTAGTGTTTAGCGTTGGTCAGCATGGGCTGGAGGGCCTGTTTCCATGCTATCTCTCTAAATTCTAAAAACTAAAAGGAAAGCAGCCTACATAATCAATGACCATTTCTTACCCTGGCCATCCCTTCCCTCCTCTCCCATCGAGCAGCAGATGCAGATGCTTGAGAGCAGGTGCAATCAGATTTAGGAACAGCTTCTTTTCTGCTGTTCTCAGCCTACTGCATGGTGCTCTCAAAAGCTAGGTGCAGTCCCAATCTTCCAACCAATCTCATTCTGGCTCTTGGACTTTTTCTTTATAAATGTAATGCCAGATTGTTGCAAAACTATATTCTGGTATGTTTCTCTTTCCTTTACCTGTTGTACTACTGTGCGGCTTGATTGCCCTCATGTATGGTACGATTTGAATTGACTGGATAATATGCAAACAAAACCTTTCACTGTATCTCGGCACATATGACAGTGCATATGCATGGCACGGTGGCACAGCAGTAGAGTTTCTGCCTTAGTGCCAGAGACTGCGGTCTGATGCTGACGATGGGTGCTGTCTGTATAGAGTTTGTATGTTCTCTCTGTGGCTGTGTCGAATTTCTGCCGGTGCTCCGGTTTCCTCCCACACTCCATACAGGTACAGTCGTACAGATTTGTAGGTTAATTGGCTCTGTAAATGGTTCCTGGCGTGTCGGATAATGTTAGCGTATCGGGTGATCACTGGTCGACGTTGACTTGGTGGGCTGATTCCATGCTGTGTCTCTGAAGCCTAAAGTCTAAACCAATAACAATTCCGATGCCACATCCACAATGTGAATACTCCACAATGAATCTAAACTTGGCCATGGTCCCATTGCCCTGCTTCTCCAGATTCTACAAGTATATTAAGAGTAAAGGGGTGGCCAGAGGCGGAAAAGATCCCATTAAAGATGAGGTAGACACAAACTGCTGGAGTAACTCAACGGGTCAGGCAGCATCTCAGGAGAGAAGGAATGGGTGACATTTCGGGTCAAGGCCCTTCTTCAGACCTACCTATTTACACATTTACACATCCTACCATTAAAGATGAGGATTGGTTGTGTATGTATGGAGCCTCTGGAGATGGGTGAGATTTATAATGAATCATCAAAAGCTTTGCAGAAATCACAGTAGACCACATGAAACAAGTTATGCTCATAGGCACGTCCTGTGACCACTTTAACAAAAAAAGACAATAAATATTGGCCAATAAAATCGGTCTTTCTAAGTGAGTTCGTGCACTTTTTCTGATGGTTTCATCATCATCAGTGTTATTGCTGATTTGGCAATCATCTCTTTTGAGAAGTGCAAACACAAACAAGCCTTTTCCCAATCCTCTGCTGTTAATAGCTTGAACTCAGGAGGAGTGGAAAACTATGTCACAACTCGTGGAATTTGCACCGGCTTCTCTTAGTAGTTGAAATATATTTCATCCAGTTATTTTTCCGATTTGTCTCCTGAGAGATAAAACCTTTATTTCCTCTCATTCATTATTTAATCTCCTCGCAGTGGAGGTGGCAGTTAGAGCAGTGGTTCACTCCTCTTATGGGATGTGGAAAGTCAGGGAGACTTCCAGTGCCTCCAGGGCTGCACCTGTGGGCGGTGCGATCAGCTGCAGCTCCTTATAGACAGCCTGAGGGAACTAACATCTGTGTTAGGTAAGTTACTGTAAAGGATGCTGAGGGATAAGAAAAATATGCATTTAGGTAGATAGGGGCTGATTACGGGTAGTATTGTTTTGTATGCTGGAGGTCGTGTCTAAAGTTCCATTTGGGAGCTTTGATTCTGACTGCATGGTATATACCTTCTCATGGTGCATCTGGGGAACTCCTACAGGTCACCTTCTCAAGAGATAGTACTAAACATTTGATATTTTCTAAATTATTGTTGCATTATACTTTATTCATTAAATTGACAAGCAGAGTATTTTTTTTAATTCAGAAATACTCATCAGGTAAAGCTGCTGCCATACAGTGTCAGGGGCTGTTTGTATGGAGTTTGTACATTCTCCCCGTGACCTGCGTGGGTTTTCTCCGGATTCCTCCCACACTCCAAAGACGTATAGGTTTAGCTAATTGTCTTGGTATAAATGTAAATTGTCCTTAGTGTGTGTAGGATCCTGTTCGCGTGCGGGTTTCGCTGGTCGGCGCGGACTCAGTGGGCTGAAGGGACTGTTTAAATGTTGTATCTCAAATGTAAACTAAACTAATTTGATGTTTCAGATGAAAGGTTGGTCATCAAATATTGATTTTTTTTCTCCATTGTTTCACTTGACCAGTTGATTATTACCGGATTTCATTCAGTTTTACAGTAGATTTCCAGCATCTGCATTGATTTGCTTTTGGACAATAGGAAAAGTTTGACTTTGGTAGTTGTAGCCAGTTCCAACAGAGCCAAAATCATGAGAGTTGCAACTGAAATGCAAAAGTTCATTTATGGTAACCCGACCAATAGTTTATAGAAGTGAAAGGAGCTTTAAAGCTGGAAGTGTATGTGCATCTTGCAAATTGTAAAGTCACATAAAGAGAATCTCAGAAATTAAGCAAAGAGATCATTCTTATTGCACTTTGTCACTGTGGAATAATAATGGAAGAATCACCTGTCATTTAAACTCCAGCAGGTAGTTTGCATCCTCTCTAAACATTAAAAAAAGACCTAAAAATCATTACTAGAGAAACAATTCAACAAAAATCTCAAATTTATTGACTTTGTAGTCCAGCCTTTACAAAAGTAATTTAATAAAATATGGCATAAAATCTTTCCTAATTGATCAGTGCAAGCTCTGTGCGTTTACTGTGATGAATGTCATTGCACTGTCCTTACGAACGCCTCTTGCATCCACTGGCATTACAATCTACCAGCTGATTGCCTTCATCCTGCAGTGCAGGCCTTCAGTGTACTGATACTTATTTGCATAATATTGAGAGTGAAGAGAGCCTTGGCTATTTGTATGCAATACTGTTACATGTGTGATGTTCAAATTCATTATTTGCCACTTCCTGATTCCCAATCCTGATTTATACTGACGTTTTAACAGCCGGCGACCTTGAAACTTGATTGTTTAACAGAAGCAATTATCAGGGGAGCTTGCATTAGAGTACACTAGATCATGAAAGCTGCTGAATAGGGAAAGCCACAAAGTACAGCCCATTGCACCAATGTTATATGATTTTGCTGATCAGTAAATCCATCAACTTAGGCCTGCCCTGAGCTCCACAACGAGGCACCGTAACAGCTTCATCTTCCTTCAGGCCACGCAGTCACTGCAATTCCACTGCATCCGGAACCTTGACAGCTTCAGCTGAGTATTCTTTAAATTTATTCATGGCCTGCAAAAGCATGAAGTCAGAGGTAGGTGAATTATGCAGTGCAGCAAGTGACTGCAGTAACATTTGTAATCTGATGAATAAGCAGTCTGAATCTTCTACTTCATCGGTGTTTATATACTGATATAACAGTGGAGCAGTATTGATGTTATGAGTACGTTTCCATGCAGTAAGCTCCAATTTGTTGTGTGCTATAATGAAGGAGAGATATAAGCGTGGAGAGAGGGCAGATTTACTGATAGAAGTTGAAACTCTGAAGTGAAGCCGAGCAATAATATGTCTTGATATACACTGTATTGCTCTTGAAGCATGACAACAAAGCTAAAAAAAAAGAGCAGTTATGGGCAGAGGTCATTTATTTGTGTTTCGTGTGTGAGGTGTGTAGTCAAAGTGATGTAATTCAGGTGTAACCTGAGATGTTTGTCAATAATCCTGAGGTATTTTGTTTTATTGATTGGAAGTTGATAATTTGATGAAGGGAAACGATGGGGTGACCAAGTTAATAAAGGGTAAACTAAAGAGAGCAAGTAAAAATCACTGTGAATCTCACTTTTTAATAGGGAAAGGAACAAAGTCCAGGTTATAATTGAAATTTAATCTGATATCATTTTTAATTGATTGACAGAAGATATCCATGATAAATAATAACTCCTTTTATTAAACAGTTGCAAAATTGAGCAATGGTTATGACTTCAGTGTGTTAATGAAACAGATCGTCCTCAAGCATGCCTAAATACTTGAAGTTATAAAGATGTATTGATTTTTTTAGCAGTGTTCCTTCAAGATAAAGGGCAAGATATGTGGGATAATATTTTTTATTTCACCGATATCCTTGAGAATTAAATCTCTTTAAAACAGTAATGAATACTTCAATTGTTAACAAAAAGCTTTTTAGTGTATTTGCATTTGTTCTTATGTTTCCTGTACTAGGAGATCGTGAAAATACTGGGTTATTCATTCTTTGTTAAAAATTGTGTGTCTTGAAATTGTTCTTTTTACATTAAGGTGCTCTGGGGTAATGACATGAGGGGCAAGTTTGGTTTTATGTGCTAACTGATTGGATCTTTCAGGAAATGGAGGAGATTTTTACAAATGTTTGGGTGGAAGATGTTAATGCTTTCAATAAATATTATACATTTTTGAAAAGGTGATGAAGAAGCTAATGATGGCAGGGCAGGAGACATTGTTAACCTAGACATTTTAGCAAGGCCTTTGACAAGTTTATGCTTGGTAAGCTAGTCTAGAAGTTCAGATCACATGAAATCCAGGCTGAGCTAGAAAATTGGATATAAAATTAGCTTGATGGAAGGAGTTAGAGGTGGTAGTGGAGGGTTGTTACTCAGTTTAGTGGCCAGTGGTGTACTGTTGTTCGTTTGCTGCTAGATCCACTTTTGTTTATTGTCTATGTTAATGATTGGGATGACAATGTTTTTAACAGTTGCAGATGACACCAAGATTTGTGATGTAATGGACAGTGCAGAATGGTCTCTCAGATTGGAGCAGGACCTAGGTCAACTGGGGAAGTATACTAAGGAAAGACAGATGGAATTTAACATAGATAAGTGCAACGTGTTGCATTTTGATAACTTAAACCAGGGCTGGACTTGAACAGTAAATGGTTGGGCCTTGGAGAGTATTGTAGAATAGGGAGACCGAGGGGTACAGATACTTACTACCCCGAAAGTGGTGACACAGGTAGTCACTGTTGTGAAGAAGGTGATTGGCATGCTTGCTTTCATCGGTGAGTGCCACCCAGTACAGGTGGTTGGACATTATGTTGCTGTCATTGGTGAGGCCACACTTGGAGTATTATGTGCAGTTCTGGTTGCCCAACTAGAGGAAGTATGTTATTAAGCTGGAAATATACAAAGTAGATTCATGTGGATGTTACTGGGACTTGTGGACTGGAACTATAGGGAGAGTCTGGATAGGCTGGAACTGTTTTCCTTGAGTCAAAAGAAATTGAGGGATGACCTTATAGAGGGAGGCACACAGGTCCACCACCGATTTCCCAGCACCCTTGGTTCCAGAGCCTTGCTGTATCATCCGTTTTGCCGGACCAGCAGAGGTCACGGAGTCGAACAGTACCAGAATTGTAAGACCTAGCCAAGGAAGCTGAGATATCAGCTCGCAAAGTCAGCCTCGGAGGTTGGCTATGGGAATGGATCTGCCAGGTCGCAAAGTCAGCCTCGGAGGTTGGCTATGGGAATGGATCTGCCAGTTCCATCCAGCTGGAATTCCAAAGCCCCAGCCACGAGGCAAATTCAACCCACCTATTGGCTGCAGAAGTTGGCTATGGGAACAGAGCTAACAGAGCTATGGGAAGTTGGCTATGGGCTGTGGCTGGGCCGGAGTTCCAGAGTCCCATCTGCAGGGTGTAAATTTGACCCGCCGATCCCCCCCATCTAAAACTAGTGAGCATAGGTTTGATATGAAAGGCAACATTTTTTTAAGTGACCGAAGGGACAACTTTTTTACACAGAGGCTGGTGGATATATGGAACCCGCTGCCAGACAAAGCTATAGAGAGATAGATACAATTACAATATTTAAAAGACATTTGGAAAGGTACATGGATAAAAAAAGGTTTTAGAGGAAAGTGGGACAAACACAGACAAATGGAACTTGCACACGTACATATCTTGGTCAGTATGGATGTTGGGCTGAAGGATCTGATTCTATGCTGTGTATCTGTACGACTAATTAGAGTAATAACAATGTGGCAGATTTTGAAAATATTTAGAACTTGAAGGTGTGGCATGTTGATATATTTTGTTGAAAGACAGCTGGGAGATTTCTAATTCTATCAGTTACTCATTGGAAAAAATGCGAATCCAAGAATGGATATTTTAAATTAAACATTACTCCATTTCTCAAGACTTTTGAGTTCTTTATAATCTTTTAACAACTAGAGAGCAGTCGTAAGCTGCTATCTACTTAATTGAAGACCCTTGCACCATCCTTGACTGGACTTCACTGGACTTTATCTTGCACTTTATCTTGCACAAAATGTTATTCTCTTTATCATGTATCTGTAGACAGCTCGATTGTAATCATCAATAGTGTTTCCGCTGACTGGCTAGCTCACAAAAAAAAGCTTTTCACTGTACCTCAGTACACATGACAATAAACTAAACTCCCTTTGACTGTGTGAGTTTTCTCCAGGTGCTCCAGTGCAGGTTTTTAGGTCACTTGTCTATAGTGTTCAGGATAGAACTAGTATACGAGTCTAGTCAGCGCAGACTTGGTGGGCCAAAAGGCCTGTCTCCACACTGTATCTCGAACCTAAACTAAATTAAACAAGGACCTTGGATTGACACAAAGTGCCGGAGTAATTCAGCAGGACAGACAGCATCTCTGGAGAGAAGGAATGGGTGACGTTTCGGGTCGAAGCCCATCTCCTGCAGCTCCACACAGAGATGACCACTTCAGTTTCTGTTCCCAAACCTCCTCCATCAATACACTTGATCCCAGCTGCCTAAACCTATCTCATACCTCCTTTTTCTTCACCAGATCCTCATCATCCACGTTTCCTTACTCCCACTTGCTTTGTCCTTCTCTCAAATAGGAACATGCGTGGCCTAAACTCTGCTCATCACACTTTAAAAAACATTGCATTTCCGGACATTCCTTTGCCCGCAAACAACCTGCTCCATTAAACTTCAGCAAGTTCCTGTCTAGTGCCATCAAAGTTGGCCTTGCCCCAATTAAGAATGTTAACTCGCAGGATGCCCTGTCCTTATACATAACTTTTTAAAGCTAATAGAACAGTGTGTCTCTGGTCCCAAAAGGCTCGCCTTGGACACTTCAGTCACTTGTCCTTCCCAATTTCCTGAGAGTAGATCAAGCTTTGTCCACTCCCATGTAGATCCCTCTACATATTGCCTGAGGAAACGTTCCTGAACACATTTGACAAAATCCACCCTGTCTAAGCCCCTGGCACTATGGCAATGCCAGTCTATATTGGGAAAGTTAAAATTCCTGCTATGGCAACCTGATTAGTCTTGCAGCTCCCTGCAGTCTCCTGGCATTTTAACTTGTCACTGAAACCAGTGTTTTAACTGATTTATCAATTATTTTAAGGGTAAATGTTCCAGTATCCAAGTTAGCCGCTGAATGCCGAGCCCTTTCATTCCATAAATTGCCAGGCAGAACAAATCCATTGTAAAGGGGGTTTCAGTCCAGTGTTTTCTCTGAAGCGAGACCCCACTATGCTGCGATACTTAACCGAGCTAGATGAGAAACTTACCAACATTCAGTGCATTATAATTCTGTGCTGTTTTGATGAGGTCATCTTCCCCAAAATGCACAGCAAGAGGAAATTATACTTTTGACAGTTGGGTTTCAATGGAACATTTTAAAGATAAATACTGATATGTTGATATTCCCCTTTGCTGAACAGCTTTGAGAACAGGAATTCCTGTGGTTGAAGAGAACAAGGAGAGATTTGGTTTAATACAGTATTTAAAAAAGCACTTCTAATATTTTTCCGCAAACCTTAACCAAGCAAGCAATTTCTAAAATCAAACTAAGCACTGTACTTTGTTTGAACCGGAAAATCATGAAGGGGGAAGGGAAGAACTGGAGCTAAAGAGGATTTGCAGGGAAAATGGGGATACATTTGAGATAAAAGGATCATCACCAAAGAATTGGAACTGTGTTTGAAAGCAGGGAAACAATGGTCTCTCCAGCAGGTTCTAGTCTTATTGCCAATATAGTTGGTTGCTGATATCAGCAACATGTAAATGCTGCAAGTGGAAACTGGCCATCATTACACATGACCCTTGTTGGTATCTATTGAAAAAATGCAGCATCCACTGATGGGACTTTGAAATGAGACTTTGATTGAGATGAAACAATACTTCTGTGCAGCCTTCATGATAATTGAGAGGTGAAGTCACTTTTGTAATTTTGAATAGCTTGTCTAAGAGAACAATCTTTTGGATGCAAATCTCAAGACGATACCTTTATTTTGAATAACTGAAATTCATTGTATCTCAAATGTTCAATTGTATACATGATAAATATCAGAGGAACATTGAAACAGGAGTAGACCAATCTGCCCTTTGCCCTGTTCTACTATTCAATTAGACCATGGCTGACCTGCATCACAACTCTATTTACTTGCTTTGGTCTGCATTGCTTAATACCATACAAATAAATTACTAGTTTGAATTTGAAATGGTCAATTTACTGGTTTCTAGGTTTTCTCTTGGCACAGACTTGTGTGAAGTCATGGTTATTACTTAATTGTGAGCTACTTTAGCATGGTTAAATACTCATAGTTTCTTCTCCCCAAAGTCGCCACATGGCAACATGATCCAAATATGAATCCAACGAACACTGCATTTAAACAGAAACAAAATGAAAACTTTAAGGTACTCTCTTGAGAGATGACGTCTGCTGTGGACCTGTTGCGATGATAAGCAAACTGCAGTGGATCAAGGCTGGCTGGAAGGCTTGAGTTAATGTGCACCATCACCAGTTTCTCAAAACATTTCTTTGTTATCCCATTTTCTCATCCATTGTCTACCCGACAGGCTAGATGCGGGAAAAATGTTCCCGATGTTGGGGAGTACAGAACCAGGAGTCACAGTTTAAGAATAAGGTGTAGGTCATTTAGGACTGAGATAAGAAAAAACATTTTTGCCCAGAGAGTTGTGAATTTGTGGAATTCTCTGCCACAGAAGAGAGTGGCAGTGGAGGCTAATTCACTGGATGTTTTCAAGGGAGAGTTAGATTTCGCTCTTGGGGCTAACGGAATCAAAGGATATGGGGAAAAAGCAGGAACGGGGTACTGATTTTGGATGATCAACCATGATCATATTGAATGGTGGTGCTGGCTCGAAGGGCCGAATGACATACTCCTGCACCTATTTTCTATGTTTCTACACATTATCTGTTTATCAGGCACCCCCTACATATAAGGGGCAATTTCACAGGCCAATGAACCTACAAACCAGCACTCTTTGTGATGTGGGAGGAAACAAGAGGACCCAAGCAAACCCATGCAGTCATAGGGAGAATGAGCAAACTGCACAGACTATCCAAGTGTGGCACTTTTGCAAGACTCGAACTAGGCGGCAAATCATTTGTAAATGCTCCATGATGGCATTGTTGACAGCTTTCCAGTACTGATGGGGCAGTAATTAATGAGCTTAGAATTGTCCTGTTTCCTGTGGACTCATGCAGTAAATTGCACTGGAACTGCTTGGAGAAAAGCATCCAGTTACAGTCTTCAACATCACACTTGGAATACTCTCTGGTTTTAGATTTTTAGATTTAGAGATACAGCGTGGAAACAGGCCCATCGGCCCACCGAGCGCACCGCCCAGCGATCCCCGCACATTAATACTATCCTACACACACTAGGGACAATTTTTACATTTACCCAGTCAATTAACCTACATACCTGTACGTCTTTAGAGTGTGGGAGGAAACCAAAGATCTTGGAGAAAACCCACGCAAGTCACGGGGAGAACGTACAAACTCCGTACAGACGGCGCCCGTAGTCAGGATCGAACCTGAGTCTCCGGCGCTGCATTCACTGTAAGGCAGCAACTCTACCGCTGTGCCACCGTGCCGCCGTGGTGTCAGAAGCTGGGGCTCTAAACGGCCAGGGAGACGGTGGGAGCCAGGGATGGGTGGGCACATCATTCCATTCACATTCTGTTTACATTTGATATTGGTTTTATTTAAGTTTCTGGCACTCCATGGTGCTTTAGAGACACGGGAGGGGTGTCACTAGTGAGCCAGGGGAGTATTGTCATTTCATTATCATGTGACCTCTGTTGGTCTGGAAAAACGGATAATTCAGAAAGGCTCTGGAACCGAAGGGTGCTGGAAAATCGGTGTTGAACCTGTACTATTTCACTATCCTTAATTCTGTCGTAAATTCAGGAGCAAGAGCGATACCCAAGGATTGCAGTTTTCAATTCCATTCAAGCTCTTCATAAAATAAAGCATTAACTGGCTTGGAACAGAAATAACTGGAAATTATTTATTAGCAAACACAAAATGTTGGAAGGACCCAGTGGGCCAGACAACATCTGGAGGAAATGGACAGATGACGTTTTAGATTCTTCAGACTTTGTCTCTGTGGACATTATTTATCTTTGGCCTGATTACTGGCAAGTAACATCTGTATCAGACAAGTGCCAGATAATTACCATTTCCAACCACAATCCATTGACATTCTGTCATTGTAATTAATGTGAATCTCCACCCTCCGTTCCAAGGCGTCACCATTGGCAAGCTTTGTAAAAGGACCAGTTACTTAAACACTGTGCCGAGCTGAGGTAAACAGACGATAGGATAGGATTTGCCTCAGAGTGTTTACATTAATAATTGGAACACATCAGGAGCATTATGGTCGTTCTAACAGTACTTATAGCTCAACACCATCCAGTAGTATCTAATCTAGCTGATTGGATCTCCATCCGCCACTCTAATTACCACTGACTGTTGTATGGATTGTCCGCAAGATATAACCAGGGCAAGAAAAAGACACAAAGTGCTGGAGTAATTCAGCAAGTCAGGCAGCATCTCTGCAGAACATGATTAGGTGATGTTTCGAGTCAGAACCCTTCTTCAGACTGAATGTGGTGGAGAAGGGTAAGGGGGTGGAGGCTGGACAAAGTCTGGAAAGTGATAGGTGGATACAGGCAAGGACTTTTTTTCTGGATTGGCAGTGGGTTGAACAAAGACCAGAGATGAAAAGACAAAAATTGTGAGATAACCAAGGCTTCCATGTTGCTTCTCAACCCCATGACATCCACCAGCTAGCAGAACAAATGTATCGAGTGCCTGAGAACAAAACCATCAACAAAATCATCTGCAGTCATACACCATCCTGACATGGATATGTATCTTAGTTTTACTTTAGTTTAGAGATACAGTGTGGAAACACACTGAATCCGCGCCGACCAGTGATCCCTGCACACTATCACTATCCTACACACACTAGGGACAATTTACAATTATACCACGCCAATTAATCTACAAACCTGTGCGTCTTTGGAGTGTGTGAGGAAACCGGAGATCCCGGAGAAAACCCATGGGGAGATCGTACAAACTCTGTGCAGACAAGCACCCATAGTCAGGATCGAACCTGGGTCTCTGGTGCTGTAAGGCAGAAACTCTACCGCTGAGCCACCAAGCCGCCTTTAATTCCTCAATTTTTACTAATGTAAAAGGCTGGAACTCCCTGTCTAATAACACGATAGCAACCTTTACTCAAATTGAGAAGATGAAAAAGGCTGCCTTTCACGAACTCTTTGTGATTCTGTTCCTTTTCAAATTCCTTGGAAGTTTTATTTTGTAAAGTTTTGAATATTTAAGTATCTTGTTTTTATTTGGAATTTGCTTGTACTGCGAGTTGTTTCTGTTTCCCTATGAAGTAAAGACGTACAGGTTTGTAGGTTAATTGGCTGGGTAAATGTAAAAAAATGTTTTAAATGTCCCTAGTGGGTGTAGGATAGTGTTAATGTACGGGGATCGCTGGGCGGCGCGGACTTGGTGGGCCGAAAAGGCCTGTTTCCGCGCTGTATATATATGATATGATATGATATGAAGTAAACTTTGCCAAATAATTTTAACATAACATTTTTCCAATATTTGGAAATAGCCTTTCCTGCAAGCGAAACTCTCTGAACTGTGTTTATTGTGTGTTTTCAAAGATTCTCTTTAGACTGGCAGAAAAATTACTTGCACGTCTGCTTAAGAAATGTCTCTGTTGAGAATATGAGCTCGAGTTAGAATTTAAAGCCTACATTGTATCAGCTTAGTAGTGCCTTTCTTTAAATTTCTCATATGATTTTGGTATAAAATTATGATTCTTTTTTAAATGTTTCCCTCTTGCACGTGGAAGATGTTTGCCAATCTCACATTTAGAATTATTTGCAAACCTCATTCTTGAGGAGGGATATGGTAATCTTATACAGATGTATAAAATCATGAGGGCAATAGAAAGAGTGAATGTTCAAAGTCTTTTACGCAAGATAGGGGAATCAAAAACCAGAGGACATAGATTTAAAGTGAGTGGGGGGAAATTTAGTTGGAACCTAAAGGGCAACTTTTCCATTGAGAGGGTGGCTGATACATGAAACGAGCTTTTGGAGGAGATAGTTGAAACAGGTACTGGAACAGCAATTAAAAGACACTTAGACGGGTAAGTAGATAAAAAAGATTTAGAGGGATGTGGGCTAAATGCGGGCAAATGGGACAAGCTTAGATGGGGCATGGACAAGTGGGCCAAAGGGTTGTTTGCATGCTGTATGGCTATATAAATTTTAGACTGTTGAATTGTCGTGCTGAATTGTCATTTCCACCGGGTGGCGCCATCAGCGATGGCAGCCTCACCAACGGTCTGTCTGTTCTTTCATCTTTTTTTTTTTGTGTCTTTTTAAAGTTTGTGTTAATGTTCTCTGGTTTGTTTTATGTGGGGGAGGGGGTCGGGGGAAACTTTTTTTTCCTTGCCGGAGATGCGATTATTTTCCGGATCGTTTCTCCAGTTGCTCTGCGGCCTAACATCATGGGACTGGTGGCCTTGCACGGGACTGACTTTGAGTCCCACCACGGGCTGTGGACTTATCATTGGAGCCTGCGATCCCTTGCCTGGGATTGACGCTCCAACCGCAGCCTGCGGATTTTACCATCGAGGAGCTCGCAGTCACGGGTAGAGACCGATGTCGGTAAGCTCTAAAGCCGCACGAGGTTTGACGAGCCCCGACCTGGGGTAGATCGCCCGGCACGGGGGAGCTGAGATTCCGAACGCCCCGACACGGAGGGCCCGACCGCCGGCTTTGGGAGTAAGATCATCCCGTCAACAGAAGGCTCGAGGCCCCTGACCACGGGAGAGCTAAGAAGGGAGAGATTGAACTTTTTTTCGCCTTCCATCACAGTGAGGAATGTAGAGGAGTCGCTATGGTGGATGTTCATGTTAAAATGTCTTTTGTGTGTTCTGTTGCTTTTTATTTGTATGACTATATGGCAAATGAAATTCCTCATATGTTGCAAAACATTCTGGGCTAATAAAGTATGATTATGATTATGATGAATTTTCCTTCCAATGCTCCAGTTTTCTCCCATATTCCAAAAACATGCAAATTATTTGGCCGCCATAAATGATTCAAGTGGTCGGGTCGAATTTGGGCTATTTGAAGGAATATAGGGAGAATAAAATGGGATTAGGGAGGTGTTCGTATAAATTGGTCTTTGTTAGTCCATGTCAACATGGTGGAACAGTCTGTCCCTACGACCAAGATGGCCGAACATTCCTTCTCTCCAGTTCAGTCATGAAATCTCCAAACAATTTGTCGACTGATTCCAAGAAGGGGCTAACTATTTAATAGCATAGCCTTAAATCCTTAGTAGTTTCTATATTCTGACCAAAGATCCCCACCCTAACTTTCAATCTCTCCATTTTCCCCTCTCCAGCACCTGTCCACAGACTTCTTTTGAAGGTGTTACATTACCGAAAATAGATCTACAGTTATTACCAAATTTTTCAGGTTGGAGGGAGAATTCAATTTTGCAAAATCAAATCTAGTAGATTGGCATGTCGTTTAACAATGAACAAAGTACAGTGTTCTCCACCTCAATTTCACTTGGCAGTAACTCTATCTTCCTGCGGACATTGCATTTACCACTCTCTGAGTGAGATTTTAAATGATATTTCACCATTTGGTTATATTTAGATCTTGCTGATGTACTCATCACTTCTGTTTAACCTTCATCTGTAATTCGGTCCAAAATAATTATTGCATGTAGTAACTCAAGAACATTAGGTAAAATTACAGAAAATAGGACCGTTCGACCTTGCAATTCAATATGTTTATGGCACATTCTCTAGCTCAATACCATATTCTTGCTTTCCCCCTTTGATGCTTTTGTGTCAAGAGATCAATCAATCTCTTCCTCAAATATATCTAGTAATTTGGTTTCCCTCATGCTCTGTGGAAGAGAATTACCTTTGAATGAAGACATTTCTCTTACCCCATATCCTAAGACTGTGGCTCCTCACAACTCACATTTCCACACAGTTTCATGTAATTAAATATGAAAATATTATTTTTGATTCCCTCATGCAAATGTTGATATTTATACAGCTGTAGAACAAGCAATGATCCCTGCAGTACTCCACTTGTCATTACCTACTGCCATGAGAAAGGCCTGCTCTCTGTTAAAATATATATTACTGCCACTCCTGTGTATTTTAATTGTGCATATGTGTAAGATGGTTTTCCGAAAATCATTATTAGATTAGTATATCACTGTACTAAAACTGGTCTGTTGCCAAACAAAAATGGACATTGAATGTCAGAAAAGATAGATGAACAACAACATAATTTATCTGAATATAGCCACAGGATTAAAAGTCAAGTACTTTGCACCATGTTCAGCCATTGGTGTAATAGGTGTCTTGGCACCATTCATTTGCCGTAGCTCCTGTTGTCATTACATACACTAAGTTTCAGGAAAGGGAATTGATGATTTCTGCAGGCAATTCTGTGAAGAGAATGTGCTTTGCCTTTTATCTCTCCTGCATAATTTACAGTAGCTGTGATCAGATCTTCCTCAACCACCCATTTGCTGCAGGACCACCGTTTTCCTTGATGAGACATGGGAGAGTGTCCCATTTAAGGCTTTCAATTAAAGTAAAATATATTCATGGATATATTTATTATTTAAGCAAGGTGCTAACCTCAGGTGTGGAGAACACTCGCCCTTCACCTCAGCATAATCTGAAGCATTTATAATACTTGCGATATGTTTCACAAATTTAATATTATTTTTTCAAAAAGTTGAATATGAGAGTCGGACACATAGCATTGAGAAGTCAATATCCTGTCTTTAACCTCCGCAAATTCAACTTAAATTCCCACGGTAGGCTGTTCCTACCTTTTAGTTATTTGCTTACATACTAAATATTTACTAATGCAAAGAAAAAGCTTTGTGATATCTCAAGTTGTATTTCTTTGTGTATAATACCATCACTACTTGTGTCGATCACTTTTTCTCTCGTGATGTACTGTGATATACCAGTTTTCCCCCATATCCCTGGGCAATATCCACGGTGGCACTGTGGTAGAGTTGCTGCCTTACAGAGACCCGGGTTCGATCCTGACTAAGGGTGCTTGTCTGTACGGAGTTTGTACGTTCTCCCCGTGACCACATGGGTTTTCTATGAGATCTTCGATTTCCTCCCACACTCTAAAGACGTACAGGTTTGTAGATTAATTGGTTTGGTGTAAGGGTAAATTGTCCCTTTTGTGTGTAGGATAGTGTTAACGTGCGAGGGTCGCAGGTCAGTGCGGACTCGGAGGGCCAATGGGCCTGTTTCCGCACTGTATCGCTAAACTAAACTAATAGTTGCAGAAGGTAATCTAACATAATGGGAAAATTATATAAGCATCAGCCTATTCTTAGTGGCAGCACACTTGTCAGTCAGTAAGTCCAGAGTGAAAGACTACATTTATGACGGAGGCTACTGTGAGGATTCAAATCATGGTCCCATAACTTGTGTTGACTACAATTTTTGATCATATGATATACTGTGTTTGTACAAAGAAAAAGAAGTATGGGGAAGAGTAGTAAATATTCTAGAGCAATGTAATGAACTTGCGAAAATCTTTTGAAAATTTGCCATATTACGTTTTGAAACCTATTTTCCTGTTCACAATTGATTTTTTAGTTCTGGGGCAGAGGTACTCAGAGAGTTCATAGTGGAGGGTACATCTACTGAGGCATTATGGGTTGAGCTAAAAAAATAAGAAAGGAGCAATTACTCTAATGGGATTATATTATAGGCCACTCAATAGCCAGCGATAGATAATCAGATACTGTATGTAGACAGATTACAGGAAACATGTTCCCAATGTTGGGGGAGTCCAGAACCAGGGACCACAGTTTAAGAATAAGGGGTAGGCCATTTAGAACGGAGATGAGGAAAAACTTTTTCAGTCAGAGAGTTGTAAATCTGTGGAATTCTCTGCCTCAGAAGGCAGTGGAGGTCAATTCTCTGAATGCATTCAAGAGAGAGCTAGATAAACCTCTTAAGGATAGCGAAGTCAGGGGGTATGGGGAGAAGGCAGGAACGGGGTACTGATTGTGAATGATCAGCCATGATCACATTGAATGGTGGTGTTGGCTCGAAGAGCCGAATGGCCTACTCCTGCACCTATTGTTTATTGTCAATTGTCTATTGTCTGTTGTCTATTGTCTATTGTCTATTACGGAAGGATGCAAGAACCACAGGGTTATTGTCATGGGTTAATTTCCCCAATATTGTCTGGGACTTACTCAGGGCAAGAGGATTAGACAGGGCAGAATTTGTTAAGTGCATCCTAGGTGGTTTCCTAAACCAGTATGTGGGTAGTCTGACTTGAGGAGGGGCAGAAAATGCTTGTTGGAGTTGCGTACAGACCACCAAACAGCAGTAGGGAGGTTGGGGATAGCATCAAGCAGGAAATTAGGGATAGACAATAGACAATAGACAATAGACAATAGGTGCGGGAGTAGGCCATTCAGCCCTTCGAGCCAGCACCGCCATTCAATGCGATCATGGCTGATCACTCTCAATCAGTACCCCGTTCCTGCCTTCTCCCCATACCCCCTCACTCCGCTATCCTTAAGAGCTCTATCCAGCTCTCTCTTGAAAGCATCCAACGAACTGGCCTCCACTGCCTTCTGAGGCAGAGAATTCCACACCTTCACCACTCTCTGACTGAAAAAGTTCTTCCTCATCTCCGTTCTAAATGGCCTACCCCTTATTCTTAAACTGTGGCCCCTTGTTCTGGACTCCCCCAACATTGGGAACATGTTTCCTGCCTCTAATGTGTCCAATCCCCTAATTATCTTATATGTTTCAATAAGATCCCCCCTCATCCTTCTAAATTCCAGTGTATACAAGCCTAATTGCTCCAGCCTTTCAACATACGACAGTCCCGCCATTCCGGGAATTAACCTAGTGAACCTACGCTGCACGCCCTCAATAGCAAGAATATCCTTCCTCAAATTTGGAGACCAAAACTGCACACAGTACTCCAGGTGTGGTCTCACCAGGGCCCGGTACAACTGTAGAAGGACCTCTTTGCTCCTATACTCAACTCCTCTTGTTATGAAGGCCAACGTTCCATTGGCTTTCTTCACTGCCTGCTGTACCTGCATGCTTCCTTTCAGTGACTGATGCACTAGGACACCCAGATCTCGTTGAACATCCCCTCTTCCTAACTTGACACCATTCAGATAATAATCTGCCTTTCTATTCTTACTTCCAAAGTGAATAACCTCACACTTATCCACATTAAACTGCATCTGCCATGTATCCGCCCACTCACACAACCTGTCCAAGTCACCCTGCAGCCTTATTGCATCTTCCACACAATTCACACTACCCCCCAGCTTAGTATCATCTGCAAATTTGCTAATGGTACTTTTAATCCCTTCATCTAAATCATTAATGTATATCGTAAATAGCTGGGGTCCCAGCACCGAACCTTGCGGTACCCCACTGGTCACTGCCTGCCATTCCGAAAGGGACCCATTTATCCCCACTCTTTGCTTTCTGTCTGTCAACCAATTTTCTATCCATGTCAGTACCCTACCCCCAATACCATGTGCTCTAATTTTGCCCACTAATCTCCTATGTGGGACCTTGTCGAAGGCTTTCTGAAAGTCGAGGTACACCACATCCCCTGTCAATTTTCCTAGTTACATCCTCAAAAAATTCCAGTAGATTTGTCAAGCATGATTTCCCCTTCGTAAATCCATGCTGACTCGGAATGATCCTGTTACTGCTATCCAAATGCTCAGCAATTTCGTCTTTTATAATTGACTCCAGCATCTTCCCCACCACTGATGTCAGACTAACTGGTCTATAATTACCCGTTTTCTCTCTCCCTCCTTTCTTAAAAAGTGGGATAACATTTGCTATCCTCCAATCCACAGGAACTGATCCTGAATTTATAGAACATTGAAAAATGATCTCCAATGCTTCCACTATTTCTAGAGCCACCTCCTTAAGTACCCTGGGATGCAGACCATCAGGCCCTGGGGATTTATCAGCCTTCAGTCCCATCAGTCTACCCAAAACCTTTTCCTGCCTAATGTGGATTTCCTTCAGTTCCTCCATCACCCTAGGTTCTCCGGCCCCTAGAACATTTGGGAGATTGTGTGTATCTTCCTCAGTAAAGACAGATCCAAAGTAACGGTTTAACTCATCTGCCATTTCTTTGTTCCCCATAATAAATTCCCCTGCTTCTGTCTTCAAGGGACCCACATTTGCCTTGACTATTTTTTTCCTCTTCACGTACCTAAAAAAACTTTTGCTATCCTCCTTTATATTATTGGCTAGTTTACCCTCGTACCTCATCTTTTCTCCCCGTATTGCCTTTTTAGTTAACTTTTGTTGCTCTTTAAAAGAGTCCCAATCCTCTGTCTTCCCACTTCTCTTTGCTATGTTATACTTCCTCTCCTTAATTTTTATGCTGTCCTTGACTTCCCTCGTCAGCCACAGGTGTCTCTTACTCCCCTTAGAGTCTTTCCGCCTCTTTGGGATAAATTGATCCTGCAACCTCTGCATTATTCCCAGGAATACCTGCCATTGCTGTTCTACCGTCTTCCCTGCTAGGGCCTCCTTCCAGTCAATTTTGGCCAGCTCCCGCCTCATGCCTCTGTAATCCCCTTTGCTATACTGTAATACTGACACTTCCGATTTTCCCTTCTGCCTTTCCATTTGCAGAGTAAAACTTATCATGTTGTGATCACTGCCTCCTAATGGCTCTTTTACCTCTAGTCCCCTTATCAGATCAGGATCATTACTCAACACTAAATCCAGAATTGCCTTCTCCCTGGTAGGCTCCAGTACAAGCTGTTCTAAGAATCCATCTCGAAGGCACTCCACAAACTCTCTTTCCTGGGGTCCATTTCCAACCTGATTTTCCCAGTCTACCTGCATGTTGAAATCTCCCATAACCACCGTAGCATTACATTTGTGACACGCCAATTTTATCTCCTGATTCAACTTGCACCCTATGTCGAGGCTGCTGTTTGGGGGCCTATAGATAACTCCCATTAGGGTCTTTTCCTCAATTCCTCATTTCTATCCATACTGATTCAACATCTCCTGATTCTATGTCACCCCTTGCAAGGGAATGAATATCATTCCTTACCAGCAGAGCAACCCACCCCCTCTTTTCTATACATTGTGTACCCCTGAATATTCAGTTCCCAGCCCTGGTCCTGGAGTGTGTAGCAAAGGTACAGCGGTTATCATGGGTGACTTTAATCTACGTAAAGATTGGGCCAACCAAATTGGTAACAGTGCTGAGGAGGAGGATTTCCTGGAATGTATTCGGGATGGGTTTTTAAACCAATATGTAGAGGAACCGACTGGAGGGCAGGCCATCCTAGACTGGGTATTGTATAATGAGGATGGATTAGTTTGCAATCTTGTGCAAGGCTCCTCGGGCAACAGTGACCATAATATGGTGGAATTCTGCATTAGGATGGAGAGTGACATGGTTAATTCAGAGACTAGGGTCCTGAACTTGAATAAAGGAGACAGGAATTGGCTAGGATAGACTGGCAAATTATACTGAAATGTTGACAGTGGAGATGCAATGGCGAAGATTTAAAGACCGCAAGGATAAACTCCAGAAATTGTTCATTCGTGTCTGCCGAAAAAATAAAACTGGGAAGGCAGCTCAACCATGGCTGATGAGGGAAGTCAAGGATAGTGTTAAAGCCAAGGAAGAGGCATATAAATTGGCCAGAAGAAGCGGCAAACCAGAGGACTGGGAGAAATTTAGAACTCAACAGAAGAGGACAAAGGGATTCATTAAGAGGGGGAAAAAAGTGCATGAAAGAAAGCTTGAGGGGAATATAAAAACTGACCGTAAAAATTTCTTTAGGTATGTAAAAAGGAAAATATTAGTGAAGACAAATGTAGGTCCCTGACAGAGACAGAAACAAAGAAATGGCAGAACGGTTAAAAGAGTACTTTGGTTTTATCTTCACTAAGACACAAACAATCTCCTGAAAATACTGGGGGACCGAGGATCTTGTGGGAGGGAGGAACTGAAGGGAATCTACATTTGTGAGAAAATGGTGTTAGGTAAACCATTGGGACTGAAGGCAGATAAATCCCCAGGGCCTGATGATCTGCATCCCAGAGGTTTTTGTTAAAAGCAAGAGGGTGACCAGGGATAAGGTAGGATCGCTCAAGGTTAAGGGAGGGTATCTATGCTTGGAGTTGGAGGATGTAGGTGAGATGCTAACAGTATTTTGCATCTGTTTTCATCGAGGAAAAGGACTTGGAGAACAGTGAGATCAGTGTGGAGAATACAAACATGCTGGGGCAGTTTGAGATTGAGAAGGAGGTGATGCTGAACCTCTTGAAGAGCATTAAAGTGGATGTCCCCAGAGCCTGATGGGATCTATCCCAGCTTATTGAGGGAGGCGAGAGGGGAGATCGTGGGGCCTTGAAGAGGATCTTTATTTATTTATTTTCTAGCCGCAGGTGAGGCCAATGTTGTTACTTTGTTTAAGAAGGGAAATAGAGCGAATCCAGGGAATTATAGGCCGGCAAGCCTATCCATACATCACCCATATTACTCCCAATGGGAGTAAATCCTATCTCAAAGAATTCTCTCCCATAGTTTCCCTCCAACTGACGTGAATAGAGGTATATGGATCATGTACAGGCAGATTAGATCAGTTTACCTTCGTATCAGGTTTGGCACAAACAACAGTTCCTGTGCTGTACTGTTCTATGTTCTATTCCTTGCTATAACTTTTAGCTTATTTTACTTGAATATAATTTTTTTTCTCTAATACTAATAATTAATCTGCAAGGAAATATGCAGTAAAGGTAAATATGAACCCCTGATTAAAAAATTGCTTTTGAATGTAGTTGGACACGGGTGAAATATCGGATGACTGGAGGTTGATAATGTTTTGCCTCTATTTCAGAAACCATGCAAGGAATAGCCTGGGAACTAGAGAGCAGTAAATTATTCTCACCTGTATTCATCAGCAGTTTAGAATGTATTATTCAGTGGCTTCCGGCAACAGTGTGAGTTATTGAAATATACGTAAGAGTAGATTAAATGTTTGAAATAATTGGAAAGCTGATGGTTTGAAGATTCACTAGGCGGAGACTTGTAAGATGTCATTTGTTACACAGAAATGCTGAAATCAATGGTATGCATAGCGGCCTTTATGTGACATTTGAGAAGCAATTGTAAGGGTAAAAAGACCCTAATGGGAGTTATCTATAGGCCCCCAAACAGTAGCCTCGACTTAGGGTGCAAGTTAAATCAGGAGATAAAATTGGCGTGTCAAAAATGTAATGCTACGGTGGTTATGGGAGATTTCAACATGCAGGTAGACTGGGAAAATCAGGTTGGAAATGGACCCCAGGAAAGAGAGTTTGTAGAGTGCCTTCGAGATGGATTCTTAGAACAGCTTGTACTGGAGCCTACCAGGGAGAAGGCAATTCTGGATTTAGTGTTGTGTAATGATCCTGATCTGATAAGGGGACTAGAGGTAAAAGAGCCATTAGGAGGCAGTGATCACAACATGATAAGTTTTACTCTGCAAATGGAAAGGCAGAAGGGAAAATCGGAAGTGTCGGTATTACAGTATAGCAAAGGGGATTACAGAGGCATGAGGCGGGAGCTGGCCAAAATTGATTGGAAGGAGGCCCTAGCAGGGAAGACGGTAGAACAGCAATGGCAGGTATTCCTGGGAATAATGCAGAGGTTGCAGGATCAATTTATTCCAAAGAGGTGGAAAGACTCTAAGGGGAGTAAGAGACACCTGTGGCTGACAAGGGAAGTCAGGGACAGCATAAAAATTAAGGAGAGGAAGTATAACATAGCAAAGAAGAGTGGGAAGACAGAGGATTGGGACTCTTTTAAAGAGCAACAAAAGTTAACTAAAAAGGCAATACGAGGAGAAAAGATGAGGTACGAGGGTAAACTAGCCAATAATATAAAGGAGGATAGCAAAAGTTTTTTTAGGTACGTGAAGAGGAAAAAAATAGTCAAGGCAAATGTGGGTCCCTTGAAGACAGAAGCAGGGGAATTTATTATGGGGAACAAAGAAATGGCAGACGAGTTAAACCGTTACTTTGGATCTGTCTTCACTGAGGAAGATACACACAATCTCCCAAATGTTCTAGGGGCTGGAGAACCTAGGGTGATGGAGGAACTGAAGGAAATCCACATTAGGCAGGAAATGGTTTTGGGTAGACTGATGGGACTGAAGGCTGATAAATCCCCAGGGCCTGATGGTCTGCATCCCAGAGTACTTAAGGAGGTGGCTCTAGAAATAGTGGAAGCATTGGAGATCATTTTTCAATGTTCTATAGATTCAGGATCAGTTCCTGTGGATTGGAGGATAGCAAATGTTATCCCACTTTTTAAGAAAGGAGGGAGAGAGAAAACGGGTAATTATAGACCAGTTAGTCTGACATCAGTGGTGGGGAAAATGCTGGAGTCAATTATAAAAGACGAAATTGCTGAGCATTTGGATAGCAGTAACGGGATCGTTCCGAGTCAGCATGGATTTACGAAGGGGAAATCATGCTTGACAAATCTACTGGAATTTTTTGAGGATGTAACTAGGAAAATTGACAAGGGAGAGTCAGTGGATGTGGTGTACCTCGACTTTCAGAAAGCCTTCGACAAGGTCCCACATAGGAGATTAGTGGGCAAAATTAGGGCACATGGTATTGGGGGTAGGGTACTGACATGGATAGAAAATTGGTTAACAGACAGAAAGCAAAGAGTGGGGATAAATGGGTCCCTTTCGGAATGGCAGGTAGTGACCAGTGGGGTACCGCAAGGTTCGGTGCTGGGACCCCAGCTATTTACGATATACATTAATGACTTAGACGGAGGGATTAAAAGTACCATTAGCAAATTTGCAGATGATACTAAGTTGGGGGGTAGTGTGAATTGTGAGGAAGATGCAATAAGGCTGCAGGGTGACCTGGACAGGTTGTGTGAGTGGGCGGATACATGGCAGATGCAGTTTAATGTAGATAAGTGTGAGGTTATTCACTTTGGAAGTAAGAATAGAAAGGCAGATTATTATCTGAATGGTGTCAAGTTAGGAGGAGGGGGAGTTCAACGAGATCTGGGTGTCCTAGTGCATCAGTCAATGAAAGGAAGCATGCAGGTTCAGCAGGCAGTGAAGAAAGCCAATGGAATGTTGGCCTTCGTAACAAGAGGAGTTGAGTATAGGAGCAAAGAGGTCCTTCTACAGTTGTACCGGGCCCTGGTGAGACCGCACCTGGAGTACTGTGTGCAGTTTTGGTCTCCAAATTTGAGGAAGGATATTCTTGCTATGGAGGGCGTGCAGCGTAGGTTCACTAGATTAATTCCCGGAATGGCGGGACTGTCGTATGTTGAAAGGCTGGAGCGATTGGGCTTGTATACACTGGAATTTAGAAGGATGAGGGGGGATCTTATTGAAACATATAAGATAATTAGGGGATTGGACACATTAGAGGCAGATAACATGTTCCCAATGTTGGGGGAGTCCAGAACAAGGGGCCACAGTTTGAGAATAAGGGGTAGGCCATTTAGAACGGAGATGAGGAAGAACTTTTTCAGTCAGAGGGTGGTGAAGGTGTGGAATTATCTGCCTCAGAAGGCAGTGGAGGCCAGTTCGTTGGATGCTTTCAAGAGAGAGCTGGATAGAGCTCTTAAGGATAGCGGAGTGAGGGGGTATGGGGAGAAGGCAGGAACGGGGTACTGATTGATAGTGATCAGCCATGATCGCATTGAATGGCGGTGCTGGCTCGAAGGGCTGAATGGCCTACTCCTGCACCTATTGTCTATTGTCTATTGTCTATTGTCAATTAGAGTAGTTAATTTCTTCTTTCTGTGACTATAAATAGTGAGTTAAATCTAAACAGTCTTTCATATAAAACATGTTAATGCAAATTGTGTTGACAATATCTGAAGTCTAAATGTGACATGAGTATGGCGAGCAAACCAGCAGTTGAATTAAAAGTCTCATCGTGGTCTCATTTAAAACTGTTTTGCAAAATTCTGAAATATTAAAGCGTTAAAATGGTTCATCTTCTGAAATACTCATTGTTTCCCAAAAAAGGAAGAGAAAATATCAATCCAGCAGTCAGCATGTAAATTCTAAAGTCATAGATGCATAGATTCATATAGCGTGGAAACAGGCCCTTCAGCACAACGTGCCCACGCCGATCTACACTACTACCACCTGCCCATTTGGCCCATAACCCTCTAAACCTAGCCTAACCATGTACCTGTCCAAATGTCTCAAACGTTACGATAGTACCTGCTTCAACTACCTCCTATGGCAACTCGTTCCATATACCCGCCACCCTTTGTGTAAAAATGTTACCCCTCAAGTTCCGATTAAATCTTTTCCCCCTTTTATTAAACCTATGTCTTCTTGTTCTCGATTCCCTACCCAGGGCAAAAGACTCTCTATTTTCCCGACGTATTCCTCTCATGATCTTGTACATCTCTATAGAATCACCCCTCATCCTCCTGCGCTCCAAGGAATAAAGTCCTAGCCTGTGCAACCTCTTCCTATATCTCAGGCCCTCGAGTCCTGGCAACATCCTCGCAAATCTTCTCTGCAGCCATTCCAGTTTGACAACATCATTCCTATAATATGGTTATCAAATCTGAACAGAATTTTCTAAATGTGGCCTCACCAATATTTTAGACAACTGTAACATGACCTCCCAACTTCTACACTCAATACTCTAACAGATGAAGGCCGATATGCCAAAAGACTTCTTGATCACCCTCTCTACCAGTGATGCCAGTTTCAAGGAACTATGTACCTGCACTCCTAGATCCCCCTACTCTACAACTCTCCCCAGAGCCCTGACGTTCACTGTGTAGGTCCTGCCCTTGTTAGACTGCCCAAAATGCAACAGCTCACACTTCTCTATACTAAAACATCAACCGTTCCTCAGCCCACCTGCCCGACCGATCAAGAACCTGCTGCAATTTTTGACAACTATCTTCACTATCTGCAATACCACCCACTGTGGTATCATCTGTAAGCTTGTTCTCATCCAAATCATTGATGCAGATGACAGAGTTTTACCACAGAAAAATAGTTTTAATACTGAATTTGATTCTATTCACAAAGCAGGGGGAAAGCTGTACTTGTTTTACTTCCTTTATTTTTGTCAGTGTGGATTTATTTTTAATTATATTAATTAATGTGCAATTCACTTTCTGTCAGCCAAATGTAATCAAACCAGACTTCTTAGTTAACATATTTTACATATTAGTCATAATTACATTTGTGTGGCGAATGAGAGGTAATCAATTAATTTGTGATGTGGAAAATCACCTCTGAAAAAAATGTTTCACCTTATTTCTAACAGTTAAGAAACTTTTAGAAATATCAAAATGTTCAATTCTTGTATCTGTATGTGACCTGTTCACAAACTTTGCATGTTCAAATGTCAACCTCTTTGTTTCAAATGGATGTTAATTTCAAATGTTCTAAGTCACTTAAAATGCAATGAAATAGCTTATTAGTGACGTTTTACATCAAATTCATTGTAGGTTGGTTTTAATTGTCCTCCCTACTGCCACAGGTATTTTTGGAGCACCTCACAACAATAGAAAAATAGAATTGGATGTGAGTAATAGAAATGGACATGAACATGGCAATTGACAATTAAACCAATATATTTTTTGTTAGGAGAAATGATTTGGGTGTTTAAAAATCATAGTAGTATGAGCTTGGGGTGTTGGAAGATTGTTTCCAGTGTGTGAACAATCCAAATGAAGGACACATGAAACAATATTAACTTTAAGAAATGTTGAACAAGACAAAAAATAGCTGCAAGGCTATGGAATTCACTTTCAGAATTTGGAGGTTAAGTAATTAATATGTTAATGTTTTAAATTAGAGTGGATGTGCTAATGAGTATGAATTTGGATGGGCGTAGAATGTACAAGGATTTTTGTAAAACACAGGGTGATTGGAGGGGTTTTCGAGGAGTTGTAATGGCACCATGCAGGAAAGAGATGTACTTTTGATATGCCACACATAGACCAAGCTCAATGGTAGTCACTTAGATATTGTTCCTTTGCCACGGGAGAACATTTGGGCTGGGGAGAGCCGAGCAGCTAAGCAAAGAGGGAGAGATGGCAATTGTCATTGCATTCAACAAGGGGTAAGAAAGACTTATTGTAGGTGGCCTGGGTGCACCCTTGAGACCTTGCAGCACTGAATCACCACACTACCCACCCTGACCCTACTTATATCAGCACACAGCCTTTCCACACTGAGTCCAGGGCCATTCATTGCTGTGGGTGCACTGGTTTACCCCAGTTTCCAGGCAAAGCCGCTCGTAACAGTGGAAAAGGCACGTGTTTGTGCAAGATTACTGCAATATATTGCAATGTAATGATCCTTTTTAGTGCTGATCCTATTAATCTTGATCATAGGAATGTGTCCTGAATGCAAAATGAATTGCAAATGTACTAAAGGTGGAAAGAACTGTTAGCAATATTGGTTAACGCATGAGCCAATTTCAGAAATTGGAACAAGGATACAAGAAACTGCAGATGCTGGAATTTTGAGTAAAAAACAAAGTATTGGAGTAACTTAACGAGTCTTCTTTAGAGGGAATGGACAGATGATGTTTCTTCAGACTTTAAGAAGAGACCCAACCCAAAGCGTCACCAGTCCATTTTGTCCAGAGATATTACCTGACATGCTGAGGTACTCCAGCACTTTCTGTTTCATGTAGGAAATCTGTGGATTAGGGTTGAAATAGCCGTTGGTCGTCATGGTGCTTAGTGTTGCCAGCTCTTACTTTGTTTAAATTTATAATGTATTGGTACTTGGTTTTGTTCTACTTAAAAATTAACTAGGCATTCTTGGGTGTGCAAAGATACTCAAGTTAAAAAAGAGCACTAGATTTTGGCAGCACAGTGGTGCAACGGTAGAGCTGTTGCCTTACAGCACCAGATACCCAGGTTTGATCTTGACTATGGGTGCTGTCTGTATAGAGTTTGTACATTCTCCCCGCGACTGTGAGGGTTTTCTCGGGTTGCTCCGGTTTCCTCCCATAATCCAAAGATGTACAACTTTGTAGGTTGTAGGAAGGAACTGCAGGTGCTGGTTTAAACCAAAGATAAACACAAAATGCTGGAGTAACTCAGCGGGACAGGCAGCTCCTCTGGAGAGAAGGAATGGGTGACGTTTCGTGTCGAGAGTCTTTTTCAGATTGAATCAGGGGAGGGGAGGGGGAGATACAGAGATAAGGTAGTGTAAGGTGTGAGAACGTGACATCAAAGGGAGTGAGGATCGAGGAAAATGGAGAATAAGGGGGATCTTCATTCCTTTCACTTCCCAGTTCTCTGACCAGTCTGACTGTCCCTGATTACATTGTATCTCTGTCTGCTTTGTTGTTACCTTCTCCAAGCTAACAATGATCCTTGATCTCCACCCCCTTTGATATCTCGTCCAATTGCCAAGTGATCTCGTCCAATTTCTTTTTCTCAAAGGGAATCACATCAAATTTTAACTTGAAACATAGTGGCAAGATTTTGCTGTTTCTCTCCTAATTTTTGCTTTTACAGCGTCTTGCCAATTGCCAACAAGTGATTGTTAAAAGTAAAACATGGTTTCTGTTATTTTAAGCTGCCCAAAACAGATATTGTTAAATTCAAAACAGTTGATTGTCCTTGTTGATTTTTTTCATGTGCTTAGCAAATTATTAAGTAAAAATACCTTTCTGCAACAGGAAATCTCCTTTAATCTTCCATAGAAACATAGAAATAGGTGCAGGAGTAGGCCATTCGGCTTTTCGAGCCTGCACCGCCATTCAATATGATCATGGCTGATCATCCAACTCAGTATCCTGTACCTGCCTTCTCTCCATACCCCCTGATCCCTTTAGCCACAAGGGCCACATCTAACTCCCTCTTAAATTTCGCCAATGAACTGGCCTCAACTACCCTCTGTGGCAGAGAATTCCACAGATTCACCACTCTCTGTGTGAAAAAAATCCACTCTCCCTCCCTCTGGCCTCAACAATCTTCCCACACATATTTTTTGACTGTCCGTAACCTTTTATCTTTTGTCTCCGACACCCACCATCACGCCACCGTGTCTTTCGGACATGAATTCACTGTGATTCAAAGATGCTCTTGTGACTGTAAATAGTCTCTTGTGGCTCAATATCAAAAACATTCTATGGAAGAAGCAATTAGGGCTGACGTTTCTTTTTTTGACAAGTTATTGATGTGAATAGAATCCTGAAAATTTTAGATTTTTTTTGTTACAAAAATGAATAACATCATCTCTTTTGAGATTATCAAAGTTGTATTAATGCAATGGTAATGGATTATTCATTCTGGTTGGTAGAATGGTATCAAGAAGACAGATTTAACTAATAAATAATTCATTGTGGTTGAAAAAAATGTTCTTTATATTGTGGTTAAAATGTGGAATTAAATGCTTGAGAACATAAATTGTAAAGAGAAATAGATCTAAAAATGGGTTATTAAAATATGAATGCCAAGTGATTAGGCCTACAGTCAGAGAGAAGCAATTTTCTTGTTTCGATGCAATATATTTTTACTTCAATTTTACTCTCATTTATTCATGACATTCACTCACAGCTAATTATATATTTTTTCTGGGCTTGCTTTGTATCTTTAAAGTTATAGTGTGTTGTGTTTTCCCGTAGTATTTCTCTCGTGCACTTTCATCAGTTCCATCTTCCTTCCTCTTGGCTCTGTCATCCGATTACTTCAACTCTTGTACGACTAAATTGATTAGGATTGAGTAAAATAAGTAAGTCGGACTACCGAGAAGTCTGGCTTATTTTGAAATGAGGAAAAGAATATAACCAACAAACAAACAAAAAGCTTATGATAAATAATAAAAACAGACTGGTCACATGATTAGAGGCATACCACAAACTGCGAAACAATGGAAATAAAGTGGAGGGGAAAATACATGGGCAAATCTTTCAGGACATGAATAAGAAGTTCTGAAAACTGGTATGTATTTAATCAAAATTGGGAATAAAATTATCCAGAGGTAAAAGAGCTATCAAATCACTTTTGTTCTATCCTTTGTTTTCTCCAAAAAGTTATTCTGTAAAGTGCACTGAATTCTAAATAAGCATCTCTGATATGTAATATTTTACTTTGAGTTTAGTTTATCATATTTTTAATCATATTTATGCACAATCATGCATCACTTTTAAGCTATTTCAGGACAACTATACAGAGACAAGAAGATTGAGTTTTAATCTGTGTGGACTGTAAAATTAATAGCCACATCTTATAGTGTGAGAGTGAGGATTTCTGAGCTTCTAATTTTTAATATTTTGGCCTGAATGTGCCCAAACACTACCCATAATTGTAGTTATGGAATATATATCGTATTCAGTCATTATTGAATGCCGTAAAATATATGATTATTATACCTTGAAAAATGCTTTATATGTGTATGGGAGAATCTGCCTGAAGTCAGAGTTCCATAAGTTGGGTCACTGATTACCTAGGGAACCCCTGTATTTGGCTGGAGGTTCCAGAATATAAACCTAGCAACAGTGAAGGAGTGGAAATATGTTTTTTTGAAAAAGATAGGAATGGATCAGAAATAAATATTGTAATTGGAAAAGCCAATTTTATTAAAATAAGACGGAACCTGGCGAGGGTTGACTGGAATAATCTACTTGTTGGCAAATTTCTATCTGCACATTGGGAAGCATTCAAGTGAGAAATAATGGAGACAAAGTGTCCCTGGAAGCATAAAAGCCAAGGGTAACAATTTCAAGGAACACTAAATGTTGAAGTTTGTAAATTGGATAATGAGAAAAACTGGAAATGTATGGCAGGTATAGAAAACTAAAGTAAGTGTGGCCTGTCAGGAATACAAAACAAATAGGGATATACTTAAAAAGGAAACTTAGAAAGCAAAGAGAGGTCACAAATATCACTGGCCGGCAAGATTAAGGTTATATGGTCATAAGGTCATAAAGAATAGGAGTAGAATTAAGCCAATCAGCCCATCAAGTCTAGTCCGCCATGACTTCAATTATGGCTGATCTATCTCTCCCTCCTAACCCCATTCTCCTGCCTTCTCCCCATAACTTCTGACACCCGTACTAGTCAAGAATCTATCTATCTCTGCCTTAAAAATATCCACTGACTTGGCCTCCACAGACTTCTGTGGCAAAGAATTCCACAGATTCACCACCCTCTGACTAAAGAATTTTTTCCTCATCTTCCTAAAAGAACGTCCTTTAATTCTGAGGCTGTGACCTCTAGTCCTAGACTCTCCCACTAGTGAAAACATCCTCTCCACATCCACTCTATTCAAGCCTTTCACTGTTCGTTATGCTTCAATGAGGTCCCCCCTCATTCTTCTAAAATCCAGCGAGTACAAGCCCAGTGCCGACAAATGCTCATCATAGGTTAACCTACTCATTCATGGGATCATTCTTGTGAACCTCCTCTGAACCCTCTCCAGAGCCAGCACATCCTTCCTCAGATATGGTGCCCAGAATTGCTCACAGGTTAATCAGCAGGTGTAGGAAGGAACTGCAGATGCTGGTTTACACCAAAGATAGACACAAAATGCTGGAGTAACTCAGTACGACAGGCAGCAACTCTGGATAGAAGGAGTGGGTGATGTTTTGCATTGAGACCTTTCTTCACATTCGAGACTGATGAAGGGTCTCGACCTGAAATGTCACCCATTCCCTGTCCCTGTCCCTGCTGAGTTACTCCAGCATTTTGTGTTTAATCAGAAGGTGTTCTATCAGTATATTTACGGAAAATGAATAGCCAAGGAAAGCGAAGGACCCATTAGGGGCAATCTTTGTTTGGAGCCAGAAGATACAGGAGTGATCCTAGTCAAGTCAAGTCAAGTCAATTTTATTTGTGTAGCACATTTAAACACAACCCACGTTGACCAAAGTGCTGTACATCAGTGCAGGTACGAAAAAAGAACATACCATAGCTCACATACATAACAACACAGACATAAACAGTTTACAGCGACCCCTCAGAGGGCCTCAAACGCTAGGGAATAGAAGTAGGTTTTGAGCCTGGACTTAAAGGAGTCGATGGAGGGTGCAGTTCTGATGGGGAGAGGGATGCTGTTCCACAGTCTAGGAGCTGCAACCGCAAAAGCGCGGTCACCCCTGAGCTTAAGCCGAGACCGCGGGACAGTCAGTAGCCCCAAGTCGGCCGACCTGAGGGACCTGGAGATTGAGTGGTGGGTTAGAAGATTTTTGATATAGGGGTGGCAAGCCCATTTAGGGCTTTGTATGCAAATAGGAGGAGCTTGAAATCGATTTTGTACCGTAATCCTAAATGAATACTTTTCATCAATATTCTCTAAGGAAGTGAATTTTGTAGTTGACCAATATAGGAAAGGGAAGGTGAGTATCTCGTGCATGTTTCAATAAAAGAAAGAGGTAGTAGATGGCTCCGCGGCTTTAAAAGGGGTAAATACGTAGGGTCATGTAGGATCTCTCCCAGGCTGCCGCGATGGAAAGGTAAAGGGCCTGTCCCACTTAGGCGATTTTTTTGGCCACTGCCGGCGACTGTCAAAGCCGTAGCAGATCGCTGAAATTTGACCATCGACAATGACCACGACAATGCCGAGTCAGGTCGAGATTACACCGTCTTCGGAAACATCGCAAAATTCCCACGCTGTCAATGCTTCTCCGGCGTCCTAATTTTCGCTGAAATCACTGACAAATCTGTTAGTACTTGAAAGTTTTGAACTAACACATCTTGTATGGGTTACTTAAAAACCAAGCTTCACTGTAACAAGGCATAAACTGGATTTACTTCCAGTTTACTAATAGCAGCATTTAAAAAAATAATTTTAAAAGTGGTTAAGTGGATTTTTGTGAAAAGTGTGTGGGCATTCTTTGAAAATGTACGGGAGATGCATATCTGGTTTCTGGGTTGCATATCTGGGTTGGGAGCCCACTTTAAATGTAATGGCTGATGGCCATAAACATTGCGAAAATTCCCACGCTTACCTGACCGTCAAACTGTCACCTCCAATCTACCTGTCAAATGGCCTGACAGTAAATAAATTGGTTAAACACAAGCATTTTATGGTATTTTGAAATGACTTTACTTATTTTAATATTATGTGCTTCTGAAGGCATCTAAGAGAACCTAGCAAACCTGGGGACAGCATGTGACAGCGCCCGCAATAAGCAACGATACCTGGCGACAAGCCAGCTGTCGCCGAGAAATTTCAAACCGGATGATTTCTCAGCGACACGCTGAGATCCATTACGATTTTTGGAAGACTCCTCACGATCATGCCCGCGACACCCCGGTGAACTGTCGGCAACAGCCTAGTCGCCGGCAGTCGCCTTAAAATCGCCTAATTGGGACAGGCCCTTTAAGAGATTGCTGGAGCTTTAAGTGAGATTTTTAAATCCTCACTGATCACAAGTGAGCTTTCTGCTGACTAGAAGACAGTAAATGTGGCCCTCTTTTTCAAGAATGGCATTAGGAAAAAGCTTTTAGTAATTATAGACACGTGACATCAGTAGTAGGGAAATTATTGGAGAAAGTGCTGAGGAACAGGATTAATGAACGCTTGGATCGCCAGGAACTAATCAAGGTCAACCAATATGACATTATCAAGGACTGATCCTATCTGATCACTCTGACTGAGTTTTTTGAAGAGGTAACCAAGTATATCAATGAGAGTGGAGAAGTAGATGTGGTTTACATGAACGTCAGTAAGGCCTTTGACAAGATCCCACATGGGAGACTGGTCCAATTTGGGATCCAGGGCAATTTGACAAACTGGATTCAAGGTTGACTCAGCAATGGTGGATAGGGTGATGGTCGACTGCTTTTAGTGATTGGATGCCTGTTACTAATCTTCTTTCGTGTCCATCATCCATGTTTCAAATGTTACATCGCTGTCATCGTCCGTCCTGAAAAGGGCACAAGCTTCTGGTGACAATCAGTGGGAGCCATCGCGTGTACAGTAGATGATGCTGGTAGCAGAATTAGCTCAGGACACTTCCAGTTTCCAGCCCCGCGACGTGGCCGCTTCTGCCTGTTACTAGTGATTAGTATTGATTGGAATTGGTGTTGGAACCTTAGCTATTATTTACAATACATGTGAAAGATTTAGATGTGGATGTAGGATATATGATCAGTACGTTTGCAGATGACACAAAGACGCTCTGAGATGTACATCTCTATGATTATGAGAGTTTCATGTGAGTCAAGGATAATGTGGGGAGAACGAATTGGATTGATCTAAAATGGGAGCTTGATAATTGCCATGTACTCGATGGACCAAAGACTTAGTTCTATGTTTTATGACTCAATTATGCTATGGATGTCCTTTCAATACACCTTTGTACAATTTCAGCAACATTTTCTCACTGTTATTTTCAACTCTCGTGCAATAGGTTTAGTTTATTGTCACTGGTACCGATTGAAAAGCTTTTGTTGCATGCACCTGGCAGTGAAAAGATTATACATGATTACAATCGAGTTATCCACAGTGTACGGATACAAAAGCTAAAATACTATTTATTATCCTAATTGCCTCTTGGAGCTATTTACTAACTTTGTAATTTAAATGCAATGATGCCAAAATGGTTCTGAATACCAACGCTAATTAATTAGCCTTGTTGGCAATCTTCCTATTGAAAGCTAAAAATTGAAAGAAAGCATTTTGGTGCTGGCTCGAAGGGCCGAATGGCCTACTCCTGCACCTATTGTCTATTGTCTGAAACAATAATCACACAAATAGCTTTCTTCATAATGTATTCCCAGTCATGGGGCTCACTCCAGCTTTGGATTTTATCAGCACTAACTACTGCATCACACGGGACAGAATTTGTCCAATGTGACTTGGATCCTGAGCCCAAAGCTATAAGATTAGAATATTAACGATGAGTATGAATGCTTATTGGCATGTCAAATTAGCATTCATTCCCTCCAGACATTAACTTGGATTCCCCAACAGCACTGCTATTTTGTAAATTTAAATATCTTACAAGTTATGCTGAGCAGCTCTGTTGTGCAAATCTAGTTACCAATTTGTAAACCAAATGTGTGTTTAACTGCACCTGATTATTCAGTACAAATGGGACTTTGATGGTGCCAGGTTATGATTTTCCTATTATTACCCAAGCATATTTTTGAATTCATTCCTTTTAGATGTTGCACGGCAATACAATAAATGTTCCAGTGCACCATTAAGATGAAAGGGAGCATGTGAGATAGGTGCCTTCATCAGTTTATAGAGAGCTTGGGAATCTGAGCCCCGATGAGTTGAAATAGACAATAGGTGCAGGCGAAGGCCATTTGGCCCTTCAAGCCAGCACCACCATTCAATGTGATCATGGCTGATCATTCTCAATCAGTATCCCGTTCCTGCCTTCTCCCCATACCCCCTGACTCGGCTATCCTTAAGAGCTCTATCTAGCTCTCTTTTGAAAGCATTCAGAGAACTGGCCTCCACTGCCTTCTGAGGCAGAGAATTCCACAGATTTACAACTCTCTGACTGAAAAAAAAAATCCTCATCTCTGTTCTAAATGGCGTACCCCTCATTCTTAAACTGTGGCCCCTGGTTCTGGACTCCCCCAACATTGGGAACATGTTTCCTGCCTCTAATGTGTTCAACCCCTTAATAATCTTATATGTTTCAATAAGACGTACAGGTCTTATACTCCAAAGACGTACAGGTATGTAGGTTAATTGGCTGGGTAAATGTAAAAATTGTCCCTAGTGGGTGTAGGATAGTGTTAATGTGCGGGGATCACTGGGCGGCACGGACTTGGAGGGCCGAAAAGGCCTGTTTCCGGCTGTATATATATGATATGATATGATATGATAAGATCCCCTCTCATCCTTCTAAATTCCAGTGTATACAAGCCTAGTCGCTCCAGTCTTTCAACATACGACAGTCCCGCCATTTCGGGAATTAACCTAGTAAACCTATGCTGCACGCCCTCAATAGCAAGAATATCCTTCCTCAAATTTGGAGACCAAAACTGCACACAGTACACCAGGTGCGGTCTCACTAGGGCCCTGTACAACTGCAGAAGGACCTCTTTGCTCCTATACTCAACTCCTCTTGTTATGAAGGCCAATATTCCATTGGCTTTCTTCACTGCCTGCTGTACCTGCATGCTTCCTTTCAGTGACTGATGCACTAGGACACCCAGATCTCGTTGTACGTCCCCTTTTCCTAACTTGACACCATTCAGATAATAATCTGACTTCCTATTCTTACCACCAAAGTGGATAACCTCACACTTCTCCACATTAAACTGCATCTGCCATGCATCCGCCCACTCACACAGCCTGTCCAAGTCACCCAGCAACCTCATAGCATCTTCCTCACAGTTCACACTACCACCCAGCTTTGTATCATCTGCACATTTGCTAATGTTACTTTTAATCCCTTCATCCAAGACATTAATGTATATTGTAAATAGCTGGGGTCCCAACACCGAGCCTTGCGGTACCCCACCATGTTTACTCCCCTTTGAAACGGTATCTCACCTTCGCTCGACCAGGACCCTTGGCGTGACAGCCTCACAGTAGGTCCTGTCCAGGAAACTCTCGTATTCCCGGATGGCTCTGAGATCATCCAGCTGCTTCTCCAACTCCACAACACGTCCAATCAGGAGCTGCACCTGGACACAATTCTTGCAGGTGTAGTTCCCAGAAGCTCCAGCGGTGTCCCTACCTTCCCACATCCTGCACTGCACCAGCTTGTCTGCCATTACATTAGTGTCAAAAAACAAGTGAGGCTCACAAACAAGTGTATCCTCCTCACCGAAGACTCGCAGCCAAAGACTCGCACTTTTTTCACAGGGCACTTCCCTCGACAGGGCCGTACCCCTTGTGCAAGCCTTGTTTACTAAATTGGCCAATTTACCAAGCTTCTAATTTAATTGCTCAGCCAATCCCCGCACTCACTCGTATCCTGCCTTCCTCTGACAAACTTGGAGGTATGCGCTTCACTGATTGCCTGCTAGCGTCCCTTTGGCTCTCTTTTTTAAACGGACTTTTACCTGCAATTCACACTTACTTTCTTTCAGCCAACGGTCGTCCTTGGTCCTGCTGCTGCTCTCCCGACCTTTACTGACTGACTGCTAGCGTCCCTTTGGCGCTCTTTTTTAAACGGACTTTTACCTGCAATACACACTTACCTTTCAGCCATCAGTCGTCCTTGCTCCTGCTGCTGTTCTCCCGACCTTTTCTGACTGACTGTGGTGTGGTTGGAGCCCAGTGACTTGAAAAGGAATAGGGCAAATATCATTTGGTGAGCCAGTTGCCAAACAGTCAAGATTTCCAAATAGTCTGAAGAATAGGATTTATGCTGTAAAGGGAGGGAATGATCTTGAGTAGTCAATAATAGACAATAGACAATAGGTGCAGGAGTAGGCCATTCGGCCCTTCGAGCCAGCACCGCCATTCATCGTGATCATGGCTGATCATGCACAATCAGTACCCCCCCCCCCCCCTTGTTCCTGCCTTCTCCCCAAAACCATCAATATGGTTTTGTACAGGGGAGATCATGAATTTTAGAGGAGATTACTAAGAAAGTTAATGTTGGTAGTGCAGTAGATGTGGTTTACATGGATTTACATGGACTTTACATTTAGATGTGGTTTACATTGGCAAGGTTTTTGACAAGGTACTGTGTGGTAAGCTAGTTTAGAAGGTTTCTGAGGTGCAAAGGACTTGGGACATTTTGGCAATCTAGATGCAATATTGGTTTGATGATAGAAGTAACTGGATAGAAATGGACGAGTGCTTTTTTCACTGGAAGACAGAAATAAGTGGTGTATCAGTGCTGAGACTTGCTTCGAGTAAACTATTTAGCTGAGAATGTTGGTCATAGAGTCAAACAGAATGGAAACAGGCTCTTCAGCCCAATTTGTCCCTGCCAACCAAGATGGCTAATCTACACTAGGCCCACATGCTCATGTTTGGCCCATATTCCCTCTAACCCTTCTCCACCCATGTAGCTTGTCCAAATGTCCTTTAAATATTGTTATTGCACCTACCTCAACTACTTCCTCCTGCAACTTCAACATACCCACCACCCTCCACGTGAAATATAAGAGACTGGTGGAATTTTGAGCCAAAGAACCGAAGTGTTCAAGGAAAACATTGGAATCAGGCAGCATCAGTGGATGGAACTGGACAGGCACTATTTCTGGTCGGGACTCTTTAGACTGATAGAGATTTGGGGAGAAAGCTGGAAAACAGAGGGACAGGGCAAAGCCTGGTAAGTGATAGGTGGCTACAGTCGTGGGGGTGACAGTTGGCTGGAGATAGTAACAATGGCTAGAGGTGAAAAAGAAGCAAAATATTGCCAGTCAAGCAAAGAAGAGGAGTGAAATATAAAGTTGGAAGATGAGAAATGGCTGGAAAGGATCATGGGGGATAAAAAGGAAATGGGGGACTCTGATTAGGGAGGAATGGGAGATCAATGCAAAGGGGAAGTGAAAGCACAACAGGTTAATGGAGGTTAGGGGGAGAAATGTGTGTGCACCATGGGGGGTGGGTTTACTTGAAATTATATAATGGCATGAATATGCCAGAGTGAGGCCACACACAGACTGGGAAAACCATACCCTCTATTCCACATGGGCAGCATGCAATTCAGTGGTGTGAATGTCTGACCGCCAAGGCCTCTTGCAGCTGCTGGTAGCTAGCTGGTTTTACATCTCTTCCCCATTCCATTCCGATCGGTCTGTCTTTGGCCTTTTCCCTTCCAAAGAGAGGCCCATATGCAGGCTGAAAGCACAGCATATAGGGTAGCCTACAACACAGTGGTGTGAACATTAACCTCCAATTTCATGGAGATAGGGGCTGACCACCTCCATTCTCAGCCCTCCACCCCCCAATTTCTCTTGTCACCAATTACCTTGTTTCTTTCCCCTCTGCCTTTTGCTCATCTCCCATCCATCCCTAATCTTAATACCCCATTTCTCTTTTTATCCCCCTTCTTATCCTTCCCCCCACCCCCTTCCACTCATATCCCTTCCTTTGACTTTACATTACACTTCTCTTATTTTCTTATCTCGCACTCTGCCGTTTCCTTTTCACCACCAGTCTTTGTCACTACTCCACACTTCACCCACCCCTCCCTCACCTGTATCCACCTGTTGCCTGGCTTTGCCCCACCCCACCTCGCTTCATCAGCTTTCTCCTCCCTACTCCATCAGTTTGAAGAAGAGAACAAACCCAGAATGTCGTCTGTCTATTTCCCTACGCAGGTTCTGACTGACCAGCTGAGAACGTAAGAGTCTGATTAATAAATTTGTAGATGGCATGAAAATTGCAGCAGTTTAGATGGAGAAGCAGTTGTGTAGGGAAACAGTTGGACATGGATCAGCTGGAAAGTGGGCAGAGTGGTGATAGATGGAACAATGTCAGGTAATGCACCCTAGAAAGGTACATTCTTGTAGGACATATAGAGTGTTAAATTATGGAGAGACCTTGGTGTGCAGTAGTCAATGGCTTGCTGAAAGTGGTGAGGGTAGTGAAGAAGGCATTTGGTACATTTGCCTTCAAAGACAGAGACATTAAGAATAAAAGTTGGGATATTACTTTGCAGCTGTACAAAACATTGGTTAGACCACATTTGGAGTATCGTGCTTAGTTCTGGTTGCCAAAGTGATAGCAATAGAATGAGTGCAAAAGAGATTCAGTAGGATGTTTCCCAGAATGGAGAGCTGTCATTATAAGGAGAGATTGGAGAGGCTAGGTATCTCATTGAAACATTGGAGGCTGAGGGGTGACCTAATATTGGTCAATAAAATTATGTTGGGGCATGGACAGGATGGAAGTCAGAATCATTTTCCAAGGCAGGGGAATCTAGAACTACACAGGATTAAGATGAGGAGGAGAAGTTCAAACTAGATCTGAGGGGAAGGTTATCCACACAGAGGATTGTGGCTATCTGGAATGAGCTACCAGAGGAGGTGGGAGAAACAGGTATAATTACAACATTTGAAAGGGGTTTGTATTTAGACAGGCACATATTCTTTTATGCCTTTCCTATTGCAGGGAAATAGGATTAGCATTGAATAGCATCAGTTTCTGCAGTTCAATTCTAAATTCAATGAGTCAGAGAGAGGCTTATCAAAGTTTTACTTTCATTGTAACATTGCGTGAGCTATCCTATATAAACCATGAGTGAAGCAATTATATTGTTCCTGCAGACTAAATAACCAGAGCATTGTATTTAGATGTTAATGCATAATAGCATTTACATTTTATCGGATTTACTGTAGCACAGAAATAAGCAGTTTGGCAAAAATGGGCAACAATGCCAATGTGGATGATCCACTCTGACTGACAGTGGTAGAATGAGACAACACTGAACGAGGCCATTCTGCCCAACTCATCCATGCTGATCAAGATGCCCCTTGTACCATTTCCCCATGTTTGGCTTATACCTCACTCTAAACCTTTCCAATGCCTATACCTGTCCACATGTCTTTTAAATATTATTATAGCAACTGCCTCAACTGCTTCCTCTGGCTGCTCATTCCATACACCCACCACCCGCTATGTGAAATACAAGAGATGGCAGATGCTGGATTTTTGAGGGGAAAAAAACAAAGTGCTCGGAGAACAGAGCAGGATCAGGCAGCATCTGTGGAGGGAAGGGGACAAGTTCTGGTTTGGGTCGGGATCCTTTAGACTGATAGAGTAGAGGGGAGGAAGCTGGGAAAGGGAGGGACGGGGCAAAGCCTGGCAAGTGATAGGTGGATACAGGTGAAGGGTGGGGGTGATGATTGACAGACGACTGGAGATAATGATAATTATGACAACAAAGGTGAAAAAAGGCAAAACATTACCAGATGAGGAAAGAAGAGGAGTGAAATATAAAGTTGCAGGGAGAGAAATGAGTGGAAGGGGTCGTGGGAGACTAAAGGAAAATGGAAAATGTGAAAAAAACGCTGCTGAGATTCCTATTAAATCTTTCCCCTTTCACCTCAAACCTATGCACTCTCATTTTCTGATTCCCTTACGCTGAGAAATGCAGGAGATCTACATTTATACAAAATTAAATACTATTAATAAATTCATGGAGACAAAATGTAACATTCATAATATGAATGTGTATTAATAGAACTACCTACACAACATCACATGGTCCTCCTCCCAGTGGTATTGCTGTTTACACTGACAATCTAGATCAAATGATTACACCATTTCCTCACAGTTGCAAATACCTCCATGGGAAAAGCTTTTAACAAATCAGGTTGATTAGACAGATCAATCAACTAATCCCAAGAAAGCCATTCATTTTCTCCTTCACTTTCTGTTGAATTTTCATTTTCATTTTCTTCTGAAGTCAAAAGGATATTACATTGAACGGTTGTGTCTCCTGAGTTCTGTTAGAAAACAGATACAGTTTTATCACGTTGCACCCTCCTTATGTTTTACAATGCTTTCATGAACTGGAGTTCTATTAATACATTAGGTTTGCCTTTTAGTTACTGGTTTTGCCATGTGGTGCATACATTGTACATCTGAGAGACCACAGTCATTGCTGCAGCTTGAACTGGATAGGAGGTAAGCATATACGGTCTGCCATTTTGCAATTGTTCATGAAACAACATACCCAAGTATGAACTAATTAAGGGAACTTGTTAAAAAGGTGAACTTTACTGAAAAAATGTCTATATATATTTATATATAAACATTTCTTCAGTAAAGTTCACCTTTTTAATGTTCTCTTAATTATTTCATATATATATATAGTTTATTGCTAAATAATGCATCTAATTTCTTAATCTTAAAAAATACATTGGCATAAAACCACATTTAACAACCACCCTTAAGATGGCATTGGGATTTGTTAACAACTGCAGTTCCGTACAAATCAATACTTTCGTGCAGCATATTTGACAGCATTGACAATCCAGTTTATAATTAACCATGAGTGAAATTAAATGCCACATAGCCTAGCTACTGCTGCATTGAAATTCACTGAAAAATAAGCCTCTAAATGTCAGGTCCAGTTATAATGAGAATGTCCTAAGATTGATAAATTATATTTTCTAAATAATTTCCCATTTGATATTAGACGTAGTGCCGGGTGCTTTCCGCATTCAGATGTCTTTTTGCTTTGCGGTAGATTTGATTGTAAGATTTTATGAAATAAGATCTGGCAAGAGGCCTGTGAATTTCTCATTCTATGAACTCAGTAATTAAATAGTTTAGATTCATTTAAGAAAGCAGCATTAAATTTAGAAAAGTGTTCATCAGAATGAGGCCTTGAATAATATTTTCCAGGTTTGAAGGAAGCTGAAGAGCTTCTGCTTTGCGAGAGGTCATAATCCAGTACAGTATTCAACAGTCTGATACTATTTAACAATGACATTTTGATATATCTAAGAAGATGCAGTTAATATGCAGTGGCTCTGTCTTATTCCCAATTGCCAGTGGAGTACGTTATTTGCTACATTAACTGCAAATGTTATTGCTATTTGTAGGTCTCTTCACTCCTCTGTCATTTAATAATATTAACCACACTTCCTGTATATCTGCCCCACAGTTTAGTCTATTTTTTAAGCAATATTAGTACCAATGTTACTAGTCATCAGTCCTTAGTTTTTGTAACTCTGAATTCACCTTGGTGCACAGAATCTCAAGCAAATCTTTTACATTACTTCACAAAATGCTGGAGTAACTCAGCAGGTCAGGCAGCATCTCAGGAGAGAAGGAATGGGTGACGTTTCGTCCTTCCTTTGTCCCGCCCCCCTGACATCAGTCTGAAGAAGGGTCTCGACCCGAAACATCACCCATTCCTTCTCTCCTGAGATGCTGCCTGACCTGCTGAGTTACTCCAGCATTTTGTGAATAAATACCTTCGATTTGTACCAGCATCTGCAGTTATTTTCTTATATAATCTTTTACATTAAGTATATTGGATTCCTTGCAAATGGGAAAAATCCAACCTGATAGTACAATGATATACTTTAATAACAATTATGTCCCTATCTCTTTGGTTCATTTCCAGGTTTCCCCATGTAGGTGTATTTTTTTAAATTTGAAACGTTTCCTGAATTTTAACTGAACAAGCTTATTGTAGGATCAAGCTAATTGCATGTATATTTATCACTTGTGGACAGCTGAATGACCTTCCAAATAGTGCACATTTTTATCCTCCTGATGACCACTATTGCAGCTGTAATATAACAAGCCCAAATCTTTTATTGTCAACTCGCAAAATACTGGATTGATGACTTCAATGCACACTTTGCAAAAGATCAGGAAGTTTATTGTTGAATGTATCAATTGCGGATCTGTATTCCATATATATACACAATTATGGGATATGTTACATTGGTTTTCTTCTATTTTTGGAAGACTTCGGGGACAGATGGATCTAAAGTGTTTATTGCCTCTCAGAATAAGCTGTGCAATTAGCTTCATTTTGTAGTATCTGAATCCTACAGGATATTTTGGTATAAAAACTATGATTCAGTACTGTGCACATTGACATTTAATCTTGATAGGTCATTATTTCAACATGAATACTTTCTGAAAATTGTATGGATATTTTGCCTGTTCAAGATGCAGCAGAATTTATTCACATTTATCAGAAAGGCTTTATTCCTGGTGCTGTTGCTTTAAATTCAGGTAGTAATCACATTCAGCCGAAATGAAACTCGTGGCTCAGGAAATAGCAATGGAAATAGCAGGAGGTTTGATTTCCTGCAAAGCATAAACATTTTTTTTTTTAAACCCTGCGTTGATCTGCAGGCTATGTCATGGTGTGTCGCACTTCTTTCTGATTGGTGGTTGTGTGCAGCTGAAGATTATTTGGGCTTGTAATGACAGAAGCAGCAAGAAAAGGCATTAGAAGAACATATTGTGTTCACATCTCTCAGCTGTGGAAAAAATATAGCTTGTTTCACAGTAATTTAAGTGAATAGATTCTGATGATCATCTTTAACTAGATCCAAGGCAAGTTGACACTTTTATTGTCAAAATGGAATTGAAACACATTCTGTTTCAGACATTGATGCAATTCATTTCAAGGATTATCAATTGCTATTTATTATCTGGCAGTGAATCTAACTAAATCGATTGTTGGTCTACAGGATGTGCAGTGTACTTCATGAGATCAGCAGGTGAGGATGGACTTTATTAATTTTATAGAAATCAGAACACCTGCTTGTATTATATTGGAATATGCTTCTTTGCACCTGTTTTGGGTGTATCGCAGATACAATAGAGTGGGAACTTAAATGCTTTATTTTTGTGAAATAAGTTACAACATGGTAAAAGATTTAAATATAGTCAGATTTTTCTGAACTAATCTGCAGACGTTTGAGTGCATCAAATCTCTGGTGCTATTTAGGTACGATGAAAGATAAGACCAGTGATAGTTCAAGAGTGGGCACAAAATGCAGGAGTAACTAAGCAGGTCAGGCAGCATCTCTGGAAAAAATGATAGGTGACGTTTTGGGATCCTTCTTCAGAGGGAAGGGGGCATGGGGAGGAAACTGTAGATAGATGCTGCTTTAAATTAGAGAATTCAACATTCTTAAGTAACTTCAACCTACACTCCCCTCTTCCCCCCCCCCCCCCCCCTTGTCTCCTTCCTCCACCCTCATTCTATAACCAGTTCTACAATTCACCACATTGAATCCCTCTTGAGGTCACACCTTCTCTAGCCAACTGGGCCTACCAGGTCACCTCCCTGCCTGAGATCATTTGTTGCTGGCCCTGATTGATCCTGGTCATTTCTCACCACCAGTTCTTCACCCCCACCCTCACCCCCTACTTTCAGTCTGAAGAAGAGTCCCAACCCAAAACGTCACCTATCTTTTTTCTCCAGCGATGCTGCCTGACCCGCTGAGTTACTCTTTGCACTTTGTGTATCAACCAGCATTTGTAATTCTTTGTTTCTATAGTTCAAGGATGGATTTACTTCATTTTTTAATTTAATTTATTCTGACATTGCTTGAAAAAACTGAGTCCAACCACTCATGCAGGTGGAAAGGATGTGCACTAAATTTCATTCACCTGGAAGATTTTGAGCCGTTTTATTTGGAAGTCTGGTATCAGGGCTGTAGATGTGAAGCCTGGTGACAAATTTATATGCAATGGATTTAAGCTAGTAAATTAATGTTGCCAAATGACATTCCACCATTTCTGTATAGATCATGCTTCTTCAAATGCTTCCACAATGTTTGTTGAAGAGTTAAATAAAGATCACTGTTCCCCCGAAATTCCAGTTCTCAATCAACTGTAAAGTGGGTCTTTATGGAGAGTTCATCAGTGTAGACCTTAAATAAGGCTCAACTAATCTTCTGTAGATGTGAATCAACTGCGTCACTTGTTATCTAGATTTTCTTATAAATGGTGGGTCAGTTGCATAATGTCGCAAAGAATGGCGAGTGCAGGGAAAATGAACCCTAAACGAAAGTTCTTTCTTCAAAAGAGATGTTGTTAGTTTTTAAAAAGTAACCATCTTAATATGGTTAAGAGTATATGTTGCCAAAAAAAATGTTTCCCATGGAGTAAACATGTGGCTACACACAAAATGCTGGAGTAACCCAGCGGGTCAGGCAGCATCTCGGGAGAGAAAGAATGGGTGACGTTTCCAGAAGGCAGGAACATGTCCAGAAGGCCAGGGACATGTCCAGAAGGCCAGGGACAAGTGCAGAAGGCTAGGGACAAGTGCAGAAGGCTAGGGTTCTGACCTGGTCTCGACCCGAAACTAGGGTTTCGACCCGGTTTCGACCAAGGGTCTCGACCCAAAATGTCACCCATTCTTTCTCTCCCGAGATGCTGCCTTCAGCATTTTGGGTCTACCTTCGATTTAAACCAGCATCTGCTTTTTTTCCCCCTAAACACGTGGCTATTATGTGTCCAACATTTTAAAAGTTAACATGTAAAGTTGACTCTGTATTCAGAATTAATTCAGTACGTAAATTGATGCAAAACTCGCCTCCACAGCCTCCAATGTTATAATTCCCCAGCCCTGCACTGCCCTTTGGTATCTCCTTCCCAAAATCCACAAACAGCACTGCTCTGGCAGATCCAATGCTATGCGTCTTCTCCTGCCCCACAGAACTTATCTCTGAATACCTTGATTCCATCTTACCCCCAACTCCCCCCCCCACCCTCCTCTGTTCAGTCCCCTGTGATCTACAATGAAAACAGCTCACAAGTTCTGCAACACCTCAATAATTTTCAATTGCAATGCACCCATTGCTTCATCTTTACCATGAATGTCCAATCCTTTTACATCCACATTTCCCACCTGGTAGGTCTTGGGGCTCTCCAGTTGTTCCTCGAACAGAGACCCAAACATTTCCCCTGTCCTAACACTCTCCACTGCCCCGCGGAACGTCCCCACACTCAACAACTCTCTTTTGACTCCTCTCATTTCCTTCAAGTCAACGGTGTAGCCATGGGCCTGCCTTTGTGTTCATTACATCAAATAGCCCTTGTTCAAATGTACCCTGGCACTATCTCTCAACTCCTTCCCCACTACATCAACAACTCTGGTGGAGCTGCCTCCTGCACCTGTCCAGATATTGTTGATTTCATTAACTTTATCACTGACTTCCAACCTGCCCCCAAATTCATTTGGACTACCTCTGACACCTCTCTCCCCTTTCTCGATCTCTCGGTCTCCATCACGGAGGACAGACCATTGACTGATGTTAACTGTAAACCCGCTAACTCCCACAGATATCTGAATTCCCTACTCCCACTTTGCTTCTTGCAAGGATGCCATCCCCTACTCAATTTCTCCATCTCTGCCTTATCTGCTCCCAAGATAAGGCTTTCCATTCTAGGACATCTGAGATGTCCTCTTTCTTTCATAAATGTGGTTTCCCCTCGTACTGTAGATGGATCTCTCAACCGTGTCTCCTCTCTGTTCCACAGTTTTGTTCTCGCTCCCCTTCCTCACAGATGGAACAAGGATAGTATTCTCCTGGTCCTCGCCTTTCACCTCACCAGCCATTGCATCTGACGTTTTCCCCACCTTCAAAGTGATCCCACCACCAGTCACACCTATCCATTCCCACTCCCCCCCCCCCCCCCTTTCCCTAGAGACCACTCCCTTCGCAACTCCTTGTTTTGGTCATTCCTGCCCACCAAAACTGCCCTATCTCCAGGTACTTTCCCTTGCAACGTAGGAGATGTATCACCTGTCCCTACACCTCCTTCTCATCCATCCAGGGATCCAAGCAGCCCTTCCACATGAGACAGGTTCACATGCACCTTCTCCAAACTTATCTACTCACCTACTCAGTGCTCTCAATATGACCTCCTTTCATTGTCGAGACCAACCAAAAACTAGAAAACCATTTTGTGGAGCATGCTCTGGGTCCGACTATTCTTGCAGGCTTTCCTGATTGCAAACCATTTTAACTCCCCTTCCGTTCCCATACTGACCTTTCTGGCCTGGACCTCCTCCATTGCCAAAATGAGGCCACACGCAAACTGAAAGAACACCACCTCATATAGCTTACATCACCTTCAATAGCTTACAACCCAACAGTATGAACCATCAATATTAGATAATGTCTCCCTTTTTCTCCCATCTCTTTTATGTGTCCCATCTTCGTGGGCACACATTTCTCCCAGTCTCCTGCACCCCCACCACATCACCTTACACTTGTATCTCTCCCTCTGGCTTTGTATCTATCTGATCTGTATCTATCTGACACAATTTTGTCTCCCTTTCATCACAGAAGTAAGTTGATTACATTGAAACATAAATTCCAACAAGATTGACAGGATTGATGTTATCCCTGCTGTAGTGCCTGAACTGTGGATGACAGTCTCAAAGTAAGGGTCCACCTCCCACAATAGAGATGAAACATAATATCTTCAGTGGAAAGTGATGAGTCTTTGGAATTCACGACCCTAGAGGGCTGTGGAAGCTCGGATCCGGAGTCTGTCCAGGATAGAGATCATTAGATATGAAGGGAATCGAGGGATGTTAAATTAATGTAATACAGTGGCAAATGGGTAAAAGATCAGCTGTCAACTCACTGAATACAGAGCAGGCACGAGGGGATGAATGATCTATCCCTGCTTCTGTTTCTTGCGTATTTACTAGTAAAAGTTGGAAAGCTCATAATAATGTGCAATCCAATTCACATCTACGTCTTTTATTCACTATCAGAATGTAGGGGTTATGAATGAATGAATGAATGAATGAATGAATGAATAAGTTTATTGGCCAAGTATGTGCATATACAAGGAATGTGCCTTGGTGCTCCGCTCACAAATGACAACACAAACATACAGTTAACAATTAAGAATAAAGCATAACCACATCAAAACAATAAGGATACAACATTACGGTCTAAACATGTGAGTGAAAATAAACCAGAGCATAAAAGAGACTCCAGACTTTGGTTATTGAGTAGAACTATCACTCGTGGAAAAAAACTGTTTTTAAGCACCAGAGGGAAGTGCTTCGAAGAGTTTGTGGCCAGGATGAGAGGGGTCAGAGATGATCTTGCCTGCTCGCTTCCTGGCCCTTGCAGTGTACAGTTCATCAATGGGGGACTGGTTGCAGCCAACAACCTTCTCAGCTGTGCGAACGATCCGTTGCAGCCTCCGGATGTCGTGCTTGGTGGCTGAGCCAAACCAGACCATGATGGAGAAGGTGTAGGACGGACTCAATGAAAGCAGTATAGAATTGGACCATCATTGCCTGTGGCAGATTGGGTTTCTTCAGTTGCCGCAGGAAGTACATCCTCTGTTGGGCTTTTTTGACTGTGGAGTCGATGATGGCCCCCATTTAAAGTCCCTGGAGATGATGGTTCCAAGGAACTTAAATGATTCCACAGATGTGACTGTGGTGTTGTTGATGGTGAGTGGGGGGAGGGGAGGGGAGGGGGAGCTCTCCTGAAATCTACAATTAGTTCCACTGTCTTGAGAGCATTGAGCTCCAGGTTGTTGTGATGGCACCAGTACGCCAGCTGTGTCACTTCCCATGTGTGGGCAGATTCCTCCCCATCCTGGATCAGTCCATTCAGGGTAGTGTCATCCGCAAACTTGAGGAGCTTGACAGAGGAATCTGTGGAGGTGCAGTCGTTGGTGTAGAGAGAGTAAAGGAGAGGGGAGAGTACGCAGCCTTGCGGTGCTCCTATGCTGAGGGTCTGTGGGTCCGAGATGTGCTTTCCCCGCCTCACATGCTACTTCCTGTCCGTCAGGAAGTTGATGATCCACTGACAGAGGGGTTCAGGCACAGTCAGCTGGGAGAGTTTGTAGTGTAGTAGCTCTGGCACAATGGTGTTTATTCCTATTCTCTGTTTCCCATCTGCCAACCTTCTTTATCCATGTCATTACCCTACCCCCAATACCATGTGCTCTAATTTTGCCCACTAATCTCTGCGTGGGACCTTATCAAAGGCTTTCTGAAAGTCCAGATACACTACATCCACCGGCTCTCCTTCATCCATTTTACTTGTCACATCCTCAAAAAATTCCAGAAGATTTGTCAAGCAGGATTTCCCCTTCATAAATCCATGCTGACCTGGACCAATCCTTTTACTGCTATCCAAATGCGCCAATATTACTTCTTTAATAATTGACTCCAGCATCTTCCCCACCACCGATGTCAGGCTAACTGGTCTATAAACAGTATTTATTGCTGTCCTGACCATTTTTCTGATAGGCTATTTCAAACAGAATTTTAAAAATATATATTATCTTGCCATATGCCAAGGTGAGATTGGATCTCTGGATTATTAATTTAGCCTCTGGATTGCAGATCTAATAAAACTAAATTAATTTCAGGGAAAGTCTCCTATTGTTTAACAGTAAACTAACCAAGCAGACTTTCAGTGCTGTCTACTTTCTATCATAATTTTCATTTCAAACCAAAGTATTGCTTTTCAGCTCTTTTCAAATATATTCGTAATTTTTCTTCAAGATATGCCAGTAACTGCTATTGTAATATGAATATTGATTTCTCTAACTTCAAGTAACCCCGGCATTCCCTCTCTTTTTATCCCTCCCGCACCCAACAAACAGCTAACAATGGCCCGCTTCCTTTATCATCATTACTTTTTTACAAATCTTTCATTCATTGTTCTTTATCTCTCTACATCATCGTCTATATCTCTCGTTTCCCTTATCCCAAACCAGTCAGAAGAAGGGTCTCGACCAAATACACCATCCAGTTCTTCTCTCCAGAGATACTGCCTGTCCCACTGAGTTACTCCAGCTTTTTGTGTCTATCTTCGGTTTAAACCAGCATCTGCTGTTCCTTCCTACGCATTATACTATGAAGTTTGCTTTAAAAGCATGCGATGTCAGAGCTATCGAAATCAGATTCAAATTTTGCCCTTATTTTGGATGTTTTATATTATTCTATAATAAACATTTAACTGAGGACATTTGGCTAATTCTGACTAATCCTCGGCAGATGATGTTATGCTGTTTTTATATAATGAGTATTCATTAATATTATCCCAACCTCTGAAACTACCTCCCTCCAAGAAAAATGGAAGAGCTCAGTGTGAGGTAGCTCGTCTCATTGCTTGATGTGCGTTTGACGACACTGAGCCTCTGCTCCCTGAGTTTAGAAGGATGAGGGGGGACATTGAATCGAACTGAATAGTGAAAGGCTTGGATAGAGTGGATGTGGAGAATCTAGGACCAGAGGTTATAGCCTCAGAATAAAAGGATGTTCCTTTAGGAAGGAGATGAGGACAAATTTCTTTAGTTAGAAGGTGGTGAATCTCTGTAATTCATTGCCACAGAAGGCTGTGGAGGCCAAGTCAATGGAAAATTTTAAGGCAGAGATAGATAGATTATTGTGTAGTACGGGTGTCAGGGAGAGAAGGCAGGAGAATGGGATTGAGCGGGAGAGATAGATCAGCCATGATCGTATGGCAGAATAAACTTGATGGGCCAAATGGCCTAATTCTGCACCTATCACTATGAACTTGCCATTACCTTTCTTTTCTTGAACCATTCAGACTAACTGCACCAACAGGGTTGTGTTCATATAGAATGCTTTCATCTGTTTTTAAAATGCCACATCCTTTATGTATTTGTTTAAAATGCAAACCAGCTGTAAATAATAAAATCGATTTGATCTCTGGTGGAACTCTGTTGTAAAAGCTTTCGTGCATACCATAAAAATGATTGCTTTGCCACTGCTCCAAAGGTCAAGAAAGTAATGGAATAAATGTGCTCACAGTGTGGGATTAGCACAGAATTATTTCAGCTGTCAGAAAGGGGAAAATAATTGTATCCGTTCATGTACTATTTTAAATTATTTGTAAAGTAGTTCTGAAAAATGGTTTGTATTTTAAAGTGTTTCATCAGTGTTGGCTAAAAAAAATTAGATGATTGTACAAGGCAAGAATACAGTTTATTTTAAACTGGCTGCAATTTTGATCAATGGCAGTTGAATTTAGGGATTCTTGCCGTTAGTCAGTAGTCAGTGGCAGTGACTCAGATTCGTTACAAGATTTGAATATTATTTTACAAGCTGATATGTACTTTGAACTGCCATATAATGGAAAACCACAAGCCTGCCATATGTGCACATTATCTCTCCTTGGGTGCATCTGAACTTTACTTTGTATGACCTAATGTAACAAATGGACACGTTTAGTCACGTACGGCTAATATGATTTTTTTAAAAACTTTTTTCAGCGTGGAGGGTGATGCTGTGGGAAGTGAGACTGGCACCTCTCTTGACAGCCCCCAAAGCTACAGCCACGGCCCAATAACACTCAGCGCTGCTGCCAGCCCTGATCAGTTTGATGGTTCTTCATTGGTGTCATTCCCCATCTCACCGGGCCAGCAACGTCCTCGCAGGCCAAAGCTACAGCATTCCACCTCCATATTACGGAAGCAAGCAGAGGAAGATGCAATCAAACGCTCGAGATCTTTGTCAGAGAGCTATGAACTCTCCTCGGATCTGCACGATAAACAGGTATGGACTTCTTTTGGGATATGTCAATGCACAAAGCAAAACAATAGAAGTAAGTTGTTTTTGTTTTAGATATGTTCAAAAGTCAGAGGAGCAGAATTAGGCCATTCGGCCCAACGAGTCTACACCGCCATTCACTCATTGCTGATCCATCTTGCCCCCTTAACGCCATTCTCCTGCTTCTCCCCATAACCCTTCACATTCTTACTAATTGAGAACCTGTCAATCTCCACTTTAAAAATACCCAAAGACCTAACCTCCACAGCCGTCTGTGGCAATGAATTCCACAGATTCACCACCCTCTAGCTAATGAAATTCTTCCTCATTTTTTTTCTAAAGGTATGTCCATTTATTCTGAGGCTGTGCCCTCTGGTCCTAGACTCTCTCACTTGCTGGAATAATATATTCTCCACTCTGTTCCTCTTCGTTTCCTCTTTTGCACTACCTGGCATACTCGTGCTTGGTATGCATGAGGTTCTTCATTGTATTTTGATACACGACAATGATAAACCAATGCATTTCCTTTTAAGACTGCTCCTTCATTCCAGGAATCAAATCAGTGGAATTTTGCTAATGCAAGTGTATCCTTTCTTAAATCTCACCAGCACCCTATTAAGCTAAAACAAGACTTCCCTAATTGTATCATAAATTTGATTGAGGTTGGCCCATATTTCTTGAGGACAGTCCATATATCTTGAGGAGAGTCAATGAAATATCATGGAATATATGAATTATCATTAGAAACATTTGAGGTACTGGAAGACTGGAGGGTAGCTCACGTTGTACCTTTATTTAAGTGCCTTTTTAATTGTCTTTTGTTGTTTTTTAAAAGCTTCCCAATCCTCTATCTTCCTGCTAATCCTTGCAATATTATAGGCCTCTTTTACTTTTCTGGGGTCTTTAAGTTCCTTCATCAGCCACAGTCACCTCATTCTCCCCTTAAAATCTTTCTTCCTCTTGGGCTTGAAAAGAATCTGTGCCCTCTGAATTACTCCCAGAAATTTCTGCATTGCAACTGCACCATCATTCCTGCTAGGGTCCCTTTCCAATCAACTCTAGCCAGCAACTCCCTAATGCCGATGTAGTTACATTTACTTAACAGTAATACCAATACATCTTCTCACTCTCAAACTGCAGGTTGAATGTTATGATATTACTAGACCAAGTGGTCCCGTTGGGCCCAAACCTCTCCTGCATTGGTGCAGCACCCTCTCCCCCCCCTCCCCTCCCTCCAGCCCCTCTCCCCCTCCCCTTCCCCTTTCCCTCCCCCTCCCCTTCCCTTTCCCCTCCCTCCCCCTCCCTCCCTAGGAGATAGATTTAAACTTTAAAATGTGAATAACTTGAAAAATATTACACCGATTTCAATGAAACTTCTTCCATCAGCACCAAAGGGACAACAGTGAGGAAGGTGGGCCTAAAATTGTTGCGCTATCGTGTACCGTTTTGGCTGTCGTTCAGGAACAAACAAACAAACAAGCGTTTTAGTATATAGAATGGTCACTACCTCCTAAGGGTTTTCCTTTACCTTAAGCCCCCTAATCAAATCCGATTTGTTACACAGCACCAGATCCAGAATTGCCCTATTTGGCTCGACCACAAGCTGCTCTAAGTCGCCATCTCAGAGGCATTCTACAAGGATCTGGGTCAAACGCAGGCATGTGGGACTATTGTAGATGGAGCATCTTGGTCGGTGTGGGCAAATTGGGCCGAAGGCTGCTCCAAGCTTGTGACATGCTTAAGACACTATGACTCCAAATGTCACCTATGTTTTCTATAGATGCTGCCTGACCCACTAAGTTATCCCAGAACTTTGTCTTTTTTTGTAAACTAGTATCTGCAGTGCCTTGTTTCTAGTGTTCCTTCGCCTCTGCCTCTCTTGCAGGGTTACATATTTAAACAGTTTAGTATTTTGCCATTAGAGGCATGTCATGAATTTCCAAATGTTGAAATGATTTTTCAAATTTATGTGCATAATTCTTTTGCGTCATTGTTCTGCCAGTACACCATGTTGTTCATTTGCTTCAATTGCTTTTTAATGCATCGTGCATAGATCAGCGTTTGCAATAAATCGGGGTGGTGTTCATGTTTATACACAAGAGCTTTATGCTCAGTGCTTGTGGTCAAATCTGCTCATGATGTTTTGACAAATACTTTTTTCTATCCTCATTTTGCTCTTTCAATCAATCTCCTAAAGATCAATCTGTTATGTAATCTGCCTCTATAATTAGACGCATTGGCCTTTTGTTCATTTCATTTATCATAATATTCTCAGAGTCCTGAGAGATTTTTTTAAGTTTAAAAAAAATTCTCCTGACTCTCCTGACTGACCTTCTAGTTCTAGGTCTCCCTTAACATTTTTGAATAGTCTGTGCCTCTATCACTGTTCATTAATATTGAGAACAGTTTTTTAATCTCTGCAAATTATGTCTGTAGTATTCCAGCTGCATGCCTTATATTGCTCTTCCATCACAGTGTCGTGTAAACAACCCTTCTATATGTTTTTTTTGCTGTGATTATTGATTTATATTCAATTATTGACTTTGTTTTGGGACTTTGTAACTTTGACTGTCAGTAAAAAAAGACACAAAGTGCTGAAGTAACTCAGTGGGTCAGGCAGCATCTCTGGGGAACTTGGATAGGTGACGTTTTGGGTCAGGTCCCTTCTTCAGACTGATTGAGGTGGGAGGAGAGAGAGGTGGAGGCAGGCCAAAGACTGACAAGTGATAAATAGACATGGGTGAGCAAAATGGCAGATAGCTGGACAAAGGCCATTGATGAAAAGATTTAAAAATGTGAGATATGGAGATAAGGATGGAAGAGCCATGAAGAGGAGGAAAAAATATAGGTGGAAGGAGAAAGGGAGAAATGTGTGCGCATCCAGGTGGAGTGTTGGGAAGAGTTTAATTTATTGTCATGTGTACCTAGGTACAGTGAAAAGATTTTGTTGCATGCTAACCAGTGAACATAAAGGCAAAACATGGTTACAATCGATCCATTTACTGTGTACATGATAAGGGAATAATGTTCAGTGCAAGGTAATGCCAGCAAAGTCCGATCAAGGATAGTCCGAGGATCATCAATGAGGTAGATAGTAGTTCAGGACTGCTCTCTGGTTGTGGTAGGGTGATTCAGTTGCCTGATAACAGCTGGGAAGAAACTGTCCCTGAATCTGGAGGTGTGCATTTTCACACTTCTATACCTTTTGCCTGATGGGAGAGGAGAGAAGTGGGAGTGGCCAGGGTGTGAATCGTCCTTGATTATGCTGCTGGCCTTGCCGAGGCAGTGTGAGGTATAAATGGAGTCAATGGAAGGGAGGTTGGTTTGTGTGATGGTTTGGGCTGCATCCACAATTCGCTGCAATTTCTTGCGGTCTTGGATTGAGCTGCTCCCAGACCAAGAGGGGAGGAAAATAAGGTGGTGGGGGGAGGGGAGTGTAGGGGGGCATGTTGGTACATTAGATACCTAAAATTGGAGGATTCAAATTGGAGTTTATACCCTTGGGTTGTAATCTACCTAATGGAATATGGAGTGCTGTTCCTCCAGTTTGCATATGGCCTCACTCTGGCAATGGAGAGGCCCAGGACAGATAGGTCAGTATGGGAAGGAAAGTTAAAATAGTTAGCAACCGGGAAATCCAGCAGGCCTTGGAAGAACGAGTGCAAGTGTTCAGCGAAACGATAGTCTAATCGCCCAGAACACTGCATGTATTCTGGTTTGCAATGTTCTGTCAATGATAATATGTTTTTTTCCTATGGCTGTTTTACGTACAAGCTGTAGTCACATGGCCTGGACTTGGCGCTGCCACCATTTTCCTGCCATTTGTCCATATGGTTAATTATACTAAATATGGCATTGGCAGAAATTCCGTTGCAATTTTAGAAGCAATTTTCATAGATATGGTTGTCCTACATGCTCATTCAAATGTTAGATCTTCCATACAGGGCAGCACAGTGATGCAGCGGCTGTTACTGCCTGACAGCACCAGAGTACTCGGGTTTCTCTGGGTGCTCGGTTTTCCTCCCATATTCCAAAGTTGTGCATGTTCACAAGTTATAGGAGTAGAATTAGGCTATTAGGCCCATCGAGTCTCCTCCGCCATTCAATCATGGCTGATCTCTGCCTCCTAATCCTATTTTCCTGCCTTCTCCCCATAACCCTTGGCACCCGTTCTAATCAAGAATTTGTCTATCTCTGCCTTAAAAATATCCACTGACTTAACCTCCACAGCCCTCTGTGGCAATGAGCTCCACAGATTAATTACCCTCTGAGTCAGAAGGTAGTTAATCTGATGAACTCCTCACTTACGTTCTAAAAGAGCGCTCTTTAACTCTGAGGCTATGACCTCTGGTCCTAGACTCCCCACCAGTGGAAACATCCTTTCAACATCCACTCTGTCTATGCCTTTCCTTATTCTGTAAGTTTCAATGAGGTCCCCCCTCAACCTTCTAAACTCCAGCGAGTACAGGCCCAGTGCTGTCAAGCGCTCATCATTTGTTAACCCACTCATTTCGGGAATCATTCTTCTAAACCTCCTCTGGACCCTCTCCAGAGCCAGTATATTCTTCCTCAGATATGGGGTCTAAATTTGCTCATAATACTCCAAATGCAGCCTGACCAGATGCAGGTTGTAGGTTAATTGGCTTCTGTAAATTGCCCCTAGTGTGTGGGATAGAACTAGTCTCTGGGTGATCACTGGACCGCACAGATTCAGTGAGCCAAAGGGCCTGTTTCCACACAATATCTGTTTAAATAAAACCTAAAACTAATAATTAATAACTAATCACTAATTAGTAATACTAATCATATATTCACCAATGAGTCCAAACACAACAAACCCATCACACTGCACATAATCCAAAAGGCATCCATCTCAATGACATAACAATTTTTTTCAAAATATCTCTGTCTCCCCGATCTCTATTTGTGGCTTAACTATATATAATTTTCAGATGGTACTGTGTAGTAGTGATTTTATAATTTCTCCACTACTCTCATATTGGTAACAAATAGTTTTAACAGTACTAGGTGAGTGCCTGTCAAGATTTCCAACAACAAAATTGCTGCTTTCCATTAACGCTTTGCAAACACCTTCATCCTCTTTCTCAATTTCAGACATGCTATTTGTTGAACCATGTCGCATGGAAAAAAGCCCTCTGGCCCATGCTGACGATATAAGTTAGTCACATTTATCCACATTTGGCCAATATCCCTCTAAATCTTCCCTATACATGTACCTATTAGGCCCATCGAGTCTCCTCCGCCATTCAATCATGGCTGATCTCTGCCTCCTAATCCTATTTTCCTGCCTTCTCCCCATAACCCTTGGCACCCGTTCTAATCAAGAATTTGTCTATCTCTGCCTTAAAAATATCCACTGACTTAACCTCCACAGCCCTCTGTGGCAATGAGCTCCACAGATTAATTACCCTCTGAGTCAGAAGGTAGTTAATCTGATGAACTCCTCACTTACGTTCTAAAAGAGCGCTCTTTAACTCTGAGGCTATGACCTCTGGTCCTAGACTCCCCACCAGTGGAAACATCCTTTCAACATCCACTCTGTCTATGCCTTTCCTTATTCTGTAAGTTTCAATGAGGTCCCCCCTCAACCTTCTAAACTCCAGCGAGTACAGGCCCAGTGCTGTCAAGCGCTCATCATTTGTTAACCCACTCATTTCGGGAATCATTCTTCTAAACCTCCTCTGGACCCTCTCCAGAGCCAGTATATTCTTCCTCAGATTGGGGTCTAAATTTGCTCATAATACTCCAAATGCAGCCTGACCAGATGCAGGTTGTAGGTTAATTGGCTTCTGTAAATTGCCCCTAGTGTGTGGGATAGAACTAGTCTCTGGGTGATCACTGGACCGCACAGATTCAGTGAGCCAAAGGGCCTGTTTCCACACAATATCTGTTTAAATAAAACCTAAAACTAATAATTAATAACTAATCACTAATTAGTAATACTAATCATATATTCACCAATGAGTCCAAACACAACAAACCCATCACACTGCACATAATCCAAAAGGCATCCATCTCAATGACATAACAATTTTTTTCAAAATATCTCTGTCTCCCCGATCTCTATTTGTGGCTTAACTATATATAATTTTCAGATGGTACTGTGTAGTAGTGATTTTATAATTTCTCCACTACTCTCATATTGGTAACAAATAGTTTTAACAGTACTAGGTGAGTGCCTGTCAAGATTTCCAACAACAAAATTGCTGCTTTCCATTAACGCTTTGCAAACACCTTCATCCTCTTTCTCAATTTCAGACATGCTATTTGTTGAACCATGTCGCATGGAAAAAAGCCCTCTGGCCCATGCTGACGATATAAGTTCGTCACATTTATCCACATTTGGCCAATATCCCTCTAAATCTTCCCTATACATGTACCTGTCGAAATGTCTTTTAAATGTTTTATTGCACCTGCCTCAACTGCTTCCTCTGGCAGCTGCATCCATATACCCATCACTCTCTGTGTGAAAGGTTCCCCTTCAGGTTCCTGTTAAATCATTACCCTCTCGCCTTAAATCTATGCCCTCTATTTCTTGAATTCTCTCCCCTGGGAAAAAGACTCTGAATTCACCTTATCTATTCCCCTCATGAATTTTTGAACCTCTATAACATCACCTCCCAACCTCCTGCCCTCCAAGCAATAAAGTCCTGGCCTGCCCAACCTCATATACCTCAGGCCCTTGAGTCCTGCTAACCTCCTCGGAAATCTCTTTCCACCTTGATGGTATCTTTTCCACATCAGGGTGAACAAAACTGATCACAGCACTCCAAGTGTGGCCTCACCAACGTTTTGTGCAACTGTAACATAACATCCCAACTACTTTATTCCTCGACTGATGAAGGCCAGCGTGCCACAAGCTTTCTTCACCACCTTATCCATCTGCGAATGCACTTGAAGGGAATTATATATTTGTGCTCCGAGATCACTGTGCTCTACAACGATCCCAAGGGACCCTACCGTTCACCATTAAAGTTTTGCCCTCGTTTGACTTACCAAAATGCACTCCTCACACCAATCTTAAATAACTTCGTCCAGCGCAGCGGTTTGCTGATCAAACCCTCCCTATAATATCACCCGGTAGACACAAAATGCTGGAGTAACTTACTGGGACAAGCAGCATCTCTGGAGAGAAGAAATGGCTGACGTTTCAGGCCAAGACCCTTCCTGTAGGAATAAAAGCAATAAAACATACAAAATCCTCATAGTCTTGTACAAATTAACCATAAATACACCTAATTAATATTTTTTAAAGCAGTATTTTCTTAGCTCTACGAAGCAAAACTGGAAAATACGGATGAAACGCAGGTCTGTATACACACAGCAGATCAGCAGGCGAGAATGTTTTGCCCCTGTGACCCATCACCCATGCATGCTCAGTCGAGATACCGAACTCGCTGATTGACCTTGAATTTCCCAAACTCACCCTATCAGCACAAAATGAGGGTCACTTTGATTACTATAATTCTTTGCTATGTCGTCCTTATTACCAGTGTGGAGTACGTGTTCTCTACAGAGTACCCACATCCAACGAGGACTGTATGCAGAGTGTACAGACTAATACATATGAAACAGACAAAATAAAACAAAGTATGAAATTCAGAGGCAAAAAAAAGTATCAAAGAACTATCACAGAAGAAAAGAAACAATGAAACTAACAGAACTAAACGAGCCCCCTGAGGTTGATGGCCAGCATCGTAAAACAAGTGCCACGGAGATAGGTGGATGTATTGATTGTGTAGACTTCAATCAACAACACCTTCTCTTCACTGACCATCAGCTCAAGGCACCTCTTCTTGGCTGTGCGCCCTGCTCTATTCGCTTTATAATCATGGCTGTGTAGCTCTAATGCCATCTTAAAATTTGCCGACAACGTTACTGTCATTGGGCGAACACGACGAGTGCTGGAGGGAGATCAATACTTCAGGAGAGGAAAGATGAGGGGCCATACGTGTAGGAAGGAACTGCAGATGCTGGTTTAAACCGAAGATAGGCACAAAATACAGACTGAAGAAGTGTCTCAACCCAAGTGTCATCCATTCTTCTCACTCCAGAGATGCTGCCTGTCCCGCTGAGTTACTCCAGCATTTTGTGTCTATCTGAGGGACCATACACCTGCCTTCACTGGCGGGGCAGAGGTGGAGCGAGTCGTCAACTTCAAGCTCCTGGGCGTAGACATCTCTGATTATCTTTCTTGGGCCCAGCACACTGGTGCAAACACAAAGAAAGCTTCCTCTGAAGTTTGGGGACCATTTGGAGTGTCATTGAATATTCTAACTAACTTCTACAGGTGTGCGGTGGAGAGCATGCTGACTGGTTGCATCACAGTCTAGTTTGGAAATTTGGTCAACAAAGGCGGCTGCAGAATATTGCCCAGTCCATCATGGGTACTGACCTCCCCACCATCAAAGAAGGCAGCTAATATCATCAAAAATCACACTTCCCTTGCCATGCTCGCTTCTCGCTGCCTTTAATGGGAAGAAGGTACAGGAAGAATGTCACCTCCAGGTTCAAAAACAACTTCATCTCATCAACCATCAGGCTCTTGAACCACACTGCACAAGCCTAAACACAACCCAATCCAGCACTGGGCCTTGAACTACTGTGAATGCTCTGGAAACTTTGGCTCGCACTGTCCAGCTTATTTAGAATAACTGATAATTGACTGTTGTTGTGTCCAATGTGCCTTTAAATCTGCAGCCGGTGAGAATTTAATTGCTCTGGTTCATATCCAGAGCACATGACAATTAAATACTCTTGATTCCTGATCTTCATGAGCTCCCTGGATTCTCAAAAGATGCCCCAAAGTGGAAAATGGCAAATGTAGTAAAGAAATTCAAGAAAGGAGGGAGGGAGACAAAGCAGGGAATTGAAGGCGAGTTAGCATGATATTTGTCATTGGGAAAATGTTTTTTAAGGATGTAGTAACAGAATATTCATATATCATAATACTGTAAAATAGTGTCAACATAGGAGACATTTTTTGACCGAATTCTTTGATATTACGAGGAGCTGGGTGGACAAAGTGGTGTCCTTGGATTTTGAGAATGCAGTTAATTAAGGCCATGGATGAACCGTGAGGTTCACTCCCAGAAGTCCAAATCTGCAGTGTTCAAGTCAAATGATCCCAAGCGGTACAATAAATGTATTTACAACCTTTGCAAAGCCATCAAGGATGCCAAGATGTAATTTTGGTCTAAGCTAGAGTCCAAGGCAGTGACACAAACCCTCATCATGGTGGCTAGGCAAGGATGCTAGAACAGGCTACAAAGTTAAGTAGGGAACTATTGCTGGCAACAACATGTTCCTCCCTGACAAGCTCAATGCATTCTATGCTCGCCTTGAACAGAAGGTCGGCGAACGGATGTCATCAGTTTCATTAGACTCGGTTTTGCCTGTGCCAATGGTCACTGCAGCAGTCTGTCAAATGTAAGATAAACCTTCCTGAGAGTGAATCGGTGGAAAGCAATTGGCCCGAATGAAGTCACCAGGAGTGTCCTCAGGGCCTACATGAACTAGGTGACGGGTATTCACAGACAGCATTTACCTCTTCCTACTCAATTCCGAGGTCCCCATCTGCTTTAAGAAGACCACCACCACCCTGGTGCCAAAGAAAATCAAGGAATGGGCGTTCATGTCCACTATCCAGTGGCTTTGATATCCACCATCATGAACTGGTTAGAGTGACTGGTGATGGTGCACATTAACTCCAGCCTCCCAGTCACCCTTGGTCCACTGCAATTTGCCTTCTGTCGTAACAGGTCCATAGCAGACGTCATCTCCATAGATCTTTCCCCATCTCTGGAACATCTAGATAACAAGGCCCACATCAGTCAATAGTCAATAGTCGTTTATTTGTCACATACACATAAATGTGTAGTGAAATGAAACATTACCCGCAGTTGAACAATAAGACCAATAAGAGATTCAAGATTCAAGATATCTTTATTTGTCATCCAAAAAACAAGTTTTTTGAACGAAATTTCGTCACCCACAGTCCAACAATAAGAGCAATAAAATAAGCAAATTACACAACCCCAACCAACACAAAACCCCCCAAAAAGAAACATCCATCACAGTGAGTCTCCTCCATTCCCCTCCTCACTGTGATGGAAGGCCAGAATGTCTTTTCTCTTCCCCTGCCGTCTTCTCCTGCGGTCAGGCTGTTGTCGTTGCCATGTTCCAGGCTGCGCCGGACGGTGAAATGTCCGCAACAGGCCGACCCAAGCCCCGCTGCAAGTCGGGGCGGTCGGGGCTCCCGACATTGAAGCCCCCGCCGAGCAGAGAAAATTCCGTGGCCTATTTTAGGCCGCGCCGGACGGTGAAATGTCCGTGACCCAAGCCCCGCGATCCGGGGCGGGCGAACACGCTGCCGCTGCCGGAGCTCCCGATGTCGGCATCCACGCGGCCCGAGCCTAAGGCGAGTCGCAGCCGCTCCCGCAGCCTCCGAGAACGGCCGGCTCCGCTGATGGTGAGTCTGGTCCGCGGGCTCTGCGAACCAGAGCCCTGGAGGCCGCCAGCTCCAGGAGTTTGGCCGATGGTAGGCCGCAGCAGGAACGGAGACCCGACCTAGAAAACAAAGGTCGGGTCTCCGTTCGGAAGGGACAAATATACAATTTTACAGTTCCTCCCTCCCCCCCACACACACACATAGTACACAACCACAAAAACACGACATCACATTTACAATTAAGACAAAATCCCCCAACAAAAACACAAAGACAAACGGACTGCAGGTAAGCCGCAGCTGCTAGGGCAGCGCCGCCAATAAAAATGCAATAACACATACAATCACAACTAACACCAAACAAAAAGAAACATCCATCACAGTGAGTCTCCTCCAGTCCCTCCTCACTGTGATGGAAGGCCAGAATGTATTTTTCTCTTCCCTGCCGTCTTGTCCCGCGGTCAGGCAGTTGGAGTTGCCACGTCGGGGCGGTCGGGGCTCCCGATATTGAAGCCCCCGCTGGGCGGTGAAAAATCCCGCGGCCTATTTCAGGCCGCGCCGGATGGTGAAAGGTCCATGGCGGGCCGACCCAAGCCCCGCGATTCGGGGTGGGCGAACACGCTGCCTCTGCCACTGCCGGAGCTCCCGATGTCGGCCCCCATCCAGGGGCCTGCGGGCTTCCGACGTCCACGCGGCCCGCGCCGGAGCCTCCGGAGACGAGTCGCAGCCGTTCCCGCAGCATCCGCAGGCAGCCAGCGCCGCAGGTGGTGAGTCCGGGCCGCGGGCTCTGCGAACCAGAGCCCCAGGTGGTCCCAGGTGCATGGCCGGTGGTAGGCCGCAACGGGAACGGAGACACGACACAGAACAAAGGTCGCGTCTCCGTTCGGGAGAGAGAATGTTACAGTTCCCGTTCCCTCCCACCCCCCCCCCCCCCCAAAACATAACATACAACACTACATCATATTAAAACTACAATTCAGACAAAAACAACAAAAAACACAAAAGACAGACGGACTGCAGGCAAGCCGCAGCTGCGACGGCAGCGCTGGCTCCTCCCTCCCAGGTACCGGACGTGTATTGTTGTTCTATCTGGAACATATGACAATAAAACACTCTTGACTCTCGACTATTAACTGACTATAGCTTCGCCTTTACAATCGAGTGGTGCCGTCAGCGATGGCAGCCTCGCCAACGGTCTGCCTGTCTTTTTGTCTTTTTTGTTATTTTTTGTGTGTTTTAAAAGTATGTGTTAATGTTCTGTGGTTTGTTTTATGTGGGGGTCGGGGACGAGGGAAACTTTTTTTCAATCTCTTACCTTGCCGGAGACGCGATAGTTTTCCGGATCGTATCTCCGGTCGCCCTGCGGCCTAACATCATGGAGCTGGCGGCCTTGCCGGGGACTGACTTTGAGTCCCACTGCGGGCTGTCAACTTACCATCGGAGCCTGCGATCCCTTGCCTGGGATCGACGCTCCAGCCGTGGCCTGCGAATTTCACCATCGAGGATCCTGCAGTCTCGGGTAGAGACTGATGTCGGGAAACTCCAAAGTCGCAGGAGGTTTGACTAGCCCCGACACGGGGTCCGATTGCCCGGCGCGGGGAGCTGAGATGTGGGAGCTTGATCGCCCCTACGCGGAGGGCCCGACCTCCGGCTACGGGAGCCAAGATCGTCCCGTCAACGGAAGGCTCGAGGCCCCCGACCGCGGGAGAACAAAGAAGCGAAGAGATTGAACTTTTTTTTTCGCCTTCCATCTGAGTGAGGAATGTGGAGGAGTCACTGTGGTGGATGTTTATATTAAAATGTGTTTTGTGTATCTTGTTGCTTTTTATTGGTATGACTGTATGGCAAATCAAATTCCTCGTATTTTGCAAAACATACTTGGCTAATAAAGTATGAGAATCCCATCCAAACTCATCTCCAAACTCCTAAACCTAAGAGCCAGCACTATACTTCTATATATACTATACTTCTTAAACACTCATATCTGTGCAGCCAAATTCAGCTCTGACTCCACCTGCAAGTTTGCAGATAACACCACTGTAGTGAGCCGGATCTTTTACAATGATGTGACAAAGTACAGGAAGGAGATAGAGAGCTTTGTAATATGATATCAAGACAACAATCTCTCCCTCAATGTCTGCAAGATGAAGGAGCTACTTATTGAGTTCAGGAAGCATGGTGGAGTACATGCCCCAATCAGCATCAATGCCGCTGAAGTAGAAACGGGTTGAGAGCTTCAAGTTCCTACACATATCACCAACAATCTGCCCTGGACCAACCACTTTGGAGCTACAGCCAAAAAAGACAAGGCCTCAACGTCCTGAGAACAATAAGGAGGTTTGACATGTACCAACTTCCAAAAAGCATACTACTATCCGGTTACATCGCAGCTTGGTTTCAGAACAACTCTGACCAAGACTGCGAGATATTGCAGAGATTTGTGGATGTAGCCTCATCCTTCACACAGACTGACTCTCCACCATTGACTCCCTCTATATTTCATGCTGTCTTGGGAAAGTGACCAACATAATCAAGGACCCTTTTCACCCCCTCATTCCCTCTTTCCCCTTCTTCCAAAGCTTGAAAGCACGTATCACAAAACTTAGAAACAGCTTTTTCTCCTCTATTCTCAGACTTTTTGAACATTCCTCCCATCAGCTAGGGTGTAGTACCGATTTTCCAATGCAGACATGGGACTTTTTCTAAGGAAGTGTGATGCTACAATGCTGCAAAACTATTTTCTACGTTCTGGTATTTTTTTTCCCCATAGCTCTACCAGTTATATTTCTGTATGGCTTGATTGTGTTCATGTTTAGTTTTTCACTGTATCTTGGCCCAATCTCTCCCTTAAGGACTTTTAGTCCTGGCAGCATCCTTGCAAATCTTCTCTGGATTTTTTCCAGCTTGATAACATATTTTCTAAAGCAGGGTAACCAAAACTGAACACCGTACACCAATTGTAGCCTCATTTTGTTGTCCTATACAACTGAAATGTAACAGCCCAATTTTTATACTGAATACCGTGACTGATGAAGGCCAATATGTCAAAAGCCATCTTGACCATCCTATCTACCTGTGACACCACTTTCAAGGAACTATGTACCTGCACCCCTAGATCCCTCTTCTCTACAACACTCCCCTGGGCCGTGCCATTCACTGTGAAGGTCCTGCCCTGCTTTGACTTCCCAAAATGTAACAATTCAAAGCATCTGCATTAAAATCCATTCACAATTTCTCAGCCCACTTGCCCAACTGATCAAGATCTTGTTGTAATTTTGAATAACCATCTCCACAATACCACCCACATAGAGCTCCACCAGCTTAAGGAGACTAAAGGCTGAGTGTTTTGAATATCAAATAACTCTGCAAACACTTTGACATGCATTCTTATGTGACATGTTATTGTTTTCTGTGATGCATTGCAAATTATTACCATATCTGTGGTAAAGTATGTTTGAAAATGTGAGCCATTACGTAGGACTTTATTGTTGGTGAAAGACCTAATGCACCTTGAAGCCTAAGCTAGATATAGATTTAATTCAATTAAGCTTCCTTAATGAACATTATACAAAGACGACTTGTATTTTTGAGGGAATTGGAAAATCTGGATCTCCCACATGCAAAACCATGCTGACTATCCCTAATCAGTCCCTGTCTATCCAAATGCATCTATATCTTATCCCTTCGCATCCTCTCCACTAACCAACCTACCACCGATATTAGGTTCACTGGTCTATAGTTCCCAGGGTTTTCCTTGCAGCCCTTCTTAAATAAAGGCACAACATTAGCCACCCTCCAGTCTTCCGGCACATCACTGGTTTCTAATGATAATTCATATATTCCTTAATATGGACTCTCCTCAAGATGTAGGTTTCAAGGTCAGTTTATTGCCACATGTACCAATTAAGATACAGTGAAATTTGAATTACCATACAGCCATACTAAAAACAAGCAACAAGACACACAACTACATAAAAATTACCATAAACATCCACCACAATGGATTCCCCATGTTCCTCACTGTGATGAAGGGCAATAAGGTCTAGTCTTCTTCCTCTTTATTCTCCCGCGGTCGGGGGAGTCGAATCATCCGCAGTTCGGGCGATCGAAGCCTCCGCGTCGGGACGATTGAAGCTGCTGCATTGGGGCAATCGAATCTCCTGCATCAGGGCGATTGAAGCTCCCGTGTCGGGGCGGTCGAAGCTCCTGCGGCTTGGAGCTCCCAAAGTCGGTCTCTGACCAGAGACCTCGAGCTCCACGATGTTAAAATCCACAGGCTCCCGTGGTTGGAGCTCAGAGGTTGATCCCTGGTAAAGGGATCGCGGGCTCCACGATGGTAAGTCTGCAGGCTCCTGCGGTGAAGCTCCTGAAGTCGGTCTCCAGCAAAGTCCGCCAACTCCTCGATGTTAGGCCGCAGTGCGGACGGAGATACGATAGACAAAAATCGTATCTCCATTGAGGTAAGAGATTAGAAAAAGTTTCCCCCAACCCCCCCCCCCCCTGCTCCCCCGTCACCTCCCACATAAAACAACTAAAGAACACTAAAACATACATTTAACATACAAACAAACAACAAAAGAAGGAAGGGACAGACAGACTGTTGGCGAGGCAGCCATTGGACCATCCTCAATCAAATGTATGGACCATCAGATATATGGACCATCCTCAAGATATATACACTATCCTCAATCAAATTCATGATACAAGTAGGGAAGTCTTGCTATAACAATAGGATGCTGATGAGACCACACATGGTACTTTTGGTTTCATAATTTAAGAAAGGATATACTTGCATTAGCAAAATTTCATTGATTTGATTCCTGGAATGAAGGAAATGCAATGGGATTGGTTTATCATTGCTGTGTATCAAAATATAATGAAAAACCATGCATACCATGCATGAGTATGTCAGTAATGTAAACGAGAAAAAGAAACAGAACAGACTGCAGAATATATTATTCCAGCTGCAGAGAAAGTGCAGAAGTAGATTGGAAGTTCAGGAAAATTAACTCCTATCTTCAGAAGTCTGAGGACAGCAAGAAAGAAGCTGTGCTTGAATGTGATGATATATCCTTTCAAACTTTTGTATCTTCTACCCTATGGGGTAGAAGAGAAGAGAGAATGACGGGAGTGTGTGCGGTCCTTGATTATATTAGCTGCTTTCCCATGGTAGCATGGTATAGATGGAGTCAATGTGCAGAGGCTGATTTAGGTGATGGACCGAAACATTTGATGTTCACAACTCCTTGTGATTTTGGGCAGAACTGTTGCCATATCAAACTGTGATGCAGCCGGTTTGGATGCTTTCGTTGGTGCATCTGTGGAAATTGGTTAGTCATTGGAGACATCCTGAATTGAATTCCTTCACCGTGTGAGGAAGAAGAGGTATAGGTGTGCTTTGTTGGCCATAACGTCAATGTGCTTGGATGAGGACACATTATTGGTGATACTTATATTTGCAAACCTGTAGCTCTCGACCATCTCCGCTTCAGCACCATTGATATAGTCTGGGGAATGTATTCCATCCGGCTTCCCATCAATGACCAGCTCCTTCATTATGCTGACATTGAGAGATTGTTGTCTTGTGTTGGTTTGTGGTTGTGTGTGTAATTGCTTATTTTATTGCTCCTTGTTGGACTGTGGGTGACGAAATCTCGTCCAAAAGACTTGCTTTTTTGGATGACAATAAAGGTAATTCTGATTCTTCTGATTCTGATGTTGACCAGATCTACCTAATGGAGTTGAGAAGAATGAGAGGTCACGGAAATATATCAGATTCTGAGTCAACTTGGCGGGGTAGATACTGTAGGATTTTTCTCTGTGCAGAGATTTAGAATTGGAGGCATAGTTACACGTTTAGAACAGAAATTAGGGAGAACTCTTTCTCAGAGGGCCAATGTGAAACTATGCCTCTAGTTCTACATCACAAAATTCCTCATTGTATCTACTTCGCCAAGTTCACTCAGAACCTTTCAAAGAACTCTCATTATTTAAACACAGGGTCTTTCTTTTTCTCTCTACAGAAGGGTGAGCAAATGGGTTTGAGGATGTGAGCTGTGATGTTTTGGAAGAGATGGAAACTCGTGGAGGGTTTTCTTTTTGCAGGGAGACTGAACAGGAAGAATAAAGCATTTGGCCTGATTTGATGAATGCATAGAGTGAAATGTTGGCAGAAGCAGACTGGGCTGCATATTGAGCAAAAGTAATTGTCTTCGTGGAATGGGGAGGAAGAAACTGCAGATGCTGGTTTAAGCCGAAAATAAACACAAAATACTAGAGTAACAGTGGGACAGGCAGCATCTCTGGAGAGGGGAATGGGTGACGTTTCGGGTCGAGACCCTTCTTCAGACTGAAGAAGAAGGGTCTGAAGAAGGGTCTCGACAAACACCTAAAATATTCTGCTTTAAAATAACCTTGCTTCCTTAAATGGATTTCAACTTTTTAATTTCAGATTTCCTGCATTCATATTTGTCTTTAGCTATTTCAGACAATGATTCCACTTCTCCCACTTAACCCTCCTTCTGGACCAACCTTTTTCCTTTTTTTTACTTGCACCATTACCCCCTCTTTTATTTTGCAAATCATTCATTTTTGCCTTCTGATCTCTCATAACCTTGACCCCATTACAAATCTCGTGGTTTGTCTCCCACCCTCGTCCTCCCCTTTAACATCCAAATAGTTCACCTTTAACGTGTCCCCACTCTGACGAAAGGTCATGAATTTGAAATCTTTCCGCTCTTGCTTTCTCCACAGTTGCTGCCAGATCTAAGTGTTTCCAATATTTTCTATTGTTATCTTGAAAGAATTCTGGCTTCATCTGTATAATCCTGCAATGTGCACTTAAAACTTATTACTTCAATTATGGTTTTGGACATTTAAACTGTCAATCGTAGCAACTGAATAATTATATGACACTTGTAATAAAGTAGATTAGTACTGAATTGTAAACTGAGGATTGAAACCATTTCAAACGGTGTCAAATTAGGATGGTTAAGTAAAGCGCAAATGTACTTTCTAACCTGGTAACTGGGCTATTTGTCTTTTCCAGGTGGAGATGCTTGAGCGTAAATATGGAGGACGTTTCATAACCAGACATGCGGCTCGAACCATTCAGACAGCGTTCCGCCAGTATCAAATGAACAAAAACTTTGAAAGACTGCGAAGTTCTATGTCTGAGAATCGCATGTCCAGACGTATTGTTTTGTCCAATATGAGGATGCAGTTTTCCTTTGAAGGACCTGAGAAAGCCCACAGCTCATTTTTTGAGGGAAAGCAGGCGTCTATGACTGATGACGTCGGAAGATTAGGAGCTATTGTTCAGTCAGATTGTGAAGATCTCGGAGATTCAGCAGTGATGAAGTCTCCAGCTGCGAACAACGAATTCACCGATGCAATAACTGAGCTTGAGGACGCTTTCTCCAGGCAAGTAAAATCACTTGCAGAATCAATTGATGACGCACTAAACTGCCGCACCATGCACACTGATGATGGGCATCCTACTGAGCAGGCCAAAAGTTACAAAGAAAATATGCAAAAGGAGGAAGAGATGGACAGTGTTTCTTATGCTAAATCTCTACATGATGCTGAGCGCAGAAAGTTGGATGAAATGTCGGCATCATACAGTGATGTCACCCTGTATATTGATGAGGAAGAGCTTTCCCCTCCACTTCCCATGTCGTTACATTCTGTGGACAGGCCATCCAGCACAGAATCAGATTTACGGCACCGTTCAGTAAGTTCAGCCCAGGAATACTGGTCGATGACCCACAGGGATGACAAACTGGACACAGATACAAGCTGCAGGAGCACCCCTTCCTTGGAGTGTCAGGAGGCGAGGCTTCGTATCGATCACCTCCCTTTGCTAACGATTGAGCCGCCCAGTGATAGTTCAGTGGATTTAAGTGACCGTTCAGAAAGAGGCTCGCTCAAGAGACAAAATGCCTATGAGCAAAATCCCAATAGCCAGCGTGGAAGTCCCAAACACATAACACATATATCACATTCAATACCCACGAGAATACACCGTCGTGATGAAGAACCTGCTCGCCATCGACCACGCCAGATTGACAGCCACCTCGCTATCAACGGCTCAGCAAATCGACAAAGCAAATCAGAGTCGGACTTTTCCGATGGGGATAATGACAGTATCAATAGCACTTCCAATTCCAATGATACGATAAACTGCAGCTCAGAATCCTCGTCCAGAGATAGTTTACGAGAACAAACGTTGAGCAAACAAACATATCACAAGGAAACACGAAACAGCTGGGATTCGCCTGCATTTAGCAATGATATCATAAGGAAACGCCACTACCGTATTGGTCTAAATCTCTTCAATAAGTATGTTGTTTTTACCTATCTTTCATTCTCAAATTTTGTTCAGATTCTGATGTTGATCTGTGAAATTTAAAGGTGCCACTTTATTGCTCTTTGATTGAACAAGGGGCCCATACTTGAACATGTTTAATTATTTTTTATTTAATTGCAATGCAGATAATGTTGAATTTGGAGAACCCTTAAATTATGCGAGTATAATATCCTGATAAAATGGTTACTTCAATTAACATAAAGCAGATTTGGATTTTGTTGGACACAAGCATGTGAACTCTGACATGAGGGAATCCTAGATACATTTGGTGCTGCAAGATCTAGTGAAACTTAAATGTGTAGTTTCCTGACTTAGGGGAGTGGAAAATGTTCATCTTGTGAGAGGAAGGTGAAAGGTGTGAATGTTTAGCTTTTCAAACTTCAGCTTTCATGTATTTTTCTGATGTATTATCTTGAATACCTCCGAGTTTAAAATCAAACAATTTTACGATTGCAATGCTTTCAAAATGATCAGAATTCATGAATGAGTATCAAACAGATCCTGTATTAAGCTTTATTATTTCTCTTTGCCTTGTTTAATATCATTCCATAGTTATTGGAGACATTTATGCCTATGAGTCTGCCAGAACCTTCAGTAATACAACAGGGCTTCTACTCCTGGCAAGAATCACATGCGGGGGAGCCTTCTGTTATCTATTTGTCCAAGGCCCCAGGAAATTTTAATCTCTCATTAGGTGTGGGATTTAGTTTAGTTTAGAGATACAGTGTTGCAAACAGGCTCATCGGCCCACTGAGTGCGCACTGACCAACTATCCCCTGTGCCCTAGTTCTATCCTGCACACTAGGGACAATTTTACAGAACTTCCAAACCTGCACCTCTTTGGAATGTGGGAGGAAACGGGAGACCCCGAGAAAACCCACGCAATCACAGGGAGAAGGTACAAACTCCACACAGATGGCATCCATAGTCAGGAGTGAACCTAGGTCTCCGGCGCTGTAAGGCAGCAACACTACCACCGTGCCACTCTGCCGCCCAATAATGTGACAGATTTTTAAGAATTGTTGGTTTATTGATAGCTTTAAATATTGTTATTGTTGTTCTTGATTTAGGCTACATACAGATTTGTGTATTTTCTATTAGGGTAGATCTTCTCAAAAAACAACTGTTCTCATCTGGCGTTTACCTAGTTGGCAAGTCAGGTCCTCCCAGCACGGTGAAAGTTCTATCTCTCACTCGGTTGATTGCTGAACCCAGGACATCTGTGATCCACCATGTGCAGCCCAACAGAGGAAGAAGCATCTTCCACTCTTCCCTGCACTAAACAGGATAAAATACTTGCAGAAGACTGCAGGCCAATTAATTCTAAGAACATTAACTGGCTACAGTCAGAAGATAGAATACAATCTAACATTTTATGTTCAATTCACTTAAGTTTAACACTATTTTGTTTACTTGTTATTTTGTTACTTTTAAATTCTTTTAAATCTATTTTTAATACAGTCTATATTTCTTTTTTTCCCAATATTTTTTAACATCAAAGATATTAACAAACATTTTGGTTCCATTGACAGGTTTGGCAACCAGTAGATTGAGTCTGAAGAAGGCTCTCGATCCCGAAACGTCACCTATTCCTTTTCTCCAGAGATGCTGTCTGACCCTCTGTGTTACTCCAGTTTTTTGTGTCTATTTTCGGTTTCAACCAGCATCTGCAGTTCCTTCCTACACAGCAGAACATTTTGGGGACTTCAGGAATTCTGCAACAAGGCCTTTTTTTACCCTACACCCTACCTTTCTAGTCATCTAGGAGCTACCTCCCCAGCAAAGGACTGAGTCTGGGCCCCGCTACAAGTAAGCTCCCTGTCCAGCTGAAGATCCAACTCCAAAAACCCTTGTGAATCTCCTCCCAACTCCTTGTGAACCTTTCTCTGGAAACCATAAACTTTCAGGAAGGTCACTTGTTGATGTTGAATTTTAAGGAATTATGGAGAATAATATGAGGGGCTCTTAATCAATACAACATAGAAAGATAACCTTCCATTTATAAAGCATCATATTTCTCTTTTTGGACACCCTTAATGAGTTGCAGCAAATTAAGAACTTTTGCACTATAATCTTGCGTATCATATCATATCATATCATCATATATATACAGCCGGAAACAGGCCTTTTCGGCCCACCAAGTCCGTGCCGCCCAGCGATCCCCGTACATTAACACTATCCTACACCCACTAGGGACAATTTTTACATTTACCCAGCCAATTAACCTACATACCTGTACGTCTTTGGAGTGTGGGAGGAAACCGAAGATCTCGGAGAAAACCCATGCAGGTCACGGGGAGAACGTACAAACTCCTTACAGTGCAGCACCCGTAGTCAGGATCGAACCTGAGTCTCCGGCGCTGCATTCGCTGTAAAGCAGCAACTCTACCGCTGCGCTACTGTGCCGCCTATCATGTAGGAAATACCAACATCAGTGCACAGGAAGTCTACAGAAGCAGCAAGCGCAAAGTGTAACTCAGCGGTTCAGGCAGCATCAAGAGAGGGGGAATGGACTGGTGACATTTCAGGTCGGGACTTTTCTTTATCAGATGCTGCAGTTTGATAAAGATCATGTAGTGGGCGAGAAATTAAATCACACTGGCGTTGCCACTGAAATAATGTAAATGTGTCTGTTTCTTCCAGGGTATGTTATCTGCAAGGTATTGTGTATCTGCGCAGCACGATTCCCCTGACTTGACTTTAATGTTGTTATGTGCAATAATCATTTGACATTTTATGTGCATAAGCTCCCACTGTGAAAGGACATCTCAAGCAGGAATTTTCTATCAACTATCTTGCGTCTCTGACCCCTAGTTTTTACATTTTCTACAAACGGAAATGGATCCATCCTATTCAATGTCCAAGCTAATCAGTTTTAATTTGTGCTCCCCATGCTTGCAAACCTCACTAGTAGAATTCTGCAGTTCTGATAATATCCTGATGTTCTTTGTATCCTCTTTAGTGTTGACACTCCTATAATGACATAACCAGAACCTTGCCCAGTTCTGGAAGTTGGCAGGCTAGTCTTTTTGACTGTTCCAACATAAGTACTTTGTTCTTAAGATCACGCAATACCACAAGCAATAAAAGTAAATATGCAAACATTCTTAAAGTCATTAACTATCTTTTACGTTGTCTTCAGGAATCCTTCCAAGATGACTAAGGTTGCTCTGTCGATCTACATTGTTCAATATGCTGTTATTTATTGTGTATTTTATGTCTAGTTTGGCCTACATCAAACCACATCAATGCTCTTCTCTGGACTGGATTCTGTTTGCCATCTTATACCCGCTGCTCATAATTACATGGATAACTTTCCTCTCTGCCAATTTGGCTATCATCTGCATATGACCTCATCGTAGTTTATATAAACATAGCACAAAAAGTAAGGAAATTTGTGTTTGGTAGATTATTTCTTTGTCATGGAGGTCATTTAAATGTATTGAAGAATTGGAGGGCGTGCGTAGTATCTTGAGTGTAGGTCGGAAGGGACCTCTCTAACTTCGTGCCTTTTTTTATAAACCATCATTTGCAATTCCCAGTGTCTACAGGAAAAGCAATGTTTACAAGGGTTCTGACCCCTGGGGAACTCTATTGGACAATTCCCTCCAGTTTGAACATCAGATGCTACCCAACAATATCTCTAAATTGGGACTTCCTATTTAACACAAAATGTTTTTTATTGTTTACACTCATTTAAAAGGATTAGAACAAAGATAGACACAAAATGCTGGAGGAACGCAGCAAGACAGGCGGTATCTCTGGAGAGACGGAATGAGATTTATGGATTTTGGGAGAAGGTAAAACTGGGCCATGCAGGGCTGGTGAACGATAAGATTGGGGGCTGTGGAGGGCAAAAGTGATAAAATCAGAAACAATCTGCGAGGATTAGAAACTCACCTGCATGTTCACAGATGGCAGCTGTGACCTGAGCATAACATAACTTGGCGGGTCAGGCAGCATCTATGGAGGGAATACGTATTCTCTACACATTTGCTGTCTGGCCCCCTGAATTACTTGAGCACTTTTGCTTGAAATTCCAGCATCTGCAGTTCTTTGTGCCCCTGTGCCCATGGGTTGCTGTCGCAATGAGGGGGAACCAGGTAAGAATTAAAGATAGAAATACATTTAGGAGGGAGTGGGTAATTGGGAGGGGGAAAGTTTGAGTTGGAGAGGAACTCAAAAGTGTGATGGTGGGATGGGAAAGATTCAACCTCCTGAGGGCTCTTCTTGAGATGGAGTAGTCTGTAAAGCTGCATCCAGCAATTAATGAAGGCCACAGATTGCAGCACTCAGCTACCAAATACAGCAATCTTTATGTCTGCTTGCAAAAGTGAATTCATTAGCATTAATATTGGAGAGCTAGCGAAGATAAAGACCATGCCAAGCAGAGACTCTGATTCATGTATGGTTTCTGACTTCCTACACGATGTACTTCAGTCAACTAAAAGGTAGCAATTAAATTAACCTCTTGATCCAGTGTCTACTCAGTAAATCATGAGTGCAGTTTCGATTTCAAAATTACAGACTGATGTTCCAGTGCACCACTGGTGCAGTATTTCAGATGATGCAATAATCCACAGCCCCTCTGCATTTTTGGTTACACATGAAAGATCCCATTTAGATGAAGGGCTGGGCAGTTCACCACTGTCCCGGCCAATATCTATCAGCACGGCTGAAAATAAAACACATTTGATTGTATATATTACAGTTTTAGAAAGCAAGGCGTGTATACATTTCTTGACAGGTTTCCTGCATAACAACAATGATGAAAATTGAGAAGTGTTACATTGCCTGTAGAGTGTTCTTGGAATGGAAAGGTGTGACAAAATGACATGCTATTTACCTAACAGTGCCGGATAGTGAATATTTTGAATATCTGGATTAGCCCACTTTCCTTTGAATTGAGTGAAGCTCATTATAATGCACTCAATGTAATTATTTTTCTAAAAATTGGAAAACCCAATCTGTTTAATTGAGGAATATTAAACTCTGTGTCACAATGCTGGAAGAATAATAATAATAATAATAATAATACATTTTATTTATATAGCGCTTTTCATATACTCAAAGACGCTTTACAGAGATTTTGAGAACATAGGGGAAATGAATAAATAGATAAATAAGTAAATAAATAAATGAACAGAGAAAGGAGACAGAAGGTGAGGTGACCTTCAGTGGTTGAAGGCAGTACTGAACAGGTGAGACTTCAGCGATGTTTTGAATGTGGTGAGTGTGGGGGAGTCTCTAACGGTTTGGGGTAGTGAGTTCCATAGGGTGGGAGCAGCGATGGAGAAAGCCCTGTCCCCCCAGGATCTGAGTTTAGTCCGGATGTGGGGGGATAGGAGATTGGCAGCGGCAGAGCGGAGGGTGCAGGTGGGAGTGTGCCTGTGGAGGAGGTCGGTCAGGTAGGATGGGGCCAGGTTATGGAGGGCTTTGTAGGTTATGAGGAGGATTTTGTACTGGATTCTCTGGGGGATGGGGAGCCAGTGGAGTTTATAAAGGACGGGGGTGATATGGTCACGGATCGAGGTGTGTGTGAGTAGATGGGCAGCGGAGTTTTGAATGTATTGAAGTTTATTGATGATTTTTGAGGGTGCGCCATAGAGGAGGCTGTTGCAGTAGTCCAGACGGGAGGTGATGAAGGCGTGGATGAGGGTTTCTGCAACTGTGGAGGAGAGGGATGGACGGAGACGGGCAATGTTTTTGAGGTGGAAGAAGGCTGTCTTTGTGATGTGTTTGATGTGTTTGTCGAAGGAGAGGGTTTGATCAAGGATGATTCCAAGATTCCGGATGTGAGGTGAGGTGAGAATAGGTTTGTGAACATGCTGAGGTAGGCAGCATATTTCATTTTTACAGATACATTTGTTTGACAAATTAAACAGAAATATTTGCATGATGGGCATTTATATTGGGAATTTTTCTTTCTTCTAATTTACCCTTGGAGATTTCCAAATTAATAACTTTTGTCTTTGAACGATCCCTATAATCCAGTATATGCATTTTCCAACAAAGCATGAAGTGTTCTGTTTGTAATCTATGTTGGACTAAATAAGAATTAAATTGGACGATGCAGGAATTGCATTCTGCAATTTGCTCTTCCTGCAATTAAAATATTTCACATACCTAGTAATTCAAATATTTTACACACCTTGCCTTTAGCTCCATGAGGCGGCATTTATTTTAGGCATGTTGGCCTAAACCAAGATTAGTCTGCATTGCGGTGGCACAGACACTATTGTGGTAACATTGAGGATCCTTTAAAGGTTGAAAATGCTCGTATACTGATACAGCAGATGACAGGGATGAACAGGCAATTAACTATGTTCCAAGCATCATTCTATTTTCTTTCTCCCAGTTATTTGCGGGTGAGATTTAAAGACACCTCTTCACGTCTTCATTTGAATGCAGCAGCGATTGAACATACAATCTAGGTATCTGGTTTGTGAAGTAAACCCACATTTTCATCACACAATACGATATGTTTTCTTTTAAACTGTGAGGTCTATAAATGTTTGAATCTAATATTTAGATTCATTATTTATTTTAAAGTATTGTATTTTAGCAGATTAAAATTTTATTGGGGATTCCAAAACGATTAAATTTTGTGTATTGCCTGCTATAGTTTAGCATGAGGGACGATCTTGCCTGACGAATCTGCTGGGGTTCTATGAGGAAGTTAATATCAGGACAGGCAGAGGGGAGGTTGTAGATGTTGTTTACCTAGATTTTCAGAAGGCGTTCGATAAGGTGCCGCACGTCAGGCTGCTAGGGAAGATGAGAGCCCGTGGTATTGAAGGGAAGATATTAGCGTGGATAGTGGGTTGGCTGGATGGCAGAAGGCAAAGAGTTGCAATAGAAGGTGCTTTTTCCGGTTGGCTGCCAGTGACTAGTGGAGTTCCGCAAGGGCTCGGTGCAGGGGCCACTGCTCTTCACGTTGTATATTAATGATTTGGATAAGGGGATTGAAGGCTTTGTGGCCAAGTTTACAGATGATGCTAAGATAGGTGGAGGGGCAGGTAGTGTAGAGGAAGCAAGGACTCAGCAGATGGACTTGGATAGGTTAGGAGAATGGGCAGAGAAGTGGCAGATGAAATTCAGTATAGCAAAGAGCAGAGTCATGCATTTTGGTAATAAGAATAAAGGTGTAGATTATTTTCCAAATTGGAGAGAGAATCCTGAAATCGGACGTGCAAAGGGATTTGGGAGTGCTGGTTAATTTGCAAGTCGGATCGGTAGTAAGGAAGGCAAATTCAATGCTAGCATTTATATCAAGAGGACTGAAATTCAAAACCAGGGATGTAATGCTGAGGCTCCATAAGGCGCTGGTCAGGCCGCATTTAGAGTACTGCGAGCAAATTTGGGCCCCATATCTGAGGAAGGATGTGCTGGCTCTGGAGAGGGTCCAGACGAGGTTTACAAGAATGATCCCAGGAATGAATGGGTTAGCATATGATGAGCATTTGACAGCACTGGGCCTGTACTCACTGGAGTTTAGAAGGTTGAGGGGGGACCTCATTGAAACTTACAGAATAATGAAAGGCACAGATAAAGAGGATGTGAAAAGGATGATTCCACTGGTGGGAGAGTCTAGGACCAGAGATCATGGCCTCAGAATTAAAGGGCGCTCTTTTAGAAGGGAGGTGAGGAGGAACTTCTTTAGTCAGAGGGAAGTTAATCTGTGGAACTCATTGCCACAGAGGGATGTGGAGGCCAAGTGAGTGGATATTTTTAAGGCAGAGATAGACAAATTCTTGGATTTAGGTATTAGGTAGACATAAGAAATCAAAAGTCTAGGGATAAGATGGAAGAATTACAAAGTAGCACTTTTTCAATAACATTGCATTTGTATATATTCCAATTTTGAGATTTTTCCAAAATTTGCTAACTTTTGAGGAACTTTAATACTATTTATCATGACTGGAAAAGAAAACCATTGAGAAGATATAAAATAAATGATAATCATATTCATAGTGACGCTATTTTCCATGTGGCTGTAAGATGCTTATCTAAAGCATTAAATTGTAAAATTTCTTTCCACTTTCTTTTCCACTTGATGAAAAAATTATCTTCCCAAGCTAGAAACAGAGTATTCATATATGGATGAAGTAATGGCTCAGACCTGCTGATGGCTGACCAGAGTAGACTGGCATGTGATTAGGGCGGCACGGTGGCACAGCGGTAGAGTTGCTGCCTCACAGCGCCAGAGACTACTGGTGATGTCTGTATGGAGTTTAATTGTTCTCCCTGTGTCTGCGTACATTTTCTTCGTTTGCTCCGGTTTCCTCCCACACTCCAAAGACATACAGGTTTGTAGGTTAATTGGCTTCAGTAAAATTGTCCTTAGTGTGTAGGATGGTGCTAGCATACTGTTTGGCATGGACACAGTGGGCCGAAGGACCTGTTTCCGCGCTGTAAAGATAGAGCTCTTAAAGAAAGAGGAGTCAAGGGATATGGGGAGAAGGCAGGAGCAGGGTACTGATTGTGGATGATCAGCCATGATCACAGTGAATGGTGGTGCTGGCGCGAAGGGCCGAATAGCCTATTCCTGCAACAATTGTCTATCTATTGTAATTAAAGGTTCACATCAGAGAGGACAACCGCATAATTACCATTATTATTTTGTTTACTTATTATTCCTTAATCTGTGAATTTTTTTCCATGATAATTCTCACTTTGCGTTCAGAAGTGACGAACTAGTGGAAATAGCTTTTCACTATCCTCTCAAGATCATCCAGTAATTCAATGAGCATAGATTTCCCTCCACCATTCTAGTCAGAGAGGAATGAAGTAGATGCGTTGTTGATTATCTGATTTACTTCATAACTAGAGCCTTTTATTGGAACCATTTTTCACCAAGCCGATTGCATCAATTCTTGTAGCGAAACAGAACTGCTACAATTGTCCAAACATTGCATTAGTCAATCTCCTATTTAAATTGAACTTGTTCTGTGTTCATTGCCCGAATATTGAAAATGAAGAATTCCATTTGTTCTCTGTATCTCATGGGCACACAGATCATGAGCATCTGGGTTCAATTTGCACTTATGAGTGCATTAGATGATTTCAGTTGAAAAGGGATTTGAGGACAGAATAACTAATTCAGCATGCAGAGGATGTAAGAAGGATATTGCTCAGGCTGGAACTCGTCATCGAGTAAGACCTAGTTGGAAGAATAACTCAGAAGTCCTTAACTCCTTGAAAATGGCAATTAGATAGAGTGGGATAGAAGGCGTTAGGTATGCCTAACAGGTTGTGTGAGTGGGCGGATACATGGCAGATGCAGTTTAATGTGGATAAGTGTGAGGTTATTCACTTTGGAAGTAAGAATAGAAAGGCAGATTATTATCTGAATGGTGTCAAGTTAGGAGGAGGGGGAGTTCAACGAGATCTGGGTGTCCTAGTGCATCAGTCAATGAAAGGAAGCATGCAGGTACAGCAGGCAGTGAAGAAAGCCAATGGAATGTTGGCCTTCATAACAAGAGGAGTTGAGTATAGGAGCAAAGAGGTCCTTCTACAGTTGTACCGGGCCCTGGTGAGACCGCACCTGGAGTACTGTGTGCAGTTTTGGTCTCCAAATTTGAGGAAGGATATTCTTGCTATGGAGGGCGTGCAGCGTAGGTTCACTAGGTTAATTCCCGGAATGGCGGGACTGTCGTATGTTGAAAGGCTGGAGCGATTGGGCTTGTATACACTGGAATTTAGAAGGATGAGGGGGGATCTTATTGAAACATATAAGATAATTAGGGGATTGGACACATTAGAGGCAGGAAACATGTTCCCAATGTTGGGGGAGTCCAGAACAAGGGGCCACAGTTTAAGAATAAGGGGTAGGCCATTTAGAACGGAGATGAGGAAGAACTTTTTCAGTCAGAGAGTGGTGAAGGTGTGCAATTCTCTGCCTCAGAAGGCAGTGGAGGCCAGTTCGTTGGATGCTTTCAAGAGAGAGCTGGATAGAGCTCTTAAGGATAGCGGAGTGAGGGGGTATGGGGAGAAGGCAGGAACGGGGTACTGATTGAGAGTGATCAGCCATGATCGCATTGAATGGCGGTGCTGGCTCGAAGGGCTGAATGGCCTACTCCTGCACCTATTGTCTATTGTCGATTGTCTATTGTCTATGTTTGCCCTTCATCGGTCGGGACATTGAGTATAAAGTCAGGAAGTCATGTTGCAGCCTTATAAGACCTTTGTTAGGCCGCATTTGGAGTATTTTATGCAGTTCTGCTCACCCCATCACATGAAGAACACCGAGGCTTTGGAGAGGGTGCATGAGGCTTACCAGAATGCTGCCTGGATTAGAGGCTATTAGCTACATGGACAAACTTGGATTATTTTCTCTGGAGCTTTAGAGGACGTGGGGAGACCTGATAGAAGTCAATAACATTATGAGATGCATGATAGGGCAGGTCGTCAGAACCTTTTTCCCAGGGTGGAGATTTCAATTATAGAGGACATTACTTTGATGTGAGTGGGGCAGAATTTAAAGATGCAATTTTTAAATTTGCATCTTTCTGTTTACTGCAATCATGTCACCCACCTGCCCTCTTCCCCTCACATCCACAAACCCTTCCTTTTGGGCTGTCAAAGGATTTCCACCTTTGAAACTTTGCAATTAGTATTCAAGATTATTCAGCACTTCAATTTTTGTTGATCTTCTAGAGAGCAAGGAGAAACTTCAGGATTATTTGTGTACATCTGTGATGCACATTGTATTGATTAGTTAATGAAGCAGGATAGCCAATGGCCTGAAGGAGAGTCTTAGAGCGATTTCATCAGCAGAGGAAAAGTAAGCTGGAGTAAGTAGACTCGGGGGAATGAAAGGAAAGAGGACAATTCATTTCAAAGTGAGTATTCTTCAATGTATAAGCTGCGTGAAACCAAAGATTTGAACATTTTGAATTTAATAGTGATTGTACTGAAATTCAGAATAGACAACGACTGGGCAAGAGGGCTTCACATTCTGCCCATAACACACTTGGTTGGATTTTTTTTTTAAACAGAATACTTGTTATTTTGTTTAAATTCATACATGGGTGTGAACATCTTAACTTGTTAGTATTAATACCCATCTCGCATTACTCTTAAAAAGGCAATGGTGTGCTGCGTTCTGATGAAGGTACTCCAATATTGATTTTAGGCAGGAAGCTACAAGATTTTAACCAGTTGTTTTTATCTCACCATACTCATGCAATTGACAATAAATGTGAACTTGAAGGGATATACTTTTGAGATGGGTAGTGCGTGATACTTGGAGCTAATAGAGTTCTTTTGTGCCTGTTACCATTATTTGTCCTTGTGGTAGAGGAGTGTAGGAAGAAACAGCAGATGCTGGTTTAAACTGAAGATAGACACAAAATGCTGGAGTAACTTGGTGAGACCTAGCGCAGGCTCGGCGATTGTTTCGCTGAACACCTCTGCTCAGTTTGCCTAAACCTACCCGATCTCCCGGTTTCTAACTGCTTTAACTCTGCCTCCCATTTCCACACTGACCTTTCTGTCCTGGGCCTCCTCCATTGTCAGAGTGAGGCCCAGCGCAAACTGGAGGAACAGCACCTCATATTTCGCGTGGGCAGCTTACACCCCAGTGATATGAATATTGACTTGTCTAACTTCAAGTAACCCCTGCTTTCCCTCTATCTCCATCCCTCCCCTTCCAAGTTCCCCGACCAGTCTGACTGTCACTGATTACATTTTATCTCTGTTTGCTTTGTTATTACCTTCTCCTAGCTAACAATGATCTATTCTACATTTTCCATGACCTTCACCCCCTTTTATGTCTCCTTCTCACACCTTACCCTTCCTTATCTCTGTATCTCCTCCTCCCCTGGCTCTCAGTCTGAAGAAGGGTCTCGACCCTCAAACGTCACCCATTCCTTCTCTCCAGAGATGCTGCCTGTCCCGCTGAGTTACTCCACCATTTTGTGTCTATCTTGTGTGGAGGAGGATGGTTTGGGAGATGGTACCAGAGAACCCTTTGAATTCTTGCAGTTCATTTTGTAGATGACATATGCTGCAGCTACAGAATGCAAACTGGAAGGGAAAGCATGCATACAAGGTGCAGCATTGGATGGCAGTCAAAGGAATCTGCCCTGGATGGTATGGAGGCAGCTTGGGCGATTTTCATGACATTCCTGATTTGTCTCCTTTGGATGACTGTGAGTATTTGAAGGAGTTGCGAAGCAAGTCCTGCGCAGCATTACACACAGCTTCTGATTACCTCACATCGCCACAATATCTGTGCAGATCATCCCGTTAAATCTTGCTTCATCGTGATGTAGATCATGGAGTATTTGGTGTTGACACTGCCATTGGTTGTTAAGAGGTGGTGATGAGGCAGTGAAAGTTATGTTACCGTATTTTCCATTAATACTTAGCACTACCCTTTACATTAACAGCAGGTGGTGCATCTGCGATGTTGACAAATATGTAAATTATATCTTTGCATGGGAAATGAATACTAAGTGTGCAGGTACATAATTCCTTGAAGGTGCCATCACAGGTAGGTAACGTGGTCAAGAGGCCTTTTGATACATTGGCCTTCATCAGTCAGCGCATTGAGTGTATAAGATGAAGGGTCTCGACCCGAAACGTTACCCATTCCTTCTCTCCAGAGATGCTGCCTGTCCCGCTGAGTTACTCCGACATTTTGTGTCTACCTTCGATTTAAACCGGCATCTGCACTTCTTTCTTACACATTGAGTGTATAAGTTGGGAGGTTATGTTACAGTTGCACAAGACGTTGGTGAAGCCACATTGGGAGTATTGTGTTCAGTTTTGGTCACTCTGTTATAGGAAGGTTGGCGTTATGCTGGGAAGAGTGCAGAGAAGACTTAAGAGGATGTTGCCAGGATATGAGGCCCTGAGCTAGTGGGAAAGGCTGGGCAGGCTAGGAATCGTAGGGGGCAGAGGAGTGCCATAAGGAATAATAGAATTAGGCCATTCGGCCCATGAAGTCTACTCCGTCATTCAATCTTGGCTGGTCTTTCTCTCCCTCCTTACCCCATTCTCCTGCCTTCTCCCCCAACCTTTGACACCTGTACTAACCAAGAATCTTTCCATCTCTGCCTTAAAAATATCCATTGACTTGGGCTCCACAGCCTGTGGCAAAGAATTCCACGGATTCACCACCCTCTGACTACAGAAATTTCTCTTCATCTCCTTCCTAAAAGAACGTCCTTTAATTCTGAGGCTATGACCCCTAGTCCGAGACTCTCCCACTAGTGGAAACATCCTCTCCACATCCACTCTCTCCAAGCTTTTCACTATTCTGCATGTTTCAATGAGGTCCCTTCTCATTCTTCTAAACTCCAACGAGTACAGGCCCAGTGCCGACAAACGCTCATCGTAGGTTAACCTACTCAATCGTGGGATCATTCTTGTGAACCTCCTCTGGACCCTCTCCAGAGTCAGCACATCCTTCCTCAGTCAGTCTGAAGAAGGGTCTCGACCCGAAACGTCCCCCTTTCCTTCTCTCCTGAGATGCTGCTTGACCCGCTGAGTTACTCCAGCATTTTGTGTCTACCTTCAATTTGAACCAGCATCTGCAGTTATTTTCCCACACATGGTGTCCAATATTGCTCACAATAAAGAGTAGTAATAGATCATGAGGAGAATAGTTGAGGTGAATGCACTTTTATGAGTCTTTTACCCAGTGTGGGCAAATCAAGAGCCAGAGAACATAGGTTTAAGGTCAGAGTGGAAAGATTTAATAGGAACCTGAGGGGCAACTTTTTCACACAAAGGGTGGTGGCTATATGGAACGAGCTGCCAGAGGAGGTAGTTGAGGCAGGTACTATAACAACATTTAGAAGACATATGGATAGGCACATGGATAGGAAAGGTTCAGAAGGATATGGGCCAAATGCAGGCAGGTGGGACTGGCATAGTTGGGGCATCTTGGTCGGCATGGGTAAGTTGGGCCGAAGGGCCTGTTTCCATGCTGAGTGACTCTATGGCTGCTGCAGCGCAAAGTGAATTTCCCACAGAATATTTGCTGCTTCAAAGGATCTGAATGAACAAAGTCATTCTTCCCTGAGCATTCTTATTTTCTCAGAGTTGTGCTACATACTAGTTGCCCTGACTTTATTCAGAGATAAACTCTATGTTGCAGTCTGCACGTAGCTGTAGATTTCAAGTGATAAACATAACATGGTTTAACAATAGACTTTTTTCTTCAGACACACCAGCACACAACATAATCTCTAACTCAGCTTTTCGTTTCTTTTTACATAGGAAACCTGAGAAAGGTGTGCAGTATCTGATTGAGCGTGGATTTGTTCCTGATACCCCTGTTGGTGTTGCCCACTTCCTCCTGCAGAGAAAAGGCCTCAGCAGACAGATGATTGGCGAGTTTTTGGGCAATCGCCAGAAACAATTCAACCGAGATGTACTTGAGTAAGTGTTGCACAAAGAATAGTGAGTTTTCCATGATTTAAAAATATCTGACTTCACAGGTTACTTTATGTTGGATGGTAAACTCAAGAAACAAGTAATTTTTGTTTGGCAGTTGGGAATAGAATCCTGACCATTACCTGGAAAACTTCCTTTGCTCTCAGGAAAACCTTTATGGATTCCATTCTGGATTTAAGACAGCTGTTTGTTTAATTTCTCAATCGAACAAAACACAGCAAACGATAGTTTTTCTTCAGTTGCATAATGAACTATGAGCCTTTGAGGATGCAATGGCAGATCTCCTTGAACCAATGCAGATGTGGCAATATAGGTACTACAAAAATGTTGTTATGTAGGGTTTTGAAGCTGATCATATTACCCCAGGTAGATTTTTAATTTTAAACACAAATGTTATTCATAATACAAAAATGTATACAAGTACAAAAGTAGATTTCCTAAGTTTGGGATGTATTGTCTCAGAAGCCCAGAAGCTTGCTTCATTGTGCTCTGTAGATGATACCCTTCTAACTCAGGCTGGAAGGAGTGGTTGCTTAAGTTACAGGTCAGTGGTTGTTTGCTAATGATTATTTTGTATGTAGGTTCATTCAAAATGGGAAAAAGATTGCTCGGATACTGCAGCAGTCTTTGATTACATGCAATAGGACATGGGCAACACTGAGGACAGGGTTGAAGGATGTTGTGGGTTGATGGAGAACAAATATTTATTGCAGCAGCCAAGATAATTGAGTTGCAGACCATGTTTTAATCAACTCAGCCAATTAATTTCTGGACCGAGATATTTGGCCTTGAAGAACTGCAAGCCTCTTCCTTCATGTGGTTATGACTTGTAAATGATGAGCTTTCTCCTCGATGCTCGTTGACCACTATTAATACGCTGAGTGCTTCTTGGCCAGTTACTCTGGAATTTTTCCGACGTTTGGATAAAATCTATATGGAGGTTTGGAGTTGAGTGATTCTTGCGGAACCCAACTGCACATTGGTGAACAGGTTATTTTTTAAGTGCTGCTTCAAAGCACTTTGTTTCATCATTGAGAGTTGGCTGATGCGGCTACAATTATCGGGGCTTGATGGTTGAGCTAAAATAACAGGATCTGAAATTGTGGTACTGTGTTGATTTTGCAAAAAAAGTGATACTTTTTTTTGATAAATCTTGAGTTTCTTAATGTTTTAATGTTTCTACTTCAATTGTCCTTTGAAAAGTTTGACCATTGTGTAGACAATACAAACATAACATCTGCACTATTGAGGCTTCTCCCCCCCCCATCTCAGCACTGAGGATCTCATCTCTTTATTTAATACCACTTGCTCTTCCATCCTGGATTCTGTTGCTCCTCTTAAAATGAAAAAGCCTAAGCCCAAAGGTTGGCATTGGCTCAATGACACCACCAGAGCCCTAAGAAGGGAGTGCAGAAAATCAGAACGGAGGTGGAAATGTGATAAGCCTCAAATTTCCTTCGAAATTCTGAAACAATCTTCTCAAATACCAGGAAGCAGTAAAGTCTGCGAGAGCACAATACTTTTCCGACCTTATTTCCCAAAACTCTCATAATTCCAAGGTCCTATTTAGCACTATTACCTCTGTCATATGTCCCGCCCCCAGTACCAGCTTAGTTGGGTCCCCTGCTAAGTGCGAAGAATTCTCTACATTTTTCACTAGCAAAGTTGAGAACATTAGAACGAATATTTCCCCTCCCACCCGTGACCTAGCTGTCTCACTGGTCTGTTCATCTAAATTGGACTGTTTCCAACTCTATCCTCCCTTGCAAAGCTTGTCTCCATTATGAACCTGCAACCTGCCCCCTTGACACTGTCCCCTCTGCCCTTCTGAAGGATGTCATTGCAATAGCCGGTCCCCGCATCCTCTCGATCATCATCAGTTCTCTGGCCACTGGCACTGTTCCAACCTGTTTCAAGCACGCGGTGGTCCAGCCCCTCCTGAAAAAACCTAACCTAGACCCCACCTTGCCTAGCAACTACAGACCTATTTCCAAACTACCATTCCTGTCAAAAGTCCTTGAAAAGGTAATTCTACATCAACTACTGCCTTACCTACACCAAAATACCATCCTGGAAAGTTTCCAGTCAGGTTTCAAGGCCCACCACAGCACAGAGTCTGCCTTGTTGAAGGTACACAACGACCTGCTTCTCGCCATCGACACCGGCGACTGTGCAATCTTGCTCCTTCTCGACCTCAGTGCAGCGTTCGATACAATGGACCTTATTGTATATAGTACACCATCCTTATTGACCATCTCCGGTACGGGGTTGGCGTTGATGGCACTGCCCTGAGCTGGTTCGTTTCCTACCTCAAAAATAAGAGTTTCTCCATCAACATAGCCAATTATTCCTCTTCCCCAGCTAGCCTCTCCTGCGGGGTTCCACAAGGCTCCATCCTAGGCCCCATTCTCTTCTCTCTGTACATGCTCCCCCTCGGCCAAATCATTCAAAGGCACTGCATTTCTTTCCACTGCTATGCGGATGACACACAGCTTTATCTCCCCCTGAAACCCAACAACTGGTCAAATTTAATCAGCCTCATGCACTGCCTTAAGGACACAAAATGTTGGATGGCACAGAACTTCCTCCAACTAAACGAGAGCAAGTCTGAGGTCATCCTATTCGGTCCCCCCGACTCCATCAAAACGATAGCAGGCAGCCTTGGAAGCCTATCCTCACTAGTCAAATCGCATGTCAAAACCTTGGCATGATATTTGACTCTGCATTAAAGTTTGACAAGCAAATCAACGCTGTGGTAAAAGCCAGCTTCTTCCAGCTTCGTACCATAGCTAAAATCAAACCCTTCCTCCAATTTGACGACCTTGAAAAAATCATCCATGCATTCATTTCCTCCCGCCTAGACTACTGCAACTCCCTATACACTGGGATCAGCCAATCATCCCTGCCCCTCCTGCAATTGGTCCCAAAACGCCGCAGCGAGACTCCTGACGGGTACCCGTAAAAGGGACCACATCACCCCAATTCTGGCCTCTCTCCCAGGACAGTGCAGAATCAACTTCAAGCTCCTCCTATTCACATACAAAGCCCTAAACGGGCTCTCCCCCCCCCCCCATATCAAAAATCTTCTAACCCACCACTCTATCTCCAGGTCCCTCAGGTCGGCCGACTTGGGGCTACTGACTATCCCGCGGTCTAGGCTTAAGCTCAGGGGTGACCGCGCTTTTGCGGTTGCAGCACCTAGACTGTGGAACAGCATCCCTCTCCCCATCAGAACTGCTCCCTCCATCGACTCCTTTAAGTCCAGGCTCAAAACCTATTTCTACTCCCTAGCGTTTGAGGCCCTCTGAGGGGGCGCTGTGAACTGTTTATGTATGTGCTGTGATGTTTGTGTGCCATTGTATGTTCTTTTTTAGTACCTGAACTGATGTACAGCACTTTGGTCAACGTGGATTGTTTTTAAATGTGCTATACAAATAAAATTGACTTGACTTGACTTGATAAAATACAAATTTTGCATTTGTTTGCTGCTTTCCAGTGACTCTTTTGCTGAAATGCTATGGTGAATCCAATTTAGCGCACTGCTATTGAGAATTAAAAAAAATAATTATCCTGAGTATTAAAGATGTGCAAGTCACATGTGTATTATAATGATTTAAAGCTATTATTTTCCTAAACTCAATGCCAAAGAAAGCTCTCAACTGAATCCTATCTCTGAGACAAATATAATTAGATATCATTATTAATAGCCTACTGAAGTTGTCATGAGCTCTCTTGCAACTTCCACTTCCTGATCCTGTATAGATAACATTAGACAACAAAAGATCTAAATGCTACTAATCTGGTTTATTTAAAATATACTCCCCATCTCTGTGTCTTTCCTAGCTCTTGGCCTGACTGTTTCAGTGTTTCCTGCGTAATAGCCACACAGAGGAAACAGTCCTTTAGTCAGAGGGAGATTTTGGCAAGGGTAACCAATAGTTTTGCCACTCTTTTCCCTTTTGGTGAAAAATGAGTGGCTTTGGCAAATCAAAGGAAAAAGAATAATGGAGAAGCAAAATCTCACAGATGCTTCCGCCATCATTTAAATCAATAGCATTGATTATTCCTAATATCATAAATGCTAAACAATTGTAGCGATCTTCCAAAGTCATTTTACAATTTATAACTTTATTACAAATTGTTTTATAATATAAAATGTATTATAAGATCTTCATTCTTTATGAAAGTCTTTGTTGCATTATAAATACCACAATATATATATATTTTAAATATCATGGTATGATTTTTATTTCAGCTGTGTTGTTGATGAGATGGATTTTTCTGGAATGGAATTGGATGAAGCACTCAGAAAGTTTCAGGCACACATTCGGGTCCAAGGCGAAGCTCAGAAAGTAGAACGTCTGATTGAGGCTTTCAGGTACACAATTCGCAAATGATGGGCGTCATTGTAGGGCTTTGGTCCTGTATGACTCTCTGAGGGCTAAACTGTTGTCATGAGGCAAGGTGTTCTGAAAGAATCTGCCATTGGCACAAGGAACTTTATAAATCATTTTTAAAAAATGTTTTGGGAAGGTAATTCATTCTGGTTTAACTTTTTAATGATTTCTAAGAAATTGTATGTATTTACGAAGGTTACTTTTTTAAATAAAAGGGCGATCACGGTGGCGCAGCGGTAGAGTTGCTGCCTTACAGCGAATGCAGCGCCGGAGACCCAGATTCGATCCTGACTACGGGTGCTGTCTGTACGGAGTTTGTACATTCTCCCTGTGATCTGCATGGGTTTTCTCCGAGATCTTTGGTTTCCTCCCACACTCCAAAGACGTACCGGTTTGTAGGGTTAATAGGCTTGGTAAATGTTTTTTTTTAATTGTCCCTCGTGTGTGTAGGACAGTGTTAATGTGCGGGGATCGCTGGTCGGCGCGGACCTGGTGGGCTGAAGGACCTGTTTCCACGCTGTATCTCTAAACTTAAACCTAAATATTTCTTTAAAAATATAAAGGTGGTTCACATCCTGACACAGAGCAAAGCTGTTCCTTGGGTTCAGCCTTGCCATCTATGAGGAGCTGTTTGGTGCATTGCAGAGGGTGGACTCGCTGAGGCCACGTAATGCTTACAGAATCCAGAGGCCCAGCAAGCTTCCAACCCTATATCTGCTCCAATTAAGGATGAGTATGTGGACAATATGGCTGTCATTCCAAGCAACATTTCCCCCAAAGTATCTAGAAAGATTATTTTACCCTCCCCAAAAGTTCCCTGCAACATAAATTAACAATGGAGCTTTAAGCTGTGTTGTGTTTTGTTTCATTACTAAGTGCAAGTATTCCTCAATAGAATTATGGCACAGCTATACAGATACAGTATATCACAGAGCTGGTGATGTCCAGTTTATCCAAATAAATCAAGATTTAATATTAAAATTCTGGTGGTGTTCAGATAATTTCAGATTTATACTTAATCTCTTGAATTATTATTTATTAATATGATCAAACTATTTCACATGAAAAAATAATGAACATTTCCTTCTTCATATGTTCATTAATGTGTCTACTAATAATTCAGCTTCAGAGACCTTTATTTAATTGCTGCATATTTAAATTCCAGTGGGATATTTATATTCTGTGATGGTGAAGAGGGTCATTTAATATTTCCTTTCATCATTGTGAAGAGCCTTGTAAATTTAGATCAATTGAATTTGATCAAAATCAGTTGTGCTACTGTTATCGTGAAAGTGAAGACCTTGCAGCTCATCAGGTTATGTAATGTACAGGCTACCCTCACTATTATGAACCTCTTTATAACAGATTTCGTTTTTCGCGGAGAAAATTTGTTGTAACCAAGGCGTCCGTTCACATCGGGAACAAAGGACCGAGTTTGTTGTTTCACAGAGTGACCACTAGGTGGTTTGAGGGAACCTTGCCTCAGTCTGTGTTTAAACTTTTCTGATTATTGTGTGACTTAGTGTATGTTTATTGGCTGTTTTTCCAATACTGTACATATTTACTGTACCATATTTACTCGGTTATAACGCACATTCAGCAATAACGCCCATAATTCTCCCCCACCCCTCCACCGTGGTCCATTATAACAAGGATTATATATATCTATTACATTTGTAAAGTCTGGTTCCTGGTGGAGCTACAGTTAGATGTACTCTGGACAAAAGCGGGATGTACTGCAGGAAATTAATGTAGTCGAGGAAATACCAAAGGACATTCTCTGACATATAACATTCTATGACTGTCTGCTATTCATATGCAAAAGATCATTGCAAAATGCAATCTGTCTCTCCCTCCAGAAACCAGAAATTAATCTGATTTTTGTTTAGTGGGTAAACTGGCATAAGGAGCTGACAGTTGAATCTTGTATTCAGCATTGTTGCCAATAATGTGTCCTCCTGACCTATTCGACACTTAAAGCAGAGTTTTCTGTAAATTCGCTTTGTACTTTTATAATGATGCCATTCTCTTTCATGATTTTAGTCCATTTTCTTTGGCCCTGTGTGTCTGGAGTAAAGAAGACTTACTTTGTTTCCATTTTATGTTGTGACTATGAAGTTTACTTGAGTACTTTCAACCTTTGTTTCTCCATTGCAGTGATGGCCAATACACTTCCTTTGTTGCAGAGACGAATGCTTTCCAATACCTTGTCCACAATAGCTTGAAAAAATATTTTACCCCATGTTGTAGTTTTGGGTGTACACCTAGGCATTGTTATCAGTATTATTCATCAAGCATTGTTGATCTCCTTGTTTAAATTGAGCTGACTGTATGTGTAGGATAATTCAAGTTTACTGAAATGTTTTGCACCTACCAATTTCACACAAGAAGGGCCAAGGATACTGTTTGCCATCTGGTGCTTTGCTCCAGATTCAAGAATAGCTGCTTCCCCGCTATTTCCAGATTTGAACGGTGCTCTCATATACGAGGGATAAACTTCCCAGTCTTCCACCTGATTGTGGTCCTGGCATGTTTTTATCTGCACTATCTTCTGAGCTCTAACTCTTCATTCTGCACTCTGTTTTCTCTTTTGCACTACCTGTTGCACTCGCTTATAATATGATTTGCCTGGATAATACGCAAAACTATATCACTATATTTCACTATATCTCAGTACATGTGACAATAATATACCAATGCCAATAGTAGTCTGGTCATCACCACTGAGACAGATGGTGTTGTTTGACCTGGAAGCCACTTCAATGACTGTTGTCCAGTCACTCTGCTGTATTTTCATCTGCATCACATATTGAGCTTCTGAAGTTCAACCTTTATCTTTGTGTTGAAATCTCAGGGAACAAGACAAGGCCTGCAATGTTTCAGTTTGGTATCTTGTCAAATGTGAATTTGGCCTTGTATCTCTCGTACAACTGAGAATCTTTTAAAGGCCTGGATACACTAAATAAAATTGAAACATTTTTCATCAGTCATTTCAATCTACCTTTGACTGTATGTAAGAAAATAACTGCAGAAACCTGACCAACCTGATCTCCCGGTGGCTGAGCACTTCAACTCCGCCTCCCACTCCCAGTCTGACCTTTCTGTCATGGGCCTCCTCCAGTGCCATAGTGAGGCCCACCGGAAATTGGAGGAACAGCACCTCATATTTCGCTTGGGTAGCTTGCAGCCTAGCGGTATGAACATTGACTTCTCCAACTTTAGATAGTTCCTCTGTCCCTCTCTTCCCCCCCCCCCTCCCCTTCCCAGTTCTCCCTCTAACTTCCTGTCTCCACCTATATCCTTCCTTTGTCCCGCCCCCCTGACATCAGTCTAAAGAAGGGTCTCGACCCGAAACGTCACCCATTCTTTCTCTCCTGAGATGCTGCCTGACCTGCTGAGTTACTCCAGCATTTTGTGAATAAATACCTACCTTTGACTGTATAATCAGCCACAATTATTGGTTGTTGAGCATTTACATGAAAATATGCATTCAATTCTCCCCCCCACACTATCATCTGAATACATACATGGAATCATTTGTGATTTGCTCATGCAATCTTGTTTAATTTCGAAACATTTTTTTTCCCCAACTATAACATTGTCAATGCTCAGATCAAAGTGTTGGCAATCTATTGTCATAGTTGTTTTGAAATCACCACTCTTGTTCTTAATGTCATCATTCATCATAGAACATAGAAAAGTACAGCCCAGGAACAGGTCCTTCGGCCCACAATGTCTGTGCTGAACCCAATGCCAAGATAAACATCTCATCTGCCTAGATACGATCTGGGAAAAAGGTTCTGACTGTTTACCCTATCTATGCCTCTCATAATTTTATACACTTCTATCAAGATCCCCTCAACCTCTGGCATTCTAACGAAAACAATCCAAGTTTTTCCAACATCTACTTGTAGTAATACCCCCTAATCCTGGCAGAATGCTGGGAAATCTCTTCAGCATCCTCACCAAAGTCTCCATTTCCTTCCTGCAATGGGATGACTGGAACTACATGCAATACTCTAAATGTGACCTAACCAAAGTCTTATAGGGATACATCATGACTTCCTGACTCTTCTACTCAATGCCCAGTTGTGCATAGGACTACCCCGATGTGATTGTTTATGAGATTTACAGCATTATTGTTGGGATATCTATGGGCTGTTGGTATCTGCAATTATACATTGGCGAGTTTGGCCTAGAAATCAGGCTTTAGATATTTTTAGTCAATAGAATCCTTTTAAAAATAAGTCACAAAATCGGAATATCTTTGATTTAAGAAGTTATTAATGTGGGTTACTTCTTTTGACCTGTGCAATTCACAGATCAGCTACTTGATAGACGAGTAATGAATGCTGATCGGAAGTGAATCAGCATTTTTAAAGAGCTCGTTGCATTGCGGTTACAAGCATAGGGTAATGTGAGAGGGTACCATCACCTCCCTATCCAACCATGGAGAGCTCATTGCATTGCGGTTACAAGCATAGGGTAATGTGAGAGGGTGTCATCACCTCCCCATCCAACCATGGGGGGGTCCATTATTGCAGGTGGGCCAAAACCCTGCAATTGGCAGCAGCCATTAAATTGACATGGAACCCTTGTTCTTTACCAAGCCCAGGCACCACTGACATTTTTTTCATCTAATAAGAATTTCAGGGGACGACCTTTTTGAACATAAAAATAATGACCCGATGCAGACATTATAAATCAAATGCAGTTTATTGAAAGTAGTATAATCATTAATATGAGTTAATTTATTTTGATCCAACTGTCATTTATGATTCAAAGCAAGCTTTATATATTGATACATTATCACATAGAGGAAGTATGAATGGCACGTTAAACATGCTATTGGGTGAAAGAATGCTTGAAATGCCCTATCCAATATCCCATGGGTCTCAGATCTAATGAAGATTACTTCAGGCTTTCTTGGATACTTATATCTGTGCTGGTATATTAATGTTTTTAGAAACCAGCAGTGATTTTACATGGCTGGCCAATGTGAGATTCTGAGAATGTTGCTTTTCCTAAACATACTTCGAGTCATACAGCATGGAAACTGGCCCTTCAGTCCAACTTGCCCATACCAACCAAAAAGCCCTATCTACACTCGTCTCATCTGCCTGCCTTTGGCCAATATCCTAAACCTTTCCAATCCATATTCTTGTCCAATATTGTGATAGTATCTGCCTCAACTACCTCCTCTGGCAGCTTTTTTTCCATATACCCAAAACTCTTTGTGTGAAAAAGTTGCCCCTCGGTTTCCAATTAAATCTTTCCCTGCAGCCCTTAAACCTATGCCTTCTGGTTCTTGATTTCCCTACTCTGGGTAAAAGGCTTTGTGCATTCACCCTACCTATTCCTCTCATGCAACACTTTTTTTGACATTACACAGATGAACTTTATCCTGATGTGTATTAAACAGATGATTACTTGCAATAATTAGTTCACTCTCTGCTGTATCTTATGTCATGGTAATTTCATAATATCAACTGTTCTGTCTTCAATCCTTCTATTGCAGCCAACGTTACTGTATCTGTAATTCTGGGGTAGTGCGGCTGTTCCGAAACCCTGATACAATCTTTATCCTTGCCTTCGCAATAATTTTGCTGAACACAGACATGTACAGCCCAAATGTGAAACCAGAACGCAAAATGAAACTGGAGGACTTTGTCAAGAACTTAAGAGGTTAGTGGCACTGAGATGTCTTTGTTTCAATTCGTACTTTCTTGAACTGGCCACATTAGTTTATTTTTTGAAATTAAGTTAATCCATTACTCTATGGAATCTTCCTGTTAAATTCAAGGATGGTCATGATTAAATGAATGTGAAGTCTTGCCATCCATTCGGCATTTAAAAATCATTAATTTCAAAGTTACTTAAATAATATGCAAATTCATTTTATTGAAGGATAAAATACATGTGAATTAAATAATGAAGCTTTGGTTCAGTTCTTGTCGGTGGAATCAAAAACACGATTAAGAGCAGAGCACCCTTTTAAATATTTGTTTTAATGTAGCTTTTGCTAGTCTGTAGCTGACTGCTGCAATTAATGTTGTTAAATATATTCTCATTGCCCAGCAGCAGAATTGTAAATCAATTTTTACAGAGGTGTATCATCCTGTCACTGAGGGTAATTAATTAATTTAGCAGCATGAATGCATATTCTCATCTTTTAGATCCAATTTAAAAGAACATCATGAAAGTAATTTGAAAGCATATAGCTATCAGCACAATGGATACAAATGGAGAAAAAGCATTGAGAGTATTGAAATTAAAATTGCATTGTCCTTGCTTTCTGTGTCATGTAGTCTCCTGATTTTTTTTAATAGGTTTTGTAATCTCTTACTTTCACAGTAGTCTGTTTGAAATTTTATTGTTCCGCACCTGGTAATGCAAACCTCAGTCTTACAGATGAGTAGATTTCAGCGTAAAGAATATGGGAAAGGGGAATTTGAGAATTGTGAAATTCGGGAACAGGGGATTACATATCCTGTAAGGATTGTGAGTTACAGAAGAATTAAGAGAGGGGAAACCAGGAAATAATCAAACTTGTTTGGGAAAAACTAACCAATAACAGTGATTGCATGTCTTGAAGGTTTTCAACTGATCAAAAAGACCCAGAATGAATTAGTACTAGGCAGGTTCAGTCTAACGAACAATTATTTTAACTTGGGTACTAAAAATAGTGGATGGAGTGGTATCTATCAACGTCAGCTATATGAATTTCCAAAAGGGAGAAAATTAAAAATTATGAAATTAAAGGCATATCAGAGAGAGGGGGGGGGAGAGACTTGCATTTATATTGCTCTTTTCAATACCTCAAGAAATCCCGGGATTCTGCACAGCTAATGAAATAGTTTCTAAAGTGTGTGAAAAGCACAGCAATCAAATTGCTCTCAACAAGTTTGTAACATTGACAGGATGGCATCTACATTTTTACGCATATGTCTGTGGAGAGGGTCTTGAACATATGTGTAGGAAGGAACTCCAGATGCTGGTTTAAACAGAAGGTAGACACAAAATGCTGGAGTAACTCAGTGGGACAGGCAGCATCTCTGGAGAGAAGGAATGGGTGACATTTTGGGTCGAGACCCTTCTTCAGACTGAGAGTCAAGGGAGGGGGAGATACAGAGATATGGAAGGGTAAGGTGTGAGAACGAGATATCAAAGGGGGTGGAGATCAAGGAAAATGTAGAATAGATCATTGTTAGCTCGGAGTAGGTAACAACAAAGCAGATAGAGATAAAATGTAATCGGGGACAGTCAGACTGGTCAGAGAACTGGGAAGGGGGAGGGATTGAGAGAGAGGGAAAGCAAGGGTTACTTGAAGTTAAAGCAGTCAATATTCATACTGCTGGGATGTAAGCTGCCCATGCGAAATATGAGGTACTGTTCCTCTAATTTGCGTTGGGCCTCACTCTGACAATGAAAGAGGCCCAGGAAGAAAGGGCAGTGTGGGAATTGGAGGGGGTGTTAAAGTGTTTAGCAACTGGGAGATCAGGTAGGTTTAGGCAGACTGAGCGGAGGTGTTCATTGAAACGATCGCTGGGTCTGCACAGTCCCCTCTGCTGACTCTCAGTCTGAATTTAATAAAATAAGATAATGGATTGACGTAGCAGTGAGGAAATGGAACTATGGTGATCAGGTAAAAACAGAAGTAATAAAAGAAGGGAGAAAACATCCAGCTAATAGAAAAGTTACAGAGTGTATGTGGACCATCAAGACCCTTGACATGGTAGGCTGCTCTGGAAGGTTAAACTGCCTGGGATCCAGTGAGGATACAAGATACTGGGTAACTGGATACACAATTGGCTTTATGATAGGAAACAGAGGGTGGTGGCGGAAGGTTGTTTTTTGAACTGGAGAATTGTGACTAATGGTGTGCCTCAGGTGTGGGTGTTCTGTACAATGATAATGTACAAGGCATGGTTAGTACATTTGCAGATTGGCACTAAAGTAGGTGATACAGTAGACAGTGAAGAATTGCAACAGGATCTTGATCAGCTGGGCATGTGGTCCAAGGTACATATGGAGTTTAATTCAGTTAAGTATGAGTTGTTGCATTTTGGGAAGCCAAACCAAGACAGGACCTTCACAGTGAATGGTTGGACCCTGGGAAATGATGTAGATGAGAGGGACTCAGGAGTACAGGTGCTCCTCAACATCTGATGGGGTTACGTTCCGAGAAACCCATCGCAAACCGAAAATATCGTACGTCAAAATGCATTTAATACACCTGATCACGTGGCCGGAAGTGAGCTGCGGCTCGCTACAGGTCGCTGCCGTTTGCACCATCGCAGGTCGAAGCATCGTAATTCGGGGAGCACCTGTACATAGTTCCATGAAGATGGTGGTGCTAGTAAGTAGGGTGGTGATGAGGGTTTTGGTATGCTGGCCTTCACCAGACTGGAATTTTAGTAAAGAGGTTGGAATCTTATGGTACAGTTGTACAAGACATGGATGAGTTTTGCTCGTCTTGTTATAGAACAGATGCCATCAAACTGGAAACAGTGCAGAGACGATTTACGAGGATGTTGCCAGGACTCGAGGGCCTCAGCTATAGGGAGAGAGAGGTTGGGCAGGTTCGGACTTTATGCTTAGTGTGCAGGAGGCTGAGTGATGACCTGTTTCAAATTATGAGGGGAATCGATAGGAAAATGCAGTTTGTACTTCTGGGTGGGGGGAATGGAGAGGGCAAAGCTTTAACATGAAATGAGGAAGGGAAGGAACCTGAGAAGCAACTCTTTCACAGAGAGGATGGTGAGATGTATGGGAAAAAACTGCCAGAGAAAATAGCTAAGGCTGTCCAATAACAACATTTAACAGACTTTGGGAGGTACAAGGATAGGTATGATTTAGAGGGGCATGGGCCAAATGCATGAAAATGGGACTTGCTCTGATGGAGTATCTTGCTCGGTGTGGATGATTTGGGCTGAAGGACCTGTTTCCCTGCTGCATGACTCAATGACACTAACAACGTAAGTCCAGATTTGATCTTTGTGGAATACCATTCGTCAGAGACCCCTAATCAGAATAAACACTTCCACTACCACGTTTGGCCAATACAGCCAAGCCAATTGTGTATGTAATCTACCAAGCTGTATTGGCCAAACGTGGTAGTGGAGGAGTGTTATTCTGATTAGGGGTCTCTGACGAATGGAATTCCACAAAGATCAAATCTGGACTTACGTTGTTAGTGTCATAGTCTTCCAGATCAGCCTTCCAAGAGAAACCCTGATGAAGGCTTTACTAAAGTCCTTGTAGACAACATAAAGTTCCCTGGCCTCAACAATCATTTTCATCACCTCCATGAAAAAAAACACTCATTTTCGTAAAGCAAAAGAGAACCAAGAAGCCACATCTGATGCCCCTACCTCCTGAGGAGATGGAGGAATTCGGCATGTCTTCAATGATTCTTCCAATTTCTACAAATGCACCATAGAAAGTATATTTCTAGGTTGCATCATAATGTGGTTTGGGAACAGCTCTGTCTAAGACTGCAAGAAATTGAGGAGTTGTGGATGTGTCCCAGTCCATCACAGAGTCCATACTTCCCACCATTTACTCCATCTATACCTCACGCTGCCTTGGAAAAGCAGCCAGCATAATCAAAGACTCGTCCCACCCCGGTCATCCCACCCTCTCCCTGCACCTGTCCGGCAGAAGGTACAGGAGCTTGAAAGCATGGACGATGAGACTCAGGAACAGCTTTTTCCCCTCTGTTATCAGGCTTCTGAATGGTTCTTCCATAACCTGGTGTATTGTATGATTTACCATTACCCCAGTGTGAACATTGGACTTTGTCAATAGAACTAATGTGTTACAGTACTGAGAACTATATTCTTCACTCTGTATCTTCCCCTTTGCTTTACCTTTTTTGTACGAGTTTAGCTTGATTGTATTTATGTATAGCATATCTGATCTGCTTGGATAGCATGTAAAACAAAGCTTTTCCCCGTACCTATGTACACATGACAATAATTAGCTTAACCTCCCTCAAAGAAAGCCATGTCAACTATCCCTGATGGATCAATGCTTTTCCAGATGCATGTAAATCCTATCCTGAAAACTATTCTCCAATAACTCCTCTGCCACTGATGTAACTCTATAAATATCCTTGTTTGTCCAATTGCCCTTCTTAAACAAAGGATCAAGATTGGCCATTCCCTAGTCCTTTGAGAGTTTGCCTGGGGCTAAAGAAGCTGCAAAAATGTGTCAGGGTCCCAGCAATCTCCTCTCTTGCCTCTCTCAATAACCATGGATAGATACCATAAAGCCCTTGGTATTTATGAAGAAGACTAATTTTTTCAAGAGAACCAACATATTTGCCTCCTTAAAATCAATTTGCCCTAGAATATAAGAGTACCAATCCCTGATCTCACTATCCTCCATGTCTCCTTGGTAAAACTCGTTGTCCTTGAGTAGTCCAACTCTCTCCCTACATGAACTCCTTGTTTTTAATATATGTATTAAATTAATATATAATGTATGTATTAAATTTATCTTCGTATTAAATTATTTAAGATTCTCTTTAATCGTACTTGCGACGGACATTTCATGGTTCCTTTTAGCCCTCTTGATTCCCTGTTGTAAGTTCTTTCCTGCTTCCTTTATATTCCTTCAAGGCCCTTCCTAAACTTTATAAAAGCTTCCATTTCCTTTCTGACTAAATTTGCAACATCTCTCGTCATCTAAGGTTGCTAAACTTTGCCGTCCTTGACTTTCTTTCTCACAGGAACATGTTATTCCTGAATTCTGACCAAACTGGCTTTTAAACAACTCCCACACATCCAATGTGGACTTTCCCAATATCACCCCTTTCAAATCAACTCTCCCCAGCTCCTGTGTAATACCGTTGTAATTTAGCACCTTCTCTCAAATTCCATGGCTTATCCATGACTATCTGAAAACTTATGGCATTATGAAATGTTCTCCCACTGAAATTCCAATCACCCGGTCAGGCTCATTCATAACCAGGTCTGATGTGGTCTCTTTCCTGGACAGATTATCTACAAATTGTGTCAAGAAACCCTCCTTAATGCACCTAGCAAATTCCGTCCCATCTAAGTCTCGGGCACTCAGGGAGTCCCCACTACAACTAGCCTGTTGCTTTTACTCTTTCCATAATCTGCCTGCATATCTATTCTGAAAAAGGGTCTCAACCAAAACTTCACCAATTCCTTTTCTCCAGAGATGCTGCCAAATCTGCTGAGTTACTCCAGCATTTTGTGCCTAATTATTCTTCTATCATCCTGCTGGTTATTGGAAGGACTCTCGTTAACCCCAATGCAGTGATAGCACATTTCGGCGGAATTTACCGAAGCCCGCACTTTATACTTTTCCAAGCTGTGTCTCTAAACTAAAATGGTCAGCCCGAGGAGATTGTGTTAGTTATCCTGAAGGTCAGATCCTTACTATCCCTCCACTCACCAGATGCAGAGGCAGAACAGTGACTTGGTAGAGAGTGCTCAGCTCCTGAGTTCAACATTAAGCTGGGACTTCATTTAAAAGGAGCTGCTAATCCTGTGGTAAAAGGCTAATGCTTTACTCATTTTACTTGAAAACATTAATGAATAATTAAATATATTAAAATGTGCTTTTCATTGGTTTTTATATTTTTATTTTTCAAAAGATTTTATTCTATTTGAATAGCTTCTGATAATTCTCCTCATTTAAAAATCATTGAAAAGCTTTAGACAGCAGATGAGATGTCAAAGGTTATCAAGACATTAAGGGGATGGAGCCACAAGACTGGTTACTGAAGGACAACATGCAGTACAGTGCCCTCACCACTGGGTACAGAGAGGGTCAGCTCAATTGATGTCCATATTTGAAGGTAAACTTGACTTAGCAGGGACTACAGACAAGGTCTGGGCAGCAAGCCTATCAAGGATGGTCTGATGGAAAGAGTGACATGTTTCCTCTTGCTAAAGCCATCTATGGTACACTCAATTACTAACTTTTTTAATGCAGATAAAATGTAGAGTTTTTGCATATACCTGGAGCAAAATGAGTAGTTTCTGAACCACTTTACAATTTTATTGTGCATAAAGCTGCAACAGTAAATTCTGGTCTCTATGAGATGCTGTTGCTTTTGCAGTGAGGAAGAGCTGGGAGATGTGTGTAAAATAAAGACAAAACATAAGAGATTTATCTGCATTTTGGAATTAACAAGACACTAAAGAAGATTGCTGTATTTTGCAGGTGTGGATGATGGAGAAGACATCCCTCGAGAGACACTAATGGGAATTTACGAACGAATCCGCAAAAGGGAATTGAAGACAAATGAGGATCATGTGTCCCAAGTTCAGAAGGTCGAGAAATTGATTGTGGGGAAGAAACCAGTAAGATCTTATGTCTTAAAATTGTGAAGTACATAATGATGCCTTGATTCATTGTGAATATAGTAACTATTTCAAATGTAACCACTCAAAAGATAGACAATAGACAAGAGGTGCAGGAGGAGGCCATTCGGCCTTTCGAGCCAGCACCACCATTCAATGTGATCATGGCTGATCATTCTCAATCAGTACCCCGTTCCTGCCTTCTCCCCATACCCCCTGACTCCGCTATCCTTAAGAGCTCTATCTAGATTTTTGCAGTACAATGCATACTTGTTAACTCAGTAGTACAAAAATATTCTGATTGGATCAGTCCATTGACAGGAATTAATCTATTTCTGAAAATATTTTTTTTGTGAAAGACAATTAACTATTTGAATTGAAAATTGTGACTGCATTGCTAAAAAAAAAATTAATAGTACCTGTACAAGAGGAACCGTTTACTGCTGAACTGGAGGGGTACAATGCAGGGAGGTTCGCCAGTGCCACTTGGGAGGGTATAAACTAGCGTGGACGCAGGGTAGAAGGTCAGCAAATGGAAGAGAACTGATGGAAAGGTAGAGGTTGAGACTGTACGTCTCAAAGGAAGGGCGACAGGGAGAGAGAGGTTAAGGAATATGGTGAAACTGATATGCTGTGTTTATTTCAATGCAAGGAGTAATATGGGTAAAGCAGATGAATGTAGAGCCTGAATCAGTGTTTGGAACGATGAGGTTGTGGCCATTATGGAGATTTGTTTGCAAGAGGGACTGTATTGGCAGCTCGGTAAAAGAGGTGGAGGAGTTGCTCTACTAATCAGGAAGAATGTCACAGCATCACTTAGAGAAGATATACTGGAGGTTCCGTCCAGTGTAGTGATATGGTTAGAATTCAAAAATAAGGAAGGTGCAATCACTTTAATGGGATTGTCCTATAAGCCTCCCAATTGTCAATAGGAGAGAGAGGAACAGATACATAGACACATTACAGAAAGATGCAAAAGCAATTGGGTTGTTGTATTGGGCAACTTTAACATCTCCAATATTTTTTGGGAGTTACTGAGTGCAAAAGCTGAGATGAGGCAGAATTTCTTAGGGCGAATCCAAGAGGCTTTCCTAAACAGTGTATGGATAGTCCAACTCGAGGAGGAACCATAGTGGATCTTGTATTGGGGCCTGGCCAGATGACTGGTGCTTCACTGGAAAAGCATTTTGGGGATAGTGATCACAACTCCATAAATGTTTTGAATAGGGATAAGACTGGATCTTGCGGGAACTAATTGGAGTAAGGTAGTTTACCACATTATTAGACAGGAGCGAAGGAGAGTAAATTGTTATTGGGTAAGTTCTCATCTGGCACATGAGAGTTATTTAAAAACTAGTTGATCAAAGTTCAGGCTTGTTCCAGTAAGGAAGAAAAAAGGGTGGTAAGGTAAGGGAACCTTGGATGACCAAAGAAGTTGGAAAATTGGTCAAAAAGAAAAACTAAGGTTTAAAGATAAAAATGGACATGCCCTTAGAGGAATATAAACCTAGCTGATTCCTTTATTCTAGATATAGTTATTATCTTGCTGTTTCTTGAAAGTCGATGTCAAAGTCAACATGTTATCTTGCACCAGGGCATATTTGGTATATATAGCTTTGTATTTGGTAGGCCAAATCTTATTAACTTGATCAAGTTTTTTGAGGAGGCGGAAGATCAGCTACAGAAATGTGTGGAGAAATGGCACATGGAGTTTAATCCAAGCATATAACCATATCACCATATAACAACTACAGCACGGAAACAGGCCCGTTCGGCCCTACCAGTCCACGCCGACCACTCTCTCTGACCTAGTCTCATCTACCTGCTCTCAGACCATAACCCTCCAATCCCCTCTCATCCATATACCTATCCAATTTACTCTTAAATAATAAAATCGAGCCTGCCTCCACCACTTCCACCGGAAGCCCATTCCATACAGCCACCACCCTCTGAGTAAAGAAATTACCCCTCATGTTACCCCTAAACTTTTGTCCCTCAATTCTAAAGTTATGTCCCCTTGTTGGAATCTTCCCCACTCTCAAGGGGAAAAGCCTACCCACATCAACTCTGTCCGTCCCTCTTAAAATTTTTAAAACCTCTATCAAGTCCCCCCTCAACCTTCTACGCTCCAAAGAATAAAGACCCAACCTGTTCAACCTCTCTCTGTAGCTTAAGTGCTGAAACCCAGGCAACATTCTAGTAAATCTCCTCTGTACCCTCTCCATTTTGTCGACATCCTTCCTATAATTTGGCGACCAGAACTACACACCATACTCCAGATTCGGCCTCACCAATGCCCTGTACAATTTTAACATTACATCCCAACTTCTATATTCGATGCTCTGATTTATAAAGGCAAGCATACCAAACGCCTTCTTCACCACCCTATCCACATGAGATTCCACCTTCAGGGAACAATGCACAGTTATTCCCAGATCCCTCTGTTCCACTGCATTCCTCAATTCCCTACCATTTACCCTGTACGTCCTATTTTGATTTGGCCTACCAAAATGCAGCACCTCACACTTATCAGCATTAAACTCCATCTGCCATCTTTCAGCCCACCCTTCCAAAAGGCCCAAGTCTCTCTGTAGACTTTGAAACTCTACTTCATTATTAACTACACCACCTATCTTAGTATCATCTGCATATTTACTAATCCAATTTGCCACACCATCATCCAGATCATTAATGTAAATGACAAACAACAGTGGACCCAACACAGATCCTTGGGGTACTCCACTAGACACTGGCCTCCAACCTGACATACAGTTGTCAATCATTACCCTCTGGTATCTCCCATTCAGCCATTGTTGAATCCATCTTGCAACCTCACTATTAATACCCAACGATTTAACCTTCTTAATCAACCTACCATGTGGAACCTTGTCAAATGCCTTACTAAAGTCCATATAGACAACATCCACAGCCTTGCCCTTATCAATTTCCCTGGTAACCTCTTCAAAAAATTCAAGAAGATTAGTCAAACATGACCTTCCAGGCACAAATCCATGTTGACTGTTTCTAATCAGGCCTTGTTTATCCATATAATTATATATATTGTCCCTAAGTATCTTTTCCATTAATTTTCCCACCACAGACGTCAAACTAACAGGTCTATAATTGCTAGGTTTACTTTTAGAACCTTTTTTAAACAAAGGCACAACATGCGCAATGCGCCAATCTTCCGGCACCATCCCCGTTTCTAATGACGTTTGAAATATTTCCGTCATAGCCCCTGCTATTTCTGCACTAACTTCCCTCAATGTCCTAGGGAATATCCTATCAGGACCTGGAGACTTATCCACTTTTATATTTTTCAAAGGTGTCCGTACCTCCTCTTCTTTAATCCTCATAATTTCCATCACTACTCTACTTGTTTCGCTTACCTCACATAATTCAATATCCTTCTCCTCGGTGAATACCGAAGAAAAGAAATTGTTTAATATCTCCCCCATTTCTTCCGGCTCAGCACATAGCTGTCCACTCTGACTCTCTAATGGACCAATTTTATCCCTCGCTATCCTTTTGCTATTGACATATCTGTAGAACCCCTTGGGGTTTACTTTTACATTACTTGCCAAAGCAAGTGTGAGGTGTTGCACATTGAGAGGCCAAGCAAGTGTGAGGTGTTGCACATTGAGAGGTCGAATGGAAGAGGAAAATATATAATTGATAGCATGACTCTTAACGACATTGATGCACAAAGGATTTGGTATCATGCTCGGCACAGACATTGTGGGCCGAGGGGCATGTTCCTGTGCTGTACTATTCTATGTTCTCGATTGTAAATAGTACTCCTTGTAGAAAGAGTATGAAAATTGTAGAATAGTGGTTATGTCACTGGTACTCCAGGGAATCTATTCAAATGCAGATTCATAAATCTATTCATGGCAGATGAGGAATTTAAATTTATTCATCCAGATTTTTCTTTAAAATTGAAAAATGGTATTAAAAACAGTTATTATTAATAGTGGCTGCGGAGATTGTAGGCTGTCATAAAATTCTATCTGGTTAACTAAATTTCAAAGCTGTTTTTGTTTCCTTGTAATTAATCAGTCTAATCCAGGTTTCAATTACATTTTTTACTTAGTCATAGAGTCATAGAGTGATATAGTGTGGAAATCTTTGGCCCACGTTGCCCACACCAGCCAACATGTCCCAGCTACACTAGTCCCACCTGCCTGTGTTTGGTCCATATCCATCCAAACCTGTTCTATCCATGTACATCCCTAACTGTTTCTTAAATGGTGGAATAGTCCCTGCCTCAACTACCTCCTCTGGCAGCTTGTTCCTTACACCCACCACCCTTTGTGTGAAAAAGCTACCCCTCAGATTCCTATTAAATATTTTCCCCTTCGCCTTAAACCTATGTCCTCTGGTCCTTGATTCACCTACTCTGGGCAAGAGACTTTGTGCATCTACCCAATCTATTCCTCTCATGATTTTATACACCTCCATAAGATCACCCCTCATCCTCCTGCGCTCCAATGAATAGAGACCCAGCCTACTCAACCTCTCCCTAAAGCTCAGACCCTCGAGTCCTGGCAATATCCTCGTAAATCTTCTCTGTACCCTTTCCAGCTTGACAACATCTTTTTTATAACATGGTGCCCAGAACTGAACACAAGACTCTAAATGCAGTCTAACCAGCGTCTTATACAACAGCAACATGACTTCCCAACTTCTATACTCAATACTCTGACTGATGAAGGCCAATGTGGCAAAAGCCTTTTTGACCACTTTATCGACCTGTGACTCAGCCTTCAAGGAACCATGCACCTGCACTCCTAGACTCCTCTACTTTATAGCACTCCCCAGAGGCCAACCATTCACTGTGTATGTAGGTCCTGCCCATGTTAGACTTCCCAAAATGCAACACCTCACATTTCTCTGTATTAAATTCCATCAACCAACCATTCCTCAACCCACCTGGCCCATCGATCAAGATCCTGCTGCAATTTTTCACAACCATCTTCACTATCTGCAAAACCACCCACTTAAAATCCTCCTACCTTTAAATTTTCAGCTGCTAGTTATTTTCTGCCTGCCCAATCCAATTCTAATGAGGCAGCATGGTGGCGCAGCAATAGAGTTGCTGCCTTACAGCGCCAGAGACCCAGGTTCCATCCTGACTACTGGTGCAGTTTGTATGGAGTTTGTACGTTCTTCCTGTGAACATGTGGGTTTTCTCCGGGTGCTCTGGTTTCCTCCCACATTCAAAAGACGTGCAGGTTAGTAGATTAATTGGCTTCTGTAAATTGTCCTTAGTATGTAGGATAGAACTAGTATATGGATGATCATGGTCAGCGCAGACTCGGTAGACTATAGGGCCTGTTTCCATACTGTATCTTTAAACCAAACTCTAAACAATCTTGGAAAATCGCATGAGTTAGGCCTGGTCGCTATGGGCAGTTTTTAAGTTTCCTATACCCCCCTGTCCTGCCATTTTATCTCCTAGTGCAGAAAATAATAGTGATCAAAATATTACTTGTCTGAGCCAGAGGGGATGAAACACTTGATTCTGCATATAATGAATTTTGTTAACATACAATAATCCAAAAATATTGGCTGACATTTTATCCCTCTTTTTCTACTCTGGTTGATGGAAAGTAATAATGACATAAAAGATGAGAGTTCAGATGATCCAATTAAAAGACATAAAAATAATTCTGGAAGCTGTTGGGCAGTTACATTTGTATGAGTCATCACCTTAAGAAGAAATTTAACAGTTGGAAAAAACAAGAAATATTGTCCTGATATGCTTGGAATAATTTTAACAGATAAGCCTAGTTTTGCAATCAGTGCACTGATGTATGTCGCATGGAAAGGTTCTAATTTAGGGGCTAGTGGAATGAAGGGATATGGGGAGAAGGCAGGCACAGGTTACCGATTGTGGATGATCAGCCATGATCACAATAAATGGCGGTGCTGGCTCGAAGGGCCAAATGTCCTCCTCCTGCACCTATTTTCTATGTTTCTATGTTTAATTTCTGGAGGATTCATTTTACAGCACCATATTCACTCTGAAATCCAATATTTTTTCCAAAGTTTAATAAACTGTATATATCTTTCCCTATAGATTGGATCATTGCATCATGGACTTGGTTGTGTAAGTATTACTTTTCATTTCTATTGCTAACAGTTTGCATTTAAATGTCCCTACAATATATCGACAATCTTTATTTTAAAATACTGATTTTATTTTGAAGTCGACAAGAGCAACAATGAAAATCTACCTTGCATTCTGAAATTTTGATGAACATAATTCTAACTTCTATTAATGTTATGCATTGAGACATTATTGTTTTTGCACATGATTAAATAGTTATACTCCCCACCTCCACACTGCTCTATTAAATTAATGGGAAACATTAAAATGTAACATAGGCGTGGATGAAAGTTATGCTGAGGATTGAGCAGAAATGGGCAATGTCTTAGAAGTGAAGATTAGAGATGAATAGATGATTAGAGATAAGGTCACCCATTGGCAAGACAACATTGCAAATGATCATTTGTAATCCGGTGGCAGTGATCCATAGAGGGAGAGAGAGATGGAATCAGGGGATAGGGTATCAATAACCATTGTTTTGATTTCACAAGCTTAAGGTTGAGTAATTGTATTGATTATGTGCCATATCAGAGATCAAAGCAGGGCTGAGGGGTCAGATGAGAGAATACTATGGATGGTATACACGTGGACGCTGACCATGTGCTTTCGAGTGGCATAGATAAGGAGCAGCAGATTGATGAGACATTGAAGGGAGTTGAGAATAAATTGTTGGAAACCTGAGAGTTGAAGGGTTAGAAGTAGAGAAACGATTGAATGTAATTATCTGATAGATATGCAGATAAATCAGAATGGAGCCAGTTCAGCACCAACTCAGCAGCACCAGGAACCGGGCAAATCAGACAAGGAATTGAGAAATGTTGGAGGCTGAGGAGTGGGAACCATCTACAGTGTAAGATAATGTGACCAGGGAGGAAAGATGGTTCGTATTTTGATGGGAATAGGGATGGAGAAGCAAAAAGTGATTCTTCGGAGCAAGATGAGCTCTGAGTTTGAGGGGAGGTAGAAGAAAATTGAAAGGAAAATGTGAATTTTAGGTGTGTGCATGCTGGGTGAGGGAACCATTTTGGAGCATGCCTTGGTGAGCAAGGTGATCAAGGAGAAGTAGTAATTGACAATTGAACAAATAATCTTTATCTTAGTCATTAAGGGGTAGCACAGTGGCCCAGCTGGTAGAACTGCTGCCTCACAGCTCTAGAGTCCCAAGTTCGATACTGATCTGGGTGCTGTCTGTGTGGACATCACACATTCCCCCTATGACCGCATGAGTTTCATCCGGATGCTCCGGTTTCCTTGCGCATCCCAAAGACGTGCGGGTTTGTAAGTTGATTGGCCTCTGTATATTGCCCCTGGTGTATAGGGAATGGATGAAAAAATGAGATAACATGGAACTAGTTTGAATGGGTGATCAATGGTCGGCATGGACTCAGTGGGTTGAAGGGCCTGTTTCCACAATGTACCTTTCAATTAATTCAATGAAAAAAATCTATGAATATCTAGCATTTATCATATCATATCATATCATATCATATATATACAGCCGGAAACAGGCCTTTTCGGCCCTCCAAGTCCGTGCCGCCCAGCGATCCCCGTACATTAACACTATCCTACACCCACTAGGGACAATTTTTACATTTACCCAGACAATTAACCTACATACCTGTACGTCTTTGGAGAGTACTTTGGAAAGTAAGGATTGATGAAGCAGGAAAGTGAAGTTTTTTTTGATTAAATACATTTGATGCACCTGAACACATCATCAGTGATGTACCCTGAGGTCATTGGGTGTATGTATAAAGGGAGAACATACCTTAATTCAAATAATACGTTTCACCACCTCACAACATCCTGAATGCTTTAAAGCCTGTGTAGAAGTCACTGTTGTGAAAGAGTAAATGTGATAGCTGATTTTTGTATAGTGTATGCCAACATAGGATAATGATCAGATGATCTATTTTATTGTATTGTTAATAAAAATCAGCTATGACGCTGTGGTGAATTCTGATGCTTTCCTGTGAATTGTACCACTGGGTGCTTAATGTCCCTCTAAGAGGCAAACTCTTAGGCACTCTCTTCTCATCGAGAAGAAGAAAGAAGTAGATGATGTGTACTTTTACACTCCAAAGTGAATGGTAATCAACTTGTAAGAGAGCAGGAGCCAATAATCTTTCATAATCTTTCATAACCAATATCAGTAGAGAACATAGACACAAAAAGCTGGAGTAACTCAACGGGTCAGGCAGCATCTCTGGAGAGAAGGAATAGGTGACTTTTCAGGTCGAGCAACCGGTTGCCAAACACTTTAATTCCCCGTCCCATTCCCACACTGACCTTTCTGTCCTAGGCCTCCTCCATTATCAGAGAGAGGCCCAACGCAAATTGGAAGAAGAATATTAAATGTTTATTTAATATTTCATTGTTCTTACAATAGCCTGGGTCTTATCCTCTGGGCAAAGATGTACTTCAGAATATACACAGTGCAGGAAAGATCTGTTTGCATGTAATAGTAAATTAAAATGGCACATTCCTATTTAATAGAATAATATAATAATAATATATTCCTTTATTCGTTCCACACTGGGGAAATTTAATATAAATCATTGTTTGATTTTGGAAGTCATACTTCAAAAATATGAAAGAGCAAGCTGGTGACTTCTAATGGAAAAAAGCACATTATTCAGAAACTTTTTTTTTAATCGCCAAAAGATAAATATTGATATGTGAAAGAGTTTTGTATCTACAGATTAAAGACAGCATGGTGACCATTTCATGCTAACTCATATTTTGTGACTCTACAGCATAAACTTGACAAGTCAAGTCAAGTCAAGTTTATTTGTCACATACACATACACGATGTGCAGTGAAATGAAAGTGGCAATGCCTGCGGATTGTGCAAAAAAAGAATTACAATTACAGCATATAAATTTAAATTAATACAGAAAAGAAAATTTAATCCCTGTAGTTATAATAGTTAACAGTCCTGATGGCCTGTGGGAAGAAACTCCGTCTCATCCTCTCCGTTTTCACAGCGTGACAGCGTAGTCGTTTGTGGTACATTTGCTGTTGAGAGATTTAGATTGTAAGAGCAAGACGTATTTCACTTGTCAAATATTTAAGTTTTAAATGTACCTTAGTGCCTTGATGTACTTTAAACATAAATCTTCACAAAAAATAGTTAAGCTGTTCCAGGTTAATTGAATCATATTTCTTCATCTCTGTGACAGTGTGCTGGATTGAATATCTCTACTGATCTTCATTGTTTAGGTACTTTCACTACCCCATCGAAGATTAGTCTGTTATTGCCGATTATTTGAGGTTCCAGATCCAAATAAGCCTCAGAAACTTGGCTTACACCAGCGAGAAATCTTCCTATTTAATGACCTGCTTGTGGTATGTAATTAATTGCTTAATCAAATGTCCATTGAATGGTAAGATTTACTTTAAACACCAGATTTTTGCTAGCATGTCATTAATATATGCCATAAAATGTATTCCTCAATGCAATGCATTGTAAAGATATGTTTACGTTTGCCTGATTGAGGCATAAACTGGTAAACATAATTTATGTCTGTATTTCTTAGATTTGTTAGCATAAACTAAAGTAAATTGATTCTCTTTTAGATTGAGTTTAAATGTTGTTTCTAAATAAAGATCCAGAGATAAAAGGAAACATTCAGCATTTCTATTCTGCTAATCAAAATGGTCAATTTCCATAACTAACCATGAACCAAACACTACTTGCAGGAGTGTTAACCTTTCATTCTGTTTTTTGTTCATGAACTAGTTCCCAGTTTGTGCTCGTAGATTACCCCAATCCTAAAACCCCTAAACATGTAATGCCTTAGCAGAATGCTTCTGAAAATTTAAGCTCTGGTTCTAACATGCCAACCTTTTGCTTATAGGTTTAAAAGAATCCAATTTATCAAACACCATTTTCCTGTTTGAAAGCAGTTTTGACTTTGCCTGGACCTAAAATTACACATTTCCAACTGCTCTCTTACCTCATACTCAATAACAGGTTTTCGCAACTGTCCCTTACTTTTGAAATGTTTGTAATTATTCTGGTTTCTCTCTTCCTCATTAACAGGAAAATTATACTTGCTGCCTTCTAGTTTATGTGAACCATTATGGAACTTGGTAAATTCTCAACGAACAAAGCTAATGTGATCATGGATGGCTTAATTGTAATCACGTATAGTTGTCTTTAACTGGATATCTTGCAAAAAAAAGCTTTTCACTGTATTTCAGTACACATGGCAATAATAAACTAATTAAACTAAAAATATCTACCTTGTTTAAAACTCTAAGATGTAGGCCAAAAGGTCCAGGATTTGTTCATTTATTTTATTGTACTTCAGATTCATAGCGTTATACAGCACAGAAACAGGCCCTTTGGACCAACTCATCCAAGCCAATCAAGTTGCCTATCTATGCTAATCTCATTTGCCTATGTCTGGGTCACAAACCTCCTATTCATTATCCAGTCCAAATGTCTTTTTAACCTTATAATTGTTTCTGTCTCTTCCACCTCCACTGGCAACTCGTTCCATACACCCTCTGTGGAAGAAAAACGTGCGCCTCAGGTCCACTTTAAATCTTTCCTCTTTCGTCTTAAATGTATGCCTTCTAGTTTTAGACTCCCTTTCCTTGGAAAAAAGACTGTGACACTCTACCCTATCTCTGGCCCTCATTATTTCATAAACCGCTATAAGGTGCAGAAAAAGATTCACAGGAATGTTTCCGAGACTGGATGGCTTGAGTTATCAGGAGAGATTGGGCAGGCCTAGGGCAATTTCCCTGTAGTTGAGGCTAAGGGGTGACCTTTTAGAGATTTATACCATAACCTTATTTATTCACAAAATGCTGGAGTAACTCAGCAGGTCAGGCAGCATCTCAGGAGAGAAGGAATGGGTGAAGTTTCAGGTCGAGTCCTTTCTTCAGACTGATGTGATACCATAACCTTACATTATGCAAGTGCTTTTTTCTTTACAAAATTAAATTCCTCACTCTGATTAGATCCTTAGTTGTCTACTGTGCGGGATTATCCTGGTTTCTTCCAGCTGCCTGGACCTAAGCCAGCAATTCCCATCTCTCTAGACTTTGGCCAGATGCCAGGGGTGAACAGCTGGCTCTCTACATGTTGCAACATCCTACGATGCTCCATGTGCCGACAAGGCATCAAATATTGTATCTCCGATTGTTCAGACATTCAAAAACTTCCCTCATAAATTGAGATAATTAAAAAATGTTCCAAATGTAAGAAAAGCATAATTAAAATATACAAATAATTAAGTGAAGTGAGCAAAACATTTATCTATACTTGGCTTTACGCACAGGTCCATCCTTTCCAAATCTGAGGATCAATTCCAAAATGCATCTGGAGCCTCTGCTCGGCATGTCACTGTTCTGCTGCAGGGTCCAACATTGGATCCCACCAGTGTCTGACCTCCAGCATATTTTGGACTTCTGCCGTTGACCAACTGTGCACAGAATATATGACCGACAGCATGATTGGTCCATTAGTTTGTTGTATCTTTGTTAACTCTCCCTCGCTGCTTTGATAATTAGCATTCATTATACTTGAAGGTTCTAGTTGAGTATTTAAATCATATTACTCTCAAACTCATGGCATTCTAAGACATTATGATGAGTGTTTCCTCAAGATTTCTTCATTTATGATTATCAATTAATCTTGTCTCATTTCACAATTTTTAAACGAAGATGAATTTTTGATCACCTTAAATCATATTCAATATTCATGAAGAATAAAGTCAATATTTCTGTTAGAAACATTGAAAATAGGTGCAGGAGGAGGCCATTTGGCCCTTTGAGCCAGCACTGCACTGTCAACGAAGAATAAGAAGAAACTTCACAATAAATTAATCATTTGAAAGTTGCTAGAATGCTAATCTTAAATGTATAGAGTCTGTTTTGTTGCAAAGTTCCTGTCTGACTGCTGCTACATAGCTAGTCCTTCTGCAATGGGTGTGAATCGCTTCCATTCCACTTGTATGGGTTCTGGGACAGCAAAAGAGTCCTGTGTAGGATCTACGGATGTTTGAATGTTGTCTGTATCTTCTATCGTTTGCTCCTGTCAAAGAAGCTTAGCCTTCAGTGCTTTTCATGATGCTCCTCCTTCATTTTGACAAATGAATTGCCAGGGATTTAATGATTAGTGACTGTTACATTTTGTTCAAAGTGACTTTGAGAACATTCTTGCAGCATGACCATGATCAGAGTCTGGACGCTGGGCAGTTAGCCTGGGAGAGGATGCTGACAGTGAGTTGCCTATCACGCCCTTAGATTTGATGGATTTTGTGGAGCCAGTATTGATGGTAATTCTCCAGAGGCTTTAGGTGCCAACTTTGAGTTGTCTTTGCTCTGAATTATACAGATGGGCAGGATCATTGTTGTTCACTAGACTGAGATTTGAGGCCGTAATCTACAAATGTTTTATCCTCCTTTAGACGAAGGCTGTGGTGATGGATTAGACCAGAAATGAATCTTGTAATGATGTTTTATAATGTTGAGAGGTGCTCCTAAGATCTAGAAATTGAACCATGTTCTCCTGGGTCTCTTTGTGGATTTTGATTATTGGTGTGGAGAAGGGGTGGAAAATGCAGTGCTGTGTAGCAGGGATATGGTGGTAGTGCATCTTTGTCTTTAAGAATTGTCTTAAGGGTAAGGTCCATCCTTTCAAATGGTTCAATGAAGGGGTCAATGTTGACTTTGAGTCCAGTCTCTAATTGTGCGCACATGCAAGTTTCATCTGTAATTGTAAAATCATTGACTGAAGTTGGGCTCAGTTTGGGTGATCTTGGTTCTAAACTGGAGACAACAAAGGCTGAACAATTTCCCACTTGCCCTGTAGATTAACCCTGTTTGGTAAGAGTCTTGTTGGTTTAGTTTAGAGATACAGAGCAGAAACAGGCCTTTTGGCCCACCGAGTCCACACCGACCAGCGATCCCTGCACACCAACACTATCCCACACAGACTAGGAACAATTTACAATCTTACCAAGCCAATCTGCCACCAAACCTGTACATCTTTGGAGTGTATCATGCCACCCAATGTGACATGCAATAATCATTAATCCACAGTGGGATTAATTTATTGTGAACATGTGGGTGTGGGTGATGCCCTGCATGTCTTTGGTTCACTTTGCAAATTCTGTTTCTTCGTCAATAACTCTATCCCTCCACCTATGAACAGGGAAAATCATAAGGAACCTGATCACAGATTGAGCTTCATTTTTAGCATCCAAATTATCCCTAAATTCATCTATTCCAGCTCTGTTAAATCTACTGCTCAAATCCTTATCCATGTCTTTCTTACTTCCAGACTTGGCTGTTCTAGTGTAAACTAGAAATTCAAATTCAAAATTCTTAACACCCCAACCAATGTCGTCTCCTGCTCATTCTTGTTCTCAAGTACATCCATCACCTAGTTCTTTTGTTTCTCTGTTCAACTTGACCATGGCGACCAAATTGCCTACCTGATCCCATTTGGCTGTTTTGGTCATAACCCTCCAAATCTTTCTGATTCATGTATGCAAATAAAATCGCTCTTTTTCTCTCCCAATATCTTTTACCCTTCATGCCCCTGACTAAGCTAATGGTTATTTGGCCCAGTATCTCCCTTGTCTCCTACTTTCTCTTTACTCTATCCTTTGTACATACATTTAGTTTGATTGGAATCATATATAGCATTATCTGATTTGAATTGGATAGCATGTGAACAAAAGGTTTTAATTTGGGCTTAGTACACATGACAATAATAAACCTAAACCAAAGTATTTCCATGATAAAGTTCCTAGTGAACACTATATTAATAGTGTTCATTGTTAATATAGTGTTTGTTATTGTCAATAAATAATATAGCTGAATTTCAGATATTGTTTCATGGAATTTTTTTCACAAGACAATTGGGAGTTTTGAGGTGGCACAGTGAAGCAGTTTGGAGAGCTGCTGCCTCACAATGCCAGAGACCCAAAGTCAATCCTAACCTTTATATGCAATCTGAATGGAGTTTATACATTCTCCCTGTGACCCTGTGGGTTTCCTCCAGGTGCTCCAGTTTCTTCCCAATTCCAAAGACGTGTGAGTTTGGTTAATTGCCCTCTGTAACATTGCCTAGCATGTAGGGAGTCAATAAGAACGTGGGATAATATAGAACCAATGTGAAGAAGTGATTAGCGATCAGTGTGGACTCAGTGGGTCCAAGGGCCTGTTTCCATGCTGTATCTCTATACTAAACTAATTGGGAATATGTGTTTGTACAAGGCTAATCTCCAAAAGGACTTTAGGCTATTAACGTAATTCATGTCCATGCAGACATTTTCAAGGAGAAATGCATGGACATCATTTTAAAGTGCTGACTAGTAGATTCTGAATTGATTTAAGACTTTTGAAAGGTTAACGTTAATAAATATTTCTAGTTTTCAAATGTTTGCTTCCTGAAGTGAGTTGAAGAGCTGTTACTAATTACTTAATAGTTAACAGTTGCACCTCTGAGTAAATCATGTATATGTTTTTACATATTATGACTGGTGTGTAACCTAAGATCTTTCTTGTCTAGGTTACAAAGATCTTTCAAAAGAAGAAAAATTCAGTGACCTACAGTTTCCGGCAATCCTTTTCCTTGTATGGGATACAAGTTCTCCTTTTTGAAAATCAGTGTAAGAAATGAAGAAACTTTCAATCTGCATTTTCAGATATTTCAACATAAATCCTTCCAAAAGGATAAAAAAAATAATATTAAATTGTTTTATATTTTCCTTAGATTACCCAAATGGAATCCGACTTACTTCAGCTAATGCAGGTGCTGACATCAAAGTTCTCATTAATTTTAATGCCCCCAATCCACAGGATCGTAAAAAATTCACAGATGACCTTCGTGAATCTATTGCAGAAGTTCAAGAGATGGAAAAGTACAGGATAGAATGTAAGTACAAAATTGTTTAAAAGTCTTGAATTTGATTTCAATTTTTACATTCAGATGTGAGCTTCAATAGATATTGTTTCCATTTTAAATTGCAACACCTCTTTGACTATGAAATATTTTAATGTTGAAAGCTTCATTTAAATTTGAACATAGTAGTCTTACAAAACCAAAACAATCATATTTTTTCATGATTTCTCTTGTTGACACAATTTCATCACGGACTGTAAGGAAATGTAATTGAACATTTTATTTTCAGCTGAATTAGAAAAACAAAAGGGAATTGTACGGCCAAGTATCTCTCAAACATCAGGCCTGAAAAAGGATCCTGGTATTGGCATATTAAACAGGACCAGTCTGGATGATAGTTATACCACTGGGGAAGGTTTAAAGAGGACAGCCCTAAGCAGTTCGCTCAGGGACCTTTCAGAAGCAGGTATGGTGATGGCAATTACTTTCAATTTCTGTTTTGTGTTATTATGCTGAATATAATGGGCGGCACGGTAGCGCAGCGGTAGAGTTGCTGCTTTACAGCGAATGTAGCGCCGGAGACTCAGGTTCGATCCTGACTACGGGTGCTGTACTGTAAGGAGTTTGTGCGTTCTCCCCGTGACCTGCGTGGGTTTTCTCCGAGATCTTCGGTTTCCTCCCACACTCCAAAGACATACAGGTATGTAGGTTAATTGACTGGGTAAATGTAAAAATTGTCCCTAGTGTGTGTAGGATAGTGTTAATGTGCGGGGATCACTGGGCGGTGCGGACTTGGTGGGCCGAAAAGGCCTGTTTCCGCGCTGTATCTGAAATATGAAAAAATAAATAAAATAATAATATGAAAAAAAATAATTGTAATATATTACTTGGTCAGGTGAAAATAAAGGAGACTCTTCTCGGTTTTGACAGAAGTTGGAATACAAAATAATACGGCAATTTAGTTTTGTAGAATGTCAATTGTAGAATAAAATTTTGCAATCTGTTTCAAGTTTATTGAGAGGATAATTTAGTGTATTTCAGGCTTTGAAATTGTGTATTAACTTTATTAATCTTTCACAGATTTTATCTTTAGCAAATGCGGTACTCAATTTGTGAGCAACACCAAATAATGTTGTGAACTTATTTACGATATTGTAAGCAATACTGATTATTTATTATGCAAATATTTCAAGCACATTCGTGCTGCATAGTCAAATGAAGAACCCAAACATTAATCGGAGAATACAAATAACTTTAATACTGCCTGAGATTGAAAAATCCAGTTTAAACATTTCAAACAAACAGTTATGTATATGTATTTTAAGCAAAATATTCAATTGTGCATCTTCTGGTAATCATTGGACTGATCAGAAATATAACCTGTTGTCAGATTAGAACATCGTTGTGATTAACTGAGTCAATAAATAATCAGCATGGAATGGATCACATCTAGGGTGAAGAGAATACTCTGCAATGTCACAACAAGAAATTTCGTGTTTTGTGCGTGGATCAGTACATGTACAACCATGCTCAAGTGTATTGTTTTGTTTCATGTGGAGAATGACAGTGTGCAATAGCAAATCTAAATCAAAGTGAACTCATGGCAATAATTCAGTTGCAGCTTGCTAAGTAATGTTGGTCTCAAGTCTGTTTGTTCTCTTTCAAAGTTGATTTTAATTCTGGATGTTGCATTGTTATTTTGTCATATGATGTATTCTTGTATTCAAAAATGTTTTATTGGTAGGTTTTAATGAAGCAATGACTACTTACCCAATTTAGTTCGGGATCACAATTTACCTGCTTTATTGAAATTATCATTATCTGATACAATTCAAACACTTCTGATGTTAAAGAAAAATATTAACACAGAATGTTCTACTCTCTACATTCCATATTCAGTAAAACATAACATGATTAAGCAAGGTCATTGGTTATAAGATTGGATTTGCATCTCTATTAAAGAGATTCTTTCATCTTTCACCATTTGACCTGGGCTCTACCAGTTTCCTACTATTGATAGAGCCATTGCTCTATCCTAGAGTAGAAAAATGAAATCCACTTGAGGTCCAGTTTTTCATTAATGGATGCTGCTTTGAACAATTCAGTGCAAGACCACATTAAAGAAGATTTAGCAACGTGTTCATTTTGTTGTTTCTACCTATCCACAAACGCTGATAAAGCTAGTCATTTATGTAGTTTCCATTGGTAATAAAATAATCATTACCCATGTTGCTCAAGTTATTTTTCTTTTTACATCTGCAGTATTTGTTTTTATACAATATACACCCGTATTTGTATGAATTATAAACAAAAATCAATTCTTGAACAATAGCATTAATTGTTTGAATTATTTCATTTAAAAATGCTGTTTTTTTTCAATCAACAATGAAATATAACAATGAGCTATTGTTACTTTAAAGCTTTTAAAAAAAAAAAATAGAATTCCTGCAGCCGTTGTCCAATAATATGCTGCTTAGTTTCCTTCAAATTTGCCTGCTGGTTCCCAGTTAGATGTGCTCAGCTTCTACTGTCTAGAGACCAGTCAATGTACATTGGGTACGAGGATGTAGCCCCTGGGTTAATTCTTGGTTTCTAATCTTTGGTATTGCATGTCCTGGGCAGGCAAGCGTGGGCGCCGCAGCAGTGCAGGATCGCTAGACAGCAATATGGAAGTAAGTAGGAAGTAATTGCTCTGTAGCTGGATGTATAATGTATATATTTAAAGCATTTGTTTTGCATCTTTTTGCTTTCTTCCAATAAATAGCCTGCCTGCCACGTAGAAATGCATGTGTGAACTGCTTGCCATGTGCATTTAATGCTCGCACAGAGTCAGGCTTCTTGTCAAGACGCACCATTATTGATGCAATCAGTTGAATGTGGTTCTGCTAGCAGCAATTGAGTCTGAAGCATTTGAAATCATCAGCATGTTATGCTGAATAAATTTAAAAAGTACCATGTTTTATCATTTGAACATGGATTATATATTATTTTGCTTTGTATGCGCTGCACTTATTCCTTTTTTTGGCTGTCAATTTTCATAATAACACTTAAGATTCTCAATCAGGGTTTTGAGTTCTTAAGATGTTAACATTTTTGTTAAAAAAGCAGTTGAAAGCAATGTATGGAAACACATAGAAAAACTGGATAGAGTTAGATGATCTGAGTGTGGATTTCATGAAAATCATTCATACTACAAGCATTTACCCACACTCCCCTGCTCCAGCAACTTCATGTATTGCCCATGCATGCTTACACTGTGCTGGCACAAGGATTAATAGACATGCTCCTTTGACAAAGAAATGCCAGTAATTCTGTAAAATAACTTCATTTCTCTCAACATTTTTTAACGTCTTTACAGTTTTTGTTTTGTCTGTGCAAATGTCCTGTTGTAATCCTGTTGTGTGTTCTTAAAGGATGAATTGAAATTTGTTGCTTAATGTAAACAAATGATCGCACATTGCTGAAATTTGTTTTAAAATCTTGAAGAGAACAATTAGAACAGACAGGAAGCCAAATAGATAGAATCTGTTAATTCTATTAAAATGTTTTTATGAAAACATTTTTCAGTAAAAGACAAATATTCAAGTTTATCATGGCAATTATTGAATTTATAGATAATGTGGAGAAAGATGTCTGTTATATTTCTGGATTAATCCTTTGCTAGTTTTACACCTCTTTATTGTCATAGCAATAAAGATGGTAAATGAATGGTCTCATAATTGAAAGCTATGTTCCCAATAAATACGTCAGTCAACTTTGTTCTTTAAAATATATATAAAACAATTTACATGTAGCCAGTAACTCCAAAGGTCATGTATTGGACAAATGAATAATCATTCAAATATGTGAAATCCAAGACGATTTGAGTTACACAACATTTGCGTTTTTCATCCAAGACACAAAAGGAAAAAAACTGAATACCAGTGGAAAAAAAACTTTGTTCCTTAAGCAGTACTCTTAAGCATAAACATCATGTAGGATGGTTATGTCTCAAATCCTGTCAATGTGCGTTAGAATATTGGAACTAATGCTTGTATCTTTTATATATTTGTTTTTAAACAAAATGTAATAATAACAAGTACTTTCTGTTAACTTGCATATTTTGAATTTATCTGGTTGATGTTTATTTCCAACAAAAAACTTACAATATTGTTGTTATACATGCTACAACAGAAATGTCAAAATTTGACAGAGAATGTTTTAGGAATCCAATATAATTTTTATGGAGGTGGGCATCCTTATTTGTTTGAGCTTCAGCGTATACCTCACCAAACTGGCAGTGAGCACTTAATAGCAGCACTAAGTGAAACAATGCTCACTTTATAACAATGTGTTTTTTTTATAGTTTTATGCCTATTCACACTATATTATGGTAGATTATGGCACTCTCAGTCTCTTTTGCTACTCAAGTTCAATCGTGCTCCATTCATGAATTTAACCAATAATTTGTTTTTAACAAGCATTCTCCTAGAAAATCTCAGCACCATTTTACAGAACCCTTAGAGTAAAACAGATAAGGAAAATGATGATATGGCATTATGGTATCTTAGGAATAATAACTGGAAACTTCATCAAAAAGACAACTTTGCAATATTTTAAGATAGTGAAAACAATGGTGAAATGCAAAGAGAGGAAATATCATGAGAATCAAGAAATCAAACAGTGTCGCCTATCTCTTCAAAAGGGATTTTTAATTCATCTCTCCATCACAATGTTCTCATGATGTTGAGGATCCATTCATTCAACAAATGTTCCAGGCTATTATGCAAATAACCTTTAATTATTGAATGAGGGAGTCTTTTAAACATGTTGGCATCAATCACTTCCTCGTTGTTCCTTAATGTTAAGGTATCTACTGGTTACCATGCAACAAAAGCTTTTCACTGTGCCTTGTACATGTGACAATAAACTAAACTCAAATCTACTGGTCAATTAATTCCTACCTTTTGTGCTGTAAACCCGGGCATATACTTCATAAGAAGTGTAGGGTTGCAATGGATTTTGTTTCCCATGGGCTTCAAAAATTATGAATCAGGTAAATACATGTACACGTCATATTTATGAAAGTTGCAGCTGTTATGTACAAATGAAAGCTTTAATTCTATGTTTTTTCTATTAAATATTGCAGTGACTGAATCTTTATAAAATGCCCTGCAACATGATGGCAAAAGACATTTGCTCTTTCATAGTTAACAATATCTGTTTACTCAAAGGGTGGTTTTAACAAGCTAGCACTGGGTATGCACTTATATACAGATGAATTATTGAGATCAACAGTTCAACAGTTCAACAGAGCTTTATTTGTCATTCGGTGCCTCCATCACAGTGACTCCAAACACCCCTTCACTGTGATGGAGGCAACAAAACTTCCACTCTCTTCCCCACGCCCACGGACAGACAGCTCGTCCCCGACCGACCCGCACAGTCCCCGCGGCCGAGTCACACCGGGCGCTGAGACGTCTCGCGGCCGAACCGGGCGATTGAAGGCCCCGCGACCGAGCCGTGCGCAGCTAAGTCCCGCGGCCAAGCCGCACCGGGCGATGTTAGGCCCTGCGGCCGAGCCGCACTGGGCGATGTTAAGTCCAGCGGCCGAGCCGCACCGGGCGATGTTAGGCCCCGCGGCCGAGCCGCACCGGGCGATGTTAAGTCCAGCGGCCGAGCCGCACCAGCGATGAAAAGTCCCGCGGCCGAGCAGCGCCGGGCGATGTTAGGCCCCGCGGCCCGGGCACTGTTAAGTCCCGCGACCGAGCCGCACCAGCGATGTTAGGCCCCGCGGCCGAGCTGCACCGGGCGATGGAAGGCCCCGCGGCCGAGCCGCACCGGGCACTGTTAAGTCCAGCGGCCGAGCAGCGCCGGGCGATGTTAAGTCCCGCGGCCGAGCCGCACCCCGCGCCGTGAGGAAGAGACCTAAAAGAGAAAGGTTTCCCCCACCCCCCCACCCACACCACCACACCCCCACCCACACCACCACCACCACCCCCCCCCCCACACATACACAACCAAAAAAAAAAAAAAAACATCCCAACACCGACACACAACAAAAAAAAAGGAAAAAAGACGAACAGACTTTCATTTAACAGTAATCTTAAAATGAATTTAAATTAATTTATGAGAATGCGCTTCAAGTAATAATTTTGAATGGGTATTTATCTTGAAGGGGGGTGGGTTGGGGTGGCTTTTAATAGGTTCCTATCTTGAAGGGGGGGTGGGTTGGGGTGGCTTTTAATGGGTTCCTATCTTGAAGGGGAATGAGTTGGGTGGCTTGACCATTTCTGCAAGTGTGGCAAAATCCCAATAATCCATTAGCTGGTTATTCAGAAATGCTGATGGTTCAGCATCAGACTTGCGCTTGCATACCAGGGCCCCAGATCCTGCACTTTCTTGAAATGTATCGGGTTCACTGGATTATACTGTATTTATTCTGCTACACTGCATAAAGTCTTTTCTTAAAGTAAGTGAAGTAAAAGAGCTTTGGAGTATTAATTGGACTAACATCTGAAAATGAGGAAAATCTACCAGACCAACACCACCACAAGTCTCAAGCATATTGGATCAGTAGTAATCTATAGTATATTGTAGACTAATATATAAAATAAAGATGAAAATTATTTGGATCATCCAATCATGGAATCAGCATTCGGGTGTTGAAAATACTCTGTGTGATATCTGATGGTATGGTACATTGTTAAATAATGCCACATTTCATTGAACAAAGAGATCTAATTGTTAAAACAATATATAGGTCTTAATGTTATGTAGTCAGTCATGATGTAATAATGTTACCAGTCAGATTTAAGTAACTTTCAAGAGTTCTGTGTTGAATGATTAATTTATTTTTATTTTTCCTCCCAGGGATCGGTCATTAACAGCCCTCATGTACATCGAAGAGTCAACCCAACTGCACGAGGAGAAAATCCAATCCGTCCTCATCAGACAATGCCAAACTCATCATCACTGCTTGGTTCTTTATTTGGTAGTAAAAGAGGAAAATCATCTACACAGGGTTACTCTCTAGCAGGGCCGTCTCAGCAGCTCCAATATCCTCCACATCAGCAACATTCCTCAGCTATACATCACACAGGTCAGACAGAAGTACAGACACCGCAGCTGCATGCGCACCATTCCCAATTCTGCCACGTACAACAAACACAGCCCCAACCACCTCCTTATCATCATCATCACCACTATCACCCTCCCCAACATGCACAGTTCCCTCATCAGCATCACCAGCACTTACAGCATTCCCAGCACGTGAGTCATTCCCAGCACTCAAGTCATTCCCAGCACGCGAGTCATTCCCAGCATGCTCCATACGTGCAACAGCACCCCCATGCAACACATCCTCCTGTGCCCCTTTCCCATTCACAGCATCCTACTCATGCTCAGCATCTTCACGGCCAGCAACCTCCATCTGCTCCCACCACTAGCAAAACCAAACACACAAGTGGCATAAGTACAATAGTATAGGAAGAAAGGACAAATAAGAACATTCTGTGCTTGTAATGTCACAAGAAAGCTGCACTGGCACTTACAAATGCAGCAATATATGAATCTGACTTCCTAACTTGAAAGCACTTGAAAATACTACTGCATACTATTGATAGTATCCGATTGGAAACATGGAATTTACAGTCCCAGTACAAAATAAGATACAAAATAATCTACATTATCCTTTCGGCTACCCAGGGGAAAGTTATCCTAGGTTTCTTTCTTTGACTTGCTTTGAGGCAGGCTGAAGCCTTCGGTGCGGCTTACCATTCAGTGTTTGTGCTGTTCCTTTTCCAGCAGTTGTTTAATTTTTTCTTTCCCTTGGTGTATGGGCCCGACAGCTGTTTTATTATTTCAAATATGGTAGCCTGTAACAAAAAACTGGTGTGGATCAAATTATTTGGAAGTTGCTTTGTGACAATGGTTTCTGACAGTGGAAGAAACCTTCATGTAAACAGAAAATTGTTATGGTGGCTTTGTTTGAATTTTAGTCTTTAATAGTTTAAATGCTCATGGAAAGTAATATTCAGAAACCTGAAGCTGCAAAACAAGCCTCACTTTTTTTTTAAAGGTTCAAATAAACTATTCACAGAGACTTAAAACTGTAGAATTGTGGGCAACAATAAATAATTTCAGTATTTACTTAGCAGTAGCCCCTTGTAACAAACACATCATAAATAATTATTAAGTGTGCCAACTATATCATCACTTAATATTTTAATCAAAATCTGCTTTATGTATAACATGCATCTGCAGTTCTTTCCTACACATTAATATTTTAATAGGAAATGCTGCACACCTATTTGACTTCAGTATTGAAGTTAGTACAATTAATATTCTAGATGAGCTAACTAATGAAATTTAATGCTGTTTGCTATTGAGTTGGCATCTAAATATCTGAATTTGCCATCCTTCATTCCAAAGCACTGCTTATCAGTTGGAGATAAATGAAGGTAAAAAAAATATAGAATAGGTCAAAATTGATCTGTTTACATACAGTATAAACAAAACTTCATGTACATACACAAACATTCAGAGGTCCGCACTGAGAGCAATTAGCTGCTGATAGCAAAACCTTCAGAGATGAAATTCCATTTTCTTAGGAAAGAGAGAGAGAGAGATATATTTTTTTGCTTCAAAGTACATTGCACTCAGCAGGCTGAGTACATCTCACACTCATATCATTATCATATTTGTTCCTAAAATTTAAATTTTGGTCCCTTTATTTCAAATATGGATTGGTGATACCACCTAATATCAAATTACTGCAGCCGATGCACTGTTGAAGTGGCAGCAATTGTAAACATGCAAAGTATTATTATTTAGTGATCAAGTGAAAGGTCTGCTAAAAATAAAGGAACATCACTGGCATGGACCTTTCTAAAGTAAGACCAGCTCAGACTTTTTTTTCTAAAAATACCAGGTTTCCCTACATAAATGCCAGCAAATCTATGAACTGAGCACTTTGTTAGCTGCCATAGAGAGCAAAGACAGCAAATAGAGTCTAGCCTTTTTTTTCTTGGTTTTGTTTCCAGTGTGTGCAATATTTTCTTACAGGTCTGTGCTACAAAGTGAGAACATATGTCAGGTTTGTTAATTTAATCATTCTCGAACAACTTGGATCACAAAGTCTTATCTTGGACTAATTCCTGAGATTGTGTTGCTTTCTGTATAAGGATTGATGTTCTCAATGAAGCAGGCTATCTCTTGCATGTCATTTAATGTTAATATTGTCAGGCTACACTCTACATACTGTATATTTGCAACATTTTAGTGTTAACATTAAATATAGTTGAGATAAATTGATCGCGTATTAAAATACTTAGACTGTTTCTTCAGACCTCTGTACTTATAACTATAGTCTAACTGTAATCTAAAATTTGTTCCAAAAAAGATCTGGTTGCCATTCTAGACAATAGTGGTGGGGAGGGTTTTTCCTAGGCCCTCTAAGAATTACACAATAACCCCTTCATGAAGACTTTTGTCTGTTACATATACTGTGCATAAATTGTTTGAGATTATCGTGAATTTTCATTGTAAATAAAAATGTATTAAATTAGGAATAGTGTGGATTATTTTTTATATTTACTCTTAAATATCTGCATTATCAGTTGTACTGGCTTATGTATAGATGTGCTCGAGTGTTGATGTGTAAATGAGTTCAAACACATGGTGTATGTCTTTTGTCCACATCTTACCTTTAGCATATTCTTTCATGAAGATGTGGGGTGTTTCAAAATTTTAATTTATGCAAATAAATTCCACCAAATAATATCAGACTGAGAAGAATACACGATATGGCTTGTAATCCACCCACCTTGTCCTGCAGATGTTGCGGCCCTGATCTTTTCTGGAATAACACAACTAATATGTATTTGTATTGGGTTTTTTAAGTTAAGAATGAAATGTATCACAATGTGATTTTTTTCGATAAGATCACTTTAATATTAGTGTACAAGTATTGTATTGCTTAAAAAGGAGAGAAAGCTGCAACCATCTGATGTCAAATGTTTTCCCATCTTGCAATGCATGCTGCAGAAGCCTCTTGCTTCTGGTAACAAAGAACTGAATGAAAGTCAGCAAATACAAGTAAAGCGTTTGATGTTCAATTTACTGTCTCATGTAAAACTGTGTGTTACTGCAGTCCAGCATGTATTTAGGTTTGTACTCATTGTACAAAATCATTTGACACTGCCACTTCTGCCTGCAAATATAGCAAAGTAATTGTGTACATAGACTAAAAATGAAATACCCTATCTCAAGGGTGAGATGGGAAAGGGAATGGGACATTAGATTGAAGGGAGTTAATAAATAAACAGTTCTTTAATTTGTATATATTTGTAAATTAGTTTTACCAATATGTCCATAGTCATTGTAGGGTTGCATTACTTCTGTTCCTATACTATCGTAATGCTTAGATCTGTTGTACTTCTGTGGCAGCCATGTCAAACTATTTGCTTATTGCAAGCAATGAGTTCTTGAAAACATACTAATTGTCATATGCTTTCAAAAATTCATGCGTTGCAACTATTTTGCAAATCTCAAGATCCATTTTCAATGTAAAAGGGGAAAGGAGTGGTTTCATTTTAATATGCATTATAGTTGCAAGTAGTACGCAACCCTATCCATGTCAAAATATGGCTGTGATAATGTGGAGAACGCAAAATAAATTATACAGAAATACTACTTTTGTCAATTTTTATTTGATGATTTTCTTGATATTTTAGAAAGAAAGCTGCAAGAAAGCCTGGTCTAGTCTGCTATATTCCATCTAGGAAATTCATGTTTTTAAATTATAAAATCATATCGTACTGCATGTTTTTTAAAGATATTTTGAATTGTTACTTAGATGATATGCAGTTGCTGTTATATGTCTGTAGACTTTGATCTTCAGAATAACAGACTATATAAATATACGTTGCAATTATGGACTTTGCACAATTGTTCTTGAGGGGAATTCTTCAAATCTCACTCATTTTTTAATGTTAATCAAGCTATTGCAGACAACATATATTGACACAACATGTTGTGGTTTTAATGGCAATATGGGTTGTAGGTAATGGTCTTGCATAACAAAATCTTATTTACTAACGATTTTTTTAGATTTAGAGATACAGCGCAGAAACAGGCCCTTTGGCCCACCGGGTCTGCGCCGCCCAGCGATCCCCGCACGTTAACACTATCCTACACCCACTAGGGACAATTTAAAAAAAAACATTTGCCCAGCCAATTAACCTACAAACCTGTACGTCTTTGGAGTGTGGGAGGAAACCGAAGATGTCGGAGAAAACCCACACAGGTCACGGGGAGAACGTACAAACTCCTTACAGTATAGCACCCGTAGTCAGGATCGAACCTGAGTCTCCGGCGCTGCATTCGCTGTAAGGCAGCAACTCTACCGCTGCGCTACCGTGCGAGAAGAAGCGGTCCCCAGCAATTGCCCTTGTGAAGGTAGTGTTGTGGCCAAAATGAAACACTGTGGTGCATATCGAGTACATAGAAACATAGAGGAGACCATTTGGCCCTTAGAACCCGCACCGCCATTCATTGTGATCATGGCTGATCATCCACAAACAGTAACCTGTGCCTGCCTTCTCCCCATTAATTCCACTAGTCCCTAGAGCTCTATCTAACTCTCTTTTAAATTCATCCAGTGAATTGACATCCACTGTGGCAGAGAATTCCACAAATTCACAACTCTCTGGGTGAAAAAGTTTCTTCTCATCTCAGTTTTAAATGGCCTCCCCTTTATTCTTAGCCTGTGTCCCCTGGTTCTGGACTCCCCCAACATTGGGAACATTTTTCTTGCATCTAACTTGTCAAGTCCTTTTATAATGTTATACGTCTCTATAAGATCCCCTCTCATCCTTCTAAACTCCAGTGAATACAAGCCCAGTCTTTCCAATCTTTCCTCGTATGACAGTCCCTCCATCCCAGGGATTAACCTTGTGAACCTACGCTGCACTGCCTCAATAGCAAGGACGTCCTTCCTCAAATTAGGAGACCAAAACTGCACACAATACTCCAGATGTGGTTTTACCAGGGCCCTGTATAACTGCAGAAGGACTTCTTTGCTCCTGTACTCATCCTTTCATTATAAAGGCCAACATGCCATTTGCTTTCTTCACTGCCTGCTGTACCTGCACGCTTACTTTCAATGACTGGTGTACACCAAGGTCTCGTTGCACTTCCCCTTTACCTAATCTGCCTCCTTATTTTTGCCGCCAAAGGGGATAACCTCAGATTTATCTACATTATACTGCATTTGCCACGCATCTGCCCACTCACTCAACCTGTCCAAGTCACCCTGCAACCTCCTTACATCCTCTTCACAGTTCACACTGCCACCCAACTTTTGTGTCATCCACAATCTTGCTCGCGTTACTTCTAATTCCATCATCCAAATCATGAATATCTGTATACTAAAACTCTCGTTTGTTTGTTTGTTCCTGAACAACAGCCAAAACGGTACACGATAGCGCGACAATGTTAGGCCCACCTTCCTCACTGTCATCCCTTTGGTGCTAATGGAAGAAGTTTCATTGAAATCGGTGTTATATTTTTAGTTATTCACATTTTAAAGTTTAAATCTATCTCTGAGGGAGGGAGGGGGGAGGGAGGGACGATAAGGGGGGTTGAGGGAAAGGAGTGGGGGGGAGGGGAATGGGGGGAGGGGAAGGAGAGGAAGGGGAGGGGAAGGGGGAAGGGGGGATAGGGGAGGAGGATGGGGGGGATAGGGGAGGAGGATGGGGGGGAGGAGAGGGTGCTGCACCAATGCAGGAGAGGTTTGGGCTCAACGGGTCCATTTGATCTAGTATATTGTAAATAGTTGCGGCCCCAGCACCGAGTCTAGTAAAACTCCACTCTCCTCCCCTGCCATTCTGAAGACCCATTTATTTCTACTCTTTGCTTCCTGTCTTCCAACTAATTCTCTATCCATGTTAATACCCTACCCCCAATACCATGTGCTCTAACTTTGCCCACCAACCTCCCGTGTGGAACCTTATCAAAGGCTTTCTGAAAGTCTAGATACACTACATCCACTGGCTGATCCTTTCTTTGTCCCGCTCCTCCTGACATCAGTCTGAAGAAGGGTCTCGACCCGAAACGTCACCCATTCCTTCTCTCCAGAGATGCTGCCTGACCCGCTGAGTTACTCCAGCATTTTGTGATACCTTCGATTTGTACCAGCATCTGCAGTTATTTTCCTACACTACATCCACTTGCTCTCCTGGCCAAGGAAGTTAAAATATTTGGTCCCAGTTATGATAAATCAAAAGGACTATATTTCATTTCAGGATGATGTCGGAATTGGTGTAAATCTATGCAGTTGGTGTGCTGGTTCTTCATCGACCTTTTGTTGATGAAGCCATGGTACGTTTCTGCAGCGCATTCTGCAGATGATACTCACTTCAGACAAACTAAGGAAGTAGTAGAGGAAACTGATGTTTTGGCTAGAGGACTGAGTGCCTATCAATGGACTTCTATGTTTTAGATGGTGTTCAATAGTCGTTTATTTGTCACATACACATAAATGTGTAGTGAAATGAAATATTACCCGCAGTTGAACAATAAGACCAATAAGAATAATCAATAAAAATGCAATAACACATACAATCACAAACTAACACCAAACAAAAAGAAACATCCATCACAGTGAGTCTCCTCCAGTCCCTCCTCACTGTGATGGAAGGCCACAATGTCTTTTCTCTTCCCTGCCGTCTTCTCCCACGGTCAGGCTGTTGGAGTTGCCACGTCAGGGCGGTCGGGACTCCCGACATTGAAGCCCCCGCTGGGCGGTGAAAATCCCGCGGCCTATTCCAGGTCGCGCCGGACGGTAAAAGGTCCGCAGCGGGCCGACCCAAGCCCCGCGATTCGGGACGGGCGAACACGCTGTCGCTGCCGCTGCCGGAGGTCCCGATGTCGGCCCCCATCCAGGGGCCTGCGGGCTTCCGACGTCCACGCGGCCCGCGCCGGAGCCTCCGGAGACGAGTCGCAGCCGCACCCGCAGCATCCGAAGGCAGCCAGCGCCGCAGGTGGTGAGTCCGGGCCGCGGGCTCTGCGAACCAGAGCCCCAGGTGGTCCCAGGTGCATGGCCGATGGTAGGCCGCAACGGGAACGGGGACACGACAGAAACAAAGGTCGCGTCTCCGTTCGGGAGAGAGAATTTTACAGTTCCCGTTCCCTACCACCCCCCCCCCCCCCCCCCCCAAACATAACATACAAACCCTACACCATATTAAAACTACAATTCAGACAAAAACAACAAAAAACACAAAAGACAGACGGACTGCAGGCAAGCCGCAGCTGCGATGGCAGCGCTTAAGCATAATAAACATTTTTGGAGTTGCCCATATCCAGATACGTGAGAATATTCCAATCATATTTCTGAATTATGCCTTATGAAAAAGTTTTAGGAAGCCTGGGAGTAATTCACTGCTGCAGGATATCTACCTTTTGGCTGGGTTCGACAGCTACAATTCTGTGGCTGGACCAGTCAAGAGATATCCTCATTATGTTGATAATGCGTTATTACCATTATCAATAATCACCGATGATGTCATATATTTTGAAGATCATGGGAGAATGGCTATTACCTGGAATTGGTGCAAATGTTACTTTCCTACTCGACCATAGCTGAATGTTGTTTGAGGTTTGCTACATGCAGGCACGGCCTGTTTTAGTTATCTGGGGAGGTGCAAATGGAATTAAAGATTAAGAAAATATGAGTGAACGTTGGCACTTTCAACTTTATACTGGAATGAAGGCACCTGAATGAATACAGCACCTGAAGATGTCTGGGCCAAACTCACTATCCTTAGGAATACCTGCAGCAATATGACAATCACAATTCTTCTTGCTTTATATTCTATGTAATTCCAATTTTGATTCTCATTGATTTAGCTACGCTAAAATCATGATGCCACAGAGCTTTAAGATTTCCATGGATGCAAAGTTTGATGCAGGAGTCCTGAAGCCATTGACAGTGATTTGGTATTCATGCTGTGTTTCTATTTTGAAGTTTCCCAATACAACTGAATTGTTATGAATACTGTGCATTTACATACTAGATACATCAACAATAGGTGCAGGAGTAGGCCATTCGGCCCTTCGAGCCATCACCGCCATTCAATGTGATCATGGCTGATCATCCACAATCAGTATCCCGTTCCTGCCTTCAGCCCATACCCCTTGTTTCCGCTAGCCCCAAGATCTCTATCTAACTCTCTTTTGAATGCATCCAGTGAATCGGCCTCCACTGCCTTCTGCGGAAGCGAATTCCACAAATTCACAACTCTGTGTGAAAATGTTTTTCCTCATCTCAGTTCTAAATGGCCTACCCCTTATTCTTAAACTCTTCCCTTTGCCCCCTGGTTCTGGACTCCCCCAACATCGGGAACATGTTCCCTGCATCTAGCATGTCCAATCCCTTTAATTTTATGTTTCTATAAGATTCCCTCTCATCCTTCTAAATTCCAGTGAGTACAAGCCCAGTCGCTCCATTCTTTCATCATATGACAGTCCCGCCATCCTGGGAATTAACCTCGTGAACCAATGTTGCACTCCCTCAATAGCAAGAATGTCCTTCCTCAAATTAGACCAAAACTGCACACAATACTCCAGGTGTGGTCTCACCAGGGCCCTGTACAATTACAGAAGGACGCCTTTGCTCCTATACTCAACGCCTCTCTTTATGAAGGCCAACATGCCATTAGCTTTCTTCACTGCCTATTGTACCTGTATGCTTACTTTCAGTGACTGATGTACTAGGATGCCCACGTCTCGTTGTACTTCCCCTTTTCCTAACCTGACACCATTCAGATAATAATCTGCCTTCCCGTTCTTGCCTCCGAAGGTATCCTCACATTTATCCACATTGTACTGCATCTTCCCACTCACCCAACCTGTCCACGTCACTCTGCATCCTCATAGCATCCTTTTCACAGTTCACACTCCCACCCCGCTTTGTGTCATCTGCAAATTTGCTAATGTTACTTTTAATTCCTTCATCTAAATCATTAATGTATATTGTAAATAGCTGTGATACCAGCACCGAGCCTTGCGGTACCCCACTAGTCATTGCCTGCCATTCTGAAAGGGACCCGTTAATCCCTACTCTTTGTTTCCTGTCTGCCAACCAATTTTCTATCCATGTCAATACCATATTCCCAATACCATGTGCTCTAATTTTGCCCAATAATCTTCTGTGTGAGACCTTATCAAAAGCTTTCTGAAAGTCCATCCACTGGCTCTCCCTTGTCCATTTTACTTGTTACATCCTCAATAAGAGGGGTGATCTTATTGAGTTGTATAAAATCATGAGAGGAATAGACTGGGTAGATGCACAGAATCTCTTGCCCAGAGTAAGTGAATCAAGGACCAGAGGACATAGGTTTAAGATGAAGGGGAAAAGATTTAATAGGAATCTGAGGGGGTAATGTTTTCACACAAAGGGTGATGGGTGTATGGAACAAACAGCCGCAGGAGGTAGTTGAGGCAGAGACCATCCCAACATTTGAGAAACAGGCAGGTATATGGATAGGATGGGTTTGTAGGGATATGGACCAAACGCAGGCAGGTGGGACTAGTGATGCTGGGACATGTTGGCTGGTGTGGGCAAGTTGGGCCAAAGTGCCTGTTTCCACATTTTATCACTATGACTTTTTAAATAGCACACTAAACTATAATTGCTGCTAATCAATCTTTTCACCCTTATAAATTGCAATTCCTTGTCATTAATATTTCAAGAGATTGTAGATTTGTTTTGTTTTTAATAAAAGAGCTTTTTATATGTAATCTAATCTGAAATCTCAAAGGGAAGAGGCAATATTTTAGAAAATACCTTGATTATATTAGATGAGTGGGGCACTAAGAATACGTGTGCAAAGTTTTAGAAGGTTGTGCAACTTGAAGCAGGGGGAATGGCAAAGAGGTACTTCAAATAAATGGCCAAAATTATTTTTAAAAATTATGTTGGTTCTTAGTTCTGCAAGAACAGGAGTGATTTGTAAGCAGGATGTTCCGTGGAACTGGCTTTAGGTGACCTGAAGTTAATGGAGGTGGAGAATGAGCAGTTGTTATCTCAAGAAATGTAAAATATTGGTGTCTGGAAATGAATGATTTGAATAAGGCAGCGAATAGGTTTGGACCCAGGCAGGTGGACAATGATGCAGAGTCAGAAGTTTAACGGTCAGTTGACCAACCAAACTTATGAACGATTTGATTGAACATTATCAGTCAGCACACGCTTCAGAGTTTGTAGTATCCCCCAACTCTGTCATAAAAAAGTTGCAAAGCTAGAACCAGGTCTAACTCGTGGCCTTTCCTGGCATACTTCTACTTTGATATAGCTCTACTTTTTTAGTCTCTTTCTCTTAAAGAGTAATCATTGTAATAAATCAGGCTAAGAAATTGGCACTTGATGCAGTGATATTATTAGATTCTTGAGGAAAATAAATAACTAATGAAAACACTGAGACAGATCTTGCTGGAGGTTTCAAACAGAGCAATTACTATTCAGCCATTTAAATGGGGACAGGTCCAGAACTCTGACACATTCAAAAGAAGAAATCTGTTCAATTTATCTGTCAATAGGCTCCCAAATGGAGTTCAATGATGGTGACTTATCATGCTGAACCCTGAGAAATTGCTCTCCGATACAAGTTAAATCCACTGCACAATTTGAAGCTCTGCTGAGTTGATGATTTTAGGGACAATAAAATTAAGATTTAATTTGTTTGCTTTCTTTATAATTGTTTTGGATATTAGTAATGTTTTAATGGTAATTTTAATTATTTTAATGTTAGACATGTAAAAATCATTAAATATCTATTGTGATTTTTACAAGTGCAAAGCATTGTCTCGCCCTTTGCTGACTGTCACAGGCATATGAAGGTGGGGTCTTTGCACTGCCTCACTGAGGGCCCTGACACCATTTTGATTACACCGGAGGACTCTGGGATGTGGAAAACCCACAGGTTTGGTACCCAGTGCGGGCCTAGTGGTTGGAAGAGGTTGAGTGAGTAGGCAAGAATAGAAATTCTGGATGGGCAATCTTTGTCAACAACATTTTGTGATGGGCTTGCAAGTGATTCCAAATCGTAAGTGGCATTTCTAATTCATATTATTCATCAAAAAGGGATTTTTAATATTCAGTAATGCTCTGGATGACAAAACATCTGGGTTTATTAAGGGCTTCCTTGGGATTTCATGTGAAACTTGAATTACCATTTATACTTTTTTAAACCTAAAACAAAGTTTGATTGATAGAGGTGTAAATTAAAATCTCCAATCCAAGTATCTGTTCAAATTGTCTAAGAGCCATACATAATTGTTGTTCAATGATTGATTGAAAGATACAGCATGGCAGCAGGTCTTTTGGCCTGCTGAGTCCACACCGACCATCAATCACTCGTTCAGGAGTTGCTGTTAAAGTAGCTTGCATATGTGAAAGCACTGCAGTGGGAAAAACACTTAATGCAAAAAAGATTAAAAATAAATATTCAACCTGAAAGAAATGTTCTTATAACTTATCCTGACTGCACTACAAACTTAATAATGGTAACCAAACTCCCTCATTCTTAACCAAGGTTAACCTAGAGCAAAATATTTATTCCCATTGGGAATTATTTCAATAATGATTTGTTCATGGTATGCACTTTTTTAATGCAGCATTAACTTTATTATTGCTCTGCATTACACATAAATTAAAAAAGGCAGAAGCAAACAGTCAATTGGACCAAGGTACAACAATCTAATCCTCGGTGGATTTTAAAAATTTCAAAGATAAACTTCATTCATGAAAATATGTACAAGTATAAAAATCTGTGGATGACTTTCTTTACCATCAAAGTATATATTCATAATGTTCAGACTATATATTCATAATGTTATATGAATATATGGTCTAAACTACACTCTGATGATACACACATTTGGTGTGTGAGCATGATCTGTAATACAGAGCACCATTGCCACTCTTTGAGTGCCACAAAAGTTAATGTTTGAAAATCTTTTACACAGGATTTAACTCATTGTGACTACAGTCCAAACCATAAAGCTTTTGTGTTTGCTGCACCTGCCATTAATGTGCCAGCATTCCATCACAGACCTAATAGTTCCCCAACCCCCTACGGCCATTTCTATCTCCTTCCCAAAATCATTTAGCAGGATTGCCCTGTCTAGTCCATTGTTTCTTCCTTCTGTCCCCGAACTCATCTGAAAATACCCCGATTCTATCTTCTCCCCCTCCTGTGCCTTCCAAACTACATCCTAGACACCTTGTGCTTTCCAACACTTAGATAACTTTCAATTCCAAGGCCCCCAATGCCACATCCTTACCATCCACGTCCAGTCCCTTTACACCTCCGTTCCACACCAGGAAGGCCTTATGAACCCTCCAGTTCATCCTTGAACAGAGACCCAATAAGTTTCCCTCTACCATTCTGCTTCTCCTTGCCCTCAACAACTTCTCTTTTGACCTCTCACGTCAAGTCAGTGTAGCCATGAGCACTTGTATGGACCCCAGCTATGCCTGTCTTTCTGTTGGGTACATTGAACATTCCCCAACTCTTTCTCCACTGACGGCTATTTTGGGATTGCCTCCGAACTACAAACCCACTGATTATCACCCAGTTAACTTGTCTACACCTCTTCCACCCTGCCTCTTGCACTTACTCTCAATTTCTCCTTGTCCTTCGCATTTGCTCCCAAGATGAAGCTTCCAATTTAAGGACATCCGAGATGTTCTCTTTCTTTAGTAAACATAGTTTTCCCCCTTTCTTTTGTGGATAGAGTCCTTACTCATGTCTCCTCTATGTTACTCTTTTAAAAACTCCGTTTTACTCTTACTCCCCAGCCCCAGATGGAATAAGAATAGAGTTGCCCTCGTAACATCTACCACCCCTTCCCCCCCCCTCCCTTTCCACAGAGATCGGTCCATCCACAACTCCTTGGTTCACATCCCTTCCCATCCAAACCACCCCCTCCCCAGATGTTATCCCCTGCAACTGCAGGAGATGTAACATTGGTCCTAAATCCCATGACTACCATCCAGTGGCCTTGTCATCCACCATCATGAAGTGCTTTGAGGGGCTGGATATGGCACACATTAAATCCAATCAATCCACTGCACTTTACCTACCAACATGGCTGATGCCATCTCCCTGGCCCTATACTCATCCTTGGAACACCTGGATAAGGACACCTATGTCAGACTCCTATTCATAGATTACAGCTTTGCTTTCAATCCCATTATCCCAACCAAGCTCATCTCCAAACTCATGGAACTTGGAGTCAGCATTCTCCTTTGCAACTAGATCATTGACTTCCTGACCAACAGACCACAATCAGTGAGGATAGAGTACAAATAATCCTCTACAATAATCCTCAACACTGGTGCCCCATAAGGATGCGTTCGCTGCCCCTCAATGACACCACCGTAGTAGGCAGAGTCCAGCCAATTGCTCAAACCAACCTCCCTCCTATTGACTCCATCTACACTTCACACTGCCTTGGCAAAGCTACCAACATTAAGAACTAATCTCACTCCTGTCACTCCCTCTTCCCTCTTCTCCCGTTAGGCAAGAGGTACATATGTTTGAAAACGCATACCTCCAGATTCAGGGACAGTTTCTTCCCAGCTGCTGTCAGGCAACTGAACTGCCTTCACACCAGCTCGAGTGCAATCCTGACCTCCCATCTATCTCATTGGAGACCTTTGAAGTATCTATAATCTTACTTTATCTTGCACTAAATTTTGTGCATTTGATCTTCATCCTTCACTGTGGGTGGCTTGATTGTAATCATGTATATATACTTTTCTTTGACTCGATAGCATACAACAAAATGTTTTTCACGGTACCTCGGTTCACATGACAATAATAAACTAAGCTAAACTACAGTGTTATTGTGTTGGAACCGCTGGTCGGCACAGACTCAGTGGGCTGAAGGGCCTGTTTCCGCGCTATCTAGTCAGTTGGCATTCCATTCTGCACAAATCAGGAGCAATTCTTCTGCATTTCAAGAAGAAATCAATGGAAACACTTGAGTTTGTTATTGCACATTTGACAGCTTTAGACAGAATTCTGTTTGCAACTTTGGCCAAAGGTGTCGACATCAAAAATGGCTAGAAAGCACAAGGTCTGAAAATCCCAAGTACAAGAGAAGAAATTTGTGACATGGTCAGGAAGTTTGGAACTAAAATCCGGGAAGAAATGAAGGAGGGGGGGGGGAATTGAAGGAAATGTTGGAATCTAGGGACCATTGTTCACTCACTTTAGACAAGTGGACCTCAAAGAGAAATCGACGCTGCATGTGTCTCAATTTACATCACACTGACAAGCTCTTTGGCTTTGGGATGATAGGAATCAATAGTTCAATACCTGCCAAGAAAGGACTAAAAATTATCATTGATAAACTTGAAACTTTTGACATTGATTTGATGAAATAGGTAGTCAGGATGATCACCGATGGAGCCAGTGTCATGAAGAAGCTTGGTCAAAGATTAGGCATTTTCCAGCACTTCTCTCATTCGCATGGCATTCACTTATCTGTGGTTGATTTGTTGTACAAACGACCGCATAATATGTCTGCTGATGGTGATAAAGATAAGAATGAAGAGGATGACATCTATGAAGAAACGATTGAGGACTGATGATGAGAATGAAGGTGATGATGATTATATCGGTTGAAGATGGGTTGAAGATCAATCTGTGAATGCTGATGTTCAATGCTGATGTTCAATGCTGATGATTGAAATAAGTGTCCTCGCCATTGGATGACGTGATTGCAACTTAGTCTAAGCTGACAAAATATTTGATTTCATGCTGACTAATCCGGAGCAGCAACCTGGTAATATCGGCAGAAAATTGTATGAGGCTATTTGCACGAGGATTAGGCAGAGAAGAAACCCTCGCATTTTGGGAGTCCTCGGGTACCTGGATGATCCAATGGGTTATAACTCTGTCTAGAACTGCTGACTTGCAATTCCACCAACAAATGATCTTGCCAAAGTTCCAAGAGACGTTTATACGCAACTGTTCTCAAACAAACACGACACATCATTTGATGACAATGGGGAAGAAGATAATGACCAAGCTGAGCACACTGTGAAGCAAAGTAAATGTGAAGAGCTCACTGCCATTCTCCCCAGAAAGAATGCTTAGAAGCCCAAGCCAATGGAGCCATATTCAACCCCGCAAGAGATTTTGAAGATATTGCGGAGAGAAATGTTTGACCTGTAAAGCACGTCGAAACACCCAATCACACTTGAAAAAGTGTACAGAGCACTCATGACTATCCCTTCTAGCTCAGTTGACTTTGTAAGATATTTTAGTGTAATGGGTTTTTTGTGATGAAATTGTACACATAATTGTGTGATGAGTGTTGATGCCTTATGTTTTTTGAGATCTTACCTAATGACAGTCGAAAGTAGGTTTACGTTTGTGAAATAAAGGTAAATTTGTCATGAAAGAATGAAAATCACAAAAATTGGATTTTTGAAAATTAATTATTTTAATCAGGGGCAAGGTGATTAATGATTATTCACTTTTTCAAAATTAATCCATGAATCAGCTCGCCAGAAAGTAGCCCGAATTCAGGGATGCCAACAGCCCCTTGAGGTTCACTTGCAGCTCTTCAAACATTGTCTAGTGCATTCGGGGCTCCTGATGTGACCTCCTTTGCATTGGTGAGACCAAACGTAGACTAGGTAACCGTTTCGCCGCACACTTGTGCTGTGCTTTCCAAGGCTTGCTGGTTGCTAATTATTTTAACTCTCCTTTCCATTCCCATACCGACCTTTCTGTCTTTGCCTCCAGATTGAGGCCTCGCATAGACTGGAGGAACAGCACCTCACTTAGGTAGTTTATAACCCAATGGTGTGAAATTTGCATTGTTGGTCAATAATAAAGTTAATGTTATATTCCAAAAAAAAGTAATGTCTACATACCATGAATAAATGGTTAATGAAATTAATCTTAACAGGAATAAACACTTGGCTCTAGGTTTACCCTGGTCAATAATGAGTGTAGGAAAATAACTGCAGATGCTGGTACAAATCGAAGGTATCACAAAATGCTGGAGTAACTCAGCGGGTCAGGCAGCATCTCAGGAGAGAAGGAATGGGTGACGTTTCGGGTCGAGACCCTTCTTCAGACTGATGGGGTCGAGACCCTTCTTCAGACTGATGGGGTCGAGACCCTTCTTCAGGTCAATAATGAGGTAATATGGTGCTGAAGGATCTAAGTTACCATTATTGCGTTTGTAGCATGTGTACTGGGGTGGGATGAGGTGGGGTGGCCTCACAGCTCCCGATGTGGGCACCTTTATGTCGGCAAAACCAAGTGTAGAGTATGCGACTCTCATAGAATAAAGAAAAGTATAGCACAGGAACAGGCTTTTTGGCTTTTTGTGCACATGATCCACATCCCTCCATTCCATACATATTCATGTGCCTATCTTAAAGCCTCATAAATGCCATCATCATATCTGCACCACCATCACCCCCGGCAGCATGTTGCATGCACCCACCACTCTCTGTGTAAAAATATTTGCCCAGCACATTTCCTTTAGACTTTGCCTAACTCATCTTAAAGCTATTCCCTCCAGCCTTTGATATTTTCACTGAGAAAAAAGTTCTGACTGTCTACCCTATCTATGCTCCTCATAATTTAAATGCTTCTCTCAGGTCGCCCCTCAACCTCCAACATTACAGAGAAAACAATCCAAGTTAATCCTTCTTCAGTCTGAAGAAGGGTCTCAACCCGAAACGTCACCTATTCCTATGCTCCAGAGATGCTGTCTGACCCGCATGCCAGATCTGAACTGTGATCAACTGGCCTTTAAAGGACTCCCAAATGACAGATCTGGACTTTATCAACAACAACTGCTCGCAATTTATTCTCCGTAGCCCCTGTCTAATAACGTTGTAATCTGCCTTAGTCCAACGTGGTACCTTCCCCCACAAGGTACAGACTTATCTCCTTTCAAAACAATCTTAAAACTTATGGAGATGTAATCACTAATAATCTTCAAAATCCAATACCACTAAAACACCAGCCACCTGGCCAGCTTTGTTTCCTAATACTAGGTCCCATATGGTCCCTCTTCAAACTGGACTATCCACATAATATTTCAGGAAACCCTCTTGGATACAGCTAACAAATTCTGCCCCATCAAAGCCTTTTGCATGAAGTCTATACTGGGAAGTAAAAGTCACCCACCACAACAACCCTGTTCATTTTGCATCTTTCCATAATCCGTCTACATATCGGTTCCTCTATTTCCTGCTGGATATTGGGGGACCTGGGTAGAGTGGATGTGTAGAGGATGTTTCCACCAGTGGGAGATATAGGACCAGATGGTTCACCCTCAGAATAACAAGATGTACCTTTAGAATAGAGATGAGGAGGAATTTCTTTAGCCAGAGGGGTGGTGAATCTGTGGAATTCTTTGCCAAAGACGGCTGTGGAGGCTAAGTGTTTAGATATTTTTAAAGCGAAGATTGACAAGTTCTTCATCAGTAAAGATGTCAAAGGTTATGGGGAGAAGACGGGAGAATGGGGTTGAGAAGGAAAGATAGATCAGCCATATTTGATTGGCGGAGTAGAATTGATGGGCTGAATGGCCAAATACTGCTCCTAAGACTAATGAACGCATGACCTGTAGAACAATGCCATTGGAATGATTGCACTTTCTGACTTTTGAGTTCTAACCATATTGCCTCAGTAGATGAACCCTCCAGTATGTTATCTCTGAATGTCATTGTGATATTCTCCTTGAATACTAGAGCAACTCCTCCACATATTTTACCTCCCTCTATATCACATCTGAAACATCAAATCCTGGTATGGTGAGCAGTCATGTTCCTTTTACAGCTATGTCTCTGCAATAGCCACAACACCCTAGTGCTAAACACTGATCCATGCTCTTCATTCATCTGCTTGACGAAACCCCTTGCATTGAAATAAACACACTTCAATGCTTCAGCTTCACCATATTCCCTCACCTCTCCTGTCTGTTATTCCTTTGAGTCTTACTGGTCCTAACTTCTAACTTCCCTGTCAATCCTTCCATTTGCTGATCTTCTCCTCTGGTACCCAACCTCTCTACAAGGCAACTGCCCCCCCTCCCCCCACCTCCAGTTCAGCTGCAACCTGATCCTCTTGCAAAGGACACCCCTCCCCAAGAAGAGATCCTAGTAGTTCACAAAAATGACCTAGTAACCTGGTGCCAAGACAACATCCTTTCCCTCAATGTAAGAAAGACAAAGGAAATTGTGATCGACTTGAGGAAACAAAGCAGTACACATACCTCCATATACATTGACAGCGCCGAAGTAGAGATGGTTTAAAACTTCAAATTCCTAGGGGTCAATGTCACCAGCAACATGTCCTGGACCAGCCATATCGAAGCAATGGCCAACAAAGCACAAAAAGCATACTTTCTTAGAAGGCTTAGGAAGTTTGGCGTGTCTCCACAAACTCACCAACTTCTATAGATTATCGGGAGGGATCATGGGTTGGTTTGGGACCAACTCTATCCAAGACTGCAAGAAATTGCAGAGAATTGTGGACGCCCAGACCATCACGCAAACCAACCTACCTTCCATTGACTCCATCTACACTTCATACTGCCTCCAGCATAATCATGGACCAGTCCCACCACAAACACTCCCTCTTCTCCCCTTTCCCATCAGGAAAGAGGTACAGAAGTGTGAAAACACTTCCAGATTCAGGCTCAGTTTCTTCCCAGCTATTATCGGGTAACTAAACCATCCTATCACCAACTAGAGATCAGTCCTGACCTACCATTTACCTCATTGAAGGCACTCGGACTATCATAAATTGGACTTTATCTTGCACTAAATGTTACTCCTTTTGTCCTGTAACTGTACACTGTGGACGGCTTGATTGTAATCACGTATAATCTTTCTGCTGACAGGATAGCATGCAACAAAAAAGCTTTTCACTGTACATGTGACAATAAACTAAACAAACTTGCAACCTTGCTCCCTGCATCAACTCCAGAGCCATGCATTCAGCCTACTTATCTATTTATTCCTACGCTCGATAGCATGTGACACCAGAAGGAATCCGGAGATTACTACCCTCATAGTCCTGTTTTTTAACCTTTTGCCTAATTCCCTCTATTCACTTTAGACAATAGACAATAGGTGCAGGAGGAGGGCATTCGGCCCTTCGAGCCAGCACCGCCATTCAATGTGATCATGGCTGATCATTCTCAATCAGTACCCCGTTCCTGCCTTCTCCCCATACCCCCTGACTCCGCTATCCTTAAGAGCTCTATCCAGCTCTCTCTTGAATGCATTCAGAGAATTGGCCTCCACTGCCTTCTGAGGCAGAGAATTCCACAGATTCACAACTCTCTGACTGAAAAGGTTTTTCCTCATCTCAGTTCTAAATGGCCTACCCCTTATTCTTAAACTGTGGCCCCTTGTTCTGGACTCCCCCAACATTGGGAACATGTTTCCTGCCTCTAAAGTGTCCAACCCCTTAATAATCTTATACGTTTCGATAAGATCCCCTCTCATCCTTCTAAATTCCAGTGCTTACAAACCTAGTCGCTGCAGGACATCGTCTCTTTTCCTACCCATGTCATTTGCGGCAATGTACACAATGACTTGCAGGTGATCACCTTACCCAGTGAGAATGTTCTGCAGTCGCTCTAAAACATCCTGGACCCGAAAACTAGGGAAGCAACACACTGTCCTGGAGTTTTTGTTTACTGCCACAGAATCTTCTGTGTGTGTGTCCCAATTAACAAGTCCCCTATAACGATCACTCCAGAGCCAAGCCCTGTGCCACAGACCTGACTGCTGCTGCTGTTCTACCCTGGCCGGTCATCCCCCACATCAATATCCAAAAGGTCTTCCTTGAACAGAGACCCAATCAATTTCCTTCCACTAACATTCTCCTCCGCCTGGCAGAACTAGTCCTCACTCTCAACAATCTCTCTTTTGACTCCTCTTACTTCAAATTAAAGGGGTAGGTACTTGTATGGGCCTCAGGCATGCCTGTCTTTTTGTTGGTTACGTTAAACAGTCTATGTTTCAAACGAGAACAACAGAATAGGCAGGAGATAGGCAGGGAGCGAGGAAGGATTGTTGGTTAAATTGCACTTTTTTTAATGCAAGAGGCCTGTCAGGTATGGCAGATGAACCGCGGGCATGGATAGGTACGTGCTTGTGGGACGTTGTAGGCATTATGGAAACCTAGTTAAGAGAGGGCAGGACTGGCAGCTCGGTGTTCCAGGGTACAGATGCTTGAGAAAGACAGAGGTGAGGGTGAAAGTAGAGGGGGTGTTGTGTTATTGGTTAAGGAAGATGTCAGGACAGTGGTTGGAGGTGACATTATAGATGGTTCATCTAGTGAGCAGGCTAAGGCTTTATTCCTTGTAGTGCAGGATGTTGAGGGGTGATCTTATGGAGGTGTACAAAATCATGAGAGGAATAGAACAATTAAATGCAGAGTCTTTTGCCCAGAGCAGGGTAATCCATAGGTTTAATGTGTAGGAAGGAACAGCTGATGGTGGTTTAAACTGAAGATAGACACAAGATGCTGGAGAAACTCGGCGGGTCAGACAGCATCTCTGGAGTAAAGGAATAGGTGAAGTTTCAGGTTTGTTCGAGGTCAGTCTGTAGGAGGGTCTCGACCCAAAACATCACCTATTCCTATTCTCCAGATATTCTGCATGACGAGCTGTGTTACTTGAGGATTTTGGATCTATCTTCGGACATAGGTTTTAGGTGATGGGAACATGAGGGGTAACTTTTTTAAACAAAGGGTGGTGGGTGGGCACTATCGCAATGTTTAGGCAACATTTAGACAGATACATGGATAGACAGGTTTGGAGGGATATGGGGCAAACGTAGGCAGGTGGGACTAGTGTAGATGGGGCATGTTGGTCGGTGTGGGCAATTTGGGCTGGAGGGCCTGTTTCCACACTGTATGACTCTACGACTCTAAATAGGCACTATTATTCATTTTTAGGAAATATTTATCAAAATTATCACATCGGACTTTAGCTCCATAATCCAAAGCTAGCAAGCAAGCTCTATACTATTACCCCAGCTCCTGTCGTTGAAGTGAGGATGGCGAAGGTGGTCACTCTGTGTGTGTGTCTTCATCTTAATCTACACAGAAGCAGCCTGGAGTGGTGCAATATCCATTGATACACTTGTGCATTTCCCAGGTGCAGGGCACCGGTGGACATAACCAAACTGGAGCAGAGATAGACACAAAATGCTGGAGTAACTCAGCGGGATAGGCAGCATCTCTGGTGAGAAAAAATGGGTGACGTTTCAGATAGAGACCCTTCTTCAGACTGAGAGTCAGGGAGAGGGAGACTAGAGACATGGAAGGGTAAGGTGTGAAAACGACAGATCAAAGCAGACGTTGATAATGAAATGTAGAATGGTTCATTGTTAGCTGAGAGGAAGTTGACAACGCAGTATACAATCAGTAAAATTTAGGAGAACAGTGAGTCGAAGAACGAGGCGAGGGTTGTTGAGAGACGGAGAAAGAGGGGATGTAAGCGTTACTTGAAGTTAGAGAGGTCAATATTCATACTGCTGGGGTGTAAGCTGCTCAAGTGAAATATGAGGGGTTGTTCCCCCAATTTGCGCTGGGCCTCACTCTCTCTGCCAATGGAGGAGGCCCAGGACACGAAGGTCAGTGTGGGAACGGGAGGGGCAGAGTGCAGAGTGCAGAGATATGTCACTTTTCTGAGGAAAGGTTGTCGGCCCCGAATCATTTGCCTCATCCTCCATGGTTGCTACCTGAACTCCTGCGCACTTCTCAGCAATTTCAGTTCTAGTTTCAGGCATGAGTTTGGCTTTCTTTTCCCCGCCAGTTATCAACAGACAATAGGTGCAGGAGGAGGCCATTCGGCCCTTTAAGTCAGCACCACCATTCAATGTGATCATGGCTGATCATTCTCAATCAGTACCCTGTTCCTGCCTTCTCCCCATACCCCCTGACTCCGCTATCCTTGAGAGCTCTATCTAGCTCTCTCTTGAATGCATTCAGAGAATTGGCCTCTTGCCTTGTCGACGCCTGCCCTTGCCTTGAGTTTGGGCCTTTGCTTGGTTTCCAGGGGAGACGCCGCCCCCTTGGTGCTGCCCCCTGCCGGCGGCGCGCGGCGCCTCACCCATTGTGACAACGCGGCCGCGCGCCCCCCTGGTGAACGCGCCCGCGCCGCTAACGGCCCACCCATTGTGAAGCGCGCCCATATCGGGTCCGCCCATTGTGACCTCACGGCCGCGCGCCCCCCTGGTGAACGCGCCCGCGCCGCTAACGGCCCACCCATTGTGAAGCGCGCCCATTGTGACCTCACGGCCGCGCGCCGCGCGCCCCCCTGGTGAACGCGCCGCTAACGGTCCACCCATTGTGAAGCACGCCCACAACGGCCCGCCCATTGTGACCTCACGGCCGAGCGCCCCGCCCCCTCTGGTGAACGTGCCTGGGGCTCGGGCGGGAGCGGCGCTAACGATGAGCGCCTCGGCTGTTCTGCTGCGCGGGGCCCTGGCGAGGCTGCGCTTGTCCGCCGGGCAACGCCTGCAAGTCCGCCTCACTGATCACTGCCTCAGCTTCAGCTCCCAGTGCCGGGCGCTAGCCTACGCCAAGGACATGTTTCTGGGCAAAATTAACCAGGTACCTGGGAGCGGGGGCCCACGGCGGGTGTGGGTACTAAACACGGTGCAGCGGCCCGTGGGTGGAGGAGGTACATGGTTTAGGTTCATTATTGTCGCAGTCATTGACAAAGTGCAGTGAAAAGCTTTGTATGCTATCCAATATGTACATAAATGCACATCGTCAAACTCAAGTACACAAGGTAAGAGCAAAGGTGAAGATGCTTGAGTGCTGAATATAGTTTTCAGCAAGGCAGCGCATACAAAGTCCAATGTCCACAAGGGGGTAGAGGTGAATCGGAAAGTACTTCAGTTTATAGAAGGATTGTTCAGAAACCTGATAACAAATGGGAAGACTCCGTTCCTGAATCCGGTAGTGCGCGCTTTCAAGCTTCTGCACCATCTGCAGAACGGGAACATGGTGGAGAAGGAATGACTGGGGTAGGACATGTCTTTGATTCTGTTAGCTGCCTTTCCAGGCAGTGTGAAGTGTAGATGGAACACAGTCTGGTATTTGAGAATGCACTGGGCTACATCTACAACTCTACAGCTACTTGCTGTCTTGAGCAGAACTCTTCTCAAACCATAGTATAAGAAGATAACTACAGATACTGGTACAAATCGAAGGTATTTATTCACAAAATGCTGGAGTAACTCAGCAGGTCAGGCAGCATCTCGGGAGAGAAGGAATGGGTGACATTTTGGGTCGAGACCCTTCTTCAGACTCAAACCAGATGGCTGTTGAGAACCAGATGTTCTCAAATGAAAGAAGGCATCAGGACCAGACCAGATACCAGCCAGAGTTTTAAAGAATTGTGCAACAAGCTTAGCTCAGTCTTTCAAAAGATTTGTCAGAAGTCTGTGAATAGTGGAGAACTCCCAGAAGATTGGCTGAATGCTAACATTGTCCCCACCTATAAAAAAGGAGATAGGATAAATCCTGCAAACTATCGCCCAGTTTCACTGACCTCCATACCATGCAAGATTCTCGAACATATAATCCACTGACATATCATGGACCATGTTGACTTCCACAAGGTACTAACAAACCACCAACATGGCTTTAGACAGGGTCGATCATGTGAAACCCAACTGGCGGGACTCATCGATGACCTAGCCAGGTCACTCGATAACAAGGATCAGACTGACCTGATTATATGAGACTTCAGTAAGGCTTTTGATAAGGTTCCTCACAAGCGGCTCCTGTACAAGCTCAACCATGTAGGAATAGATGGCAACCTCCTAAAATGGATTGAGATCCCTTTGACAAGGAGACACCAGCGAGTTCTCTTGGAGGGAGAGACGTCTATTTAAACTCCTGTGACATCATGTGTGCAACAGGGGACTGTCATGGGTCCATTGCTCTTCCTACTGTATATCAATGACATTCCAAATGCAGTTCTGTCCAGAGTTTGACTCTGCAGATTGTGCCATAATTTATAGAGAGATGAAAACACCAGAAGACAGCTTGTCCTTACAAAAGGATCTGGATGCTCTCTGTGAGTGTGGGAAAACCTGGCAGATGTCATTCAATACAACCAAATGTCATACCATGCATGTCTCACACAAGACTAAACCACTTTTATTGGAATACAACATGGGTAGCCATACATTACTTGCTGTCGACCATCACCCATATCGAGGAGTCGAATTAAGCAAAGATTTAAGTTGGGCGACGCATATTGGTCAAGTGTCTAACAAAGCAAATAGAACGCTCGGCCTTCTTAAAAAAAATTTCCACGCATGTAGTACATCTGTCAAAGAGAACGCTTACAAGTCCTTGGTCAGGCCCAAATTGGAGTATTGGGGAGCTGTATGGGATCCTTTCAACAACAACAAGATCACCCTGGGGAAAGTACAATGCCGAGCAGCTCGCTTTGTATGTTATGACTACAAGCATGAATAATATGCTGACTTTCTCGGCTGGGATACCCCAGAACTCCGCAGAATCAGGTTTAGACATTGCAATTTACAAAGAGATTCACAAAATCATGCCATCAAATCTTCCGTCATCCCAGAGCACCAACTCCCATGAAACAAGATAAAATACACCCTACATCATCAACTCGCTGAATTTCAATAAACTTTGCTACCAATATTCCCTTTACCCTAGGACGATAAGGGAATGGAATATGTTATCACCCAACACAAGTGCTGCTCCCGATGTTCAGTCATTCAAAAAGGGGATTGAGCAACTAGATCTCCTCAACTTGGTCAAAAAACCCCACTTCAAAATTTAATCACTACTCTACTCACTCCGACCTGCACGAGATAACCACTTATGAGGTGTTTGCGCAGTAATCAACCAGAACCAGAATATTGTGCATTTGTAGAAGTTTATGAGTTATTGGTGACATGCCTCAGTCATCTCAGGAAGTAGAGGCGTTGGTGTGCCTTCTTGGCAGTCGCATCAATTTGGTTGGTCCATGACAGATCATTGGTAATATTAATGCCAAGGAACTTGGAAGCTCTTAATCATTTCCACTTTAGCACCTTGCATACTGATTGGAGCATGTACTCCTGCTTCCAGAACTCAACAAGTAGTTCCTTTGTTTTGGAGAGATTGTTGTCTTGACACCTTATTACTAAGCTCTCTATCTCCTTCCTGCACTCTGTAATATCATTCTTTGAGATCCGGCTCATTCCAGTGGTTTCATCTGTAAACTTGTGATGGAGTAAGCATAAGACAACCAGGGGAAACATGGTGTTAAACCAAGGCATTTAATGTAATCACTCGGAGTTCTCTGTAAGGTGCAACAATGTTGCTGTGAACCAAGTTCCCATATCGAACATAAGGTCATAAGATCATGTGATAGGAGTGGAATTAGGCCCTTCAAGTCTACTCCGCCATTCAATCATGGCTGATCTATCTCTCCCTCCTAATCACATTTTCCTGCCTTCTCCCCATAACCTCTGACACCCATACTAGCAGAAGATGCCTGCAGCCCTGCAATAGCCAGCAAATCCATCCCACCAGTCTCTCAAATGCTCGCTCATGTGTAGAGACTGCCCATAAGTTAGGCATTCACGACCTGGGGAAGACCTGCTTTGTATAGATCTACACAAAACGTGGAGTATGGAGGTTCTGTATTTGGCCTAATTTGTAGCTAGTGCAGGTCATTAATTGCAGGCGCGAATGGGACGGTGTGAGTTGCCATATAGATAGCAGGGTTTTGGATGTTCTCAACTTCATGAAGGGTGATGATGGGAGGCCAGCAAGCATTAATCGATTGTAAATGTGAAAAAATGGTGGTTTGAGAATTTCAACAACAGCAGAACACCCCATTTGCAAATGTAACAGTGAGCTGAAATGCAACTGTTTATTGTGTGTTCAAGCCTTGGAAGCCAACGTATTAGCAATAAGGAAGATTGAATAATCAATTTAATATTTTGCTTTAAGAGGATCTTAGATTGTAAGTAAATCCCTGAATAACAAGCATTCTAATTCAATGCATTTGTTTATATTCTAGCACGAAGTTTTTCCCTATCCAGAGGTCAGCAAGGAAGAGTTGGAGGAGATTAATCAACTTGTTGCACCCGTGGAAAGGTTTTTCAATGAGGATGGTGAGATTTCTTTTTGTCTAATGTGGATTATGTGTCTTTTTTAATGGTCATACTTTATCGTTTGTAACTATCTGTTATGTCGGTCTTGGCAGAGGAAAAAAAACCTGATACTGTGTGTCGAAATTGAAGAGCTTAAATTCATCTCTTCCTGGGGCTCATAGCCATAAGCACTGGTGTGCCCACACTTCCATGGGCATCAGGCTGAAGTTTAGATTTGAATCTGAACCACACCATGTGAACGTGTATCAATGTAAGTGATACAGCTTCCCCTCATTTAGCTCCACGTTTCATTTGTCATATTCAAGTCAGCACAACAGGTGGAACCTTGCCAAAAATACCCATACAAAGCCCTCTCACCTGTATCCACCTATTAGTCACCATGCTTTATCCTGCCCCTCCTCTCTTCCATGTTTCTCTGCTGCCGCCGCAATCAGTATGAAGAAGAGCTCGACCCAAAATGTCACTTATCCATGTTCTCCAGCAATGTTGCCTGATCCACCGAGTTACTCCAGCGCTTTGTGTCTTTTTTTGTGATTTTCAGTCAATCCAGTCCATGTGACCTATCCACCTTCAGACCTTTCAGCTTCCCAAGCACCATCTCTTTAGTGATAGCCACTCCACTAACTTCCACCCCTGACTCTCTTGAATTTACGGCACATTGCTGGCGTCTTCCACTGTGAAGACTGATGCAAAAAAGTATTCAATTCATCTGCCATTTCCTTATTTCCCCATTATCACTTCGCTAGCATCATTTTTCAGCAGTCCAACGTCCACTCTTGTTTCTGTCTTACTCTTTACATATCTGAAGAAACTCTTGCTATCCTCTTTTATAATATTGGCTAGCTTACTTTCGTATTTCATCTTTTCTTGCCATATTGCCTTTTTAGTTACCCTCTGTTGTTTTTTAAAAGCTTCCCAATCCTCTAGCTTCCCACTAATCTTTGCAATATTATATGCCTTCTCTTTTAGTTTTATACTGTCTTTAACTTACCTTGTCAGCCACGGTTGTCTCATTCTCCCGTTTGAATCTTTCTTCCTCTTTGGAATGAAAAGATCCTACGACTTCCAAATTGTTCCCAGAAATTCCTGCCATTGCCGTTCCACTGTCATTCCTGCTAGGATCCTTTTCCAATCAACTTTAGCCAGTTCCTCCCTCTTGCCCCTGTAGTCACCTTTGCTCAATAGAAATACGGACATATCTGATTCCATCTTTTCCCTCTCAAATTGCAGGTTGAATTTTATCATGAATTTGGTTCTTGATTCCCCTTTACAAAAGACACAGTGCTTTCACCCTATCTTTTGCCCCTCATGATTTTATACACCTCTGCTTTAGTTTGTGCCATTGTGTTTATTCAGCCCATCATTGTTCATTCAAAATAGCTAACATAGGTAGGCTCCACACTTTCTAGGTGTAGATTGCTGTCCATGGGAAGTGAAGGGCAGCATAGTATGTGGAAGAAAGGTAGTGGAAGTTCTCTCTCAGAGGGGATAAGGAAGATTTATTTTACATTGTAAAGCTTTCTCATCTGGAAGCTATTACCTGAATGTTTAGAGATAAAGGAAACAGGCCTTTTCGCCAACGGAGTCCACGCTGGCCACAGATCACCCGCACACTGGTCTATGTTATCCCACCTTCACATTCTACACACTCGGGGCAATTAACCTACAAACCTGCACGTCTTTAGAGTGTGGGAGGAATCCGGAGCACCCAGAGAAAACACACGGTCACAGGGAGAACATTCAAACTCTGCACAGACAGCATCGGTAGTCAGGATCTAAACTGGGTCTCTAGCGCTTTGAGGCACCAGCTCTACCACTGCCCCACTATGCAGCAACTACATGTGTATTGTAGGGTTTGAAATGAAATGCCTTTATCATGCTAACTTGGAAAATAATATTATCTTGACCACCAATATGATTTTCTAAGATAGGATATGTGTAAATCATTTTTTACATTCTCGATGGAAATTGTTTTAATAGTTGTACTTTCTTAAAAGACCACAAGACTACATTGTATGTGTGTGTAATTAGTGAGCTAATGGTGCTTAAATTTAGAAAAATTATCAATAGAGAGTCATAGAGTGATACAGTGGGGAAACAGGCCCTTCGGCCCAATTTGCCCACACCGGCCAACAATGTCCCAGCTACACTAGTCCCACTTACCTGTGCTTGGTCCATATCATTCCAAACCTGTTCTATCTGTGTCCCTGTCTAACTGTCTCTTAAGCGATGGGATAGTCCCAGCCTCAACTACCTCCTCTGGCAACTTGTTCGATACACCCACCACCCTTTTGTGTGAAAATGTTACCTCTCAAATTCCTATTAAACCTTTTCCCCTTCACCTTGAACCTATGCCCTCTGGTCCTCGATTCCCCTACTCTGTGCAAGAGACTCTGTGCATCTACACGATCTATTCCTCTCATGATTTTGTACACCTCTATAAAAACCCTCCTCATCCTCCTGCGCCCCATGGAATAGAGACACAGCCTACTCAACCTCCCCCTGTAGCTCACACCCTCTCGTCCTGGCAACATCGTCGTAAATCAACAGGTACAATGTACCTGTATTTCTTGTAAATAGAAAATATTCTAGCATAATGGTGACTTAAATCATTGACCACAAAGTAGTGAGTTAAACAAATACAGTCTACCCTCGTTATTATGGAACTAGTTATAACAGATTTCGATCATAGTGGACCGAGCATTCCCACAGTAATCAGACTGCACTGAACACAGGCTGCCAGTTACACTGTGGAGGCCATGGAAATTAGCGAGCAATTGCTTCGATTGACACTTGTGCAATGATACACATAAAATGTTGGAGTAACTCAGCGGGACAGGCAGCATCTCTAGAGAGAAGGAATAGGTGATGTTTCAGGTCGAGAGACCGGAAACGTCACCCACTCCTCGCCAGAGATGCTGCTTGTCCCGCTGAGTTACTCCTGTGTCTCTCTTCGGTTTAATCCAGCATTCTTCCTACGCCTGTGCAATGATGCTCTCTTAAACAAACAGCCTTTAGTATTTTTAGTTTGCAGTAACAAAAATGTTGCTGTTAAAAATAGCTGTCTTTGAAAACATCTTGCTGTTTCTTGGAGTGAATCCCTTACTCGGTTATAGCAGACAACCAGCAATAATGGACACCATTCCACTCGATCCCCATCTCCCCATGGTCCTTTATAATTAGGGTTATCTGGATAACAAGACTACTCAGGATTATGAAGAGGTTATTATCAGCATGGAAATAATGATCTAAACATTCTAAAACACTGTTAATTTTAAGGAATGTACTATATTGTTGGCATCTTCTTGCATCCTGGTTACAAAAAGGTTTTGTTGTTTTATTCTTCAGGAATAGTAAATTACTGTCACCAGTTGTAAAACCACAGCCTTCAGCTCAAATACCATACTTTTCCAAATGACCATTGCATCCATCCTGTAGAAATGAAACCATTTGAAAACGTGTTTCGTAATAGAGATCTGCATTGGTAGGTGGAGCTTCTTTTCCAGAAAAGTATCTCATCCTCTAGCAAATTATTTGAACTTTGTTAAAAAAAAACTTTACATTTGCGTTTTAGTTTAGTTTAGAGATACAGCATGGAATCAGGCCCTTCGGCCCACCATGTCTGCACCGACCAGCGATCACCTGTACACTAGTTCTGTCCTACACACTAGGGGCAGTTGACAGAAACCAATTAACCAATAAACCTGCACGTCTTTGGAGTGTGGGAGGAAACTGGAGCACACAGAGTGTCTCAGCGACACCGTGTAAACTCCATTCATACAGCACCTATAGTTAGGTTCAAACCCGGGTCTCTGGCGTTGTAAGGCAGCAACTCTACAGCTGCACTACTGTTCCACCCTTGTACGCATTAGTTTTTGTTAAAAATTAATGAGTACAGTAAGGTTAGAATTATTGGAATGTTCTCCTTATTGACATTTAGTTGAATGGTCTAGTCCTGCTTCCAATATAGAGCTCTACAACACGGAAACATGCCTTCAGCCCACCTTGCCCATGCCGATTAAGTTGACATTTTGTCCCATTGCCTGCAGTTTTTCCATCGCCCTCAAAACCTTTCCTCTCTATGTATCTGTCCCTTGTATCTGCCTCTTAAGTCTCTCACCTCTCACCTTATGCCTCTAGTTTTAGAATTCTCTACCCAATGGTAGAGAGAATAAAGTTTTAGACTATTTTCTAAGTGCGAAGAGGATCCAGAAATCTAATCTTTAAAGGGACTTGGGAGTGCTGGTGCAGGATTCCCTAATTTGTAGGTTGAGTCAGTGGTAAGGAAGGCAAATGCAATGTTAGCGTTCATTTCAAGAGGACAAGAACATAAAAGCAGGGATGTATTACTGAGGCTTTGTATGGCACTGGTCAAACTGCATTTGGAATATTGTGAGCAGTTTTAGGTCCAGAGAACTTTTATGAGAATGATCCCGGGGATGATTGGGTTAATGTGTGAGGAACCCAGAATGGCTCAGGGCCTGTACTGACTGGAATTAAGAAGGATGAGGAGCGTTCTCATTGAAATCTACCGATTGATAGATAGAGTGGATACGGAAAAGATGTTTCCTGTAGTGAGAGACTAGGAGTCTAGGATCATGGACGTATCTTTGCAATGAGGGTGAGGAGGAATTTCTTTAGATTGAGGCTGGTGAATCTATGGAATTCATTGCCACAGACAGCTGTGGAGGCCAAGTCATTGGGTATTTTTAAAGCAGACATTGATAGGTTCTTGATTAGTAAGGTCAAAGGAGGCAGGTGAATGAGGTTGAGAGGAAAAAATAGATCAGCCATGATCGAATGACGGAGCAGACTCGATAGGCCGAATGGCCTAATTCTGTCCCTTTGATCTTATGATGGGGTGTTGAAAATGGCATCGGGAATACCTACCTTTTTTGGGGCATAAATTATTGGAGCAAGAAGTCTTGGTCCAACTATAAAACATTGTATGCATTTCTGGTTGCCACACAATAGGAAAGACATGATTGCACTGGAGAGTGTTCAGAGAAGATTCACCAATATGTTACCTCGATGGAATATTTCAGTACTGAGGCAAGACTGAATAGCCTGGGCTTATTTTCCTTTGAGCAGAGGAGGCTGAGAGGACATAATAAAGATACATAAAATTATGAGGCATAAATAGGGTAGATAGAAATCTTTCGTCTTGGCAGAAATTTAATGTGAGGTTTAGATGGTGTACAAAGATTATTTTCTGAATACTTTTCATTTTTTAATTGCAGAGACATTCACAAACATCCAAACACTCTTGTAGTTTAAGACATAGTTTGACTTGCTCTTGTGGGGTAGAATTTACTATTACATTAGAAGGTCCTGCACCACACAGGAGATTGCCAATCAGGATCTAGCTTCAGGATCATGTTCAGAGAGGGTTACCACTGCATTTCACTCAAGTGGGCCACACTGAAGCAACCAGTGGACCAGGCATTGTGCAACTATGTATCAGAGCACATAATGTAGTAAATTCAATTTTTACATTTTAAAATTTGCTCTAAAAATTCACAATCTTCTGTGATTAAATTCAGTCGACTTACACTGAAATATCAGTGGAAACACCATACTGTGCTTTTTTTCAAATGTAAGATTGAATGATAATGGCGCATGCATGTTTGACATGCCAGTATATATTCGGATCATCAAAATTGTTTTTTTCTTCAACAGTTGATTCAAAGAATATTGATTTGGAAGCAAAAATTCCGACAGAAACTATGAAAGGGCTCAAAGAGCTGGGCCTCTTTGGGCAACAGATTCCTGAAGAGTACGGTGAGTTTATAATTGTTGAACAACAAAATTACTGCAGGCAATGTAACCTTGCAGGTCAAATAATTTACATTTGCGTAACTGTACAATAAAGAGTAGAACAATGTCTGCTAACCACTAGATTTAAGTTTTGACAAAAATAGAATGACTGCAGATTTGTTGATGCCTGTTTCCTGCAGGTGGCCTTGGCTTATCAAACACTATGTATGCACGACTTGGTGAAATTACGTCCTTAGATGGATCCATTGCTGTTACCCTGGCAGCGCATCAAGCGATTGGCCTGAAGGTATTGGAGATATTTGATTCTTTTGGCTAAATACATTTCAAGCATTGATTTGAATTAGACAATTGAGAATAAGCTGACAATTTATCGGAAAAAAGACACACAAAGTGCTGGTGTAATCCAGTGGGTCAGGCAGCATCTCTGGAAAACATGGATCAGAAGCAGGATACTAACTCGAAACATCATCTATCCAAGTGCTCCAGAGGTGCTATCTGACCCACTGAGTTACTCAAGCACTTTGTGGGTTTTTTTAAGAAACCAGCATCAGCAGTTCTTTGTATCTCCTAACAATTTATCAGTGTGTCCTTTCAAAAAAAAGCTCTTAAAGTTAAGTGAATAACTTAAGTGGACATTGATTTAGATATAGGACTACAGGTGCTCCTCAACTTACAATGGGGTTACATTCCGATAAACCCATCGTAAACTGAAAATATTGTACGTTGAACTGCATTTAATACAACTTATCACGCTGTCGTTGCCCAGCGTTTGCACCATTGTAAAGTCGAAGCATCGTTAGTCAGGGAGCATCTGTAACTGTGAAAATTAATTAATGTATAATGTTGAAGTTCATGATACAGCTTTCACATGTGAATTCAGCTCCATTTCCTGCCAGCATTTTTTATTTTTCTTTCATCCAATACGTGAAATATTGTCTGAAAAAGGATATCATCCCGATACACCACCTATCCAGGTTCTCCAGAAATGCCTGACCTGTTGAGTTACTCCAGGACTTTGTGTACTTATATGAAACCTTAGTTGGTGTCACTGAACAAGCATAACTTGATTTAGCCCAGTTTGTCTCTTCCCAATCTTTTCTTTTTGGATATTAATTTAAATTCAAGCTGCAAAAGAAACATGATCCTATAGTGAAACAAGCAGGTTTTGAAGATTCAGATCAATGATGGAGAAAGAATACTTAAATAAAAATAAAATATTTAAACGACAATGAACAGCAATAAAATAACCACACATTGAGACTAGACAAAATGCTGGAGTGACTCAGCGGGACAGGCATCATCTCTGGAGAGAAGGAATGGGTGACGTTTGGGTCGAGACCCTTCTTCAGACTGAGAGTCAGGGGAGAGGGAGTCTGGAGGTATAGGGTACAAAGAGAATGTAAGGTGTGAAAATGACGGATCAAAGCAGACGATGATCTTGGAAATGTAGAATGGTACAATGTTGGCTGAGGGGAAGGTGACAACGAGGCATACAAACAGTAAAATTAATCAGGAGGACAGTGAAACTAGTCGGAAAACTAAGGTGGGGGCGGGACTGTCCCGCTGAGTTACTCCAGCATTTGGTGTCAATCTTCGGTGTAAACCAGCATCTGCAGTTCCTTTCTACACACACATTGAGTCTCATGCCTTTCTGGGGCACTCGTGGTCTGAGGTGTAGTCCAGTGTGCTTACTCATCAGCAGTTCTTTGTATCTCCTAACATTTATATTTTCAATTTTACCGTGCTTCTCGGATGTCTGAGATAAAAGGTGTGCCTTAATACTATGGGCCATTCTGTATGACCTGAGGCCTCATAATTTACTAGTTCTTCCAAGTGAGCAAAATTATTTTTCTAAGCACCTAGTTTTTTTACTAAACAAGCCTGGTTTCTCAATGAATGCTGTTAGCGGACAACTCCGTTTTAGGTGAGAAGCATGCTTTAATCTTTACATTACAGACCCATAAATCTCCTCTGTGAATGGTCTCTACGATAGGTAGAACCTTGGCTTGAATTTTAAATCTTGCCGTGGTTGTGCAGTGCAGGGAGGTCTTCTACTTGCAATGACTCAAGACATAGGCACTTTCCCAATTATTCCAGACAAAATAATGGAGAAATTAAAATAATATTAGATTTGTTAAATTGGCAAATTTAATCAGAATGTTTTTTGCTTTAGACTGGGATGGAATGGAAGTGAAGTCTAGAATCAAATAATTTTTCTTTGTGTTGATGTTGATCAAATTAGTTTCAATGTTTGTTATTTTCGTTGTTGTAAAAGTGGTTGTATTTGCACACAGAGTCCATGATGGTATGGATTCACCATAGCAATCAATGTGAGCAACAGAAACTGATAATTGCTAATTTGTATGAGTTTAGGGAATCTTGATTGTTGGTAATGACGAACAGAAAGCCAACTACCTCCCTAAGCTTGCAACAGGAGAGCACGTTGCAGCTTTTTGTCTCACAGAACCTGGAAGGTAAGAAGCGAGCTACATGAATCAGGTAATTATATTGCATTTGTAAGAGTCATCCATAGGAATGATTTTAATCATTTGCACAAGAGTAGTCTTGGGAGAATTTTAAGGTCAACAGTGAATAATGAAACAGTTTATTAATAACCAAGATGTGCTTCTGCAAATGATATTTTTAAACAATTACTGTCTAGACTCTGGCCACTGGTGTTTGCATTTAAAATGTACACATACTGTGTGGACAATCAGCAGTGATGTTTTTAGACTTTATTTCTCTGCATCGTTACACTAAATAATGTATATGTATTACAATACTTTAGAGAAAAATATCAAAGCATGTACTGCTACTAAGATTGGGTCCTGCTCTTTTCCACAAACTCTTTAAATTGTTAACTGGCTTTTGGAAAATGAGGCCAATTTTAATAGTCACTATTTGGTTTCATCTTTCCATATAAAGTTGTAAAACAGTGGGTTTCAAACCTTTGCCAGGAGGGCAGAGCATTAGTAACTTAACTTCTGCTGCACATCTGCTTTTTAACTTTAATATCTTGCCAGAAATAATGTGCATGTATAATAGGTCTTGAAGTAGTTTTAAACATGGTGACATTCTCTTATGGGCCATTTAGGATAGAGGAACTGCAGTCTGAAAACCTGAGATAAAATAGGTATATTTGGGTAATAAGCTTTGTATAGCTTACAGCTGAGGTTAGTCTTCCCACATGCTGGCTGACTTGTGCATTTCCAGCATTTCATGTTCATATTCTTATTCCCTGTTCATATTCTTATAGCTATATCTAAACTAATCGGGTATTCTTGGCTGTATGAGAGAGCCATACTTGGAGATGCAAGCCACCTTCTCAGATTCCCTGATATTAAACAGACCTCAATCTGTGCTAAAGCAAGCAAGCGAGGTGTCTATGTGCGCGCATGTGTGCATGTCCACGAAGACAACAGATGAGACATTCAGTTATTCATCTTGGTGCACAAAACAAAATGGCAGTGATATTTTTTAAATCATGAGCGATTGGGTAATCTTGTTGTTCAGTGACACAGGTGTCCTTGTGCACAAAGTCATGCAGATGCAGCAACTGATTCGGAAGGCAAGTAGTATTGTGGCATTTATAATTAAAGGGTTTGGAATGTGTCTCACTGCAATTATGTCGGGCCTTGGTGAGCCTGCACCTGGCATGGTGTGTTTCGTTTGGGTTTCCTTAAAAAATGGATATACTCTCCATCATTCACCGGACTTGTTCCAAGAATAACAGACATGCTGTATACTGACAGAGTGAGTAAATTAGGCTTGCATTCTTAAGGGGTTTTAGAAGAGTCAGATGTCATTCAAGCTTACAGAACTCAGCATAGTAATTGTAACAAGATAGATGTAGAGAAAATGTTTCCTCTGATTCAGAAGTCCAGGAGTCACAAGTCTGAGAATAATGGGACTGAAAAAAAGAAATTCTTCATATAGGGGCTGATAAATCTTTGGAATTTTCTACTCCCAGAGGACTCTGGAGGTTCAATCATTGAGTTATTTCAGAATGGGGATTGATTCATTTATGGACATCAAGAGACTTGAGGAATATGTGAATAGTGCATGAAAATGGGATTGAGGTAGAAGATGTGTCATGATCTTGATGAATGGCAGAGCTAGTTCAAAGGGCCAAATAATCTACTCCTGCATTAAATTCATACTGTATGTATCAACAATGGTAAAATAGTGAGTATCAACAGGAACAATCTGTCATTATGCCAGTTTATCAAGAGATGTCTTCTCACATTGTATATACATTTCCTTTCCAGTTTTGTAAAAGGCATGCACCCCACTGAATGAAAGTAATTTTAGTGATAGTACCTGTATATAATTCTGGGTGATACCCAACTTTTAACACGCATCACAAATATTTATTATTTTTTGTTTAGTGGAAGTGATGCAGCATCGATTCAGACCAGGGCAAAACTCAGTGAAGATGGGCAACACTACGTTCTCAATGGATCAAAGGTAGATGCAGTGTTCAAACAATTTTGTTCAACATATTTTTTTGTTTCTTTTGATGTGAGTTATTGTTGGATTCAAGAAATACAGGTAGGTAGCCTGTAGTTTTCTTTTCTAGTTCCATACTTTAAGAAAGGAACCATGCTAATAAAATACTGAGTAAAACTTTATAATCTTGTACCAGAATCAATTTAAAATATCCATTTCATCTATTTCTTTTTATCATTATAAATCATCTCTATATCAAAGCTAATCTATTATATTTTGTCTTCTCATGTTAACAGTCAACAAACTTGAAATTCTTTCTCATCGTTCTGTCTTACTGACCATAGTTTTCATTTTCTTTTCAAAGCGAGAGCTTCGTATGGCCATTATATTTAAATCAATGAGTGGCTAAACCATATACAGAAAATGTAGTTCTCTGGTTTAATCAATGGCATGTGTAGTGTCAGATATTCTTATTTGGCCACTAATATTGTTAAGTTTTCCTAATATTGCTCATTGTTTAGATTCCAAGCACTTCTGGGTGTGCAAATCTCTGGGGTGAGAATAGTTTGTAAATTTAATTCACTATGAATTTATCCTGTAAACATTGGGCAGTTTAATAAAGGCAACATGATAGTTAGCACTGTTCCTCACAACATCGGGGCCGTGTCTTCATCTCAAGTGCTATCTTAGCTGAGTGCTCTGTCTGGTGTTCTGGTTTCCTGCCAGACAGGAATGTTGCCAAACTGGGTCCTGTAAATTGCTCCTTAATGCAAAGTAAAAGCAGAAATAGGCAAATGTTAATTCAGTTCCAAGAAAAAAAATGAAGACAGGATTTTTGTGATATTTGAGAAAGTGGCTTGTTGGTTTGGTGGAGGTTTTATTTGAGTTAATGTGCTGCCTCATTTCAATTCTGATTTGTCTTGACAAAGACAATGGAGATGTGTATGAAAAGTTATAAAAGGGAATTTCAAATGCCTGAGACAGTCATAAAGGTTCTTCTGCAATGGACAGACTGCAGTCAATCTAGGTTTTGCTCATAATTTCTAGAAAACAATTTAACGTAGTGGTTTAGAATTTACAGTGAGATAGGCCACCTGTTTTAACTGATTTATTCACAAAATGCTGGAGTAACTCAGCAGGTCAGGCAGCATCTCGGGAGAGAAGGAATGGGTGACGTTTTGGGTCGAGACCCTTCTTCAGACTGATGTCAGGGGGGGCGGGACAAAGGAAGGATATAGGTGGAGACAGGAAGATAGAGGGAGATCTGGGAAGGAGGAGGGGAAGGGAGAGACAGAGGAACTATCTAAACTGATGATTTACCAAAATAACATCTTGTGTACAAACTTGCTGTAAGATATCTTCACCTACCGTGGCAAGCCGCAGTTTAGCCAAGGGATATACCATGGTAAGAATGCGACCATGTGATGGGTAGTCATGGGCAAGGAAGATGAGTCTCTCCTACAAAACTCAGAAACTGAAAGCTAAATGAACCTGGCTCGCAATAGCCTTAAAAACATTATTCCCTTATCATGTATCTATACACTGTGAATGGCTCGATTGTAATCATGAATTGTCTTTCTGCTGACTGGATAGCACGCAACAAAAGCTTTTCACTGTACCTCGGTACAGGTGACAATAAATTAAACTAAACTAAATATTTCTACCACTGAGACATTAAAAAACAATTGCATTTTTGAACACTGTGTAAACACTATGGAAACTAAAGAATTTCACACCTCCAAGAGAACATGAAATGAAATAAAATGATAATTAGCAGAACATTATTCTCTGAAATTGTACTTTCCTGATGTTTCCCAATGGCTTCTACTGCAGATCTGGATATCAAATGGTGGAATTGCAGATATTTTTACAGTGTTTGCACGAACAGAAGTGGTTGACAAAGATGGTACAACCAAGGACAAGATCACAGCTTTTGTGGTGGAAAGAAAATTTGGTGGTGTTACCAATGGGAAACCAGAAGACAAACTGGGAATCCGTGGATCAAATAGTAAGACATTTCTAATTCAGGCATGAAGGCAATTAATTTTCTTGTTACCATAAAAACCAAAATGCAAATTCATTACATATGATGAGCTAACTTTGTATGCTAAATATGCTGCTAACTTTTGATAAATTGGTAACAAAAAAACTTTTAATATATTGTAAGTTTATAGTATCTGGTAAATAGTGACTATGATTGTCACCTGCTAATCTACCCAGATTGTGGAGATTGTTTGCTAAAATTTGGTCAGGAAATATTGATCGTTTTTCTTTTCACTGAGTTTATTCAGAATTATGAGCAGATTGGGAAATTTTCCATCTGCGTCAATTAGCCAAGCCGTTCGGGAAAAAAATTGAGGTGTAAAAGTGGAATCCTGTTTTGCATTTTCTTAGAGTGATTCTCTGTTTAACTAACAGTCTGAATTGAGCTGGATTCAGCTCATATACAGGTCCACCTGCACTTACCTGTGCGAGATACAGAGGACTGATAAAATGTACTCCTTGGACTCATCCAGTGAGACATGACGTGGCCTCAACAATTCTTAAAATGGATGTAAATAAAATAGAACAAAGTTGATTTAAAAGACTGGCAATTGGAAATAAACCAAAAATATTAAAATCAACTTAAAAATATTTTTTTTCCCCCTCTGGAACCCAGATTAATAAGATCTTCACTGGGTTCTAACATAAACCAGTGAGTGGATTCTATCGTGCAATGCTGAGCAACCCCAGAATTACTCTGCTGATTCATTGAACTCTCTGTGGTGTCCTTAGATGGAGTAGTGTGGGAGACTGGAGCAGATGAACACCCTCAGTTCGTGTCCAAACCACGAGGCACATCCAACATAATTCAGCACATAATGGCCTTTGGCAAAGATGTTTTTTGTAAAATATATATTTTCCTTAGTTTCCCTTTTAACCCTCTGGTGAATGTGACTATTTCCGTTGCCACTCTGTTCACATCAGTTTCTAAGGGAAAATGTGTGCAGAATTGAAAGACATTCTTACTTTTAAGATTAGTTTTGTAACTAATTTTTCAGATATGTTTAACAATAGTTAATGTTACAGGGTTCCATATTTTAGTCTGCAGAAGTCTGCTTTAGATATTTGAATGCATCTTAATTACATGTTGACCATGTTCATTATTCCCATTTGGCCTCAATTTGCTGAAGTCGGCAACTCAACATTGTTTTCGTTTAAGCGGAAGCCTCTACATGTACATTTCTCTCTGGGTTAAGCTACTGAAAGTGTTAGTTGATAATGGTATGGGGAAAGAAAATATTTATCTGGAATCTGAATAAAAGAAATGCCCAACATATTGAAAGGTTGACAAATGAAAAGAGGAAAACCAAGAAAGAAAATGTAAATTAGATGTGGTAAGAGAAATAAAGTGAGGGAAAGAAAATATGGATATATTTTCAGTGCACACAGTTCTTTGGATTTTAAATGCAGAAAGACAGAGGGAAAAGATAACTTTTTTCAAAATATCTTTTTAATTCTCCTTGATCACATAATGTAATGAATTGCACATGTGGACTCATTTTCCAATTGTCCCAGATTGATACTGAATTAGTAGCAATGGTGCTTTTTATATGATAAAGCTGTGATGAAAGTAATAGTGTAATGTTTATTTAGCAGTAATCACTATAGATATTTGAACATTGTATGGCACGTTGTACTTTGGGAAGAAGCTGTGAAATGCTTTTCCATATTTCCTCTGATGCAGGTTCTTTTGGGTGCTTACTCTTGAAATTTCCACTGAACATTTATGAGCCTTTTAAGATATGCTCCATAATACAGACTTTAGAGTAGTGTTTCTCAGCACTTTTTCTCCCATTCTTTGCCAACAATTATTGATGTATATAAATGCAGATGTTTCCTGAATGTTTCTTCTCTCCAGTCTTATCACGTTTCTACTGTTTTCATATTAATGGCCATTCCTACAAATATTGAAACTAATGTCCTTGCCATAATGGCGTTTCAAGACATCCTCTTTAACAATTTAGCTAGTCAAATCAATATAACTGTCATTTCAAAGCTACATGATTAAATGTAGTCTACCAAGGCCCAATGTTGTAAACTAATTAGTGGTTTAAGATGAGACGAAAGGACTAAATCGCATTTCAACTACGCTAGATGCCTTTTACAACTACATTTCTATCCTTGTGCCATCATTGCTCATCGAGCTCATGGATCAAAAGAGGCTGAGGGGGAAACCTGATTGAGGTATACAAAATTCTGAGGGGCATAAATGACCTCCATTGCTGCTGGTTACACCTTGCCTTAACAATTCTCACTTTATTCCTCCATGTTTCTGTCCCTACTTATCTCTAGAATTTCTTCTAGTCCCATAATCCTCTATGCAATGCAGAAATCTAACTCTTAGTTTTGTATGTTCAGCTTGCGAACTCCACTTTGAGAATACCAAAGTACCGGTAGAAAATGTTCTGGGAGAAGTAGGTGGTGGATTTAAGGTAAATAACGTAGAAGTTTACTTTTGCCTGTTTAAATAATAATTTTTTGTCAAAGATATTTTGTCATTGTAATAAATATTTTAAATGCTTCATGGGAAAGTAAAAAATTGCAATTAATATTATTTAATTTTTTTCAATGTTGGTAATATTCTTTCATTTATGGCATTATTTCAAAGTTCGAAACATTTAAAAAAATGTTATATTGAGTTGTCTTCGTTCCAGTTTCTCATAATATTCATTTTAAATTCATTTTCTTTTTGTTTCTAAAGCAAAATATTAAGATACTAAGTTTTGAAGTACAGTGCTCTAAATCATTGATCTCGTAAACCATCCTGATACTTTTAGCATGCCTATTTAATACAGTTAAGTATAATAAATATCAGCATTATTCTGTGATAAATGAAATAAAGTTTTAGAAATTGTACGAAACAAAATTATTAAAGTTTGTTGCCGACACCAAAATGGTATGATGAGTGTTTGACCGCACTGGGCCTGTACTTGCTGGAGGGGGTCTTGGTTGAAATTACCGAATAGTGAAAGGCCTGGATTGAGTGGATATGGAGAGGATGTCACCACTAGTGGGAGAGTCCGGGACCAGAGGCCATAGCCTCAGAATAAAAGGACGTATCTTTATAAAGGAGATGAGGAGAATAGGGTTGAGAGGGAAAGATAGATTTGCCATGATTGAATGGCTGAGTGGACTTGATGGGCCAAATGGCCTAATTCTGCTCCTATAACTTATGGACATGGAAATAGGAGGAGTTGCAGACAGTGAGAAAGGCTGTCAGAAGATACAGTGGGATATAGATCAGCTGCAGAAATGGGCGGTGAATTGACAGATGGAATTTAATCCGAGCAAGTGTGAGGCGTTATATTTTGGGAGGTTGAATGTAAGGGGGGAGTATAGAGTTAATGGCAAAATCCTTAACAGCATTGATGTGAAGACTGATCTTGGAATCCAAGTTCTTAGTTCACTGAACGTCAAAGGTTCAGAGAAGATTTGATAGAAGTACACCAAGCCCTTGTTATAAAAGAACATAGGAAGTGGGGGGGAGATAATGTTTGTTATTGACGATTAAACGCTATAACCGAGTAAGGTATTATAATTGTATAAGTAATATAAATAAACATCTGCAGTTGCTGGTTAATAAACAAAAGGACACACAGTGCTGGAGTAGCTCAGCAGGTCAGGTGCGAGCCAGGGGTGGCGGGGCTGTAAGTGTCCAAGGAGGCAGTGTGAACCGGGGGTGGTGTGGGCAGCAGGGGTATTGGTGCGAGCCTGGAGTGGCGTGGACAGGTATCTATATCCGTCTGCTATAACCAAAATCTGTTATTATATGAGGGTTTACCGTATATAACATTATGAGCAGCATAGATAGGGTAGACAGGCAGACAAGTGGATATGTCCGACACTAGAGGGCATAGTTATTCGGAAAGAGCAGGAAAGCTTAATGGAGATGTGCAGGGCAAGTTTTTTGACAAAGAGTAGGTGGGGCCTGGAACACATTGCCATGGGTGATGGTGGAGGCAGATAGATGCGTGGTTTTAGATAGACACGTGGTTATGCAGGGAATAGAGGGATATAGCAGAGAGAGGTCATTCACAAACTGGAGGAATAGCACCTCGTTGCGCTTGGGTAGCGTACAACCCAATGGTATGAGCATTGAATTCTTCAATTTTAGGTAACCTCTCATAAATCCCCCCTTTCCCACCCTACTTGGACTCCAACCTATTTCTCCCCTCTACCCCGCTCCGCTACTTTCCTTCCTTTGGCTTTGAAATCCACAATTCTTCTTGTCTGTCACACCTTCCTTTCTTATTTCTGATCTTTGTTCCAACCATTTACCTATCAAAAACCCCTCTTGTCTATGTTGACCTGCCACGCTTTGTCCTGCCTCTCCCCTTCTCCAGCTGTCTTCTCCCCCTGCACTGCAATCAGCCTGAAGAAGGATCTCGACCTGAAAAGTTACCCATCAAGAGAGACTGTTAACCAGCATCTGCAGTTATTTGTTTCTATATTCTGTCGTACCATTCTGTTTGCTGTGAAATGTGGAATCTACCAATAAAATGAAAAGGGGAAACAAATCAAATCAGTGCAATCATATAACAAGAAAAATGCTTTAATCGCTGTACCGGAATGAAGGATTTTGCTAGAATAAATAAGTAAAAGTTGTTTTACCTGGCAGGTGGGCCAGTAACTTGCTAGTGGTGGTTGCCCACTGTGCCTGATAAGCCCAGCTCTCCTTGGTAAAGGTTGTGGGTTTGGGAGGGGCTATCAGAGTAACATAGACAATAAACTGGTTCACACTGGAGCCACTGCACAACGAAAGGATGAATGTTTAAAGTGATGATGTAATGTCGATCAAGTAGTCTGCAACATACTGGATAGTGTTGAACTACTTGAGAGTAATTTGAACTGGACTCCTGCATGCAAATGAACACGGAAACAGGCCCTTTGGCCCAGCTTACCCATGCCGACCATACCCCATCTACACGAGTCCCACCTGTCCGTGTTTGGCCCATGTCCCTCTAATCTTTCCTATCCATGTACTTATCCAAATGTCTTCTAAATGCTGCTATGGTTTCTGCCCCAACTACTTCCTTCGGCAGCTCATTCCATATATCTACCACCCACTGTACATCACAGAAAACAAGAGACTCCATGGGATCACAAATACCTTTTAGATATCTTAAACATGAACAAAATGCTTTTTGGTATCCACTCGCCTTAGGGACAACCAGTCTCTGACCTGCTCTTATCGCAACTATCTATTTGGCTGGTTGAGTGAATTTCTGATCAGTGGTGATTCCCAGGATATTGTTTAGTTTAGTTTAGAAATACAATGTGGAAACTCTGATGATGATGGGAGAATTTGGCAATGTCTTGGAATGGCAAAGAGAGGTCATTGGACTCTCATGCTGAAGATCATCATTACTTGATACTTTTGTAAGACAAATGTTACTGCTATTTATCATCCAATGCCAGTAGGTTATCTAGAATTGTGCTGTATGTAGGCATGGGCTGCTTTATTTGCTGAGGAGTTGCAAATGAGATTGAACATTTTTAGTTTAGTTTAGTAGTTTTGAGATACAGCGCGGAAACAGGCCCTTCGGCCAACCGTGTCCGTGCCAATCAGCGAACCCCGCACATTTACACGATCCTACACACACTAAGTACAATTATACCAAACCAATTAACCTACAAACCTGTACATCTTTGGAGTATGGGAGGAACCAGAGAGAACCCACACAGGTCACGGGGAGAACATATAAATTCTGCACAGACAACACCCATAGTCAGAATCAAACTGGGGTCTCTGGCGCTGTAGGGTAGCAGCTCTACTACTGCGCCACTGTGCTGCCTCATTTTGGAAACATCCCTACTTCTGACCGTGTGATGGAGGGAAGGATATTGATGAAGCACCAGGAAGTAGCTGGGCCTGTTACTGCCCTGTGAGCTCCTGCAGTGATGTCCTGGGGCTAGGATAATTGGTCTCCAATATTGCACCACCGTCTTCCTTTTTACCAGCTATGACTCGAACCATTAGAGTATTTATCATTTGATGTCTTTTAACTTCATTTTTACCATGATCCCTCAGGTACTTCAGATCATAACACACTGCATTAAAAAAAGTCTTACATCACTTGTTCTGTTGTCAATTATCTTAAAACTGCCTTTCTTGTTTCTAAAAATTCCTTGTTTCTAAAAACATTAGAATAACAAAGCAGTTATTTTTTGCCACTTAACCCATTGAGTTCTTCCGACAGTTTACTTTTGATTCCAGATTCCAGTTCCTACAGTTTCCTGTATTTCCATTTTCTGGTTCCTAACTTTCTTGCCAGTAGAAACGGCTTACTCTTTCAAAGACCTTCATCCATCTTATGTCGTTTCCATTTACTCTCCCTGCTCTAAGATCAATCTCTGCATCTCTGATATCACAATGTAACTGAGCTCCTCATTGTTGGTATCATTCTGGTAAATTACTTTGATTTTAGTTGTGTCCAAGCAATATGTATGACATGTGGTTGGTTGCCTCTTTACATGGTGATGTTATAATGGGATGAGCGGCACGGTAGTGCAGCGGTAGAGTTGCTGCTTTACAGCGAATGCAGCGCCGGAGACTCAGGTTCGATCCTGACTACGGGTGCTGCACTGTAAGGAGTTTGTACGTTCTCCCCGTGACCTGCGTGGGTTTACTCCGAGATCTTCGGTTTCCTCCCACACTCCAAAGACGTACAGGTATGTAGGTTAATTGGCTGGGTAAATGTAAAAAATTGTCCCTAGTGGGTGTAGGATAGTGTTAATGTAAGGGGATCACTGGGCGGCACGGACTTGGAGGGCCGAAAAGGCCTGTTTCCGGCTGTATATATATGATATGATATGATATGATATAAACAATTATAGTGGTGTAGAGAAATATAACTTACATACACAGCAAAATGATAAGATTGTTTAGAGGGGTAGTAAAATGATATAAAACAACCTATGGACTCTTGTTTCCGATGCACAAGAACTGATCAAAATCAGTAGAATCATTGTTGAATTGATGGAGTAGCATTATTCTTTAAGCAACAAAAATTTTGATTGGAATGAAATTATTTATTTCTCTTTACCTCTAGGTGGCCATGAAGATCTTGAATAGTGGACGATTTAGCATGGGTAGTGCATCTGCAGGAATGATCAAAAAGCTTATTGGTGAGATTATAAAAAACGTGAATCTTTGCAAACTGATTGATGAAAAATCATCATCTCCCCATCAATGAAAGTGAAAGTGTTAAACAATGTAACAACTCTCAGAGGACTATATCGCCCACAGATCTAGCAATTCAGGTTGAATTCAGCTGGGTGCAAATACTATCTGTGTGGACTTTGCTTGTTTTCCCTGAAACCTCCAGTTTCCTCACATATCCTAAAGACACACAGGTCGGTTAATTGGCTGTTATAAATTATTTCTTGTGCAGGCAAATGAACCAAAGCAGAGTTAATAGGCGTGAGAAAGTCTACAGGGAAATATGACGTAGGTGATGGGACTGATGGCATTGCTCTGCTGGGAGCTGGCATGGACCTGATGGGCTGAACGTTTGCCTCTTCAATCATTATGTTAGCAAGTGTGATCACAATAACCTCCAAATCCAACTTAGGTGTGATTTCTTTATTTAACGCTGATGAAAATGAATTTATTGTCCTTTCTTAGATGGAGGGCATAGGTATAATTGAGAGGTAGGAGGTTTAAACGATATCTGAGGAGGGCCTTATTTTACACAGAGGGTGATTGAAGTCTGGAATGTGCTACCTAAAGAGGTCAGCTGAAGATTTTCCAATTGATCTATATCATGCCGTAGCCCCAGACAACCTTCCTTGCTCTCTACCGCATAACCAATTTCCACATCATTTGCAAACTTACCATATCTATCTTACCATAACACTATCCAAGACAGAATACAATTTTTCCATAACATAAAACCGATAACCCTTTTTTTACAATCAGCCATGTAGATTGTGAGAAGACGTTGGAGAATTCAGTGCTTGATCATTTGTGTACATTTAAAGCTGGGATGGATAGAGATCAGGTCAGTAAGGGAATCAAGGATTATGAGCAATGGGCAGGAAGATGGACATAAAGAAAGTCCTATCATCCATGATACTGAATGGTGGAGCAGGATTGAGAGGCTGAATTGCTTACTCCTGTTCCAGTTGCTATTTCTTGTAGTCCTATGGCCTGTCCCATCCCTGCTTCCTGCATGTTGGTCATTCATTGATCTGTACCAAAGTGATACTATGGGCTCTAACCTTATGACTTAAATCTTGTGAAGCATATTGTGGAAGTCCAAATACAATCTACTCAACAGTTCAACAGAGCTTTATTTGTCATTCGGTACCAAGGTACCGAACGAAACTACATAGCAGTCATACACAAAAAAGAACACAAGACACATAACCCCAACACAAACGTCCATCACAGTGACTCCAAACACCCCCTCACTGTGGTGGAGGCAACAAAACTTCCACTCTCTTCCCCACGCCCACGGACAGACAGCTCGTCCCCGACCGACCCGCACAGTCCCCGCAAGGAAATGGAAGTCCCCGCGGCCGAGTCGCACCGGGCGCTGAAACGTCTCGCGGGCGATGGAAGGCCCCGCGACCGAGCCTTGCGCAGCTAAGTCCCGCGGCCGAGCCACACCGGGCGATGTTAAGTCCAGCGGTCGAGCCGCATCAGCGATGAAAAGTCCCGCGGCCGAGCCGCGCCGGGCGATGTAAAGTCCCGCAGCCGAGCCGCACCGGACGATGTAAAGTCCAGCGGCCGAGCCGCACCAGCGATGGAAGGCCCCGCGGCCGAGCCACACCGGGCGATGTTAAGTCCAGCGGTCGAGCCGCATCAGCGATGAAAAGTCCCGCGGCCGAGCCGCGCCGGGCGATGTAAGGTCCCGCAGCCGAGCCGCACCGGACGATGTAAAGTCCAGCGGCCGAGCCGCACCAGCGATGGAAGGCCCCGCGGCCGAGCCGCACCGGGCGATGGAAGGCCCCGCGGCCAAGCCGCACCGGGCACTGTTAAGTCCAGCGGCCGAGCCGCACCGGGCGATGTTAAGTCCAGCGGCCGAGCTGCACCGGGCGATGGAAGGCCCCGCGGCCGAGCCGCACCGGGCGATGGAAGGCCCCGCGGCTAGGCCGCACCGGGCGATGGAAGGCCCCGCAGCCGAGCCGCACCCCGCGCCGTGAGGAAGAGACCTAAAAGAGAAAGGTTTCCCCCACCCACACCCACACCACCACCCCCCACACATACACAACCAAAAAAAACCAAAAACCATCCCAACACCGACACACAACAACAAAAAAAGGAAAAAAGACGAACAGAATGCTAGCGAGCCGCAGCCGTTAGGCGCCGCTCATCCCTTGTTATCCAATCCGGTTGACATTTCCTCCCCAAAAAGCCTCATGAAGCTATGCTGAATTTACTCGATCAGAATATAATTTTTCCAATGTGCATGGTGGTTGTTGAGATATTTTTCCTGTGAGGGATGCAGAACTAACAATATAATAGGACGTCTCTCATTTCATATGGAAAAGAGGAGCTATTTATTTTCAGTGAGACGTGGAAGTAGAGTTATTGAATATATCCAGGTGTTGATTTACAGACATTTAAAGAATCAATGGCTGTGCGTAGGTAGTGGGAAAGTGGGGTAGTGGCCAAGATGAAATCAGCCGTAATCTTATTAAATGGGAGAACAGGATCCTGAGGATCCTGCTCCCGTTTATTTTTGTTTACAAGGCGTTATACAAATACAATCTTCACTTTCTATTGTGTTGTTTTGTGTAGAGCTGACTGCAGCATATGCTGACACTCGTAAACAATTTGACAGGAAGCTGAGTGAGTTTGGATTGATACAGGTTGGTCCTTTTGTCTTTTGTCTTTTTTTAATATCATTGCTGGTTACAGGCAAAACATTGACAGAGCTAAGTAAAATTTAGAGGGTCATAGAGTGATACAGTATGGAAACAGATCCTTCGGCCCAACTTACCCGCCCCGGCCAACATGTCCCATCTACACAAGTTCTACCTTCCCGTATTTGGTCCATATCCCTCCAAACCTGGCCCTGTTCATAAACCAGTCTAACTGTTTGTTAAATGTGGGCATAGTCCCTGCCTCAACTACCTCTTCTGGCAGCTTGTTCCATACATCCACCACACTTTTGTGAAAAAGTTACCCCTCAGATTCCTATTAAACCTTTTCCACTTCACCTTGAACCTATGTCCTCTGGTCATTGGTTCCCCTACTCTGGGCAAGTAGAGTATCTGTGCATCTACCCGATCTAATCCTCTCATGATTTTGTACACCTCTATAAGATCTCCCCTTATCCTCCTGCGCTCCATGTAATAGAGTCCCAGCCTACTCAACCTTTCCCCATAGCTCACATCCTCCAGTCCTGGCAACATTCTTGTAAATCTTCTCTGTACCCTTTCCAGCTTGACAACATCTTTCCTATAACACGGCGCCCAGAACACAATACTCTTGTATAAGACATTGGCGGCCTCACCAACGTCTTATACAACTGCAACATGACCTCTCAACTTCTATACTCAATACTGTGGCTGATGAAGGCCAATGTGCCAAAAGCCTTTCTGCCCACCCGATCTACCTGACACTCCACCTTCAAGGAACTAAGCACCTGCACTCCTCGATCCTCTGCTCTACAACACTACCCAGAGCTGGACAATTCACAGTGTAGATCCTGCACGTATTAGATTTCCCAAAATGCAACACCTCATCGTATTAATACATTAATAACGATACTTTATCTTCTACATTAATAAAGGTACATTAAAGTTTACCTGGCAGTTTCCTAATATCAAATGTTATTTTCATATTGGCAATGTGTCTGGTTGTAAACAACACTTCTTGGTTTTCACTGATAAATTCCAGAAATAAAGAAGTATAAAATATAGGAAACTAAACAAAACCTAACCTGGCAGTGTTTTTTGACAGGGTTGAAATGCACTGTTCCTGACCCCTTCTCCAAATAGAAATGAATGTTTGGTATAAAATCAAAGGGGGCACAGAGACTGCAAGAATGAAATCAAGATTGGGAATTGCAGGATTAATCTTTAGCAGAGATTATTGAATATCTCAGAACAAAGTTACTGTCAATATTTTATTGCATTTGGCAATGGAACATGGGGAAATTATTTGTTTGGCTCATGGTGTGGCGTGAACTAATTGTAATTTTCAGCGTGTATTATGTCAGCACAATACGTTTTATTTCAGATGTCCTAGGAAGCAAGCGAATTTGGTAAACAAAGAGATACAAACAAAATGTTTAAACCTTTAGAGATTCATGAGATATATCTGGAAAACCCGTAACCGTGTTCACTCTGTTCCTCCATTCTTCACAAGCTTTGGAATGAAGATATTTGCAGATGTTATCATTACAAATTTCACACATTGTGGAATTGGCTTCAACATTGTTTTCCAATAACTTGTGACTGAGATACTTGACCAGTTTATTGTGTCTGCAGGGTTTTAATTAATCATTTGAATTTTTTGAGTTGGTTACTGAGTCATAAATTTTAAAATTACTGATTCTGCTTCTTGAATTTTAAGGGTGGGAGCAGCAATTTAAGTCACCTTAAGAAGAAGGACCAAAACAAATTTATCTTTGGCCAGTGAATTGACTCAGACTTTTACACTTAGACATTTAAATAAATGAACTAGAGATCAGATGCCATTGAATCTGATCTCTTCCTCTGCTGCGGGCATCACTTGAGCCTATAGAGAAACACCAGTATACTGAACTGACAGTATAAGAAAATAACTGCAGATGCTGGTACAAATCGATTTATTCACAAAATGCTGGAGTAACTCAGCAGGTCAGGCAGCATCTCGGGAGAGAAGGAATGGGTGACGTTTCGGGTCGAGACCCTTCTTCAGACTGAACTGACAGGCTGAACTGACAGGCTGGCTATATATATATATATATATATATATATAGGGCATAATTCTAAGGTCTCTCTGGATAGCCACAGCACCCAAGCAGCCAGGCTGATCCAACCCACTGAGTTGTGAAAGGCATGAATAGCAACAATAAAAGTATGAGCATCCTGAAATGACAGCAAACCAGATTGAGCACGATCCAGCTTATTATCTGATAATTTTTAATCAATTTTCATAAAAGTTGCAATTTCTTTTAGGAGAAATTTGCTCTGATGGCTTTGCAAGCATATGTGATGGAGAGCATGGCTTACTTGACTGCAGGAATGATGGACCGGCCGGGAGAGCCAGACTGTTCTCTGGAAGCAGCCATGGTTAAGGTAATGAATTGAAATTCAAAAATATTCTTATAAACTAGGTACACAAGACCAAACGTGTCATTGAATTGAATTGGCGTATTGTGTTCCGTTTTGGCCACCCTGCTGTAGGAAGATGCAGTTAAGATGCAAAGAATGGATAGAAGATTTACGAGCTACAGGGAGAGGTTGGGCAGCCTAGGACTTTTTTCCTTGGATCTCAGGAGGATGAGGGTGATCTTATTGAAGTGCATAAATCTTGCAGAGAATATGGAGGATGAATGCACGTAGTCTTCCCAGGTTAGAGGTATCAAGAGGTTTATGGTGAGAGGTGCAAGATAAAACAAACAAGGGGTAATTTTCCCAGCTGAGGGTGGTGGGTGTATGAGATTCCAGATGAAGTAGTTGAGGCAGGTACAATAACCACATTTAAAAGACATTTGGATAGATTCATGGATAGGAACGTTTAGAGAGATATGGGCTAAACATGGGCAAATAGGACTTGTCTTGATGGACCATCCTAGTCAACAAAGACGAGTTGGGTAGAAGGGCTTGTTCCCGCGCAGTATGTTTCTATGACTCCAAGTATGGCCAAAACGAATTTACTTCTGACCAGTGAATTGTCTCAGACTTATGCAGCCCGGCATTGAGACGAGGATGTCATAAAGGAGCTGGAGAGCACCCAGTGTCCACATCAGGGAGGTGTCAAGGAAGCCTCCCTCCATTGTGCTGGAAAACGTGGTCACCGGGATGCACTATGAACCACTTCTTGCATTACCGTGGATATTTCTAATCATGTTTTTGCACTAATGTATTGTTTTGCACATCCCTTTTCTTCTCACTAACTTGTATAATTTATAGATATCTTTTATTTATAATTTATGGTCAGTGTGTTTGTGTGCACGTGCCTATAATGTTGCTGCAAACAGGTTTTTCATTGTACCTGTACCTCACCATACTTATACATCCACAATAAGTACGACTTGACTTGAACTGCTTGCAAGGTCAAAAAATAAACTACATGACTGGATTAATATCTGGATTTAATTATAATGTTCTATGCCATTCTTTAAGCAACTGTTCGGAGTTATGATTTTCCTGTTGAAGTAAAGGTCACAAGAGGTGACATATCAAAACTATTGTTATTAAGAATGAAGTACTGAATTGAATGCCTGCTCTTTGGGTAAAGTTTTCCTTACATACTTCCTGTAAACTTGCATACTGTATGCATTATGATGCTAACGCATTCTTATCTTCATTAAATATAAAAATATCTTTACAAAGGGCCATCATTGTAACATTGTTCAATTGTTTAAAAATCGGAAGTGCTAGTAAATTGCAATCTTGATTTAACACTTTAAAATCATGTACCCTATTTTCTTTCTGTCGATAATTTAACTTATTACTGAATAATGGCATCTTCCAAGATGGCTCCCAACCCAGGCGACTGTGTGCGAGTCACAGAAATGGACCTGCAATCTCACTTTACAGTCGCTCTACTTTAAATCTCCACTCCTACTGTACATTGTGAATGGCTCAATTGTAATCGTGTATTGTCTTTACGCTGACTGGTTCCCTCGCAACAAAAGCTTTTCACTGTACCTCAGTCCATGTGACAATAAACTAAGTTAAACTTAACTATCTGCAGAGTGGCATCCAAATGAGTTCTAACTGAATATATCTTTGGATCAGATTTTCAGTTCGGAGGGAGCATGGACATGCATAAGTGAAGCACTGCAGATTCTAGGGGGCCTAGGCTATATAAAAGATTATCCTTATGAACGATACCTTAGGGATAGCAGAATTCTTCAGATTTTTGAGGTAAGATAAATTTGTTTCATTTGTTTGGATGCTAAATGTAATCATAACAATTAAGCATGTTGTAAAATGGTAAGTAATTAGTTGGATTGAATCTTTGTATATAATAGAATACTTTTGTGGATTTTGTCACCTATATAATGAACGGAATTTGTTTTTGAGTCTTAAATTGGACAAGATAAATTAGTTTTAATATGTAATTGTTACTTCAACTAACTTGCAAATTTAATTTGCAATCACAAATTACATTTCATGGCCCTTTATTGCACTTTTAATCGAATTTATAATACTTGACAGGAACGTAAATAGGTAAGGTTTTGAGGTGGGCGGCACGGTAGCGCAGCGGTAGAGTTGCTGCTTTACAGCGAATGCAGCGCCGGAGACTCAGGTTCGATCCTGACTACGGGTGCTGCACTGTAAGGAGTTTGTACGTTCTCCCCGTGACCTGCGTGGGTTTTCTCCGAGATCTTCGGTTTCCTCCCACACTCCAAAGACGTACAGGTATGTAGGTTAATTGGCTGGGTAAATGTAAAAATTGTCCCTAGTGGGTGTAGGATAGTGTTAATGTACGGGGATCGCTGGGCGGCACGGACTTGGAGGGCCGAAAAGGCCTGTTTCCGGCTGTATATATATGATATGATATGATATGACATGGGGCAGACATTTGCAAATGGGACTAGATTGGATGGAGCATCTTAGTTGGCACGGATGATTTGGGCCAATGGACCTCTTTTTGTGCTGTATGACTATGCAATCAAAATGTTTCCAAACAATCTATGTAACAGACTGAGTGCCTGACAAACTGGACCTATCTTCACCCAGCTCAAAAAACCAGGGTATTTATACTCTTTGAATAGAGCTTGCAGTCTGTGGTATATTTGAATTACTTTATTTCATGAACATTTGCAGCGAAGGAACATAATGCCTTCCCTTATTCATTAAACAATTTGCAGTCCAATGAGTGATCCAATACAATTTGACCTGTGATAAAATATTTCTGATATTAATATTATGAGCAGGCTTCATAAATATACAGACTTTGTGATTTTTATTTCACCAATGGGGCTTAATGTTTTAAATGCACACCAACACTCAATTTGAAAAAAAAAACCTTGTGAAGGCATCATAAATCTCTGTGCATGCTGAAAATGCACATATTTAATGATGAATGCAAGACTCGCCCAGTTCAGTGGTATGGCTGTTGTGTTTGGCAACAGTAAACTGGTTGTGATCATGAAAACCAACAAATTGTGAAACGTAGCTGTTCTGCACAAGTTCTTGCTGGATTAACATATTTTTACCAATTAACCACAATTAAAGTCTTTATTTTATAGCTGGCAGCTTCTGACAGAAAAAAAATTATTTCTTGCATTGCAGGGCACTAATGAAATTCTACGGATGTATGTGGGCTTGACTGGATTGCAGCATGCAGGAAAAATACTTACTGGAAAAATTAAGTAAGATGGCGTAAACATGTTTTTTCGCTCTGTTCTAAAGGTTGTTCCTTTCGGACAAAGGTTGTTCCTTTAGGATGTCCTAAATCCTAAATATTAGGACACCCCCCCCCACACCATTCTCAACCACTGTTTAGTTATTGAGACATATCTGACTTAATCTATCAGTACTGTCTTTGACTATATCTTCAACTCTACCTTCTTTGTTATGAGAGTACTGAGCCATTGTTAGTGGGTTTTAATTATGCACAGTTTTCTCAATGATATTCTGTAATTTAAACTAGTTGAATGTATTTGCAGTCCGGTCGCAGAACTGATGCAAAGCTAAAATTTGTGTAAATTTAAATATCTCAATTATACTTGGGAGGAAAATAAAGTGAGCTCACTTGAAAAAACAAAATAGATATATCCTGATTTGGTATTTGCATTATGAAACTAAGTGTTGCTGTTTAGATTAGATCAACTATTGAAACTTGTGACAGATAAAACTGCAAAATTAAGTGATCAAATAAAAAGTTAGCGTTTAAATGGGCTTGTTCAAGATTAATGGATGGCGGAAGCAAGTGTTTTAGGGAGCATGACTGAGGTATTGGGAGAAACGTTGGAACTTTTGGTTGTGAAATATTTTCAGAGCACCACAGAGCTACACATATTCAAATGTTTCCAGTAAATTAAATTTCATTTAATGCATTGTCCCAAATTAGGAGCATTTGAGGGAAATGTTGCATATACTCACTCATTTAGATAACCTTTTTTCTTGGAATCTTCTATATACTAAAACTCTTGTTTGTTTGTTTGTTCGTGAACTACAGCCAAAACGGTACACGATAGCGTGACAATTTTAGGCCCACCTTCATCACCGTTGTCGCTTTGGTGCTAATGGAAGAAGTTTCATTGAAATCGGTGTTATATTTTTTAAGTTATTCACATTTTAAAGTTTAAATCTATCTCCTAGGGAGGGAGGGAGGGGGAGGAGGGGGGAAGAGGGGGATGGAGTGGGGGGGAGGGGAAGGAGGGAGGGGGTGGAGAGAGAAGAGAGGGAAGGGGGAGGAGGAGGAGAGGTTTGGGCCCATCGGGTCCACTTGGTCTAGTACTCACTATCTTTCTAAGGTATATATACTGATTTCGGAGCTTTCCAAGGTATATATACTGTTCGCATCTCTGAATTTTCTGGTGCCATGTGGAAACACCTTTAAGGGTATTTTAAAAGGTATTTGCAGAGGAAGTATTGTCCTTTAAAATCTTTGGGTTTTGTTGCCTACACATTATGTCAAAGCAGTAGATCATTACCTTAAAACATTACTGATGTAGTAACGGGCTGTTAATTTATGTGCTTAATATGAGAAGAACACTATAAACTTCAAATTTAACATTAATGTGCATAATTTATTCCCAAAAGTTAATGCCTTTTTCTGCTCAGTTTGTGGCTTTAGATTCTAGTCATTATTTTCTACACATAACATTTTAGGAAATTGTTGGTTTCTTTTGAAATGCTATGAACAGTAACTTTGTTGGTAGCTTCTGAGCCATAAAGCCATGGGTGATGTCTTGCTTCAGGATTTGAGAATATATCTGGTATAACTGAGTTCAAATTCAATGTGCTCTGCATTGTTAAAAAATGTGTCGTCTTGACGGCTCTTCAGGCCACTATGGGCTCTGAAGCTATTTATTTCTAAATATGTACTTTTTCTATTTGCTTCCAGAGAGATGAAGAAAGGAAATATTGGAGTTGTGTTGGCGATTTTAGGAAAAAAATTGGGAGGACCTTTTACAAAGGTGGATTATGGGCTCACGGGCAAAAATGGTGTTGTGCATCCCAGTTTAGAGGTAGTTATTCATATGTCAAAGATTCTGAATGCAAATCTGTCTGTCAAGTGTTGTTTCTTTGGGGTATAATGTAATAGCCAGCTAATATTTATCATACAGAGCAGACCATCAAGCTAATTACATAATTGAACACTTAAATTCTTGGGAAACATGATTATTGTTTATGTGGAAATATATGCTTCTGTGAAAGAAAATGTCATAGAGTCAAACTATCAACAGTTTTGCTAATCAAAATCAGTAGATTTCTACTGAGGATGTAAATTAGTGGTTTATTCTTATCTTAAGCGACAAACATTCACAACAATGTGTGGATTTGAAGCAGAGTTTAAATGAATCATTAACCAATTGATGTTGAGGTAAATGTCATCTAAAATTGAATTTTGACATATTAGCATGTTATGAAATGCCCCCTAAAATAAAATCCCATTTGTTCCTCATGAGCTTTATTTTTGTTAACAAATCTAGTCTTTGTTACGACACAAGTTTTTTTTAGAAAGCATATGTTACGTCAATTGCACTAGCTTCAACGACCCTTATTATTTCATCAGAGGATCCCATCAAGTTAGTCTAACATGATTTGCCTTTAAATTCCAAATTACAGTGAAGGATGATTTAATACACCCAAATTATAAATTTGAACACAAGGAACTATTTGAATTTGTTTCCTTTAGGCCAGTGCCAAGAAAATGGAGGAGAATGTGCACTTTTTCGGCACCACAGTAGAAAACCTATTGTACAGATTTGGCAAGGTAATCAATCAGCATTTCTTTTCTTATTAAATGTGGTCATGTCAAGAAAATGTTTATTTGTAAATGTGTAAAAATGTTCAGACGAAAGTTGGATTTCGATATCTTTATCACAAAACTATCTTCCGTAGAAAATGCATATCTCTAAAATCTGTGAGTATAAATTGGAAAAAGCAGTAGCAGATATTTTGGGAAATACCGGCATTTGTGCACCAGTTGCCAGCATTCTTTCCACACACTCCCATCACTCCCAACAACTGCCAGGTAGCTCACAGTGCAAATGACAAGTTGTAAACTTGCTGGTAGGCATGCTCTGACATTGTGTTCCGTTTTTTTTAAGATTGTAATGTTAAATAATAAAATATATAAGAACATTTATTATGTAAACATTGTTTTCCAGTTCTTAGTTACCCAAAGTAAATTAGAATTTTTAAAGTAAAATAATTATTTATCTTGATTATGTAAATCTCTGAAGTTTAGTTAAGCGATACAGCACACAAACAGATCCTTCAGCCCACTCCGTCCGCACCGACCAGCGATCCCCATACACTAACACTATCCTACACACACTTGGGACAATTTTACATTTATACCAAGCCAAATAACCTATAAACCTGCACGTCTTTGGGGTGTGGGAAAAAACCAAAGATCTCGGAGAAAATCCACGCAGGTCCGTACAAACTCCGTACAAGATTGCACCCTTAGACAGGATTCAACCTGGGTCTCTTGCGCTGTAAGGCAGTAGCTCAACCGCTACACCACCATGCCGCCCACTTGTTAAACATGAGTTATTTGGTGCATTTCAGTTGAGAGTGCTTGTAGGAGTTCATTATTTGTTCACATTACTGTCTGTTTTTAATACAGAACCTGGTAAGGGATCATCAAAAACGGAAATTAAATGGGGAAACCCTTTCTAAGACGGACATCATTTTAGATGGCCAACATTTTAGGTATTGAGGAAAGTATTTGCTCCAGGAAAGTGCCATCTATTGGTTACAACCTGTATAACAGATTTATTTTGAGATGGCCGCACTCCACCACATATTTTTAAATATTTAAGTCTGAACATGAGAATTAATAATTAAAAGCTTGATTGTAATGAAAAAGTGGAACGAGGACCAGTAAATAGGACCCACACAAATGTAAAACTTTAAGGTGCATGTGTTATTTTGTTGCTTTGTAGATAGCACAAAATCACATTTTTACAATGCAAAAAACCCCAGTAATTTCAGAGAGTGAATGTGCACTTGCCTGCGAGGAATTAACTAGCAAACAATAAATGTGCCATTTTGCCAAGCAGAACTGTTATTCTATGGTTTACTTTACTCTGTGGCAGCTCTAGCTTCACTTAGCTTTGTTCAATAATCATTTTTTGTAATCATACCTCTGTTCGTGAGTTATTGGGTGCATTTCAGTTGAGAGTAATTGTAGGAGTTCAGTATTTGTTCACTTGACTGTCTGTTTATTGTGCAGAACCAGGTAAGGAGTCACACAAGAGCAGGGAGATTATATGAGGGGGAAAAAGACACAAAGTGCTGGAGTAACTCGGGGGGTCAGGCAGCATCTCTGGAGAACAGTAATTACCGATGTTTCAAGTCTGAGAAAGGGTCCTGGCCCAAAACGTCACCTATCCATGTTCTTCAGAGATGTTGCTTGACCAGCCGAGTTACGCCAGCACCTTGTCTTTGTGTCTTTGTTTTGTAAACCAGCATGTGCAGTTTCGTGTTCAACCACTCAACAGTGGTTCATAGAAACATAGAAAATAGGTGCAGGAGGAGGCCATTCGGCCTTTCGGGCCAGCACCATTCATTGTGATCATGGCTGATCATTTACAATCTGTAACTTGTGCCCAACTTCTCTCCATATCCCTTGATTCCACTAGCCCCCAGAGCTCTATCTAACTCCATGGGTGGTTCTGCATGAGTGCATTTTTTGGGAATGTGCAATTACTTCAGGCTAGGATGGAGGGGAAAATTTGAGATAAGTGCATCCAAAGGTCCTTTTTGTTTGGATTGCTAACGCAAAGTCAAGCATTTCATAAGTTCATAAGTGATAGGAGCAGCATTAAGCCATCTGCCCCCTCAAAGTCTACTCCGCCATTCAATCATGGCTGATCTATCTTTCCCTCTCAAACCCATTCTCCTGCCTTCTCTCCATAACCCCTGACACCCTTACTAATCAAGAATCTGTCAATCTCCGCCTTAAAAATATCCATTGACTTGGCCTGCACAGTCTTCTGTGGCAATGAATTCCACAGATTCACCACCCTCTGACTAAGGAAATTCCAGGCTTTTCACTATTCGGTAACACTTTAGGTTTCAATGAGGTGTCCCCTCCCACCCCCCTCCTTATCCTTCTAAACGAGTACAGGCCCAGTGCCTTCAAACGCTCTTCATATGTTTTCAAATCCCATCCATGAAAACTTAATCAACCATTTGGTTACCGAGCTTCAAATCTGTCTAGACAAAGCGTACCCCCTAGCTTTAAAACAGGTGGAAGAACAGCTGTTATTAGTCAGGCATTATCCCTAAACATTAGCAAAACTAGTGTCTCTTCCTTCAAAGGAAATGGAATAATTCAGGGAGTCAGGTTGTAAGTGGAAAGTGCAGTGGTGCTGCAGGTATTGCAAATGTGACACAGCTCCTGTAAACTGAGTTCATTTCTAATCTTAAGTACTGTCTGCATAAAATTGCAAGTACTCCCTATGACCATGTGTGTTTCTCTGGAGTGCATTGATTTCCACCCACATCCCAAAGATGTGTTGCTTGTTAGTTAACTGTTTATTGAAAATTGCCCGTTGTGTAGGGTGGGTAGTTGGAGAATCCGAGTGGACACTAATAAAATAATAGGCTGCAGTGAAATTAGTTGGGCAGTGGAATTGACGGAATTGACTGAGCTGTCAAGGACTTGATGGCTTGTCTTTATTTCTGTCATAAACTCTTCCTTTTACATAACCAATGCATGTTTTTCCGGATGATAAACCTGTTTATAGATAATATTGTTTTCATCCTCGCTTCTACTCCTTACATAGTCTGCAAGAAATATTTTCTTTATCATTCTCATTCCCACATTCGGGTCTGAAATCCATCACTGTTATCTTGCAGGTCACAAAATGTGTGTCCCTGGTGTGCAAGATGTACAAAAACATTTGAGTTCAAATTATTATAACAAAACTGCAGTTGTATTTCAAAGTGGATGAGAACTCGTGCTTATTAAATAAGAATGTAAAAAATATCAGTGCAGTTGCTACATTCCTCTGGTTCTGACTGATTGTATTTCAGCATATATCATCCAGAGATCATTAGAGCCTGGTCACCTGGGAAAGGAAAAGCAAGTTAGAATTTTAAGCATAAATGTTAAATAATGAATGCTGGTGAACTTGAGAAAGCTGAAGGCAGACACAAAATGCTGGAGTAACTCAGCGGGACAGGCAGCATCTCTGGAGATGCTGGGTCGAGACCCTTCTTCAGACTGATGTCAGGGGAGTGGGCGGGGCAGAGATAGAATGTAGTCGGAGACAGTTTGACTGGTGGGAGAACTGGGAAGGGGGAGGGGATGGAGAGAGAGGGAAAGCCAGGGCTATTTGAAGTTAGAGAGGTCAATGTCCATACCGCTGAGGTGTAAGCTACCCAAGCGAAATATGAGATGCTGTTCCTCCAATTTGTGCTGGGCCTCACTCTGACAATTGAGGAGGCCCAGGACAGAAATGTCAAATTGGGAATGGGAGGGGGAGTTAAAGTGTTGAGCAACCGGGAGATCAGGTAGGTTAAGGCAAACTGAGCGGAGAAGTTCAGTGAAACGATCGCTGAGCCTGCGCTTGGTCTCGCTGATGTACAGAAGTTGACATCTGGAACAGCGGATACAGTAGATTAGGTTGGAGGAGGTGCAAGTGAACCTCTGCCTCACCTGAAAAGACTGTCGGGGTCCTTGGACGGAGTCGAGGGGGTAGGTATAGTGACAGGTATTGCATCTCCTGCGGTTGCAGGGCAAAGTAGCTGGGGATGGTATTTATTCACAAAATGCTGGAGTAACTCAGCAGGTCAGGCAGCATCTCGGGAGAGAAGGAATGGGTGACGTTTCGGGTCGAGACCCTTCCTAGACTGAGGAAGGGTCTCGACGCGAAACGTCACCCATTCCTTCTCTCCCGAGATGCTGCCTGACCTGCTGAGTTACTCCAGCATTTTGTGAATAAATACCTTTGATTTGTACCAGCATCTGCAGTTACCTTCTTATAGTACCTGGGGATGGGGTGGTTTGGGTGGGAAGGGACGAGTTGATCAGGGAGTTGCAAAGGGAATGGTCTCTGCAGAAAGCAGAAAGGGGTGAAGATGGGAAGATGTGGCCAGTACTGGGATCCCGTTGGAGGTGGCGAAAGTATTGGAGGATTATATGCTGTATGCGACGGTTGATGCGGTGGAAGGTGAGGACAAGGGTCCTTGTTGCGAATGGGGGGAGGAGGAGCAAGAGCGGAGCTGCGGGATATCACTAGTGAGAGCCTCATCTATAATGGAAGAGGGGAGCCCCCGTTTCCTAAAGAATGAGGACATCTCCGATGATCTAGTATGGAAAACCTCATCCTGGGCGCAGATGCGGCATAGATGGAGGAATTGGGAGTATTGGATAGAGTCTTCACAGGAAGCAGGGTGCGAAGAAGTGGAGTGTAGATAGCTATGAGGAGTCAGTAGGTTTGTAGTAGATGTCGGTCAATAGTCTATATCCTGTGATGGAGACGGTGAGTTCCAGGTCGGTCAATAGTCAATTGAGAAAGCTAAATAGTTTCTGTAAGCGAATTAAAATCACAAAATTGCTATGTGTCAGACTAGTACTACTACCATTACCTGACTGATGTTCCAGGATAAAAATAAAGAGGGAATTAACATTAATTTCCATACCCCATGTTTCATTTACATCTTACTGAGCCTCAGCTTTCAAAATAAAACTAACAGTAGCACACATGGTGATACAGTAATATTGAATGGTCCTCCTTCAGGAATTTGAGCATGTAATGTAGGCTGATCATCTAATGTAGAACTAAGAATTGCTGCACTGTTAGAGGTGCTCCACCCTGGATGAGATGTTAAACTGAGGCCCATCTGTTCATGAATTACTTCAAAGAACACCAATTATCCCAGTGTCACAGCCGATTTTTACCCTTCCATCAACATCACTAAAATAGGTTGATTCAACCATTTTAACTCTTAGTTTCATTTAACTCTTAATAGACAATAGGTGCAGGAGTAGGCCATTCGGCCCATCGAGCCAGCACCACCATTCAATGTGATCATGGCTGATCATTCTCAATCAGTACCCTGCTCCTGCCTTCTCCCCATACCCCCTGACTCCGCTATCCTTAAGAGCTCTATCTAGCTCTCTCTTGAAAGCATTCAGAGAATTGGCCTCCACTGCCTTCTGAGGCAGAGAATTCCACAGATTTACAACCCTCTGACTGAAAAAGTTTTTCCTCATCTCCGTTCTAAATGGCCTACCCCTTATTCTTAAACTGTGGCCCCTGGTTCTGGACTCCCCCAACATTGGGAACATGTTTCCTGCCGCTTACCTGTCCAACCCCTTAATAATCTTATATGTTTCAATAAGGTCCCCTCTCATCCTTATAAATTCCAGTGTATACAAGCCTAGTCGCTCCAGTCTTTCAACATATGACAGTCCCGCCATTCCGAGAATTAACCTAGTAAACCTACGCTGCACGCACTCAATAGCAAGAATAACCTTCAAATTTGGAGACCAAAACTGCACACAGTACTCCAGGTGCGGTCTCACTAGGGCCCTGTACAACTGCAGAAGGACCTCTGCTCCTATACTCAATTCCTCTTGTTATGAGTGGCCAACATTCCATTGGCCTTCTTCACTGCCTGCTGTACCTGCATGCTTCCTTTCAGTGACTGATGCACTAGGACACCCAGATCTCGTTGTACATCCCCTTTTCCTAACTTGACACCATTCAGATAATAATCTGCCTTCCTTTTCTTACCCCCAAAGTGGATAACCTTACACTTATCCACATTAAACTGCATCTGCCATGCATCCACCCACTCACACAACCTGTCCAAGTCACCCTGCAACCTCATAGCATCTTCCTCACAGTTCACACTGCCACCCAGCTTTGTGTCATCTGCAAATTTGCTAATGTTACTTTTAATCCCTTCATCCAAGTCACTAATGTATATTGTAAATAGCTGCGGTCCCAGCACCGAGCCTTGCGGTACCCCACTAGTCACTGCCTGCCATTCTGAAAGGGACCCATTTATCCCCACTCTTTGCTTTCCGTCTGCCAACCAATTTTCTATCCATGTCAGTACCCTATCCCCAATACCATGTGCTCTAATTTTGCCCACTAATCTATGTGGGACCTTGTGGAAGGCTTTCTGAAAGTCAAGGTACACTACATCCACCGGCTCTCCCCTGTCCATTCTCCTAGTTACATCCTCAAAAAATTCCAGAAGATTAGTCAAGCATGATTTCCCCTTTGTAAATCCATTCTGACTCGGAACGATCCTGTTACTGCTATCCAAATGCTCTGCAATTTCGTCTTTTATAATTGACTCCAGCATCTTCCCCACCACTGATGTCAGACTAACTGGTCTATAATTTCCTGCTTTCTCTCTCCTTCATTTCTTAAAAAGTGGGATAACATTAGGTACCCTCCAATCCACAGGAACTGATCCTGAATCTATAGAACATTGGAAAATGATCACCAATGCGTCCATGATTTCTAGAGCCTCCTCCTTAAGTACCCTGGGATGCAGACCATCAGGCCCTGGGATTTATCAGCCTTCAGTCCCATCAGTCTACCCAACACCATTTCCTGCCTAATGTGAATTTCCTTCAGTTCCTCCGTCACCCTAGGATCTCTGGCCACTAGAACATCTTGGAGATTGTTTGTATCTTCTTTAGTGAAGATGGATCCAAAGTACCTGTTCAACTCATCTGCCATTTCCTTGTTCCCCGTAATAAATTCCCCTGCTTCTGTCTTCAAGGGACCCACATTTGCCTTAACTATATATTTCCTCTTCACATACCTAAAGAAGCTTTTACTATCCTCCTTTATATTATTGTCTAGCTTACCTTCGTACCTCATCGTTTCTCCCCGTATTGCCTTTTTAGTTATCTTCTGTTGCTCTTTAAAAGAGTCCCAATCCTCTGGCTTCCCGCTCTTCTTTGCTATGTTATACTTATTCTCTTTTATTTTTATGCTTTCCTTGACTTCCCTTGTCAGCCGCGGGTGCTTCTTACTCCCCTTAGAATCTTTCCTCCTCTTTGGGATGAATTGATCCTGCAACTTCTGCATTATTCCCAGGAATACCTGCCATTGCTGTTCCACCGTCTTCCCTGCTAGGGTCTCCTTCCAGTCAAATCAACACTAAATCCAGAATTGCCTTCTCCCTGGTAGGCTCCAATACAAGCTGTTCTAAGAATCCATCTCGGAGGCACTCCACAAACTCTCTTTCCTGGGTCCAGTACCAACCTGATGTTCCCAGTCTACCTGCATGTTGAAATCTCTCATAACCACCGTAGCATTATATTTGCGACATGCCAATTTTAACTCTTGATTCAACTTGCACCCTATGTTGAGGCTACTGTTTGGGGGCCTGTAGATAACTCCCATCAGGGTCTTTTTACCCTTACAATTCCTCTTTTCTATCCATACTGATTCTGATGTCACCCCTGGCAAGGGAGTGAATATCATTCCTTACCAACAGAGCGACCCCACCCCCTCTGCTCACCTGTATGTCTTTTCGATAGGTCGTAGAGCCCTGAATATTCAGTTCCCAGCCCTGGTCCTCTTGTAGTCATGTCTCTGTAATTCCCACAACATCATACTTGCCAATGTCTAACTGAGCCTCAAGCTCATCCACTTTATTTTTTATACTTCGCGCATTTAAATACAACACTTTAACTTCGGTATTCACCTCCCCTCTCACACCGGTCACCATTGGCCCTGACCTTACTCTCTTATCCCATCTAGAACTTTCCTTCCCATTTATTCGAGAGTCCTTTGCAATTTCTCCTGTATTCGCTTCCCCTTCAACTCCATCTTCATATTCCCAATTTGTCAACCCCCCCCCCCCCCAGTAACACTAGCAAACCTGCCTCTTCTACTGTTTTGTGCTCAAAACAAAAAATAACTGATCTCAAGGCACATCAAAAGGACACAAAAGCTTTGCCCATTAGATTAGGACCTGAAATGTGGAAATAGAAATAAAACCAATTGATCTGGGTATATTCATTGCCTCATATACATGGGGCTAGATTATGCAACTCTGATACAATGGGGCTGGAATTTCATAAATTGTTAAAGATTTAAAATTGTTTGATATTCTTTTTGAGAAAATCAATATTCCTAGAGACCTGCTATGAATTGGGGGCCTTTAAAATCTCTTTATCTTCGTTTCACTAGAGCGATATAAAATTTACGGTTTTGGCTTCAACATTGCATTTTGGTATTTGACATTCGCACGAGTAGAAGATTCAATCCTTGATGACCATTCTAATCACAAAATTCTTCATCACCATCCGTCAACCCAACAATATTCCATCTAAGATGTTGAGAAAGGTGCTTAATTCAACCACTACCAACAGGAATTCATTCTTCATGTTTGTCTTATTTTATAAAGCTGTTGTCTTTAATCTGTGCGGCCAAATATCAGACTCTGGAGGGAGTTATATGATTTATCGTCACTGGTACTCGATAATTTTCAGTACCACCTTCAGATTACCCTGTAATCCCTTTTCTCATGAGAACAGTTTTCATTTTTCATTTATCTCGTCTTTCACAAGGCAATATCCAAAGTATGTACTGATCATATTATTGGACGAACATGCAGAGATTTGCAATATTATTCCACTGTTTCAAATCGCCCATCGTGGCAGTTTAGGAATTTAATTAGGAAAGGAATTTAGTAATGGTAGCCTTGAAACTACAAAATTATCATTAAAAACCTAGGTGGTTTATTAAGATAAAGAAGGAATTCTGTTGTCCTTGCCCTGGCTTGGTGGCTGCAGTCCACCTATGTAGTTTACTCTTAACTGTATCCTTAGTTGTAATAATAATCTGTACTGTTCCTTATTTCCTCAGCATCTTTGCTACAGTGTAGAGCTTCAAACTGATCAGTCCAGACTAAAGTGATTTCATGAAGATATTACATGAATTCACCACTTAATTGTACTTTTAATGTTTTAAAACTCACTTCACAAAATTTTTGCTTTCTGTTAGCTTTAAGGAATATACACATGATGAGCTGAAGTGCTGAAGGTAATGTCTTGTGAACATATCTGACTGACACTTGGCTCTTTGACCTTACCTTGCCCAATTCTGTAGCTGGTCATTGATTTTCCACTTTGCCACCTCCGCTGCTACACTCCCATTCTGTGCCATTTTTGATTGAAATACATCGACAGCCCATCTTCAACATTGGCTTGTGTAGGAAGGGACTGCAAATGGTGGCTTACACCGAAGATAGACAGACACAAAATGTTGGACTAACTCAGTGGGACAGGCAGCATCTCTGAATAGAAATGGGTGACGTTTCTGGTTGGGACCCTTCTTCAGACTGAGGTGGCAGCAAACTGCTCTGGCAGACCCATTGTTTCTGCTTGCTCCTATCCCACTGAACTAATTTCCACATACCTCGACTCCATCCCTGGTCCAATCCCTTCCCACGTATGACCAAGACACCTCACACGCCCTTTGTCTCTTCAATTACTTCCGTTTTCCAGGCCCCCACTCACTTATCTTTACTATTTTAAACCAGGCGCCAGCTCTCGGACACCTCCTCCTACTTACCCTTGGACCATGACCCCACAGATGACCACCAGGCCATAATCTCAGACCATTTCTGATTTTATCACTTCCGGCTGTCTACCCTCCACAGCCTCCTACCTTATCGTTACCCAGCCACGCACGGCCCGATTTTGTCTTCTCCACAAAATCCATAAACAGAACTGCCCTGGCAGGCCCTTTGTTTCTGTTTGCTTCTGTACCATTGAATTTATTTCCACACACCTCGACTCCATCCTATCCCCCGGACCAATCCCTCCCCACCTTCGTCAAAGACATCTCACACTCCCTTCGTCTCTTCAATTACATTGTTTTTGCAGGCCCTCACTCCCTTATCTTTACTATTCTATATTGGCTTGATAAGCACATAGATATTCAAGGAATGGAGTGATATGGATCACGTAGAAGCTGAGGAGATTAACGGCATCATATTTCACACAGACGTGAACTGATGTGCTGTACTGTTCTAACTGTTCTATGTGCTGTGACTAAGAGTGGAGAAAAGTCTATGTGGGACAGTGATTCCCAATGCACATTACTTACCTGTAATGTTGGACTTGGAAATCAATCTAACAAATTGTCTGTTTTCCTTTCTGCCCCTATTTACAAACGACAGGTACCCATTTGCTTTTTGTTAACCAACTACAGTAACTATGCACATATACACATCGCCCTGTGTTTCTGGATTTCTTTTAGAATTGTACCACTTTGTTTATTTTGTCTTTCCTTAATTTGCCATAGAAATGCTATTCTGCATGAGTGTTACTGGAAAAGATCAAGAGGAGAATTACCAGTTTGAAACCTAATTTAAAATCATAGTAAGTCAGAGAGCTGGGTTCGTTTAAGTATAAATGACAAGGAAGATGAGGATTTAAATGCGAATTTACTAAGTTAGAGTGAATAGTCATGAAATATAAGTATAATTAGTTAGTTATGGTCAATATAGGAGTAATTTCACCCATCTGGCTATATTAACTGAATTTTGTTTTGCTTAAGTCTATCATGGAATAATGTGTACTTCCCTCTACAGACTATAGTAGAAGAACAACTGGTGGTGAAGAAAGTGTCCGATATTCTTATTAATCTTTATGCCATGACAGCAGTTATTTCGAGGGCTAGTCGTTCTATCAGCATTGGCCTTCGCAATCATGACCATGAGGTAGGTTCATATTACCTAGGCAATTAATATTACTCCCATTAAATCTGCAGCAACTCTAAATCCAAATTATGCTACTTTACCCAAGTCTTGAAACCAAAATACTGCTTTTATTAATGGTATTAACCCAATGAGCCAAAACACCAATGAGCCAAAACATTATGACCACTGACAGGTGAAGTGAATAACATTGATTATCTTGTTACAATGGCACCTGTCAAGGGGTGGGATATATTAGGTAGCAAGTGAACAGTCAGTTCTTGAAGTTGATATGTTGGATGCAGGATAAATGGGCAGGAGTAAAGACCTGAGCGACTTTGACAAGGGCCAAATTGTTATGGCCAGACGACTGGGTCAGAGCATCTCTGAAACTTGTGGGGAGCTCCCAGTCAGCAGTGCTGAGTACCTACCGACAGTGGTCTGAGGAGAGACAAATCACAAACCGGCAACACGGTGTTGGGCGCGCCCAAGGCTCATCGATGCGCGAGGGCAACAAAGGCTATTCAGTCTGGTCCGAACCGACAGAAGGTCTACTGTGGCACAAGTCACAGAAAATGTTAATGGTGGTCACGGGAGGAATATGTCACAATACACAGTGCATCGCACCCTGCTGTGTATGGGACTGCATAGCCGCTGAACGGTCAGAGTGCCCATGATGACCCCTGTCCTCCGTTGAAAGCGCCTACATTGGACACACGAGCGTCGGAACTAGACCTTGGAGCAGTGGAAGAAGGTCGCCTGGTCCGATGAGTCCCATTTTCTTTTAGATCACGTGGATGGCCGTGTAAGTGGGCGCCATTTACCTGGGGAATTGATGGCACCAGGATGCACTGTGGGAAGACGACAAACCAGTGGAGGGAGTGTGATGCTCTGGGCAATGTTCTGCTGGGAAATCCTGGGTCCGGCCATTCATGTGGACATCAATTTGACACGTTGAAGACCAGGTACACCCCTTCATGGCAATGGTATTCCCTGATGGCAGTGGCCTCTTTCAGCAGGATAATGCGCCCTGCCACACTGCACACATTGTTCGGGAATGATTTGAGGAACATGATGAAGTGTTCACAGTGTTGCCCTGGCCTCTAAATTCTCGAGATCTCAATCCGATTGAGCATCTGTGGGATGTACTGGATTGACAAGTCTGATCCACGGCGGCTCCACCTCACAACTTACAGGATTTGAAGGATCTGCTGCTAATGTTTTGGTGCCAGATACCACAGGACACCTTCAGGGGTCTCGTAGAGTCCGTGCCTCGGCGGGTCGGCGCTGTTTTGGCGGCACACGGAGGACCGGCAGCATATTAGGCAGGTGGTCATCAGGTTTTGGCTCATCAGTGTAGAAGTTTAAATTGACAATTATATTTTAAAGAAAATAACAGAAGCAATAAATTATAAGTGCTGCTGTGAGAAATTAGCCATGGAGGGAATGGACTTTCCCTTCATAGATGCTGCCTGACCCACTGAGTTCTACCAGCACTTTGACTTTTGCTCAGGACTCCAGTATCTGCAGTTTCTTATTGATCCATGATTATTTCAGGTGAGTTTTTGTTCTATGATTTATTTTTGAAGGTGCTTATCTCAGAATGTATATATTCCCATACTTCTGATGAAAAGGGAATTGTAATAAATTCTGGCAAAGGTTATGAATCACAAAACACTGAATGGCTATTGAAGGAAAATTTGAAAGAAAGCTAAAATAAAATTGTCATTTGGGAGGGAGGAGGGAAGGAAGTATTGTTCCGTCAAAAATTATCCTGCTGCTTTTAGAAGGATGAGGGGGATCTCATTGAAATCTACCTGATAATAAAAGGCCTCGATAGAGTGGACGTGGACTGGATGTTTCCAGTAATGGGAGAGTCTAAGACCAGAGGGTACAGCCTCAGAATAAAAGGACACGCCTTCAAAATGAAGATGAGGAATTTATCTAGCCAGAGGGTGCTGAATCTATGGAATTCTCTGCCATAGACGGCCGAGACTTTGGGTATTTTTTAGGTGGAGATTGATAGGTTCTTGATTAGGAGGAGCATCAAGGTTTTTGGAAGAAGGCAGGAGAATGGACTTGACAGGGAAATAGAGATCAGCCATGATTGAATGGTGGAGTAGATTTGATGGGCTGAATGGCCTAATTCTGCTCCTACATCTTATGGTCACGTGCCTGCAGAAGGTAGAAAACAACTCTAGACTAACTATCCTATTTTTCTCTTTCCTTGTTAATGTCTCTCCAAGTGGGATGATGTAGAGATTACAATAAAAACAATGCAGCAAAATGTCCACCCCCTCCCAACATAGTTGCATCATTCTGCTTGTGTCGGCCAGTTGCTCAAAACCATCAGCTCGGTTTCCTTATTATTTCCAATATTTTCCTTGCTGCCATATGCGTTAGGATTCAAGATCTTCACCATTTTTGGAAGCAATTACTTGTGCCTTCTCTGACATTTATCCTAATGGGCAACAGTAATCCAACAGTTTGTCTTTTCTGAAATGATTGATTCCTTCACAATACTATACCACTGATTGATCTAGATGGCTTATCTTGCGGGTCTCAGAACTAATTTGTCAGAGATAGAATAAGCCTGTAATAGCTCCAGGCTTGTAAATGTGCAGTGGATTGCTTTTCTGAATTCAACTCAGAAAACAGACATTTGAGAGTATAAATTTAAATAATAAGCTCATGCCACTCGTCTCAGTTGTACAGTTTTAAAAATATTATTCTTTTCAAAGCACCAGGCTAGACAAATTGCTGAATTTCGTATAAGTAGAATTGCTTAACATGATGTCTGCTGAATAGAAGTAAATTGCTGTCTTTATTAATTATTCAACCCACACGATTACAGGGAGAGCATACAAACTCCACACGTACAGGACACGTGATCAGGATCGAACCCGGGTCTTTTTAGGCATTAATGATACAGCACAGAAACAGGCCCTTTGGCCCACCGTGCTCGCTGACAACATTGAAGAAGCAAGGAACTGCAGATGCTGCAATTTTGAGCAAAACACAGTGTTAGTGGAACTCAGCGGGGAGGGAATAGACAGATAACATTTCGGGTTGGGGCCATTCTTCAAAATGGAGACTGAAATTTAATATAAAATCCAAGAAATTGGATATAAAATCCAAGAAATTGGATATAAAATCCAAGAAATTGGATATAAAATCCAAGATTCATTTAAAGAAAGAATACATTAAATCTGATGAATTGATATTAACACAAATTTGAAGTATTTAGCTGTAGAAAAATTACATCATTTTTATAACAAGATCTTTCTTGAATTTAAAGATAACAGCTTTGGACTATTATGAATGGGACTGGTCTAAATTTAGCATTTTACTTCCTTCAAAAATGATTTGATCTTTTCAGTAACATTTCAGAAGCACAAGGATATAGTTTCTGAACTATTAATAACCTGATTAGAAATGGCTATTGGAGTTAATTTTAGTATTTGCTTAATTGTGTATTTTTTCCATGTGTATTAGCATGAATTAATGCATTTTTCAGGAGCTGAAGAGGAGACAGGCAGCCTACGTCTGTTTCCTCTTTGGTTTGACATGATTTTCTGAACTGTTTCCCTGATGTTCTCTTTCTATCATCAGATTTTGCTTGCCAACACCTTTTGCTCTGAGGCCTATTTCCAGAATAATTTCCTTTTGATGAAACTTCAGAAAAGTAAGTATTTTCAAGAATAGTAAATGCTGCTAAGCATTGCATAAAGCAGACCTTGAACTGTTCAGTTGAAATTACAAATGTTGCTGTCTAGCAATATACTTTGAAAGAGCAGTTTACTAAAGGGCATCATCTTCATAACAGGATTTTTCTTGAATTCCTATGACATCGGCTTGTCATAGGACTGGTTTCAATTTAATTTATTTCACTTCCTCAAAATATGATTGCGATCTTTTCAGTAATTGTGTATTTTTTCCATTTATAGTAGCATGAATTAATGCACTTTTCAGCATCTGAAGAGGAGCAAATTCTAAAAATGCTCAATCTCCAAAGTACCACATATACTGGAAATAAAAAGATATTCTGGAAGTACGGAGCAAATCAGTTGTGAAAGAAACACTTAATGTTCAGGTCAATGGCCCAGCGTCAAAACTGCCAATAATTCTGTTCTTTTACCAAACAAAGACTGCACCTTTTGAAGATGGTTTTTACTCTTGGTTTCCTATCATTTTCAATTGCACAGTGAAATATTCAGTGTAATTTTACTGCATGACTAGATAAGAGTTTTTCAGAAAGGAGCATGGGAAGCAATATATCACCTTGGTCTGCATTAATTGCAGTATAGCAGATGGTAAATGCAGTAGAACACCACAATGGAGCTCAGAGTAACATGCTTGTTTGGATAGTTACTTTTGAGCTTGATCAAATCCTCAATGATCAGGATGCTGAATTGAATGAGGATGCTGACATTGATTCATCTACCTTTCCAGTGGATTTGGAGGATTTTCAAGAAGTCTTCACCTTAGGGAGGCTTCCGAGATACGCCAAGTAATTTACATCTTCCAGATTGTTACAATGGATTTTGACCAGTGTTGTCATTGAAAGGTTGAGAGAGGACTTTTGTTTTCCAGGTGTTTGGTGTTAGACCAGTTCTATCCTGTGAAGAAATCAACAATGCCTTGATGCTTGGCCAAACGTAACTTCCTCACTGATGTGGGAATCCCTGGTCCGTTACCACTCAAAATAGAGGAACATTGGAAAAGCCATTGGGTGCTTTGAGTCTCTCTGATAGGAGCATGTGAAGCCAATTGTAGAAGGAACACACAACCCAGACTAACCTATCCACTTTCTCTGAAGCACCACCACATGTGGTAGAATCTTCAGCATTTGATAGTTCAGCCACCTCAAAGCCCACCGAACTGGAGTGGAAGCACATCATCTTTAACCACAAGGACCTGCTCAAAAGGAAGGGGATGAGAATCTCATTTAATTTGAGTGAGAGTGGGGCTGGGCGTAGGGAGATCCAGCGTTACAAGTCAATAGACAAAGACTCGGTAAAATTAATCAAAAGTAGGAAAGTATTTTGGGAGGAAATATTCCTTAAGCATTATTCCCAGAGCAAAGGTATAATAATTACATTTTGCAACACAGGAGATACTTCCTTCATGAAGCCTTTGCCCCAAAAGCATGATTCTAATTCTCTCATTTTCTGTCAATGTGTTAAACACAATGGAAAGTCACTAGGTTCATAAGGTCATAAGGAATAGTAGAATCCGGCCATTTGGCCTATCAAGTCTACTCCCCCATTCAATTGGCAATAGACAATAGGTGCAGGAGGAGGCCATTCGGCCCTTCGATCCAGCACCGCCATTCAATGTGATCATGGCTGATCATTCTCAATCAGTACCCCGTTCCTGCCTTCTCCCCATACCCCCTGACTCCGCTATCCATAAGAGCTCTATCTAGCTCTCTTTTGAATGCATTCAGAGAATTGGCCTCCACTGCCTTCTGAGGCAGAGAATTCCACAGATTCACAACTCTCTGACTGAAAAAGTTTTTCCTCATCTCAGTTCTAAATGGCCTACCCCTTATTCTTAAACTGTGGCCCCTTGTTCTGGACTCCCCCAACATTGGGAACGTGTTTCCCGCCTCTAACGTGTCCATCCCCTTAATAATCTTATACGTTTCGATAAGATCCCCTCTCATCCTTCTAAAATTCAATCATGGTTGACCTATCTCTCCCTCCTAACCCCATTCTAACCCCATTCTTCTGCCTTCTCCCCATAACCTCCGACACCTGTACTAATCAAGAATCTATCTCTGCCTTAAAAATATCCAGTGATGGCCTCCACAGCCTTCTGTGACAAAGAATTCCACAGATTCACCACCCTCTGACTAAAGAAATTTCTCCTCGTCTAAAAGAACGTCCTTTAATTCTGAGGCTACGGCCTCTAGTCCTAGCTAGACTCTCCCACCAGTGGAAACATCCTTTCCACATCCACTCTATCCAAGCCTTTCACTATTCTGTATGTTTCATGAGGTCCCCCCTCATTCTTCTAAACTCCAGCGAGTATAGGCCCAGTGCTGACAAACGCTCATCATACTAACCTACTAATTCCTGGGATGATTCTTGTAAACCTCCTCTGGACCCTCTCCAGAGCCAGCACATCCTTCCTCAGAAAAGGTGCCCAAAATTGCTCACAATATTCTAAATGCGACCTTGTAGAGCCTCAACATTACATCCTTGTTTTTGTAAACAAGCCCTCTTGAAATAAATGCTAAAAATTGACTTTGCTTTCTTAAATTGGCATAATTGCTTTTCTGAGAAATTTAGCACTCCACTGAGCATTTTGAATATTTATTTGTTTACTTTTAAAACACTGTTTGAGAATGATGTGCACTTTTTGTCAACAAGATGAAATAAATAAATGCCAACCAAAGCAACATTACATTGAAAAGTTGTGAGCATCCACTGTCATTACAGAAGGCTTCCTAGCAACCTAGGCCCTTGTGTATCAAAAGGAAATGATCAATGTACTAAGATAAACTTTGCATGGAGGAAAAAAAGCTCAAATTTGGCACATATGTGTAAAGGGTAAACATGGAATAGATTTCTGGATGTGGTCATAGTGACAATTGACAAATTAGTGTATATGATTCCAAATGTCATCAACATTTTAAGCATAAAGTGGCAATATGATATTTCATTATTAATTTCAATTTCCTTTTGAAGTTGTACATTAGAGTATGTAATGTGGACAGTTGGGATTGGAAAAATTACTATTTATTAAAGATACTGAAACTTTTTTTTCTAAATCATCTTTTGACTTGTAATGTGTAATAGACGAGGAAGAGTTTATGTAAAAAGATTATCCATAATCTATTTTGCTGTGTACTGGATTATGCTGCACTTCGAACTTAAATTATCCCACTCTTTAATAATGTACTTTAAAATTAATGATCAACTATATTGTTTCCTAATGCATTTATTTTTCTTTGTTAGATTCCCCAGAAAACCTTGATGACAACATTAAGAAAATAGCACAAGAAGTGTTGGACAAGAGAGAATATATTTGCTCACACCCACTTGACCGAACGTTTTAGGAAATAGCTATGGCTTTAGTTTTTAAAACTTGTAAATAAATCTGGGCATTATCACTTGGCAATAAAACAAAACTGCTCGATTCCTGAAAAAAAAAGATGATTTACTAAATAATTAATAACTACGTATTTGTTCATGCAGTTGAATTGATTATACAGTATCATTCAGTAGTATGTTCAATGATATATTAATCAATGTATTTATGATCGAAATAACTGAGTGTTTAGCCAGTTAACATGGACCATATTAGTTTGAATAACGAAAGTACAAGTATTGTCAAACAATGAATCAGTTAACTGGGTGTATCTGTTGGCATAATTTTTTGAAAGTGATAGCTCTTTGACATTTCCTCATTTAGTCGATTAAGCTTTCGGATGTGGAGAATGCTCTGTAGTTTCTGCTAAGGAAAAAATACAAAACAGCTTTAATTTGAGATTGAAACTAACTTCTGACATTGTTAACATTTCAGATTTCAGAAGGACTGAAGACTTGAGAATGGAGGGTTAGCTATTACACCATGAAGCTTTAATGTAGCATTGGTTGGAAGGTACATTTGTGTTGGCTGCATCTGGAACCATTATTAGTCTGCACATAGTTATGTCAAGTGAACAATTGTGTCTGATTTCTAGTACATAATGATTTCTCCATTAAGTGCTGAGGAGTACCCATCAGAGTTCGTTCAGTCCCAGTTCAGAACAGAGATATATTCTTCTGTTGAAGTAAGTTTGGTGGAATATTTGGTCAGAACCTCTTCTAGTTAGGAGTGCAGTGCAGCTGTTGGTTGAGCTTAAGTAATAATGCGCGATTAAATAAATTGGATTTGTTCACATATTAAGTGGTTCATTATGGCTGAATCAATAATTCAGATGATACCAAATCAATTGTGTCAAAGCACCAGTAATCTAGATAAAGAAAATGATGAAGACAATCATGACTAAGGTCAGCAAACTACTTATGTTCCATGTCGTACTGAAGAAGTATGTTAGTACCATTTTCCACTTATGCTTAACACTGATGCATCTACTGTAATTATTTTGGATGCGCTTCCAATCTCCAACAGACTTGGAAAAAATATGCGACAGAAGCCATCTGCTTTCAAATTTCAAAATAAGATTAAGGGTTAAAAATTCCTGATTAAAAAAATTAGATGAAGGGCAGACAGCAATAATTTTTGTTCAGAGTTAGCATCTTAGGAATGGAAAGCAGTATAATGGTTGTGAAATTTAATACAATACTCAACAAAAATAAGCAAGGAAACGTGGAGGATGAAATAAATCATTTTTGAATTGTAGAATTGAATTGTGGTATACCATACCAGCTTTGGGCTTGAGACAAAAAGTTGGTCTCCATGCCTTAAAAACAGAGGATAGGCCTGAGATGGACCACAGCACCAAAGAAACAGACACATACCTTCTCATCCTCATAAGAATGGTGAGGATTCTTATGGTGTGTCAGATTTAAGGCATTGAAAACATTGAGAATAATAGAAAATACCAAGCACTGAGAAAGGTATACTCAAAACAAAAAGTATTCACATAAAACAAAACTGAAGTGGGTACCTAACTGGCATAGTTTTGGATTTGTAGAAGCTATGTACTTCTGTATGTTGTTCAAAATTTGAAATAAAATCTCAGGTACATCAAAAAGATTAGAATATTTTTTAACAAGAATACATCAAGGGGCAGTACTTTACATTGTCTCAAACAATGTGCCAAGTTGTTACAAAATGAGTAAATATGGGAAGAAAGATCTTGTGTTAATATTGGAAACACAAAATGTGGTATTGGGAGATTATCATTCTTCGGGAAGTATAATTACATTTTTTATATAATGTATAAAATTATATAAAATTTGCTCTAATTTATCATATCATGAAAAAAAGTGCCTTCATGTGTATTGGGAGATTATCATTCTTCGGGAAGTATAATTACATTTTTTCTATAATGTATAAAATTATTTTAAAAGTGCCTTCATGTGTCTAATATTTCACTTATCATAATACTGTGATGTTGATGTTCACAAAGAAATGTTTCAATAAATTCAAATTCTAGTATTGAAGTAAGAATTTTATCATTTCAGCACATATGGTATTAAAATGGTCTTCACTCTTGAACAATTTAGTAACATAACCATTCCTTCAATTTTGAATCAAAGTATCAAACTAGCCCAGGAGAGGAGTTCAGGTCTGCAACTTGGTTGGTCTTGATTGATGTAGTGAATACCTGCATGATCTAGAGCTCTGGAGGAAATATGGACCATCTATTTCCCTCCACTCATACTGCCTGGCCTGCTAAGTCCCTGCAGTAGAAACAACCTTCCTCTTTTGAAAACGTTTACAATTCCCTACATTTTTTCAGAGGTCAATTTCAGGAATTCACTAGCTTTCATGCATCACTAAAATCACTCGTATGCCATGGTACTTTAATTTCAAAGATAACATGTCTTCTATGACTGTTGCTGGTTAAGTTACTTAATTAGTGAAGAACACGGTGATCAATGTAAGGAGTAGAATTTTAACAAATTAAACATTTGTTCTGTGAAAAACAACATCATAGCACTACGTTTATAGTTAAATATTAGACAAATGTTACAGTATTTTCTGAGTTAACCATCTCTAATTTGTCAATGTCAGGATTTTTTGTGCAGGCTTATGTAATGATCATTGAGCTTTGGTCAAGAGTAAGAAGGAGGCATGGAACAGGTATAGGCAGCTGGGATCAAGTGTAACCCTGGAGGAGTTTCAGGAACTAAGGAGAAATCAGAAAGGCAAAAATGGGACAGTTAATAGCTCTGGCAGATAGCATTAAGGATAATCGCAAGAGATTTTATAAGTACATAAAGGGAAAAAGTGTAACCAGAGAGGGACCTCCCAGGAATCAAAACAGTCAACTCTGGAGCCACAGGAGTAGGGCAAGGTTCTCATTGAGTATTTCTGCTGTTTTTACCGTGGAGAAAGACAGGAGGACTGAGGAACTTGGAGCAGTCAATGGAAGTGTCTTGACAGCAGTCAATATTACGGTCGAAGAGGTGTTGAAGGTCCTGACTTGTATGAAGGTACACAAATTTCCAGGGCCGGATCAGGTATATACAAGACACTGGGAACCTGGAGAGGAAATTGCGGGAGCCCTGGCTGAAATTTTGCGAGTTATTAAATACAGGCAAGATGCCGGAAGACTGGAGGGTGGCAAATTTGTGTGTCTATTCAAGAAGGGCTGGGAACTAGGCCAGTGAGCTTAACATCTGTAGTTGGAAAGTTACTGAAGAGTATTTTGAGGGATAGGATATAAATGCATTTAGATGGACAAGAGCTGATCGCATCTCCGTCGAGGTAAGAGATTGAAAAAAGTTCAGTAGTCAAGTAGTATCTATGGATTGAAAGGAATCGTCCTGATGCAGGGTTTTGACCTGAAGCGTGGACTATTGCTTTTCATTCACAGTTGCTGCTTCATCACTGAGTCAAGTAATGCCTTGATGTCAAGGGCAACTATTCATTCTTCATCTCTGGAATTTGGCTTTTAAAAGGAGATGATTAGAATGGTTTTTTTTTGGAGATGATCATCTCCTGGAAGTTTATGCATCCTAGTTTATTTTGGGGATCTGGGTGTTGGTCAGCATTTATCATGCACTCCATTTATGTTCACATGTGTTACTTGTCACTTATGAAACCAGGAATGTAGTCCTTGTCTAAAGATTGCTTCCTTGAAGAGATGTAACGAGATGTGATCACGGCAATCATCAGTGAACATTCTTCCTTCTGACGTTATCATGAAAGGAGCATTGTTGGTGAAGGGGATAGAGGTGGTTGCATCAATGATACCGACCTGAAGAATCCTTGCAGTGATTCCTGGTACTGCATTGTTAGTTCACAATGATGTAAGAATTAAATATCATGGGCTTTAAGCTGAAATTGGGAAATCTTTGACACCATTGCATCTGTACTGGAATGCCTTTTATGTCTATTTTGAACAGATACCAAATGTTCCACCAATTCCCCCTACCCCGCCCATTCCTGTTGGCTCCGTCCCATGCATCTAGTGAATAGGTCAGATCTGCTTACATGAGGGTAAACGTTTGGAAAGCAGGCAACCTGGATTGGGTCCTTGGACAGTTTCGGAAATCATGTATCAATTAACTGACCACATTCTTCACCAGCATCTTCATCTGATCGTTTCAAGTGTCTACTGTAATAATCTAGTGACCTTTCTAAATGACTACTGCCCAGTAGTCATTGCAATAAAGTGCTTTGAAAGGTTAGTAATGGCCCATATCACACCACCTATCTTCTAGACAATCTGGAGTCCAGACCCTTTCAATTTGCAGACAGGAAAAAATTAGATTTGCAGAGGACTGCATCTCCTTTGCCTTGCATTCAGCTTTGGATCACTTTGACAATAAGAACACCCATGTCAGGATGCTATTCATTGACTACAGCCCAGCCTTCAATGCCATAATACTGAATTAACTTATCTTGAAACTGTTAGACCTTCTCATTGGAACTTCCCTTTGCAACTGGCTTGCTAATTTTCTGGCTGTGTTTAATTGGTGAATAGGTCAAAACATTTATTTCACCCTGACCCTCAACATTGGTACTCTTCAAGGTTGTGTGCTCTACTGTTCCCCTGCTCTACTCCCTGTACACCAATTATGGTGGCCAAATACAAGAGCACCTCAATTTTAATGTTCATCGATGATACCTTCTTGTCGGCTGGATCAACTACAAAGATGAGTGAATACTGGAAAGGGATCTGGACCATGGTATCAGAATAACAACCTAGCCATTAATGTCAGCAAAACAAAAGGGTTGGCTTGGCTGTTGATCTTAGGAAGCAGAGGGTGACATAACAATGTCCTTATCAACAGAGCTGATGTAAAGATGGTGGACAGCTTCAAATTCCCAGGCATCCATATCACCAACAACCTAATCTGGTCCCTTCACACAGATGAGGTCATCAAGAAAGCACATCAGTGTTTTTACTTTCTTTGGCATCTGAGAGAATTTGGCAAATCCATGATGATTCTCTTGAACTTTCAAAGATGGGCCGAAGGGAATATTCTGATAGGATGCTTCGCAGCCTGGTATGACAACTGCTCTGCTCTTGACTGAACCCGCAGAGAGTGATGAACACAGCACCAGTCCATGATGGGCTCATCACTTCCTTCAGTCCATCTTCAGGGTGCATTGCATCAGGATGGCTGGAAGGATCAATGATGGCTGCTACTCTGGCCATTCCCTTTTCTCTCTTCAAACTTCTGGGAGAAGATATAGAAGCATGAAAGCCCAAACATCCACAGTTAAGAATACCTTCTTCCCCACTGCTGTCTGACTGCTGAGCTGATCACCTTTCACAACCCCTTCCCGGAGGTGCTGTCACATACTCTTACTTTTTACTCTATCTCTTAACTTTACCTCATCCCAATATTCCATTATTGTACTTTATTTTTTATACAACTTCAAATTTATTTATTATTGTATCACCAGTTATATTCATCATCACCACATATACTCTTTACTCTATGCAATCAAGTAATTTTAATCCATCCTGGTGTACATGACTAAGCTACATTGACGATTGTACCGGGGCTACTTCCTGCACCCATGCAGAACTCACGGACTTCATTCACTTTACTACTAATTTCCATCCTTGGACCATCTCTGACATCGCCCTACCGTTTCTTGATCTCACCGTCTCCATCACAGGAGATAGACTATCAACTGGCATCTATCTATATATATATATTGCTAAAACTCGGTTTGTTTGTGTGTATGTCTGCATCATAACTTTGTGGTTTTGCACAGCCAAAACCGTACACCATAGCGCCACATTTTTTGGCCCACCTTACTGACCATTATCCTGGGCACCATTTGAAACAATGGGGCATGTACGACTTCAATTGCGCTTCTCTCCTCACTCGCCTAAACAAGATGGCCACCGGCAGCGGGGCTGCCCGCCCGGGGTCAGTGGCTCTCTCGCCCGGCCCCGGGGGAGACTCGCAGTCAGCACGGCACGCACGGATACTGTTAAGTGGCTTTCACCGCCAACGGGTCCACGGAGGGGAGTGGGCGTGGGGGCCGTGGATGGAGGGGAGGGTGGGGGGAGGAGGGGGAGGGTGGGGGAGAGGGGGAGGGGGTGGGAAGGAGGGGAGAGTGGGGGGAAGGGAGAGGGGGTGGGGAGGAGGGGAGAGGGGGTGAGGGGAGGGTGGTGGAGGGGAATGGGGTGGGGGCAGGGCTGTGGGCAGGGGAGGGGCAAGTGGGGTAGGGGGATGGAGTGGCTCAGTGGGGGGAGGAGGGGGGATAAGGGGGATTGAGTGGGGGAGGGATAAGGGGGATTGAGTGGGGGTGGGGATTGAGGGTGCTACACCAATACAAGAGAGGCTTTGGGTCCAGGGTTCACTCAGTCACACCCTCTCCCCTTCCCTGTTCCCCCTCTATGAGGAATGGGCCCAACGGGTCCACTTGGTTTAGTCTATTATAAACCTACTGACTCCCACAGCTAAGTAGACCACTTCTTCCCACCCTGCCTCATGCAAAGACTCTATCCCCATCTTCCAATTCCTCTGCCTACGCTGCATCTGCGCCCAAGATGAGGTATTCCATACCAGGACATCCGAGATGTCCTCATTCTTTAGGGAGCAGGAATTCCCCTCTTCCATCATAGATGAGGCCCTCACAAGGGTCTCAACGGTATCCCGCAGCTCTGCTTTTGCTCCCCCCCCCCAGTCCTCACCTTTCATCCTAACAGTCGTCGCATAAAGCACATTATCCTCCAACATTTTCTCCACCTCCAACGGGATCCCACCACTAGCCACATCATCCCATCTCCACAGCTTTCTGCAGAAACCGTTCCCTCCGCAACTCCCTGGTTAACTCATCCCTTCCCACCCAAACTTCAAGTAATCCTTGCTTCCCTTCTCTCCATCCCTCCCCATCCCAGTTATCCAATCAGTCTGACTGTCCCCTTGATTAAATTTTTGTCTTTGTATGCTTCATTGTCACCTTCCCCAGCTAACAATGATCTATTCCACATTTTCCTTGAGCTTCATTCCCATTGATGTCTTGTTTTCACACCTCACATTCTTTATCTCTGTGTTTCCCTCTCCCCTGGCTCTCAGTCTGAAGAAGGGTCTCCATCCACAACGTCACGCATTCCGTCTATACAGAGAGGCTGCCTGTCCTGCTGAGTTACTCCAGCATTTTGTGCCTATCTTCAATGTAAACCAGCATCTATTGTTCTCTTAAATCTTTGGGTTTTGTTGCTAATACTTGTTATATCAATGCACCAGATCAATTAAAAAATGCTGATATCGTAATGGGCCGAGAATTTATATGCTTAAAATGAGAAGAACGCTATAAACTTCAAATTTAACATTAATATGCATAATTTATTCCCAGATTAATACCCTTTTCTGCCCAGTTTGTGGCTTTAAAATTCTAGTCATTATTTTCTACACATTGCATTTTTGATTTATTTTGAAATGCTATTAACAGTGACCTTGTTGGTAGCTTCTGAGCTATGAAGCCATGGGTGAAGTCTTGCTTCAATATATATGTGAGAATATATCTGGAATAACTGAGTTAAAATTCAATGTATTCTGCATTGTTAAAAATTGTGTCTTTTTGATGGCTCTTCAGGCCACCATGGGCTCTGAAGCTATTTTTTTTTCTAAATGCTCACTTTTTCTATTTGCTTCCAGAGAGATGAAGATAGAAAATGAAATTGTTTTGGAGATTTTAGGAAGCAAATTGGGAGGATCCTGTGCAAAGGTGGATTGTGGGCTCAGGGGCAAAAATGATGTTGTGCATCCCAGTTAGAGGTAGTTATTGATATAAGTTTAAATGAATCATTAACCAATTGATGTTTTTTTTTTAGAGATACAGTTAAGTTAAGTGTTATCTAAAATTGATTTTAGACATATTAGCATGTTACAAAATGCCCCTTAAAAACTTCCCATTGTTTCCTTTAGCCCCATGAGCTTTAATTTTGTTAACAAATCGAGTCGATGTTACGACACAAGTTTTCTTTAGAAAGCATATGTAACGTCAACTGCACTAGCTTCAACCATGCTTATTATTTTGTTAAAGGATCCCATCAAGTTAGTCTAACATGATTTGCCTTTAAAATGCAAATGACAGTGAAGGATGATTTAATACACCCAAATTGTAAAATTGAACACGAGTAACCATTTGATTTTGTTTCGTTTAGGCCAGTGCCAAGACAATGGAGGAGAATGTGCACATTTTGGGCACCATGGTAGAAAACCTATTGTACAGATATGGCAAGGTAATCAAAACATTGCTTTTCTTATTAAATGTGGTCATGTCAAGAAATGTTCTGTAAATGTGTAAAAATGTTAAGATGAAAGTTGGATTTTGATATCTTTATCACAAAGCCATCATCTGTGGAAAATGCATATCTCTAAAATCTGTGAGTATAAATTGGAAAAAGCAGTAGCAGATATTTTGGGGAATACCTGCATTTGTGCACCAGTTGCCAGCATTCTTTCCACACTCTCCCATCACTCCCAACAACTGCCAGGTTGCTCACTGCAAATGACAAGTTAAAAACTTGCTGGTAGGCATGCTCTGACATTGTATTCTGGTTTTTTTAAGATTGTTATGTCAAATAATATAATAAGTGTGAAGTACATAAAATAATTTATTATGTAAACATTGTTTTCCGGTTTTTATCAAAAATAATTCCGAATAATTTTTTCAATAATATAATTATTCATCTTAATTATGTAAATCTCTAAATTTGTGAAACATTAGTTATTTGGTGCATTTCAGTTGAGAGTGCTTATAGGAGTTCATTATTTGTTCACTTTACTGTCTGTTTTTAGTACAGAACCTGGTAAGGGATCATCAAGAACAGGGAAATTAAACGGGAAACCCTTTCTAAGACGGACATCATTTTAGACGTCCAACATTTTAGGTATTGTGGAAAGTATTTGCTCCAGGAAAGTGCCATCTATTGGTTACAACCTGTATAACAGATTTATTTTGAGATGGCCGAGCTCCACCATGTCTTTTTTAACATTTAAATCGGAACATGAGAATTCATAATTAAAAGCCTGATTGTAATGAAAAAGTGGAACGATGACCAGTAAATAGGACCCACACAAATGTAAAACTTTAAGGTGCATGTGTAATTTTGTTGCTTTATCGATATGCACAAAATCACATTTTTACAATGCAAAAATAGTAGTTTCAGAGAGTGAATGTGCACTTGCCTGCAAGGAATTAACTTGCAAACAATAACTGTGCTATTTTGCCAAGCAGAACTGTTATTCAATGGTTTACTTTACTCTGTGGCAGCTTCACTCAACATTGTTAAATGGTGTCTTAATAATCATTTATTTGTAATAATCATTTATTTGTAATCATATCTCTGTTCATGAGTTATATCGTGAATTTCACTTGAGAGTAAGTGTAGGAGTTCAGTATTTGTTCACTTGACTGTTTAAAGTACAGACCTGGTAAGGAATCATCAAATGAGGGGAAAAAGACACAGGAATGGTCCTGATCCAAAACGTCACCTATTCATGTTCTCCAGAGATGTTACCTGACCCGCTGAGTTACACCAGCAACATGTGTCTTTTTTTGGAAACCAGCATCTGCAGTTCTTTGTTTCTACTAGAAATTAAATGGGAATTTGGTTCAAATTAGTCTATTAGAATTAAGTTGCAAGAAGGCAAAAGCAAAACTTGTTCGGAGTGCCCCTGCCATAGAGAGAATGTACAAACATTGGACTCAAAAATAGAAATAAAACAGGAATACATGAAATTGGGTAGCATATTTAACTATCTTTGAAGATAAGTTTTTAATTATAAACATGTGAGTTTGATGAAGTGTTACTACAATGCCAGCGAAACTAGATAATTTGTATAGAACCTGCTCTTTGTAATGGTGACCATAAAACAAATGGATTTTCCTCAACATCCACATTGTTCACTACTATCCTTCAGGAGAAGACATCATCTATCCCTACCGGGACTGGCATACATTTGACTCAGACTTTACACCTGTTAACTATTAGGTGCTGACTGAAAAGGCTCAGCAAACTATGCGGTTGTTGAGTAAAATCGAATAAAGGCATTTAGTGGACAAATTTCATTTCAATCATCAGTTTTAAGTATGTTCAAGAGTGTGTTCAATAAACTTGTGGACCTTTAGGAAAATTTTGGAATAGGTGCAATTTGCCTTGAATCATGGAATTTCAGACGCGATTTTGCTGAGTGGCAGATCATTTTCGTGGGGCTGTGCAGTCAATTCCTCATTACTTTTTTGGTTTATTGCAGTACAACAAAGCATTGAACTGTTGAAAGAAGCGGAATCGCATTGAACTGTTGAAAGAAGCTGTCCTTAAGATGGGAGGTTAAGGTCCTCAATTTCCTCACTAAGGACCCCTGAGAATGCTTTGCACTATTTGCAGAAGATTAATGCGTTTTCCTGTTACCCTGATTAGCATTTATACATGGTCTAACATGTGAAAAGGGCAAACTGAACATTCTTTTGTTGTTTGAGATTGCTGGAATTTATCATTGGGCATAATACTCATGAAGTGTCTACACTTCTACAATCAGTCTAAAGAAGGTTCCTGACCCAAATTCGTAACTCTTCGATCACTTTGTCTCACACCTTCTGTCTTTCCATCTCTGGCCTTTGTCCAACCATTTGTCTATCATGTGGCATGTTCACCTGACCCGCTGAGTTGCTCCAGTACTTTGTGTCTTTTTATGTAAACCAGCATCTGCAGTTCCTTGTTTCTACATTTTGTGGACTGGGCAATTGCTTCAGGCTAAGATGGGGGGGGGGAAATAGGAGATAAGTGCATCCAAAGGTTCTTTGTGTGAGAAGGTAGACACAAAAAGCTGGCGTAACTCAGCGGGACAGGCAGCATCTCTGGAGAGAAGGAATGGGTGACATTTCAAGTCGGAAGAAGGGTTTCGACCCGAAACGTCACCTATTCCTTCTCTCCAGAAATGCTGCCTGTCCCGCTGAGTTACTCCAGCTTTTTGTGTCTACTAAAGGTTCTTTGTGTTTTTTATGCTCACGCAGAGTCAAGCATTTCATAATTTCATAACTTCTAGGAGCAGAATTAGACCATTCGGCCCATCAAATCTACTCTGCCACCAATCATGGCTGATCTGTATTTCCCTCTCAATCCCATTCTTCTGCCTTCTCCCCATAATCCCTGACACCTTAATTAATCAATAATCTGAAAATTACCTCCTTAAAAATATCCATTGACTTGGCCTGCACAGCCTTCTGCGGCAATGAATTCCATAGATTCAATGCTCTCTGACTAAAATAAATTCACTCTATCCAGGCCTTTCACTATTCGGTAAGTTTCAATGAGGTTCCCCCTCAACCTTCTAAACACCAGCGCGTACAGGCCCAGTGCCTTCAAAGGCTCATCATATGTTAACCCAATCATTCCTGGGATCATTCTTGTAAGCCTCCTCTGGTCCCTCTCCATTGCCAGCACATCCTTCCTCAGATATGGGGGCCAAAACTGCTCACAATACGCCAAAAGCGGTCTGATCAGTGCCTCGTAAAGCCTCAGCATTACGTCCCTGATTTTTGTATTCTAGTCCTCTCAAAATAAATGCTAGCATTGCATTCACCTTCCTTACTGTCGATTTGGCTTGCAAATTAACGTTTTGGGATTCGTGCAGCAGCACTCCTAAATCACTTTGCATCTCCAATTTCTGAATTGGAAAAAAATATCTTTGCCACCCTAATGGTTCACCAATTTTCAAATCTTTCTTTTCGGAATCCAAAAACCTGTATGTTACCATCACAAACATTTTCACCAATACGGACATCCATGGGAATGCAAGCAAAGGCATCTTTCAACAGATAAGGTGTCGTTTTGGGCATTCATCTCATATTGTGAAGGATATGCACATGAACCCTTCAGCACTGGCAAATTTAATTTTCTGGCTAGGCCTCACCAGCAAATTATTTTAAAAGTGAAATGTTGCACGAAGCAGTCAAGGTGTATTAAAATATAGTACTTCATTTTCAAATACCATCCATGAAAAGTTAATCAACCATTTGGTTACCGAGCTTCAAATCCGTCTAGACAAATCATACCCCTAGCTTTAAAACAGGTGGAAGAACAGCTGTTATTAATCAGGCATTATCCCTAAACATTAGCGAAATTAGTGTCTCTTACATGACTGGCATTCTTAGGAAAGGGAATAATTCAGGGAGTCAGGTAGTAAGTGGAAAGTGCAGTGGTGCTGCAGGTATTGCAAATGTGACACAGCTCCTGTAAACTGAGTTCATTTCTAACCTTCAATACTGTGCATAAAATTGCAAGTTCTCCCTGTGACAATGTGTGTTTCTCTAGAGTGCATTAATTTCCTCCCACATCCCAAAGATGTGTTGCTTGTTAGTTAACTGTTTATTAAAAATTGCCCGTTGTGTAGGGTGGATAGTTGGAGAATCCAAATGGATATTAATAAAATAATAGGCTGCAGTGAAATTAGTTGGGCAGTGGAATTGACGGAATTGACTGAGCTGTCAAGGACTTGATGGCTTGTCTTTATTTCTCTCATAAACTCTTCCTTTTACATAACCAATGCATGTTTTTCCGGATGATAAACCTGTTTATAGATAATATTGTTATCGCCCTCGTCTCTACACCTTACATAGTTTGCAAGAAATATTTTTTTTATCATTCTCATTCCCACATTGAACGGGTCTGAAATCCATCACTGTTATCTTGCAGGTCACAAAATGTGTGTCCCTGGTGTGCAAGATGTACAAAAACATTTGAGTTCAAATTATAATAACAAAACTGCAGTTGTATTTCAAAGTGGAGGTGAACTCATGCTTATTAAATAAGAATGTAAAAAATATCAGTGCAGTTGCTACATTCCTCTGGTTCTGACTGATTGTATTTCAGCATATATCATCCAGAGATCATTAGAGGCTGGTCACCTGGGAACGGAAAAGCAAGTTAGAATTTTAAGCATAAATGTTAAATAATGAATGCTGGTAAACTTGAGAAAGCTGAATAGTTTCTGTAAGAGAATTAAAATCACAAAATTGCTATGTGGCTGACTAGTACGACTACCATTACCTGACTGATGTTCCAGGATAAATATAAAGAGGGAAATAACTTTAATTTCCATACCCCATGTTTCATTTCCATCTTACTAAGCCTCAGTTTTCAAAATAAAACTGACAGTAGCACACATGGTGATACAGTAATATTGAATGGTCCTCCTTCAGGGATTTGAGCACATAATGTAGGCTGATCATCCAATGTAGAACTAAAGAATTGCTGCACTGTTAGAGGTGCTCCACCCTGCATGAGATGTTAAACTGAAGCCCATCTGTTCGTGTGTTACTTCAAAGAACACCAATTATCCCAGTGTCACAGCCGATTTTTACCCTTCCATCAACCATTGATTCAACCATTTTAACTCGTTAGTTTCATTTAAATCTTCCACTTTCGTGTGCTCAAAACAAAAAAAAGCTGATCTCAAGGCACATCAAAAGGACACAAAAGGTTTGCCCACTCGATAAGGACCTGCAATGTGGAAATATAAATAAATCTAACACCAATGTTCTGGGTATGTTCATTGCCTCATATACATGGGGCTAGATTATACAGCTCTGATATTCTGGGGCTGGAATTTCATCAATTGTTAAAGATTTAAAATAGCTTGACATTGATTTATTTTGAGAAAATCAATATTCCTAGAGACGTGCTGTGAATTGGACCCTTTAAAATGCCTTTATCTTCATTTCACTAGAGTGATGTTAAATTTACGGTTTTGGCTATAATATTGCATTTTGATATTTGACATTCACACAAGTAGAAGATTCAATTCTTTAAAAATATATATTTTTATTGAATTTTGTAAGGACAGGTAGTGTGTACAATTACAATGGCAGCACTCGATGTTAAACATAGAGGCAAGATAAAGTAATGTCCGGTTAAAGCAAAACATAAGGATTGAAACAGCAAATAGTAGAGCAAACAAAGAACAGAAGAAAAAACCATTTACCTTTTTAAAAAAAATACTAAATATTATTCAGGAAATGAAGGAAATAAACAAAAAACAGAAGACAAAACAAAACAAAAACTAACATTGGCAACAAGTGTGGGCCTAAAGATATGTGGATGTGATGCACCATAGTCAGCGCTGCCCTCGCAGCTGCGGCTTGCCTGCAGTCCGTTTGTCTTTTGTGTTTTTTGTTGTTTTTGTATGAATTGTAGTTTTAATATGGTATAGTGTTTGTATGTTATGTGGGAGGGGGGGGTGGGAGGGAACGGGAACTGTAACATTGTCTCTCCCGAACGGAGACGCGACCTTTGTTTCTGTGTCGTGTCTCCGTTCCCGCTGCGGCCTACCACCGGCCATGCACCTGGGACCACCTGGGCTCTGATTTGCAGAGCCCGCGGCCCGGACTCACCACCTGCGGCGCTGCGACTCGTCTCCGGAGGCTCTGGCACGGGCCACGTGGACGTCGGAAGCCCGCAGGCCCCTGGGTGGGGGCCGACATCATGAGCTCCGGCAGCGGCAGCGTCTTTACCCGCCCCGAATCGCGGGGCTTGGGTCGGCTCGACCTTTCACCGTCCGGCGCGGCCTGGAATAGGCCGCGGGATTTTCTCCGCCCGGCGGGGGCTTCAATGTCGGGAGCCACGACCGCCCCGACGTGGCAACTCCAACAGCCTGACCGCGGGGGAAAACGGCAGGGATGAGAAAAATACATTCTGGCCTTCCATCACAGTGAGGAGGGACTGGAGGAGAATCACTGTGATGGATGTTTCTTTTTGTTGGTGTTAGCTTATGATTGTATGTGTTATTGCATTTTTATTGATTATTCTTATTGGTCTTATTGTTAAACTGCGGATAATGTTTCATTTCACTACACATTTATGTGTATGTGACAAATAAACGACTATTGACTTGACCTTATCTCATCCTGTCAAACACATGAGGTATATGAATCCGTTCATTTCTGCTGGGTTATTGACCATTTGTCGAGAAGCGGTTTCCAGATTTTCAGGAAGACATTCTCCTTGTTGGCAAGTTTATATCGGAGGCCTTCCATATGAATCATATTTCCCAGCTCCCTCAGCCATTGGTGGAATGTGGGGCTAGATTTCCATTATTGTAAAATGAGACTTTCCGCGAGCAGAGTACAGAGTGAGATGGTCTGAGCAGTAAGATTATCTAAGACAGAGTTCACAGGTAACCCAAATATCGCGAGAAAGGGGTCTGGTGTTATTGTTGTACTATAAGCCTTTGATATAGAATCAAATATAAGAGAGCAGAAGGAGTGGAGCTTGGGGCAAAGCCACAGCTGATGGGTGAGCGTACCCGTGTTCTGTTTACACTTATCGCAGAGGGGAGAGACGTTAGGATATATAGTATTGAGCCTCGATTTTGTGTAGTGGAGTCTGTGTACAATCTTGAACTGTTGTATATCTTAATAAGAATTGCCTTCCATGTATTGTCAGTGATTTCAGTACCCAGCTCTTCTACCCACGTGTTCCTTAATTTGGCGTCAGACAGTACAACATGGGCTTGCAAGAATGAATAGAGAAAAGAGATTGATCCCTTACTGTTAGGATCATGGCGAATAAGGCTGTCAAGTATAGTATGTTCAGGCATATTTTCATAATGTGGGAAGTGAGTCTTAACATAGTTCCTTATTTGGAGGTATCTAAAAAAATGTGTTGATGGTAGGCTATAGGGTTGTTGCAGTTGTTGGAAGGATGACAGGTTACCCTCAAAATATAAGTCTCCGATTGTGACTATGTTTTTATTTTTCCAGACGGAGAAAACGGAATCATCTAAACCTGGAGGGAAAGCATGGTTTTTGCAGATAGGACTATCTGTTGTGCTGACCGTATAATAACAGAAGCCTTACACCTGGATAACGATCCAAAGACTTTATTAACTACGACCTCACGCCTGCATGTTCCACTTACACTAACCCGAATCTTGCAAGCAGTGGTCACTCAAAAGCTAAAGGGGCGTGACTACAAAAGCATGACGCATAACATGAGTGACACCATTACACTAATCTACACTATCCATGTGAACTTTGGGCAAATTCAGGAAAGATTGAATTTGCCTCCATTTTCTTAATGAGTTTAAGATAACAGGGCTGGTTATGTATGATGGAATTTTTACCTTGACGGGATTATTCAAAAGAGCAGGAAGAGATGTGTACCCGCAGTCTGCCTGTTCAATGTGGAGACAGGAAGCCATGGTTATTAGAGTGGGGTCTGGTTATTAGAGTGGGGTCTGGTTATTAGAGTGGGGTCTGGTTATTAGAGTGGGGTCTGGTTATTAGAGTGGGGTCTGGTTATTAGAGTGGGGTCTGGTTATAGAGTGGGATCTGGTTATTAGAGTGAGGTCTGGTTATTACAGTGGGGTCTGGTTATTAGAGTGGGGGCTGCTGATAGGCTTCTGCGCCAGAGGGACAAAATTCTTAGGTTTGCAGCCCAGTAATAAAATTGAAATCAGGGGAGGCCAAACCACCTTTTAACATCCTTATATATATGTTTTTTTTGATATTCTGGCCACTTTATTGTTCCAAATAAATGTTGAGATGATAGAATCCAATTTCTTGAAGTAGTATAATGGTATATAGACCAGTAGACACTGAAACATGTACAGGAATCTAGGGAGTGTAACCATTTTAATGCGGCCGACTAGAGAGATTGGTAACGTATTCCAGAATTCAATATTCAATTCTTGATGACCATTTTAATCACAAGATTCTACATCACCATCCGTCAACCCAACAATATTCCATCTAAAATGTCGTGGCAGTTTAAGAATTTTATTAGGAAAGGAATTTAGTAATGGTAACCTTGAAACTACAAGATTATTATCTTTAAAAACCTAGGTGGTTTAATAACATATAAAGAAGGAATTCTGTTGTCCTTGCCAGCCAATGTGGCAGCAGTCCCACCTATGTAGTTTACTTAATTTTAGTTTTATCGATGCAGCGCGGAAAGAAGCCCTTCGGCCCACCAGGTCCACGCCGACCAGTGACCCTGCATATTAACACTATCCTACACACAGTAGGGACAATTTACATTTATACAAAGCCAGTTAACCTACAAAGCTATATGTCTTTGGAGGGAAAACGAAGATCTCCAAGAAAACCCACACGGTCACGTGGAGAATGTACAAACTACGTACGGACAGCACCTGTAGTCGTGATCGAACCTGGGACTCTGGTGCTGTAAGGCAGCAACTCTACCGCTGCACCACCATGCCACCTAATGTCCTCAGTTACAATAGTAATCTATTATTCCTACTTTATTTCCTCAGCATCTTACCTGCAGTGTAGAGCTTCAAACTGATCAGTCCAGATTAATGTTATTTCAAGAAGATATTCCATGAATTCACCACTTCATCATAGCTTTAATGTTTTAAAACTCACTTCATCAATTTTAGCTTCCTGTTAATTTTAATTTTAAGGAATACTAGACCAAGTGGACCCATTGGGCCCATATCTCTCCTGCATTGTTGCAGCACTCTCTCCTCCCCTCTTCCCCCTCTTCCCCCTCCCCTCTCCCTCCATCCCTAGGAGATAGATTTAAACTTTAAAATGTGAGTAACTTTAAAAATATAACACCAATTTCAATTAATCTTCCAGTAGCACCAAAGGGACGACAGTGAATAAGGTGGGCCTAAAATCATGGCGCTATCGTGTACCGTTTTGGCTGCAGTTCAGGAACCAACAAACAAGAGTTTTAGTATATAGATACACATGATGAGCTGAAGTGCTGAAGGTAATGTCTTGTGAACATGTCTGACCGACACTTGGCTCCATGACCTTCCTTAGCTTGCCCAATTCTGTAACTGACCGCTGATTTTCCACTTCTGTGCTTTTGTGTTCTTGTTCTATGTCTGTATGAAACTTTGCAAGTCTTCAATATACAACAGTGGTCTTTATTAACTCAATGCTGCCAGCGAGACAACTAAAAATGGCTGCAACCACACAATCTGACTACACACTCCACACTGTACAGCCAAGATAACTACGAAACATCTCCTTTTGTCCTGTGCAGCGCCACCTGCTGCACGGGAGGAGCAACAGGTCCTCCCACTCCACACGGTCCACCAAACATCACACTCCCCCCTTCCAGTTTGAACGTCTCTATTCCTGAATGAGTCGCCTTGGGGTATTGTCAAACGGTAATGAATTTTTGCTGTGTCTTGCATCGCCATTCGGAAAAGGGTTATCAGTCTTTCTGTAAGACATAATCTGTACTCTGCTTGCAGTGGTTCTGTAATGCACTGTTTTCGTAGCTACGTTTTTCTTGTTATCCCCCAGAGCATGCTTTCCATCTCTTGCTTTTGCTTCTGAAGAATATTATTAGTTTGCTTTTCTTTGGAAGCGTTGAGTCCATTGAACTCATCAATAAATTCTTTACAGTGAAGAAGGTGATGCTCTGGTTCCCAAGTGTCTTCATTACTTCCATAGCCTTTCCATTGTATAAGGTACTTCCACTTCCCCTTTTTATTTTTCCTTTGGTCGACAATCTTCTCCACCTCGTAGAGATCTCCTGAAGCTATACCCGCTTCCAGAGGCGGTCGCTGCTTGCTTGCTGGTGTTACTGCTGTTGTTTCGGCGGCCATATTACCCGAGTGCTCCTTTGCAGACTGACGGCAGAGTTCCTTGTTGATGGCCTCCCTCTGACTGAACGGAACTGGTCTTGGTTTGAAGAACTTAGGGCTGGCATCGTCTTTGAGTATGAGCCGTGACTTCATTGTGCAATGCCCGAGTCCAGGTGCGAAAACGGCTGGAAACTGGTCATGAACCTTCTGCAGGTTGTTCTCGCACTTGCTGACCATGTTGCAGTCCGTGGTAGATGACAATGACATGGTTGATCCTTCATAGATCAAGGCGTTCATGTCACGCTTGAAAGCACGGATCCAGTCGATGGCGCTGACGACGATCAGCGGCAACATTTGTGTCGTACCATTACAGGAAACGGCAACAGTGCATTTGCCTTTCGTGGGAATGGCCTGTCGGCCGTATCCGAGAAGGCGGATGTTGGCTGGTTTCAGTTTTGGCGATCCGATCCTCTCCCAGATGTCCTGACCCACTAGCGATACAGCCGCACCAGTGTCCACCTGGAACTGTAGATCGACGTTCGAAACCCACAGCGAAATCCTCGGCTTGTCAGTGATCGTTGGCACACCGAGCACTTCAATAGAAATGGTCTCCGCGATTTGGTCGACTGTATTTTGTGCTTTCTTGCCCTTTCTCCGCTTTCCTACGGATTGACACACTGCCTGGAGATTACCTTTTCGGTTACAGGTGCAACAAACGGACTCGATATACGGGCACTCACAGTGATGATGAACAGTCAAGCCCGGTAGCAGGGTTTCGATCCTCCCCCCACAGGGGGACGGCTCTTCTGAAACTGCCCCTTCTCCAGATTTGCTTTGGGTCGATCAAATGTTTTCTGGCGTTGCGGACGAGTCTGACGAACTGTATGCACATCTTGAGGGAGCTTCGATGCTGTATCACCGGCCATTTTGTGCAGGTCTTTACTTAGCTGCTCGGCCATCTTAGCACACTGCAGCACATTCTTCAATGAGGCGTCCGATTCCTTGAGAATCACCTGCTGGATGAATGCGTGCCTGCACCCTATGACCAGCCTATCCCGTAACGCATTGTCTTGGAACTTTTCGCAGCATTGAACTTTAAAATCACATGCCTTTGCCTTGGTGCGAAGTTCAGCAAGAAATTCGGTGATAGATTGCCCTTCCTGTTGCACCGTCCGGTAGAAATCAAGGCGAGCAGCGAGGAAATTACGACTTTCTTCGAAATGCAGCTGCAAAGCCGTTGTGATTTCAGCATATGAAACTTCAGTTACTTCTTCTGTAAGTAAATTTTGAAGTAGTGCAAAAGTTTCTGGAGACATTGATGAACACGAGAGTCTTCTTCCTCAGGTCAGTCGTAATTCCCATACTTTCAAAATAAAACTCAACGCGCATTAAATACGACGACCACCTTTCTCGCTCGGGATCGAAACGAGCGAATTGCCGAGGCATGTTTTAAAAAAAAATTGTGTTCTTGTTCAATGTCTGTATGAAACTTTGCGAGTCTTCAAGGTACAACAGAAGTCTTTATTACAGTAACTCAATGCTGGCAGCAAGACAACTAAAATGGCTGCAACCTCACGATCTGACTGAACACTCCACACTGTACTGCCAAGATAACTATGTACAAAACATCTCCCTTTGTCCTGTGCAGTGCCACCTGCTGTAAGGGAGGAGCAACAGGTCCTCCCACCCCACACGGTCCACCAAACATCACATGTGCCATTTGTGATTGACATCAATCAACAGCCCATCCTGAACATCGGCATGTGTATATGCAGGAAATGGAGTGATATGGATCACATAGCAGCAGAGGAGATTAACTTGGCATCATATTTCTGGCAGCTGATGGGCCGGTTTCTGTGCTGTACTGTTCTAACTGCTCTGTGCTGTGACTAAGAGAAAGGTCCATGTGGGACAGTGATTCCCAATGCACGTTACTTAATCGAACAAATTGTCTGTTTTCCTTTCTGCCTCTATTTACAAACGACAGGTACCCATGTGTTTTTTGTTAACCAACTACAGTTACTATGCACATGTACGCATACCCCTGTGTTTCTGGATTTCTTTTAGAATTGTACCACCTTGTTTATTTTGCCTTTCCTTAATTTGCCATAGAAATGCTATTCTGCATTTGTGTTACTGGAAAGGATCAAGAGGAGAATTACCAGTTTGAAACCTAATTAAAAGTCATAGTAAATCAGAGAGCTGGGTTCGTTTAAGTATAAATGACAAGGAAGATGAGGATTTCAAAATAATGATTTGATTAAATCCAAATTAACTAAGTTAGAGCGAATAGTCATGAAATATAAGTATAATTAGTTAGTTATGGTCAATATAGGAGTAATTTCACCCATCTGGCTATATTGACTTTAAATTTTGTTTTGCTTAAGTCTATCATAGAATAATGTGTACTTCCCTCTACAGACTATAGTAGAAGAACAACTGGTGGTGAAGAAAGTGGCCGATATTCTTATTAGTCTTTATGCCATGACAGCAGTTATTTCGAGGGCTAGTCATTCTATCAGCATTGGCCTTCGCAATCATGACCATGAGGTAGGTTCATACTACCTAGGCAATTAATATTACTCCCATCAAATCTGCAGCAAATCTAAATCTAAATTATGCTACTTTACCCAAGTCTTGAAACCAAAATACTGCTTTTATTAAAGGTATTAAATATTTAAGCTAATGATATAGAAGTTTAAATTAACAACTGTGTTTTAAAGAAAAAAACAGGCAATAAATTATAAGTGCTGCTGTGAGAAATTATAGTTGAAAGACAAACCTAATTTACATCGGTGAAATAATTCACTTTGTCTCTTAGATGTGTGGTGAAACAAATATGATTGTTACGAAACATAAAACAAAAGGCTGGGCAACCTCGGCACATCAGGCAGCAGCCATGGAGGGAATGGACTTTCCCATCATAGATGCGGCCTGACCCACTGAGTTCTACTAGCACTTTGACTTTTGCTCGGGACCAGCTCCTACAGTTTCTTATTGATCCATGATTATTTTCCGTGAGTTTTTGTTCTATGATGTATTTTTTAAGCTGCTTATCTCAGAATGTATATATTTCCATACTTCTAATGAAAAGAGAATTGTAATTAATTCTGCCAAAGGTTATGAATCACAAAGTACTGAAACTCGTAGAAACCCAGTTCCAGACCATGAGATTCGATGGAGGAAGCCAAGTTAACAAGATGATATCTTCTGGCACTCAGGACATGGACATGGTAAGGGTCATTCCAAAGCTGAAGATGAGTAAGTGTTTTATATGTGGGGATTTTGGACATTTTGCCAAGGATTCATGTTGTCCTGCCTTACGAAGGACATTTAGTTGTTGGAACTAAACAAAATCTTCGTACAAAAGTATGGTGGCCAGGGATGGAAAAAGATGTGAGGTCATGCCATGGATGTCAGATGGTAAGTAGACCCAATCCACCTGAGCCAATATGAAGCACATTGTTACCGACAGTTCCATGGGACGATGTTGCTATAGATTTTCTAGGCCCACTTCCATCAGGAGAGTCAATACTAGTTGTAATTGATTATTTTAGCAGGTGTTATGAGTATGCGATAATGAAGTCTACAACATCATAGAGTCATAGAGTGATACAGTGTGGAAACAGGCCCTTCGGCCCAACTCGCCCACACCGGCCAACAATGTCCCAGCAACACTAGTCCCACTTGCCTGCGCTTGGTCCATATCCCCCCAAACCTGTCCTATCCATGTGCATGTCTAACTGTTTCTTAAACGATGGGATAGTCCCAGCCTCAACTACCTCCTCTGGCAGCTTGTTCCATACACCCATAACTTTGTTACCTTTCGGATTCCTATTAAATCTTTCCCCCTTCACCTTGAATCTATGTCCTCTGGTCCTCGATTCCCCTACTCTGGGAAAAAGACTGTGCATCTACCCGATCTATTCCTCTCATGATTTTGTATACCTCTATAAGATCTCCCCTCATCCTTCTGCGCTCCATGGAATAGAGATCCAGCCTACTTAACCTCACCCTATAGCTCACACCCTCTAGTCCTGGCAACATCTTCGTAAATCTTTTATGAACCCTTTCCAGCTTGACAATATCTTTCCTATGACATGGTGCCCAGAACTGAACACAAAATTCTAAATGCGGTCTCACCAACGTCTTATACAACTGCAACATGACCTCCCAACTTCTTTACTCAATACTCTGACCGAAGAAGGCCAAAGTGCCAAAAGCCTTTTTGACCACCTTATCTACCTGCGACTCGACCTTCAAGGAACCATGCACCTGTATTGCTAGATCCCTCTGCTCTACAACACTACCCAGAGGCCTACCATTTACTGTGTAGGTCCTGCCCTTGTTCAACATCCCAAAATGCAACACCTCACACTTCTCTGTATTAAATTCCATCAACCATTCCTCCGCCCACCTGGCCAATCAATCCAGATCCTGCTGCAATCGTTCACAACCATCTTCACTATCTGCGAAACCACTAACTTACGTATCATCGGAAAAGACTGTAGCATTTTTGATGGAAATCTTCAAGACACGGTTTACCAGTGACATTATATTCAGACATAGAAATAGAAAATAGGTGCAGGAGGAGGCCATTCAGCCCTTCGAGCCAGCACCGCCATTCAATGTGATCATGGCTGATCGTCCCAAATCAATAACCCGTGCCTGCCTTCTCCCCATATCTCTCGATTCCACTAGCCCCTAGAGCTCTATCTAACTCTCTCTTAAATCCATCCAGTGATTTGGCTTCCACTGCCCTCTGTGGCAGAGAATTCCACAAATTCACAACTCTCTCTGTGAAAAAGTTTTTTCTCACCTCAGTTTTAAATGGCCTCCCCTTTATTCTAAGACTGGCCCCTGGTTCTGGACTCGCCCAACATTGGGTACATTTTTACCTGCATCTAACTTGTCCAGTCCTTGTGTAATTTTATATGTTTCTATAAGATCCCCTCTCATCCTTCTAAACTCCAGTGAATACAAGCCTAGTCTTTTCAATCTTTCCTCATATGACAGTCCCGCCATCCCAGGGACCAATCTCGTGAACCTACGCTGCACTGCCTCTATTACAAGGATGTCCTTCCTCATATTAGGAGACCAAAACTGTACACAATACTCCAGATGTGGTCTTACCAGGGGCCTATACAACTGCAGAAGAACCTCTTTACTCCTATACTGAAATCCTCTTGTTATGAAGGCCAACATTCCATTAGCTTTCTTCACTGCCTGCTGTACCTGCACGCCAACTTTCAGTGACTGGTGTACAAGGACACCCAGGTCTCGCTGCACCTCCCCCTTACCTAACCTAACTCCATTGAGAAAAGAATCTGCCTCCTTGTTTTTCCCGCCAAAGTGGATAACCTCATTTATCTATATTATACTGCATCTGCCACGCATCTGCCCACTCACTCAACCTGTCCAGGTCACCCTACAACCTCCTAACATCCTCTTCACAATTTACACTGCCACCCAGCTTTGTGTCATCCACAAACTTGCTAGTGTTGCTTCTAATTCCCTCTTCCAAATCATTAATATATATGGTAAACAGTTGCGGCCCCAACACCGAGCCTTGCGGCACTCCACTCGCCACTGCCTGCCATTCTGAAAAGGACCCGTTTACTCCTACTCTGTGCTTCCTGTCTGCCAACTAATTCTCTATCCATGTCAACACCCTACCCCCAATGGGCCTCAGTTCATTTCTCAGTTTACTGACTACACGAAGAACATAGGTGTGAACCATCACAAAGTTACACCAAAGTGGCCGCAAGCTAATGGAGAAGTGGAACGTCAGAACCAATCTCTAGAGAAGAGGATGAGAATTGCTCAAACAGAAGGCAAAGATTGGAAAGAGATGCTCTTATCAAATGCAGCAGCATTTCGAGCTACACCACACAACACAACAGGGAAGAGTCCGGCAGAATTGTTGTTTTGAAGGGATATCTGGACCAAGATCCCATGGGTTAGTGAAAGGTATCACCGTTGCGATAGTGCAGGGACACTGCAAACTGAAGTTGAAACTGTGGGGCATCAGACTCAAAACTATCAACTTGAGGCGCCAAGAATGCACGACTTTGGAGGAAACTGTGCAAAGCACGTATCGAGATGATGAACTGGTGGAACAGGACTAACAGATCGGAATCCAGTACCAGTGCAGCCTGAGGCAGTGGTCAGACCAAAATGTCAGAGAAGACCACTAAAGAGATACGAGGACTTTGAGATGTATTGACATGTGGAAATGATGCATAATCGATGTAACGAATGCCATATCTTGAATGGTGTTGCAATGTTCAGTTTGCAATGTGATGATGCGGATATCTTTTCTGTTTGATAAGAGAGGGATATCTTTCTTTTGTATGTCAACTACAACAATCAAAAGTGGCAATTGGTGCTTCAGAGTATCGTAGTTAATGCTTCACTGCAAATTTTGCCAGTTCTGTAGAACTGCCCAGGGTGGATGACGAGGATGTAAAGCAGCTCCCACCCCAGGGTGGGATATGATGGGAACTGATGTCATATTTAAATATATCACGTGTTACTATGAGTCAGAAAGCTCAGAGGACACATGTTGCCGGGATGTAAATGGCGGACGAATAAAACAAAGCATTTATGTTCAGCGCCCTTGAAGAGTGCCTATTACATTCTGATCAAGGCGAGGATCTTTCAACAGAGGGCCAAGGCATTGGGTATTTTTAAGGTGGAAATTGATCGTTTTTTGATTAGGAGGAGCATCAAAGGTTATGGGACAAGGCAGGAGAATGGAATTGGGAGGGAAATATAGATCACCTGCGTGGGTTTTCTCCGAGATCTTCGGTTTCCTCCCACACTCCAAAGACGTACAGGTATGTAGGTTAATTGGCTGGGTAAATGTAAAAATTGTCCCTAGTGGGTGTAGGATAGTGTTAATGTGCGGGGATCACTGGGCGGCACGAACTTGGAGGGCCGAAAAGGCCTGTTTCCGGCTGTATATATATGATATGATATGATAATACAACTCTAGACTAACTATCCTATTTTTCTCTTACCTTGTTAATGTCTCTCCAAGTGGGATGATGTAGAGATTACAATAAAAACGTTGCAGCAAAATGTCCACCCTCTCCCAACATAGTTGCATCATTCTGCTTGTGTCGGCCAGTTGCTCAAAACCATCAGCTCGGTTTCTTTATTATTTCCAATGTTTTCCTTGCTGCCATATGGGTTAGGATTCAAGATCTTCACCATTTTTGGAAGCAATTACTTGTGCCTTCTCTGACATTTATCCTAATGGACAGCAGTAATCCAACAGTTTGTCTTTTCTGAAATGATTGATTCCTTCACAATACTATACCACTGATTGATCTAGATGGCTTATCTTGCGGGTCTCAGAACTAATTTGTCAGAGATCGAATAAGCCTGTAATAGCTCCAGGCTTGTAAATGTGCAGTGGATTGCTTTTCTGAATTCAACTCATAGAAAACAGTTCTACACATCTAAGTGTATACATTTAAATAATAAGCACATGCTACTCATCTCAGTTGTACAGTTTTAAAAATATTATTCTTTTCAGAGCTCGATGCTAGACAAATTGCAGAATTTTGTATATGTAGAATTGCTTAACATAATCACTTTTCTAGAATGATGTCTGCTGAATAGAAGAAAATTGCTGTCTTCATTAATTATTCAACCCACACGGTCACAGGGAAAACGTACAAACTCCGTACAGACAGCACCCACAGTCAGGATCAAACACAGGTCTTTGGCGCTGTGAGGCAGCAGTTCTACCGCTGCACCACTGTGCGACCAAAGTTATTGATTCAAATTTAAAAATTGTTAAAGAATAAATAATTCAAAATCCCTTTTCCTTAAATAAATGTAATCATTATAGCAGCTTATCAATTCAGAAACATTTAAATTACTTAATTTGAATTTCTCAAGGAAGTATGTTGATGAGGATATTGGTATTGGTTTAATATTGTCACCTGTACTGAGATACTGTGAAAAGCTTGTTTTCGTGCTATCCAATTAAATACGATCATGCCTTACAAGAGTATAATCAAGCCACATCCAAGTACAACAGGTAGTGCAGGGGAAAATACCAGAATATAGTTCTATTGCATTGTAGCATTACAGTTACAGAGAAAAAGTCCAGCGATGAAAGTATATTGGAAGATAAGGAATACATCCTAACTTAAGGGAGGTAGACACAAAATGCTGGAGTAACTCAGCGGGTCAGGCAGCATCTCGGGAGAGAAGGAATGGGTGACGTTTCGGATCGAAACTCCTTCAGAAGGGTCTCGACCCGAAACGTCACCCATTCCTTCTCTCCCGAGATACTGCCTGACCCGCTGAGTTACTCCAGCATTTTGTGTCTACCTTTGATTTTAACCAGCATCTGCAGTTTACTTCCTACTAACTTATGGGAGGACCGTTCAGTAGTCTGTTGTATACAGGTGGGAAATGGCTGTTTTCAAATCCCGATGAGAGAGGGGAGAAGAGGGAATTACCAAGGTGAGAAAGGCCCTTGCGGTTGCTGGCTGCTTTCCTGGGGCAACATGAAGTGGAGTGGAGATAGTAGGAAATCTGGTCTGTGTGATGGACTGGGGTGCATCCACAACTTACAATTTCTTGCGATCCTGGGCTGTTCCTAAATCAAGCTGTGATGCAACCCTGGGGAAGTAGAAATGTCGGTGAACTTTTTGGCTGTAGCTTCAATTTGGTTGGGCCAGGACAGAATGTTGGTGACATTTATGCCGAGAAACTTGAAGCTCATGACTAGAGCCAGGATTTTGCCATAAGTGCCTTTTTATGCCTTTTTTGATGATTTCAGCAAGATAAATGCGTTTTTCACGATCAAGTGCCTATAATCAGCCTTTTTTTGCCGTGTTAACATAACTTACAAGAAATTTTCCACCACCAGGGCGAAACCGGGGACACCACCATCGGTCATTCATTCTTGGGTAGTGGACGAGGCCCCAGTCTTTTGCAGTCAGGCTGCAAGTGGGTGTTAAGTGGGGATTGGAGAGGGGTGGGTGGGGAAGGGTCCAGTCTTTTCAAACTGGAGTCAAGCTGTGAGTAGGTGTGAAGTGTTGTTGGGGAGGGGGTACCAGGGTTAAGTTTCTGTTTATAGACCTTGCAATAGAACTCGTTCAGGTCGTTGATCAGCTGACGATTGTCCAAGGAGGAGGGGGTTTTCCTCTTGTAGCTGGTGATTTCTTGCAAGCCCTTCCAAACTGAAGTAGAGTCATCAGCTGAGAACTTGCTCCTCATCTTCTCAGAGTTTCTTCTTGCTCCTCGTCTTCTCAGACCTTTCCTTGGCAGCTCTGATTCCTCTTCTCAGCTTGTACTTGGCCCGCTCCTGTAGGATCTACTCCTGCAAGCATCAAAATGCCTAAAGTCAAGTCAACGCCTTGTAAAAAAGTGAACGATTTGGTGAGAGTGTACTGGAGTGATATATTCTCTACAGACAACTGTGTACTGTTTTGCAAAGCACCTGAGAAAGCAGGGAATCATGAGAAGAAATATTTTGTCTCCCAGCATGTACAGACAGCTAAATACAAGTCGGTGGCAGAGAAACTCAAGCTAGTCTCCTTACTACATTTACTGCTGGCTCCAGTCGCAAATCTGAGTTTTTGAGTGATTTGTGCAAGGCATTCATATCATATCATATCATCATATCATATCATATATCTACAGCCGGAAACAGGCCTTTTCGGCCCTCCAAGTCCGTGCCGCCCAGTGATCCCCGTACATTAACACTATCCTACACCCACTAGGGACAATTTTTACATTTACCCAGCCAATTAACCTACATACCTGTACGTCTTTGGAGTGTGGGAGGAAACCGAAGATCTCGGAGAAAACCCACGCAGGTCACGGGGAGAACGTACAAACTCCTTACAGTGCAGCACCCGTAGTCAGGATCGAACCTGTGTCTCCGGCGCTGCATTCGCTGTAAAGCAGCAACTCTACCGCTGCGCTACCGTGCCGCCCTTCATTGATACTGGAATTCCACTGTGGAAATTGGAAAACAAATCTCTCAGAGGTTTTTTTAGAGAAATACACAGAGGAACATATACCAAATGAGTCATCATTATGGAAAAGTTATGTTGACTGCAACTTCAACATTGTTGTGCAGAAAATTAGAGATGAAGTTGCATGCAACAAAATTTGGATCTCAATAGACGAGACAACCGATGTTGTGGGGAGATATGTTGCCAATGTGGTTATCGGTACACTGGAGGCAGGTCAACCATCAAAGGAGTATTTGTTGACATCGGAAGTATTGGAGAAGTCAAACAACTCAACTATTGCTCAGTTGTTTACATCTTCACTTGCTGTATTTTGGCCAGAAGGTATAAAACACGAGAATGTTTTTCTGTTTGTGACTGATGCAGCTCCGTACATGTGAAAAGCTGCTCATGCTCTTAAAGTTTTATTCCCAAAAATGTTGCATTTGACATGGACTCCTGGACTCCATAGAATTGCTGAGCACATACGTAGCTTGTTTCCAAATGTCGATGCCTAGTTTCCAATGTCAAGAAAATCTTCCTCAAATCACAGTTGTGCAGTTGTTCAAGGAGATGGCACCCGAGATTCCGCTACCTCCTCAGCCCGTTTTGACTAGGTGGGGTACATGGCTCTCTGTTGTACTCTACTATGCTGCAAATTTTGAAAAGATAAAAGAAATCGTCAACTGTTTTGAAGAAGAAGAATCTGCTGCAGTCAGGATCGTCAGTGAAATCATGCAGAAAAAGTCCCTCCACCGCGATCTTGTGTTTATTCCCTCCAATTTTGCAAACTTCCCACAACCTATCACTTCCCTTGAGAAATGTGGCGAAACATTAGTGAATAACTTGCAGGTTTTCAACAAAGTAACTGACGATTTTTTCGTAAATTTCCTGGCGATGTCGGTAAAGACATACAAGGAATATGTAAGAGGGTGATTTTAGGTAACAAAGGTCTTGAAGAAATAGAAAACATAGCTAAAGTTCTGAAAGGTAGTTGTTCTGCTGAAGATATTGACATGAATATAGAGTCTGTAGCTTGTTTCGGGTATGCACCAGTGACCTCAGCTAGGGTAGAAAGAAGTTTTTCACAACTGAAGCATATTCTGTCTGACGGCATAGTTTAACACCAGATCATTTGAAAAAAATGCTGGTAATTATGTGCAACCAGGCAACTTTGGTCATTTAATGTAGTATTGATGCTGACTGGGTCATTTACTCCAGCACGCTTCCGTCAATAACGAGCTACTTGGTCTTGCTGACATTGAGGGAGAGGTGGTTGTCTTGCCAGCATGTTGCTAACTTCCTTATCTCCTTCCTGTACCCCATCTCAGATAATGGGGTTGATGAAGTCTACATGGGCTTCATTGTTTTGTGTTTCTGTGTAGGAGACTGATCCAAAAGATCCAGGGTAATTTGATAAATTGGATCCAAAATTGGTTTGATGATAGTCAATGGTTGCTTTGGAATTGGAAGCCTCTGAGGTATGTTTTACTGCAGGGATCAATGTTGGAAGACTTGCTTTATGTTATATGTGTGTACATATTATAAATTTTATTTAATTTAATATATTATTTAAAATCTGGATATGAATAATGGAGGTATGGTCAATATGTTCACAGATGACATAGAGATTGCTGTGAGGTGAGTGGTCTTTGACTGCAGACCAACATTGATAAAATAGGCTGAGTAGTGTAGTGACAGGTAGAATTTAATTCTGAAAAAATGTGATTTGTTGCAATTTGGGGAGAACAAATGAGGCTAGAAAGGGCACAATGAATGATAGGACTGTGGAAAGTGTGGAGAAACCTTGATGTACGGATCCCTTGCAGCGCAAGTAGCACATGGGATACTTGCCTTCACTAGCCAGTGCATAAAATAAAAACTGGTACAGTTATTTTAAATGTTACTTCGGACAAAAGTCGAGTATTGTGTGCCTTTCTGGATGCCACACTCTTTGGAAGAATGTGATTGTTCGGGAGGAAGTAGAAAGGAAATTCACTAGGAGGTTGTCCAGAATTGAGCAATTCTGTTGTGAGAAGAGATCGGAAAGGTTGGATTTATTTTCTATGGAGCAAAGAAAGCTGAAAGGGATCTGATTGAGGGATACAAAATTATGAAGGGAATAGATAGGCTAGAGATAAACCATTCGCCTCTGCATGGGTATCGATAACAAGAGAGTATAGGATTAATGTAAGGTGTAGGGGATTTGTGGAAGATTTCTTTTTCAACCAAAGAGTTGTCAATATCTATAACACACAACTAGAGGGGCCAGTGAAGGCAGGTACTCCTGAACTGTGAGCCTGGTGTAATGTCTCGCAAATAAAAGTGGTAAAAAGAGCCTGATTAAATGCTGCAAGAATCTTTGCTCTGTGACAGGACGTTGGGTAAAACAGACTTTAACAGGAATTAAAAAGCAATTTGGTGGAAATCGGAAATGGAAACAGAAAATGGCGGAGATATTCAACAGGCAGGCAACATCTGTGGAAAGAGAAGCTGTTAACATTTCACATCAATGTCCCTTCATCAAAACTGAAATAATTTATTAGCAGAAGTTGGATGTCGGGGCTTTATGGCAACATCAACTGTAAGACTGATGAAGGACCTGGGGGCCAGCTGACAAGCCCTACGCCAGGCCATCAAGGAAACTTCAGGGGTGGCAGAGCAGAGTAGCCAGTGGCTGTGGCTGAAGAGGAAAGACCCATCTGGTCTCCCAAATAAGCCGGCTAGGCAGATGCAGAGGGGGATGTTCTGGGATGCCAGAACATACCGCTGAGCCTACTGGAGACGTCGTGGGTCCAGTCAGCGAAACGTTGATGAAAGTAGGAGCCCACTTGATAACCCCAATGACGTGTCTGCCCAGCCTTTCTCAACATCGGAGGAGCGTAGGTGAGTGCTTAAGACTTCCATCACCACCGGGAGCAAGTTAAGTGGTGGCACTTTGGATTTTAACATCACGTCCCGTGTATATGAAAACATTGACGAAAGGTCACTAACCGCAAAAACTAACTGTCTCTCTGCACGTGCCACCTGACCTGCTGAGTATGCCCAACATTATCCATTTACCAAGCTCATGGAACTGGGTTTCTGTGCATCCCTCTGCAACTGGATGCTTGACTTCAATCTGTCAGACCACAATCTGTACAAACTGGTAACAACACTTCCTCCTTGCTAACCATCAGCACAGGAGCACCTCAAGGCTGTGTGCTTAGCTCCCTGCTGTGCTCACTCTAACAAAACTGTGTAGCTGGACGCAGTTCCAGCTCCATTTTCAAATTCGCCGACGACACCACCATTGGACGAATTACTGATGACGATGAGTCAGAGTATAAGACGGAGATTGATCAACAGATCAAATGATGCCATAACACCAACCTTGCTGGAAGTCACAAACTTCAAATTCCTGGGCATGCATGTCTCTCAAGATTTGTCCTGGACCCAGCACATTGTTGCAATCATAAAGAAAGCCCATCAGCGCCTCTACTTCCATAGAAAAATGAGAAGATTACGTATATCAAAGAATACTCTCTTCAACTTCTACAGGTGTACAGTGGGGAGCACATGGACTGGTTACATCAAGGCCTGGTTTGGCAACTCAAACGAAGATTGTAAAAAATGGTGAACACTGCCCAGTCCATCACGGGTACTGACCTCTCCACCATCGAAAGAATCTACACCAGTTGCTGCCTCTGAAAAGGGAGGCAGCATTGCCAAAGATCCACACCACCCTGTCCACACTCTCATGTCACTCCTGTCTTTGGGAAGCAGATGTTGGAGCCTGAAAACTGTAATGTCCAGGAACAGCATCCTCCCTGCACCCATCAGGCTATTAAACACTACAACCTCCAAATAAGCTCCGACTACATAGACGTAGGGCATTGTTACTTACTATGCACTATCATTGTTTGTTTACTTTTTTTATATATGAACTTTTTTGATTATTACTGTAGTGTTCACTGGAATTTAAAGGGATGAGAGGGGATCTTATAGAAACATATAAAATTCTTAAAGGACTGGGCAGGCTAGATGCAGGAAAAATGTTCCCGATGTTGGAGGAGTCCAGAGACAGGGGTCACAGTTTAAGAATAAGGGGTAGGACTGAGATGAGGAAAAAAAATGGCCTCCTTTTTTTCTGTGTTTATGTATCTGTTGTGCTGCTACGTAACAATTTAATTGTTCCGTTTTGGCGTATAGGACAATAAAACACTCTTGAATAACTGAGGACATTGAAGAAGCAACGAACTGCAGATGCTAGAATTTTTAGCAAAACACAAAGTGTTAGGGGAACTCAGCGGGGTGGTCAGCAACTTTGGAAGGAATAGACAGATGACATTTCGGGTTGGGGCCATTCCTCAAACTGGAGCCTGAAATTGAATATAAAATCCAATTTTCATTTAAAGAAATTGCATTTAATCTGGTGAATTGATGCTAACACAAATCTGAACTATTTAGCTGTAGGAAAATTACATAATCTTCATAACAGAATTTTACTTTCACTTTCTTCAAAAATGATTTCCATCTTTTCAGTAACATTTATGGAACACAAGGATATAGTTTCTGAACTATTATTAACTTAATTTGAAATGGCTATTGCGGTTAATTTTAGTATTTGCCTAATTGCGTACTTTTTCCCATGTACAGTAGCATGAATTAATGCATTTTTCAGGAGCTGTAGAGGAGACAGACAGCCTACGTCTGTTTCCTCTTTGGTTTGACATGATTTTCTGAACAGTTTCCCTGATGTTCTCTTTCTATCATCAGATTTTGCTTGCCAGAATAATTACCCTTTGATGAAACTACAGAAAAGTAAGTATTTTCAAGAATAGTAAATGCTCCTAAGGAATGCATAAAGCAGACCTTGAGCTGTTCAGTTGAAATTACAAATGTTGCTGTCTAGCAATATACTTTGGAAAGGGGCAGTTTACTAAAGGGCATCTTCTTCACAACAGGATTTTTTAAAAATTCAAATCAATAGACAAAGACTAGGGAAAGTTAATCAAAAGTAGGAAAGTATTTTGGGAGGAAATATTCCTTAAGCATTATTCCCAGAGCACAAGAATAATTATTGAATAATTACGTTTTGCAACACAGGAGATAGTACCTATCCCTGCCAGCTCCCCAAAAGCATGATCTAATTCTCTCTGTCAATGAGTTAAAAGCCGCTGGACTTAACAGTGCCCGGTGCAGCTCGGCCGCGGGGCCTTCCATCGCCCGGTGCGGCTCGGCCGCGGGACCTAACACCGCCCGGTGCGGCTCGGCCGCTGGTCTTAACAGTGCCCGGTGCGGCTCGGCCGCAGGGCCTTCCATCGCCCGGTGCGGCTCGGCCGCGGGACCTAACATCGCCCGGCGAGGCTCGGCCGCGGGACTTAGCTGCGCACGGCTCGGCCGCGGGGCCTTCCATCGCCCGGCTCTGCCGCGAGACGTTTCAGCGGCCGGTGCGGCTCGGCCGCGGGGACTTCCATCCCCTTGCGGGGACTGTGCGGGTCGGTCGGGGACGAGCTGTCTGTCCGTGGGCGTGGGGAAGAGAGTGGAAGTTTTGTTGCCTCCATCACAGTGAGGGGGTGTTTGGAGTCACTGTGATGGACGTTTGTGTTGGGGTCATGTGTCTTGTGTTCTTTTTTTTTTTGTGTGACTGCTATGTAATTTCGTTCGGTACCTCGGTACCGAATGACAAATAAAGCTCTGTTGACTGTTAATGGAAAGTCACTCGGTTAAATTGGCATCATTGCTTTGCTGAGAAATTTAGCACTCTACTGAGCATTTTGAATATATCTTTACTTTTAAAACACTGTTTGAGAATGATGTGCACTTTTTGTCAACAAGATGCAAGAAATAAATGCCGACCGTAGCAACACTACATTGAAAATCTGTGAACATCCACTGTCATATCAGAAGGCTTCCTGACAATCTGGCCCTTGTAAAAAAAAAGTGATCAGTGGTAAATCAATGTACTAAGATTAACTTTGATTGGAAGAAAAAAGCTCAAATTTGGCACATATGTGTAAAGTGTAAACATGGAATATATTCCTGGATTTGGTCACAGTGACAAAAAACATTTAAACAATTGTTTTAAACAATTTAAAATTTCTGGCGACATAACCACATCTGTCTTTATTTATCTTGCAATTGCGATCTTTATCAAATTGACAAATTAGTGTACTAATTGTCATCAATATTTTAAGCATAAAGTAGTGTACAAAATGTCATCAATATTTTAAGCATAAAGTGGCAATATGATGTTTTAATTAATCTTAATTTCAATTTGAAGTTGTATGTTTGAGTGTAATGTGGATAGTTGGGATTGGAAAAATTACTATTCATTAAAGACAGTGAAATACTTTTTCTTAATCATCCTTTGACTTGTAATGTGTAACAGACGAGGAAGAGTTTATGTAAAAAGATTATCCATAATCTATTTTGCTGTGTACTAGATCATGCTGCACTACGAACTTAAATTATCCCACTCAACACTCTTTAATAATCTATTTAAAAACTAATGATCAACTATTTATTTTTTCCTAATACATTGATTTTTCTTTGTCTTTATTAGGTTCCCCTGGAAACCTTGATGACAACATTAAGAAAATTGCACAAGTGTTGGATAAGATATTTGCTCACATCCACTTGCCCACATGTTTTAGGAAATAGCTATAGCTTTAGTTTTTAAAACTTGTAACTTAATCTGGGCATTGCCACTTGGCAATAAAACAAAACTGCTTGATTCCTAATAAAAAGATGATTTACTAAATAATTAATAACTTTGTATTTGTACATGCAGTTGAATTGATTATACAGTATCATTCAGTAGTTTCGTCAAATTACAGATTAAAACAATGTATTTATGATAGGAATATCTGAGTGTTTAGCCAGTTAACATGGACCACATTAGTTTGAACAACAAAAGTACAAGTATTGTCAAACAATGAATCAGTTAACTGGGTATCTGGTGGCATATTTTTTTAAAGGTAGAGCTCTTCGACATTTCCTCATTTAGTCGATTAAGCTTTCCAATGTGTGGAATGCTCACTGCAGTTTCTGCAAAGGGAAAAATGCAAAACAGCTTTAATTTGAGATTGAAACTAATTTATGACATTGTTAACATTTCAGATTTCCGAAGGATTGAAGGATTGAAGATTGGGGGGTTAGCTATTTGCAGAATTACACAATGAAGCCTTAATGTAGCATATAAAACAGGTATTTGTTAGATATAACAAGGCTTGGTAGGTAAATGTGTGTTAGCTCTGCATCTGGAACCACTATTAGTCTGCAATACAGTGATGGCAAATGAACAATTGGTGTCTGATTTCTAGTACATAATCATTTCTCCTTTCAGTGTTGAGGAGACTCCCACCGTCACAGCTCAGAATTGATATATGTTTTTCTGTTGAAGTAGGTTTGGGGGAATACTTGGTCAGGTCCTCTTCCAGTTAGGAGTGCAGAGTAGGTTGAGGTTGTGTAATAATGAACAATTAAATAAATTGGATTAGTTCACATATTAAGTGGTTCATTATGGCGGAATCAATAATTCATATGTTGCCAAATCAATTGTGCCAAAGCACCAATAATCTAGATAAAGAAAATGATTAAGACCATCATGACTAAGGTCAGCAAACTACTTATGCTCCATGTCATGGAAGAAGTATGTTAGTAACATTTTCCATTTATGCTTAAAACTAATCCATCTCTTGTAATTATTTTGGAAGTAAGAATTTTATCATTCCATTTTCAGCACATATGTCATTTAAATAGTCTTCACTCTTGAACAATTTAGTAACATAACCATTCCTTCAATTTTGTGTCGAAGTATCAATCTAGCCCAGGCGAGGAGCTCAGATCTGCAACTTGGTTGGTCTGGATTGATGTAGCGAACACCTGCATGATCCAGACCTCTGGAGGAAATATGGACCATCTATTTCCCTCCACTCATGCCGCCTGGCCTGCTAAGTTCCTACAGTAGAACCAGCCAAATGTGTAAATGTTTACATTTCCTTACATTTTTTCAGAGGTCAATTTCAGGAATTCACTAGCTTTCAAGCATTGCTAAAGCCACTCAAATGCCATGAGCTGCATTATTGGTACTTTAATTTCAAAGATAACATGTATTCTATGACTGTTGCTGGTTGTTACTTAACTAGTTATGAACACGGTGCTCAATGTAAAGAGTAGTATTTGAACAAATTAAGCATTTGTTCTGTGAAAAACATCATAGCATTACATTTATAGTGAAATATTCGATAAACGTTACAGTATTTTCTCAGAGTTCACCATCTAATTTGTCAATGTCCAGATTTTGTGTGCAGGTCTATGTAATGATCATAGAGCATTGGTCAAGAGTAAGAAGGAGGCATGGAACAGGTATAGGCAGCTGGGATCAAGTGTATCACTGGAGGAGTTTCAGGAACTAAGGAGCAAAATGTCTTGACATGTATGTGAATACATGATGTAGATGTCAAACAGTTGAAGAAGCAATTGGACAGGTACGTGGATAGGACAAATTTAGAGGGATATGGGCCAAACGCAGGCAAGTGGGATGAGTGTAAATGGGACATGTTGGTGTGGGCAAGTGGGCCAAAGGGCCTGTTTCCACACTCTATGACTGATCCGAAAGTGAATCACTTATGTAACAAAAAGGTAACACAGCAGGATGTACAAAGGACGGCACATTTTGGGTGTGAACAAATTACCAGACAAGTTCTTGAAAATACCCGAGGACAGTACCTTTTGAAAAATTGCTGGATTCAGACAGACTGTCATACATCTGTCCAGCTCTGTCTCAGATTCTAGCAGAGTTAGTGATAACTTAGAGTCTGTGCTATCTCTGTAAGGTTTGCGCCACTCCTTAGATTTCTTGTAAATGCTTTTAAGTTGTTCGGCTCTAAAAGTATCATCTAAAATTAAAATGTTTAAGTAGAAAAATTACATTTTTGAAAAACACTTCACTTACATGAAATGTTAAATTGTAAAGACTGGTTTGTTTGGCTCAGTATCCCACACAGTCATATTAAACATTCTTTACCAACTCGGCCCAATTTGTCCATGCTGACCAGGATGTCTTTCTAAGCGAGTCCCATTTGCCCAGGTTTGGCCCATATCCCTCTAAACCTTTCCTATTCACATACATGTCTAGATGTCTTTTAATTATTGTCATTCATTCATTCAAATGTGTCCAGATGTCTGTTAAATATTCTTATTCGACCTCACTCAACCGCTTTCTGTGGCATCTTGTTTCATATACCCACCAACCTCTATCTGAAGAAGTTGCCCAGAGGTCCCTTTAAAATCCTTCCCCTCTCACCTTAAATATATGTCCTCTAGTTTTTGATTTCCCTTCCCTAAGAAAAATACTGTGCATTCATTGTAACTATGCCCCTCATATTATACACCTCCGTAAGAAAACCCTTGTTTCCTGTACATCACAGGATAAACCCTGAGCTTGGCCAACTTCCCGATAGCTCAGTCTCTGGGGTGCCACACCTCCACACTCGTAAATCTTTATGCTCTTTACCGTTTAATTACATCTTTCCTATAGTAGAATAATCAATAATGTACACAAAAAATCCTAAGTGTGGCCTCACCAATGTCTTGCACAACTATAACAGAACATCCCAGCTTCTCAGTGCCCTATGTGAAGGCCAGCATGCTAAATGCCTTCTTAACCACCCTGTCTACCTGAAACAACACTTCCAGGGAACTATGCACTTGTTTCCCTATATCCTTCATTTGTGCAACACTCCCCAGGGCCTTACCATTTGCCATGTAAGTCCCACACTGCTTTCTCAAAATGCAACAGTGCATATTTGCCATTCACCAGCCCACTTATTCGGCTAATCAAGATGCTGCTATGATTTTGCTTAGCCTTATAAATGAGAACAATGGGCCCAGCACCAATCCTTGTAGCACACCCAAAGTCATAGGCATCCAGAATGAAAACGAGCCTTCTCCCATCGCCCTCTGCTTCCTACCATCAAAGCAATACCCAGACCACCAGCTCTTCCCTGCAATCTCACTGCACCCATTATGCCAAAATATTTTAGGATGAAGTGCTCTATTATCTTAGTATTAAAGTAGGAAGGAACTACAGATGCTGGTTTAAATTGAAGGTAGACACAAAATGCTGGAATAACTGCAGGACTGGCAGCTTCTCTGGAGAGAAGGAATTGGTGATGTTTCGGGTTCTTCAGACTTTAGTCTGAATGTCTTAATGTATTAGTATCAATGAATTATTATTATTGTCTGCATCAGATCTATTGAAGCACAGACCTCTAAATTATGTTGTTACATTGAATTAATGAAAATAAAGGAAAAATGGCCACTGGGTTGCTATCCTGGGGCAAGTATTTATGTCCCCACCATTCAGATTCCAGTTATGAATACCTTGAGCAGAAACAAAAGCCAGCTAGCACTCTCAGAAACCCGTGCACTGAACCCATCACCCGGTTGAACCATTTGAGCAACTTACTGGCTGCCTCATCTTTGAACAAACAGCCACTTCACAGGGACAAGCTATAAGCAAGGAGCCAGACAGCCCACATCCTATTCCTTCTCTCCAGAGATTCTGTCTGTCCTGCATTTACTCCAGCATTTTGTGTCGATCTTCAGCCCACATCCTGCATCTTAATGGCTTCATGTCCACAGATATGATCAGGAAAAAAAACCATGAGGTGAATACAATTAGTTGTTGTAATTGTAATGTTAGAATATAAAGAGATGTTGTTGCTCTTCCTCAAAAAGCAATAGATCTCTACTTAATTAATTAATTTCCAATGGGGCTAATGGAATCTGCTAAACAAGAGCATAAAAGGAAATTAAGCCATGGGTGGCACAGGGAAGATCACTGCATTCATATGGACTTGGGCCCACTTGATCTCACCCTGGATTCATCATCAAGTCCAGGGTATTCAATGACTTCTTGAATCAAGGAGATGAATATACCTCTGGCCTCTCAGCATTACACCAGCTTCACTTGGTGTTATCCCTTTTGATTTATTGATAGTTTTTGTTTGTTTATTTCGCTGTGTATTTATGTCGGTGACATTCCCAAGAGGCTGGATTGCCACTCATTGTCTGACCTGCCGCATGGAATGGTCACAGAATGGAGGCCTTAAGATGGGTATGAGCTGGATGATTAGTGTGCAGAGGTGAGCATGTTCAAGTACGTTTCAGTACAAAGTGTAGATTGTTTACAATCAGACTAAAGAGGCTACTCTTATTCTCATGGTCAAAGGAAAATATGTTGTTTCCATTTGTCAAATAACTGATATCCAATGTAATTTAATGACTGGGCAGCACACTGAAAATCAACACCAAAGACTTGCAATTTTATGACCTTCTACCTTCCTGAAATGCCTTACTCCAATGAAGTGTGTTTGAGTGGTGCCGCCTTGGTGCCTGTCCAAAATCCTGTCTACAAATTAAAAAGGAGTACCTCATTTTTAATAAATGGATCAGGATCTCTGCCAAATTATAATGTGGTACGTCAGTGGTATTAACTATTTGTTCACTCAGACCCCAAGTTAATTTTAAGCCATTAAAGAAAATGCTTGTCTTTTTATATTCCTTTACATTGTCGAAACAGAAATATATTATAGAGTCATACAGCATGGAAACATGCTCTTTGACAAGAAACTTGCCGTCACCGACCATCATGTCCCACCTACAGTAGTCCCAGCAGCCTGCGTTTGACCCATATCCCTCTAAACCTGTGCTATCCATATTCCTGTCCAAATGTTACAATAGCACCTGCCTCAACTACTTCCTCCAGCAGCTCGTTCCATACACCCACCGCCCTTTGTGTCAAAAAGATACCCCTCAGGTCCCTATTAAATCTTTCCTGCCTCACCTTAAACATTTGTCCTCTGGTTCTTGATTCCCCTATGCTGGGCAAGAGACTACCCGATCTGTTCCTCTCATGCTTTTGTTCAGCTCTATAAGATCATCCCTCGTTCCCCTGCGCTCCAAGGAATAGAGTCCTTGCCTGCTCAACCTCTCCCTATTGCTCAGGCCCTCAAGTCCTGTTAAATATTCTCTCTTGACTCTGCCAACTCTGAAGTAAAATTCAGTATCTTTTATTACTCATCAGTAAAATGCATACCTGCCTGGAGAATACTGGTTGGCACCGGCTCATAACTCACTTTCTTGTAGAGTTCAAAATCCTTGTGCCTTTCATTCCATTTCCAACTCCCTCGCTGTTTGAGTGGTGCATTTAGGTTACCATGGAGAATATTTTCCTTCCAAGGCTAGAAGAAAAATTGGAGAGTTTTTACATGCCCAACAAACAGAGATCTATGAAAGAGTCCGTGAGGAATGGTGTTGCATAAATCAACTCCATGAGTGGAAGACCCATGTCATACATCTGTGAAGTGAGGGACAAACTAGATTTTCTACCAGTTTGGAAGCCCAAGGACTATGTTACAAACATAGAAAAAAGGTGCAGGAGGAGGCCATTTGGCCCTTCGAGCCAGCACCGCCATTCATTGTGATCATGGCTTAATCATCCACAATCAGTAACCTGTGCCTGCCTTCTCCCCATATCCCTTGATTCCGCTAGCCCCGAGAGCTCCATCAAACTCTTTTTTAAATTCATCCAGTGAATTGCCTCCACTGCCTTCTGTGGCAGAGAATTCCACAAATTCACAACTCTCTGGGTGAAAAAGTTTTTTCTCACCTCAGTTTTAAATGGCCTCCCCTTTATTCTTAGACTCTGGCCCCCTGGTTCTGGACTCGCCCAACATTGGGAACATTTTTCCTGCATCTAGCTTGTCCAGTCCTTTTATAATTTTATACGTCTCTATAAGATCCCCTCTCTCATCCATCTGAACTGCAGTGAATACAAACCCAGTCTTTCCAATCTTTCCTCATATGACAGTCCCCCCATCCCAGGGATTAACCTCATAAACCTACGCTGCACTGCCTCAATAGCAAGGACGTCCTTCCTCAAATTAGGAGACCAAAACTGCACACAATACTCCAGATGTGGTCTCACCAGGGCCCTATACAACTGCAGAAGGACCTCCTTGCTCCTATACTCATCCTCTCGTTATGAAGGCCAACATGCCATTAGCTTTCTTCACTGCCTGCTGTACCTGCATGCTTACTTTCAGTGTCTGGCATACAAGGACACGATGGTCTCGTTGCACTTCCCCTTTACCTAATCGTTTGTGACCATTGAGATAATAATCTGCCTCCTTGTTTTTGCCACCAAAGTTGAATACCTCCTCATTAATCCCGTTAAGTCAGTGAGCTAGGGGGGCACCAAGTGGATGCTCCAATGTAGCTCACTGGTCGAGCCAATTCAGATTTCCACTGATTCGGATACCAAATATGTAAAGAAGAACTGCAGAGAAGGATCTCGACCCGAAATGTCACCCATTCCTTCTTTCCAGAAATGCTGCCTGTCACGCTGAGTTACTCCAGCTTTTTGTGTCAATCTTTGATTCATATACCAAGCCCAGATCAGAGATGATGAAGGCAAGCTGCAGTATTAATATGGCGATAGGCAGGGTGCCCCTGAACAGTGTAAATGGTAGATTCAATGGTCTTTTTGAAGGCTTTGACAGCCTTTACTGTTGGTTAAAACCAGCGCAGGACCTTCACAGTGAATTGCAGGGCCCTAGGAAGTGTTGTTGAGCAGAGGGATCAAGGAGTGCAGGGACATAGTTCCTAGAAAGTGGCGCATTGGCCTACATCAGTCAAGGTATTGAGCATAGGAGTTGGGATCACAAAAAGCTGGAGTAACTCAGCGGGTCAGGCAGCATCTCAGGAGAGAAGGAATGGGTGACGTTTCAGGTTGAGACCCTTCAGATTGATGTCAGGGGAGAGGGCGGGACAAAGAAAGGATGCAGTAGGAGACAGGAAGACTGGGAGAACTGGGAAAGAGGGACAGAGGAGCTATCTAAAGTTAGAGAAGTCTGGAGAGAAGGAATGGATGATGTTTCGGGTCAGGACCCTTCTTCAGACTGATGTCAGGGCGGTGGGCGGGACAGAGATAGAATGTAGTCGGAGACAGTAAGACTGGTGGGAGAACTGGGAAGGGGGAGGGGATGGAGAGAGTGGGAAAGCAAGGGCTATTTGAAGTTAAAGAAGCTAATGTTCATACCGCTGGGGTGTAAACTGCCCAAACGAAATATGAGGTGCTGTTCCACCAACTTGTGGTGGGCCTCACTATGACAATGGAGGGGGACAGAAAGGTCAGAGTGGGAGGGGGAGTTGAAGTGCTGAGCCACCGGGAGATCAGGTTGATTAAGGCGGACTGAGCAAAGGTGTTGAGCGAAACGATCACCGAGCCTACGATTGGTCTCGCCGATGTAGAGAAGTTGACATCTGGAACAGCGGATACAATAGATGAGATTGGAGGAGGTGCAGGTGAACTGCCTCACCTGGAAAGACTGTTTGGGTCCTTGGATGGAGTCGAGGGAGGAGGTAAAGGGACAGGTGTTACATCTCCTGCGGTTGTAGGGGAAAGTACCTGGGGTGGGAAGGGACTAGTGGACCAGGGAGTTGCGGAGGGAACGGTCTCTGCGGAAAGCAGAAAGGGGATGAGATGGGAAGATGTGGCCAGTAGTGGGATCCCGTTGGAGGTAATGTTGGAGGATTATTTGTTGTCTACGCTGGCTGATGGGGTGGAAATTGAGGACAAGGGGGACTCTATCCTTGTTACAAATGGCGAGAGGGGAATCAAGAGCAGAGCTGCAGGATATAGAGGAGGCCCTAGTGAGAGGGAGGGGGGACGGAGGGAGGGGGATGTAGGGAGGGGAGGAGTGATAAGGGAGGTTGAGGGGGATGGAGTGGGGGGGGGGGGGAGGGGAGGGAGGGAGGGGGAGAGAGGGAGGGGAGAGAGGAAAGGGTGCTACACCAATGCAGGAGAGGTTAGGGCCCAATGGGTCCACTTGGTCTAGTAGATATTAGATATATATAATCTTTATGTGCAACAAATTACTCACGTTCTGAAAAGCAAATTACTTAAATATTCAAGCAATGATGATACCTTTTTAAGTTCATCTATCCGTGCCTCATCGGGCTTGTGTGGATGCTCATTTGCCTCCAAGCTGCCTTTGAATCCCGGAATTTGGAATCCATCAAAGGTTAGCCAAGCTTTCTTTGATCTTCTCCTTGCCTTCTTTTCCTCATTGATAATGTCCACAGGAGCCACTGTTCCCGACAAGAACATTTGACTGTACGTGAACCTCTGATTTGGCTTCTGTCAGGAAGAAGCAGCAAATAAAAATGTGCATTTATTGCTTTGTCGTTTGCACCAATGTAAAGGTGGACTCAACCCAAAATGTCACCCATCTCTCCCGAGATGCTGCCAGACCCGCTGAGTTACTCCACCATTTTGTCTCTATCTTCGATTTAAACCGGCATCTGCAGTTTTTTTTCCTGCACCAATAGAAAGTTCAGTTCAGTTTAGCTTATTGTCCCGTGTACCGAGGAACTGTAAAAAGCTTTTGGTTGCCTGCTATCCAGTCGGCAGAAATACAATACATGATTACAATTGAGCCATTTACAGTATATAGATACATGATAAGGGCATACCACCCCAAAGATACCCCAAACCATTCCTCTTATATGTGTTCTAAAATTGTCTGGAAGTCTTAAATCCAACATTTGGATTGGAGCGCAAATGGTCAAAATAAGTGGTGCTCAAAAATTGCACCTTGGGCCTTGGGTGGCATGTCCAGGTAACTTAGAAACATAGAAAATAGGTGCGGGAGGAGGCCATTCGGCCCTTTGAGCTAGCACCGCCATTCATCGTGATCATCCACAATCAGTAACCCGTGTCCAACTTCTCCCCATAATCCTTTGATTCCACTAGCCCCCAGAGCTCTAAATAATTCTCTCTTAAATTCATCCAGTGATTTGGCCTCCACTGCCCCCTGTGGCAGAGAATTCCACAAATTCACACACTCTGGGTGAAAAAGTTCCTTCTCACCTCTGTTTTAAATGGCCTCTGGTTCTGGAATCCCCCAACATTGGGAACATTTTTCCTGCATCTAGCTTGTCCAGTCCTTTTATAATTTTATGTGTCGCTATAAGATCCCTTTTCATCCTTCTAAACTCCAGTGAATACAAACCTAGTCTTTTCAATCTTTCCTCATATGGCAGTCCCGCCATCCCAGGGATCAATCTCGCGAACCTACGCTGCACTGCCTCAATTACAAGGATGTCCTTCCTCAAATTAGGAGACCAAAACTGTACACAATACTCCAGATGTGGTCTTACCAGGGCCCTATACAACTGCAGAAGAACCTCTTTACTCCTATACTGAAATCCTCTCATTCTGAAGGCCAACATGCCATTAGCTTTCTTCACTGCCTGCTGTACCTGCACGCCAACTTTCAGTGACTGGAGTTCAAGGACACCCAGGTCTCGCTGCACTTCCCCCTTACCTAACCTGACACCATTGAGATAATAATCTGCCTCCTTGTTTTTACCACCAAAGTGGATAACCTCACATTTATCTATGTTTCTTATATAAATTACACCTCCTACCCTCCACTCATGGAAAAGTGGGGCAGTACAGAGAGAAAAATCATCTCATTAGTTGCTTTAAATCCTATGAGTTTTACTTTTGTTAACATCATTTGAAACTTTGCTTCTGCTTACTATAAACTGACTGGAGCATAGTTATGAAAGATAACGTGTAGACTGGAAAAATTATATGTTTTCTAAAATCTTCATATATTGCCACATTTGGTCCCCAAAAATACAGCCTTTTTTTTCCTGGCTGAAGTTTTGTAGTTGTATTGTGGATGAATGTTCCATATCACTGCATCAACAAAACTAACAATGAGTTCAGGAGTTTAGCGTGTGCATGGTGGAAACATGGAAATCCTGAGGTTGTTGTCAACACTTTCTCAGTCTTTTCACAGTGCACCCTGCTGGAATCTGGGGAAATGAGTGCAATTGTTAAAATGCTTAAAATGTTGTGCTTTATTGCTTCCGTTCTCCTTGGGACGGCATGGGTTTCCTCCTGCCACTCCAGTGTCCTCCCACAACCCAAAGGCATGTGGGTTGGTGGATTAATTATCCTCTGTAAATTGCCTCTAGTGTGTGGGGCCTGGATGAGAAATGGAATAGTATAGAAATTGTGTGAATGGGTGATCAATCTTGGGCTCGGGGTCGAAGAGCCCGTTTCCATGCTGTATTTCTAAACTAAACTAAACTCACTGCTTCAGGTCTAAATTAGTTTTTATTAATATCATAGCAATATTTAGCCCTAAAAAACAAACTTTATGTGTGCAATTGTAATTTTCCCACGTCTTGCAACAGGTTTAAAATCTGCTGTTTGATAATCAACTTTATTTATTTAGCATTCTGTAAAAGGTTTATACTATTAACATTCATTCAAAGGAGAAAAAAGTGCTCTGTCCTTGCTGGCTTGTTGTCTCTAATAAGCACATTCATGAGATGGGGTGCTTGATCATACATAATGTCAGATGGAAGGTCAGGCCATTTTCTGTTAGATTTTAGACCTTCAGGGTCAGAAGACGAGGCATTTTTTACTGAAACTCATTCATTCACCTATGTAGATGACACTGGCAATGCTGACGTTTATTATCTTGCCTGACTGCTCCAGAACTGAGGAGCCCATGAAGAATAAACTACACTTGTAGGAAGGAACAGCAGAAGATGGACACAAAATCTGTTTGACCCAAAACATCACCCATGCCTCTCTCCAGAGATGCTGCCTGTCCTGATGAGTTACTCCAGCATTTTGAGTCTACAATGAACTACACAGTTGAGTCCAGAACTTTCAACAGATAAGGTTAGGTAAGGGTGATAGATTTTCTTCCATATAAGATATTGGTGAACTGCATGCGAGTCTACAACAAAAAGTGGTTTCAAGGCTAACTGTGTAGAGAAGATAGACATAAAATGCTGGAGTAACTTCTCTCCAGAGTTGCTGCCTGTCCTGCTGAGTTACTCCAGCATTTTGTGTCTTATCTTTGGTGTAAACCAGCATCTGAAGTTCCTTCCTACATATTTTAACTGTCTAGAGACTGGCTTGTTTAAAAAATTACAAGCATACTTACTTATTTACTAGAATTGCAATTTTCCACCTGACAATGTGATTCCAATTCATGGTCCAGAACTCCGGCTGCTACACTATATCACCATGGTACCTTACACATTGTCCGCCAACCGTCACAGGCAAAGTAGGTTGAAAAAGAGTGCAAAAGGCAGGTTTGTAGTCTTTGAGTGAAGGTTGGGAGAAGCACATACCTTCAAGCTCATCAGAGGAAGGCAGGTTAGGAGTGAGTACGGGGATTGGCTGAGCAATTAAATTAGAAGATTGGTAAATTGGCCAATTAGTCAATTTAACAGCTAATATAAGCAAGGCTTGCTCAAGGGGAGCAGCCTGTCAGAGAGTGGCCTTGTTGAGGGAAGTGCCCTGTGAGTAAAGTGCAAGTCTTTGGCTCAAGAGTCTTTGGCTCAAGAGTCTTTGGCGAGGAGGCTACACCTGATTTGAAACGTGATTTTTTTGACCGCTGAGGAAATGGCAGGCAGGTAGGTTGGTGCAGTGTGCTTCCTGCAGGATGTGGGCCGTCAGGGACACCGATGGAGCTTCTGGAGACTACATCTGCAGGAATTGTGTCCAGGTGCAGCTCCTGAGTGACCGTGTTGGGGAACTGGAGAAGCAGCTGGATGACCTCAGGGCCACCCAGGACACCAAGAGCTTCCTGGACAGGACCTATGGTAAGGTTGTCACACCAAGGATGCAGGACGAGAGAAGGTGGGTGACTGGGAGTAAACATGGAGAGCAGGTGGCTGTGCCTAATGAAAACAGGTACACCGTCTTGGGAGCTGTCGGGGCAGAAGACGCTTCCAGTCCGAGCGGCGGACATGTCGGTGGCTCCAATCCAGGCAAGGAGACTCGACTGGGGAGACCGATGTCGGGCAGAGCCATAGTAGTGGGTGACTCCATTGTCTGAGGTGCGGACAGGAGATTCTGTGGCGGCAGGTGAGACTTCAGGATGGTCTGTTGCCTCCCTGGTGCCAGGGTTACAGTTGTCACAGACTGACTTCAGACCATCCTGGAGAGGGAAGGTGAACAGCCAGATGTAGTTGTGTACGTGGGCACGAACGATGTCGGGAAGAAGTGGAAGGAGGTTCTGCAAAGTGAGTTTAGAGAGTTAAGAAGAAGACTGAAAAGCAGGACGTCAAGGGTGGTTATCTCTGGATTGCTTCCTGTACCTCATGCTAGTGAGGGCAGGAACAGGGAGATAGGGGATATGAATGTATGGCTGTGGGGCTGGTGCAGGGATTTAGATTTATAGACCGCTGGGACCTCTTCTGGGGTAGGAGTGACCTGTACAAAAGGGACGGGTTACACCTTAACAGCAGGGGGAACAACGCTCTAGTAGGCAGGTTTGCTAGTGCTACAAGTGTGGCTTTAAACTAAGTAGTGGGGGGGGAGGGAGGGGTTGACAAATTGGGAATATGGAGATGGAGTTAAGGGGATTCAAATACAGGAAAAATTGCAAAAGACTCCCAAATTAATGGGAAGGAACATTCGAGAAGGGATAGGAGAGTAAGGTCAGGGGCAATAGTGACCGGTGTGAGAAGGGAGGTGAATACGTTAAAGTGTTGTATTTGAATATTCAGTGGTATACGACCTATCGAAAAGACAGACAGGTGGGCAGAGGGGGTTGGGTCGCTCTGTTGGTAAGGAATGATATTCACTCCCTTGCAAGGGGTGACATAGAATCGGGAGATGTAGAATCATTATGGACAGAACTGAGGAATTGTAAGGGTAAAAAGGCCCTAATGGGAGTTATCTACAGGCTCCCAAACAGTAGCCTGGATATAGGGTGCAAGTTGAATCAAGAGTTAAAATTGGCATGTCGCAAATGTAATGTTACGGTGGTCATGGGAGATTTCAACATGCAGGTAGACTGGGAAAATCAGCTTGGAAATGGACCCCAAGAAAGGGAGTTTGTGGAGTGCCTCAAGATGGATTCTTAGAGCAGCTTGTACTGGAGCCGACCAGGGAGAAGGCAATTCTGGATTTAGTGTTGTATAATGAACCAGATTTGGGAACTCAAAGGGAACTCAAGGTTAAAGAGCCATTAGGAGGTAGTGATCATAATATGATAGTTTTAATTTACAATTTGACAGGGAGAAGGGAAAATCGGAAGTGTCAGTATTGCAGTTGAGCATGGGGGACTTTGGAGGCATGAGGGAGGAGCTGGCCAAAGTTGTCTGGAAAGAGACACTAGCAGGTGGAACAACAATGGCAGGTATTTCTGGGAATAATCCAAAAGGTGCAGGATCAGTTCATTCCAAAAAGGAAGAAAGATTCTAAGGGGAGTAAGAGGTGACCCTGGCAGACAAGGGAAGTCAAGGACAGTATAAGAATAAAAGAGAAGAAGTATAACATAGCAAATATGAGCGGGAAGCTAGAGGATTGGGACTCTTTTAAAGAGCAACAGAAGGTAACTAAAAAGGCAGTATGGGAAAAAAAGATGAGGTACGAAGGTAAGCTAGCCAAGAATATAAAGGAGGATAGTAAAAGCTTCTTTAGGCATGTGAAGAGGGAAAACAAATAGTTAAGACAAATGTGGGTCCCTTGAAGACTGAAGCAGGTGAATTTACTATGGGGAACAAGGCAGACGAGTTGATCTGTCTTCACTAAGGAAGACACAAACAATCTCCCAGATGTACTAGTGGACCGCACCTGGAGTATTGTGTGCAGTTTTGGTCTCCTAACCTGAGGAAAGACGTTCTTGCCTTGGAGGGAGTACAGAGAAGGTTCACCAGATTAATCCCTGGGATGGCGGGACTTGCATATGAGGAAAGACTGGATAGACTGGGCTTGTACTCGCTGGAATTTAGAAGACTGAGGGGGGATCTTATAGAAACATATAAAATTCTTAAGAGGTTGGAGAGGCTAGATGCGGGAAGATTGTTCCCGATGTTGGGGGAGTCCAGAACCAGGGGTCACAGCTTAAGGATAAGGGGGAAATCTTTTAGGACCGAGATGAGAAAACATTTCTTCACACAGAGAGTGGTGAGTCTGTGGAATTCTCTGCCACAGAAGGTAGTTGAGGCCAGTTCATTGGCTATATTTAAGAGGGAGTTAGATGTGGCCCTTTTTGCTAAAGGGATCAGGGGGTATGGAGAGAAGGCAGGTACAGGCTACTGAGCTGGATGATCAGCCATGATCATATTGAATGGTGGTGCAGGCTCGAAGGGCCGAATGGCCTACTCCTGCACCTATTTTCTATGTTCTATGTTTCTATGGACAGAGGTCCTAGGGTGATAGAGGAACTGAAGGAAACTCGTATTAGGCAGGAAATGCTGTTGGGTAGCCTGATGGGACTGAAGGCTGATAAATCCCCAGGACCTGATGGTCTGCATCCCAGGGTACTTAAAGAATTGGCTCTAGAAATTGTGTGGACGCATTGGTGATCATTTTCCAATGATCTATCGATCCAGGATCAGTTCCTGTGGATTGGAGGGTAGCTAATGTTATCCCATTTTTTAAGAAAGGAGGGAGAGAGAAAACGGGAAATTATAGACCAGTTAGTCTAACATCAGAGTTGGGGAGATGCTGGAGTCAATTATAAAAGAAGAAATTGCGGAACATTTGGAAAGCAGTAACAGGATCGTTCCGAGTCAGCATGGATTTGCGAAGGGGAAATCATGCTTGACTAATCTTCTGGAATTTTTTGAGGATGTAACTAGGAAAATGGACATGGGAGAGCCAGTGGATGTAGTGTACCTGGACTTTCAGAAAGCCTTTGATAAGGTCCCACATAGGAGATCAGTGGGCAAAATTAGAGCACATGGTGTTGGGGGTAGGGTACTGCATGGATAGAAAATTGGTTGGCAGACAGGAAACAAAGAGTAGGGATTAATGGGTCCCTTTCAGAATGGCAGGCAGTGACTAGTGGGGTACCGCAAGGCTCGATGCTGGGACCACAGCTATTTACAATATTCATTAATGACTTAAATGAAGGGATTAAAAGTAACATTAGCAAATTTGCAGATGATACAAAGCTGGGTGGGTGGCAGTGTGAACTGTGAGGAGGATGCTATGAGGATGCAGGGTGACTTGGACAGGTTGTGCGAGTGGGCAGATGCATGGCAGATGCAGTTTAATGTGGATAAATGTGAGTTAATCCACTTTGGTGGTTAGAACAGGAAGGCAGATTATTATCTGAATGGTGTCAAGTTAGGAAATGGGAAGTACAAAGAGATCTGGGTGTCCTTGTTCATCACTCACTTAAAGTAAGCATGCAGGTACAGCAGGCAGTGAAGAAAGCTAATGGCATGTTGTCCTTTATGACAAGAGGAGTTGAGTATAGGAGCAAAGAGGTCCTTCTGCAGTTGTACAGGGCCCTAGTGAGACTGCACCTGGAGTACTGTATGCAGTTTTGGTCTCCAAATTTGAGGAAGGACATTCTTGCTATTGAGAGAGTGCAGTGTAGGTTCACTAGGTTAATTCCCGGAATGGCGGGACTGTCGTATGTTAAAAGACTGGAGCGACTAGGCTTGTATGCACTGAATTTAGAAGAATGAGAGGGGATCTTATTGAAACATATAAGATTATTAAGGGATTGGACACACTAGAGGCATGAGACATGTTCCCAATGTTGGGGAAGTCCAGAACGAGGGGCCACAGTTTAAAAATAAGGGGTAGGCCATTTAGAACGGAGATGAGGAAAAACTTTTTCAGTCAGAGTTGTAAATCTGTGGAATTCTCTGCCTCAGAAGGCAGTGGAGGCCAATTCTCTGGATGCTTTCAAGAGAGAGCTAGATAGAGCTCTTAAGGATAGCGGAGTCAGGGGGTATGGGCAGAAGGCAGGAATGGGGTACTGATTGCGAATGATTAGCCATGATCACATTGAATGGCGGTACTGGCTCGAAGGGCTGAATGACCTACTCCTGCACCTATTGTCTATACTAGACCACTTTAAGTACTTGTGGTTTTAGTTACATTGCGTCAATGGATCAATTCTGGTTACCAAGATAACAATAAGGGCGGCACGGTAGCGCAGCGGTAGAGTTGCTGCTTTACAGCGAATGCAGCGCCGGAGACTCGGGTTCGATCCTGACTACGGGTGCTGCACTGTAAGGAGTTTGTACGTTCTCCCCGTGACCTGCGTGGGTTTTCTCCGAGATCTTCGGTTTCCTCCCACACTCCAAAGACGTACAGGTATGTAGGTTAATTGGCTGGGTAAATGTAAAAATTGTCCCTAGTGGGTGTAGGATAGTGTTAATGTACGGGGATCGCTGGGCGGCACGGACTTGGAGGGCCGAAAAGGCTTGTTTCCGGCTGTATATATATGATATGATATGATATAATAACACAGGCCTCAATTGCACAATAAATCTTCCCCCTCTAAATTAAATATATAACACATTCTTAAAACCGAATCTTTGTGATAGGAGATAATAGGATATATTATTGAAATCTAATGTAAAATATTCACCGAGGGGAAGCACATGGAAGTCCATGAGATCAGTGCTGGGAATATTAATCGGCTGGGGTAGTTTTAGATCAAGGAGGAGGTGGTATTGGAGCTCTTGCAGAGCATGAAGATGGGTGAATCCTCGGGGCCTGATGGGATCTATCACTGGTTATTGAGAGAGGCACGAGAGTGGATCATTGGGACCGTGAAGAAGCTCTTTCTGTCTTCTCTAGCCGCAGGGGAGATCCCGGAGAATGAGCAGCCGATGTTGATCAGGAAGGGTCTCGACCTGAAACGTCACCCATTCCTTTCCTCCATAGATGCTGCCTGTCCTGCTGAGTTAGTCCAGCATTTTGTGTCTATAGCCGATATTGTTCCTTTGTTTAAGAAAGGAAGTATAATTCAAAAAGTACAGGCCAGTGAGCATCTAATGGAGGGGATTCTTTGGGATGCGGTTTACTCTCATTTGGAAGAAAATGGCCCAACTTGGACTCGGCTTGGTTTTAGGCCTGGCAAAACTTGAAAGAGTTCATAAGTGATGAGAGCAGAATTAGGCCATTCGGCCCATCAAGTCTACTCTGCCATTCAATCATAGCTGACCTATCTTCCCCTCTTAACCTCATTCTCCTGCTTTCTCCCCATAATCCCTGACACCCATATTAATCAAGAATCTATCTACTGTGTCTCTGCCTTGAAAATATCCATTGATGGTCTCCACAGCCTTCTGTGGCAAAGAATTCCACAGATTCACCACCTCTGAGTAAAGAAATTCCTCCTCATCTCCTTCCTCAAGGAACGTCCTTTAATTCTGAGGCTTTGACCTCTGGTCCTAGACTCTCCCACTAGTGGAAACATCCTCTCCACATCCACTCTATCCAGTTTTTTTGAGGAGGTGATGAAGGTGATTGATGGAGGCGGGGGCAGTGGATATTGTCCACATGGATTTTAGTAAGGCGTTTGATAAAGTATCTCAAGGGAGGATGATCCAGAAAATTGAGATGAACGGGATTTCCCGATGATTTGGTTGCTTGGATTCAGAACTGACTTTCCCACAGAAGATGTGGGTTGTGGTGGATGGGTGTGACTCTGGCTGGAGGTCCCGAGGAGTACCACATAGATCATCTGCACCGACTAACCAACCCATCTACATGTATGTAGGAAATAAAAACCTGCAGATGCTTGTTTAAATCAAAGGTAGACACAAAATGCTGGAGTAACTCAGCGGGTCAGTCTGAAAAAGGGTCTCGACCCGAAACATCACCCATTCCTTCTCTCCAGAGATGCTGCCTGTCCACTGATTTACTCCAGCATTTTGTGTCTGCCATCTACATATGTGTTGTGGCATCAGGGATAACACCAGGTTCTGCAGTGACTACACTGATACAGTCAGGTGAACGCACATGCAATATTTTATTTACAGTGGTAAGAGAGTCCAGGACCAGATTGGAGCACTGTCTCTCGCCATGTGGGTGTACAGTATGTGCGATCGCAATTGGGATCTCGGGCTCATCCCTGCAGCTCAGTCCTGGTCTCGGAAGGGGAGGCAGGTTGATCTCCGGCTTCTCCCTGCAGTTCACCCTTGCCTCCAGAGGAGGCTCCGGCAGTCTCTGGTTTATCCTGAGTTAACTGAGCATGCTGGGTTATTCTGGTGGCTCAGTCATTGACTCTGTGTGTGGACAGGAAGAGCCACTTAGTCTTGGCCTCAGTGGAGGTGCTGGCTGTCTAGAGCTGATTTCGGGCAGCCCAGTCTTGGCCACAGGGTGGTGCTAGTGGTCTCGTGTTTGTCATAGTGGCTCAACCTTCCTCGAACCTGCAACAGGGGAACACGGCAAGCAACGATGCTCCCCACTTTCTCTCCCTTCCCCTTTCTCTCTTCCTCTTTTCTCCTCTGCTTCTCCTCTCACCCTCACTCTTCCCCTCCCATATTATAATATATATATATATATATATATATAAATAAATAAACACATACATATATACACACGCACATACATTCATATACACAGATATATATACACAGTTTTATATATGTATGTATGTATACATACACACATATATATATATATATATGTGTGCATGTATATAGACATATATATATGCACATATGTGTGGCCATAAATGTAAATGGGTTGGTTAGTAAGTTTGTAGATGATGTGAATCAGCTACAAAAATGGCCAGAGAAATGGCAGATGGAGTTTAATCCGAGCAAGTGTAAGATGTAAGCGTAATGGAGAAGTATATTGTTAATAGCAAGACCTTTAACATCATTGATGTACAGGAGGATATTGGGGTCTAAGTCCACAGCTCCATGAAAGTGGCAACACAGGTCAATAGAGTGGTAAAGAAGGTGTGTGGTTTGCGTGCCTTCTTCAATCAGGACATTGAGTACAAGATTGATGTGGTTTCATGGTAAATGTGCAAAGTCCACACAGCACCAGAGATCAGCATTGTACTTGGGCTGCTGGAGTTGCCTGGCAGCAGCACCACTGTTTACACCACTGTCATGCACTCCAAATATTGGTAATCATTTCACTTCTTCAAATAACATTATTTTATAAGTCAAAAATACTTTTGGACAAATGAGAATTAACAGCCTGTGACATGGAAAACGGGTCAATCCATGTCAAACATGTCAATCCATACCTGAGCCATTTGCTCCCGCAACAATTGCTTTGCCTTCACCGAAGAGCTGAAGGTCTGAATGGAGTAGTTGTGTACCTCACTCCCTTCAGGAGGCACAAACGTTATTGACCTTGGTTTGATTTCCTCCAACTTTATGCTGGCTTCATACACTGCATCAATGTTATTCTGAAAAGAGAAAATGGTTGGTCCTCAAATAATTTAGTTACTTTTGTAAAAAGATGTCAGATGCACATTTCCATTTGAAAGTATTTTATTTTTTTCTATTAAACCTATCATTCATCCTTGAATGGTTCTGGATTGAACTCTCAGACTTTTGCAGCCCAAAATATTAAGAATCCATCAGCGCTTACTGAAAATCTATAGCATTCGATACATTGGTATAAGTTTAATGTCATTTATTTTACACTTAAACTACTACCTCTTTACAAACTAATGGAAAGTGTTGTTTTATTTAATTTTTTCCCATTTTTTGTTTGACTTTAATACAGATAGTTCTGCCATAACATACACTTGCATTGCATGTATTGTATATAATGAGTTATTAATTAAGAAACACTATTTGCAATATGTGGGCTGACTTGGAATAACACAATTTCAATCAGGAACAAGAGAACCACTTAAAAGTGTATTCAGAAATTGACATGCAGAGAAAAAGCTGTCTTCGATGTAAACAGTGTGTGCGTGGAGGGGGGGGGGGAGAGTTTATAAATTGGCATTATAATTACAAATTATAAATTGAGATTATAATTGGCAGACTATCTCTCAATTGTTAGAGATATAAAGCAGAGACAGACCCTCACCAAGTACAGGTTAAGTGACCATCATTTGGCAGTTGAAAAAGGAAGACAGAAGAAATCTTGGCAACCAAGAGAAAATAGAATATGCGGTCACTGCTTGGCAGATGAGGTTGAAACAGAAGTGCACTTCCTCTTAAAATGTAAAAAATTCGATAAAATAAGAAATATATATTTTCGAAAAACTCAGTCTGGCGACACCAGATTTTAAAGAACTAGACGATATATCAAAACTAAGAATAATTCTTGGTGAAGGAAATACGGCACATCTTGGCGCACAATACGTAACAGCATGCCACAACCTGAGAGACAGTGAATGACCAACATGTACACATACACTCATACATAAATTGACACCAAGGAAATTAATATCGACCTGCTAAACGTGCTACCTTGCTGTACTGTTTACAACTGCAAGAACGAGTAGCAATTGATAAAAGGCTATAAATGTATTGCGTGAATATATATATATATACATACATACATACATACAGGGGCATATTGACCCATGCATTGTTTACTTGTTTTTATATTCATGCATTTTAAATATGTATGTCATGTTCTATACTTTGGCAATATAATGATGTATCTTATCATGCCAATAAAGTATTTTAAATTGACATTGAAAAAATTGAATTGTAATCTCCCCACAGTATTCAGACACATTGTATCTTAAGTACACAGCTGCTACTTTAACTGGGAGCGGCTATTGAAAATGACAAGCAATCACTTCCATTCACACTTGTGAATGGTACGATATCAAACAATGTATCAAACAACCTTAAGTATTTTATCGCAACAAAAATATGTTGCAGGAAAAATAATTCTGTTACCACGATTCTGAAACTCTATAGCCCCAAACTTCCTTTATCCTCATTGACACAATTGTCCTTGTATTGTGATTTTCTATAATGAACTCTCCTAGAAAAACAACTATCGCATTATAAAAGACTGACATGCATCCACGTGTCACCAGTAGTGGACAACATTAGATCGGTGCATTATTTGCAAACAAGAATGCTTGAACAGTTGATGGTAGAAATCCATTATACCTTTGTAACCATATTGTGACAATTCATATTCAATGATTCAATGATTCATATCACAGTAACACTCATATTATGAGTGCTAATGTGTTAAGTCCATAACTCAGATTGAACCCCAGGAATAATATCATAGAACAGAAATAAATCTAATATCATTTTATATATCACAATAACAGTGACGTATCAAGTAGGGAAATAGTTTTCAACCTTTAAAATAACCATTCTTAGTCACTATGTAAATGCTTTTTATCAAACTATTTTTACCTGGATGTGATTTGTGAGGATTTTTTTACTTAGTTTGCTCTGTAAATATTGCATATTGTAAATGTCAAGTGGAGCATGGTAAGTCTTTTTTGACAATGCATTTTTAGAAATCAGTACTCTTGGGATGGCTGGCAAGTGACTGAAGATATGTGGATCAGTTTCAGAGGCTGGGATGCCAAACTCCCGGCTCAGAACCGTTATCATTGCTGCTGTTGGGAAGAGGTCACTCTGTACCACTTGCCTCAGCTTCTTAGCCAAGCAAAGGTATTGAAGTCTGAGAAACAATTTAAAAAAAAACACAAGTTATAATTTAACCGGAGAAATAAGTGATTCATGTTCCCTAAAGATCCTGGAATACAAATCTCAATTTAAAAATAACAGTCAAGTTTAGAAAAAAGATATACATCATCCCTGAAATATCAAAGCATGTCAGGGTTTTAGTAGTATCTAATTTAGGCAAAAATTAAATTTTATGTTTTTTATATTGTCATATTATCCCAACCAAGCTACCCTCTCCCTGGTCAACTCCCTGGTCAACTCGTCCCTTCCCACCCAAACTACCCTCTCCCCAAGTATTTTCCCCTGCAACCGCAGGAGATGCAACACCTGTCCTTTTATTCCCCCCCTCGGATCGACCCCGACAGTCTTTCCAGGTGAGACAGAGGTTCACCTGCACCTCCTCCAACCTCATCTACTGTATCCGCAGTTCCAGGTGTCAACGTCTGTACATTGGCGAGACCAAGTGCAGATTGTTTCGCTTAACACCTCCACTCAGCCTGATCTCCTGGTACTTCAGCACTTCAACTCCCCCTCCCACTCCCAGTCTGACCTTTCTGTCCTGGGCCTCCTCCATTGTCAGCGTGAGGCCCAGCGCAAATTGGAAGAACAGCATTTCATATTTCGCTTGGGTAGTTTACACCCCAGCGATATGAACATTAGCTTCTTTAACTTCAAATAGCCCTTGCTTTCCCACTCTCTCCATCCCCTCCCCCCTCCCAGTTCTCCCACCAGTCTTACTGTCTCCAACTACATTCTATCTCTGCCCCGCCCACTCCCCTGACATCAGTCTGAAGAAGGGTCCTGACCCAAAACATCCTCCATTCCTTCTCTCCAGAGATTCTGCCTGTCCCGCTGAGTTACTCCAGCATTTTGTGCTTATCTTCGAGTTGCGGAGGGAGCAGTCTCTGCGGAAGGCGGATAGGTGTGGAGATGGGAAGGTGTGACTAGTGTTGAGATCACATTGGCGGTGACGGAAATGTCGGATGTCATCCCCTCAATACTGTCAGACACACTTGTGATTGATGATATAAACAGCTGCCAAATATTGCCAAATATTATGATTGGATTCTTTAAATAATTCTGATACCAGATTTTTTTAACAGTTCAGTACTATTAATCATACATTCATGGGTTCTCAGGGCAATATGAGGCCACTCGGCCCATCAAGATTACTCTGCCATTCAATCATGGCTGGTATATCTTTCCCTCTCAACTCCACTCTTTCTCCCCATCACCCCCTGACTAAACAAATATTATTCAATTCTATATTTAACAAAATATCAATCACAACCTTTAATTTGAATATATGGATAGGGATATCGGAGAGCTGATTTAGTTCACTGTTATTGTCTTTGGAATAAGTAATGTGCATAGAATACAACATTCCATCAAACACCTCATTAATTCATTGTACCTGTAACAGAAGGTCTCACCTGTACAATGCCTGAACACAGTCCTGAGGAGCCATGTCCCTGACATATAACAAAGGTTGCTTCACAATATCACTTAAAGGCTCATGGAGGTACATGTGATAAAGTCTATCATCTAAATTTGAATATAACCGCCGATCAAAACTGAAGTCGGAATTATACAGAACTTTAACCCTTTTTTCTCCTTCAGCCATGGATCTGGAAAATATAAGTAAACGAAGAAAGATTAATATTTAACAATTGAAAATTCCCTCAAGAGAGTCATAAGACATCGGAGTTGGAACAAGACCATTTGGCCCATCTTTGCCACCTAACAAGATTGTGATTGATATCTTACACCATTTTCCCATACTGTCAATTCCTTTAATATCCATAAAAAATCTCATCAATCTGTTTCGAATGTGATCAATGATTGAGCCTGATCAGAGAATCACAGTGATTCTTCACCAGCCGAGGGGAGAGATTTCTCTTCACTTTGGTTGCAAATGGGTGTCAGAGGTTATGGGGAGAAGGCAGGAGAATGGGGTTAGGAGGGAGAGATAGATCAGCCATGATTGAATAGCAGAGTTAATTTGATGGACCGAATCCATCTATCCCCACAGCCATCTCTCTAAAACTCTAGGATGTAGATCATTATGTCAATGGGATATAGATACAAAGAGCTGGATTAACTCAGCGGGCCAGACGGCATCTCTGGAGAAAAGGAATAGGTGACGTTTCGGGTCGAGACCCTTTTTCAAACCTTCAGTCTGAAGAAGGGTCTCAACCTGAAAAGTCACCCATTCATTTTCTCTAGAATGCTGTCTGACCCACTGAGTTACTCCAGCTTTTTGTGTCTATCTTTGCTTTAAACCAGCATCTGCAGTTCCATCCTACACATGTCAATGGGATATATCAGATCCCAGACTCACTAAGTTTGAGTGGTATCTTTTTATTAACATTAATTTCCGGTATTTCATTTGCATTGGCATCTTGCTTAGCTGGTGTACTGGGAGGATGTTTGTATTTTGTACTTAGTCTAACTCCTCTGTCATATCTCTCATTCCCCATTGTAACTAATCCCACCTCCATATGCAAGGGATCTATATTTCCCCTCGCTAGTCTTTTTCTTATTTACACATCTCTGGAAGCTCTTGCCATCTATTTTAATGGTTCTTGATGGCTTATTCTTTCTATTTTCATTTATTAATTTCTTAGCCACCATTTGCTGAATTCTAAAACAGTGGCAAACCTCCGGCTAACTGCATTTTCTGGTAACTATACAAGATTTTCCCTTAATCTCTCCTGTAATCCTTGGTTGGACCACCATCCCTGCTCTGCTTTCAGTACTCTAAAAATAAATGTATATTTGTTGCAAATCACAGGTTTTTCTCTACATTCTAAATGCTGCCCACATCCAGTCCACTGTCATGACCTTTAATGCAGCTTCCATACCCACGTAGGCAACCTGCCCCCTCAGCTCTTTACAGATTCAGTTTTTCAACTTGAAAACCCTCATTTCAAATTAAGTTCACAATTGGCGATGTTAGATTCTCTCATATCATGGTCACTTTATTCTTGTGCTCCCTTGGGGACTACAGGGTTAATAATTAACCCTTTCGCTCTGCAAACGGCCTGTTCCTTGTGTTCTTTGATGTCCTGATCTATGCATGGGATAATAGGAATGGAACTGAACTTGGTAAAACACCATGCTCAAATCAACATCCTGTTTTACATGACATCCAAGTGTTTATCAAGCAATCACGTGTGCTAATTCAGCAAGAGTCTTGTGGTTTTGTTCAAGAATGATCGTATTGCCTGTTTATCCAGCAAATTGATATTTGTCAAATCAGTGTTTACGTAAAGTATCTTACATGCTGTCCTTGCTCATGCTGACTGCTAAAGATGTTTCTCATCATTGGGTAGACCTTTGCCAAGTTTGTTTCTTTGTGCATCAGATTTTTTTCCTGACTGGAAAAAACTCAATGGATTCTTCAAATTAAAGGCAGCTCAGCTCTATTTGTGAAATTGCCAGCACGACACTTGGAACAGGAATATCATATGGGAACGACTTTTCACTTTCCCTTGAGAGTACATATTTCTTTCCCCAGCGGTCTTGTCCTCGGGCCTCGAGTCAGCTGTTAAGCAGGTTGCCGTGACCTCCTGCAGAAAACCACGCACTAACCCTGCTGACTATTCTAAATCCACAAACAATGAACAAAAGAGTTAGAGAATATCTTGCTGGACAGGATGCCTGAGCAGTTAATTATCTGTAAATCCTCCTGGATTCCATTTATTGGCAAAACTTCACTTACTGAAAGCAGCATTTTTTAGTTTCTGTTATTTAGTTACCAATTCTCAATTATCCTTTGGCAATTTGCATTTGTACTTCAATGTGATTTTTTTTTTTTTTTTGCATATTTTTTTTCTTTACAAATCCATGACACATTGGTCAACCTAAGAAGCACCTTCAGCAACAGACTGGTCCCACCAAGTTGCAGCACAGAATTGCACAGCAGATCCTTTTTCCCTATGGCTATCACTGTTCAGCACCTCCCCCTTCTGTTGTGGGGTAGACTGAGATGGGACCACCCCCCACCTTCCCCAATCTTTGCACATCCCCAATCCTTTCCATATGTCACTTTCATCATATCATATATATATACAGCCGGAAACAGGCCTTTTCGGCCCACCAAGTCCGTGCCGCCCAGCGATCCCCGCACATTAACACTATCCTACACCCACTATGGACAATTTTTACATTTACCCAGCCAATTAACCTACATACCTGTACGTCTTTGGAGTGTGGGAGGAAACCGAAGATCTCGGAGAAAACCCACGCAGGTCACGGGGAGAACGTACAAACTCCTTACAGTGCAGCACCCGTAGTCAGGATCGAACCTGAGTCTCCGGTGCTGCATTCGCTGTAAAGCAGCAACTCTACCGCTGCGCTACCGTGCCGCCCAACTTTAATTTCATGTTTCATGTATCTTGTATTCTATGACAGTTGGCAGACCAATTTCCCTCCTGGGATAAATAAAGTTATATCGTATTGAATACAGTTTGTGTGTTGCACTGGATCATCTCACCCGACAGGCAGGTTCTCCCACAATGTCTTGAGTCCTTTGTTCTTCAGTCCCTCCAAAACAAAGAGGTGAAATGTTCCATCCATGATGTGAAAACCTGTCACAATATCCAGATTGGAACTTTCATCATTCTCCAGAGTAGAACCTGAAATACTATTCCTTTGGGAATTGCCTTTCAGTTCATAATCTCGTTTCAGTTCACCATCCACTGATCCGTATTCACTAAACTGAGAATCCGCACAAAGAGGTAGAGAATTAATTGCATTAATTTGCTCCAGTAGACTTTGAAGAAAGGTTCTGTTTTTATAATCAAAAACGTATATAACCCGACCATATTGGCACTTCTCTCTTTCGATTGGCGCGTAATCCCTCCTTTTTGATAATGGGTAAGCCAGTTTCACTCTCACATTGAGCACAGTGTTTGAGTCTACATAATGACCTTTTGGTAATGGCTTTCCCTCTGGTCCATCAATAGCTCCTGCAACACCTACAATACGCTTATTCAATCCATTGGTTCGATAACCTAGTGGATCTGGCAAGTCACTGTTCTGAATGGAGACGTCAACATTCAAGCATGTTGCACCATAAACCAGTTCTGAGAAACTCAGCTTTGCAATGCCATAAGGGTCCCAAGATTTATTTGTTTCCATGAAGGGGTCGTGAACAGTGCGTTTATTGCTAACAAGGCCAACGTTACTCAGTTTGGTGTCTTCGGGTTCAGTGCCAAACAATGCTGGTGGCTGGAATTGTGGTTGCACCTTCCTGTCACGGTCGTGGATTTCTATCACCAGTGGTGGACCCTGCAAATACTCTTTAAGTTTGTCCGGATTGATGGTCCCTGTTAGAATCACATTTATATCCTTGAAGGAAATCTCTGTCCCATGTTCCCTGCCTTTAGTTTGATGACAAGGCAGGTTATAGAATTTATACTGACAGTACACAGGGTCACATCTTTCCTGGAAAGGAAACAATAATTGGACATAATTATCATTCATTGCATTTCTCAAAATTCAGAGAATTAAATCTTCTCAACATATATATTTGTAGTGAGTGTCAAGTCGGAGGTATAGATTGTATAACCACGTGTGTAAACAGATTGAAAAATAGTTTACTCTGATGTTAGAATTTTCCACTTACCTTATTTTTCCCCATATGCCTAATATTTTGTCTAAAAAAACTTTATTTAATGATAAAAAGCAAATCACAATTAAAAAACGATGTTATTTTGATGCATTGTTTTGCCCGTGCCAATTTTAACTGAACGATCATTAACCTGAACAATAATTCTGTTTCTTTCTTTCTTTCTGATATTATCTGACCACCTGAGTATTTCCAGCATTTTCTGTTTTATTTCAGTCTCCAGGCTCTGCAGTATTTAACTACTTTGATTTTTGCCCGTTCAGGAAAAAAAAAACATACGATCGATTGCAATCATGTATTGTGTTTCTGCTGACTGGTTAGCATGCAACAAAAAGCTTTTCACCGTACCTCGGTACATGTGGCAATAAACTACACTGAAACTGAAACCAAATTAAACGATTTCTAATTCTGTTGAAAATGACATATTAAAATTTATTCTACTTCTGAAGTAATGGGCCTGTCCCACTTAGGCGATTTTTTAAAATGCGACTGTCATAGTCGTAGCAGGTCACCGAAGAAACAGCAACTGGACCCCCTCTACGACAAGCTACAACAACCTACCACCTAGTCGACGTCAAGCTATGGCAAGCTACCGACAACTGGCGACCCAATCGTCGCGACTTAGGACGTCCACCTACGACCGCACCTACGACCACGCAGGCGACAGCCTACAACAACTGAAGTCAACCTACGTCTACTCGCGACAAGCTACGACCGTGTCGGCGACAACTGAAGACAATTCATGTCATTTTCGCCTCCGGTTTTGACGCCGGTACCTGGTTGTCGTCAATGGAATTCACCGAAGTCAGCACTGGCGACAACCTACGTCACCTGGCGACAACCTACGACAGCGCCTACGTCAGGAGACGTCAAGCTACGATCATTGGCGTCAAACCAACAGTCGCCGAAAATGTTTAAACATTTCAAAATCCAGCGGCGACCAAAAAAACGCTACGACTCTTTGGAGACGATTCACGACCGTACAGGCGACACCCCAGCGACCGTGTGGTGACAGCCTAGTCACCTGTAGTCGTCTAAAGTATCGCCTAAATGGGACAGGGGCTTTAGATTATAAATATTAATTTATGATTATTCCACTGGTGCTAACGGGAATTGAATAATTGGCTAGAATCAAAGATTACAATAATCACACTGTTGAATAATAATTAGTTCATTATACACGCTCTGATTCATGGCAAATCCCCATTTGCCAGCTCTTTCCCATGTACCTGGTTATTTTTCTTCCTCGATCACTGTTCAAATTTTACTTTGAAAGCCAAGTTTGAATCTATGGTGAATTCCAGATTGTGAATATTAACAATTGAAAATTAAGTGTTCACTTTGACTCCCCGTGCCTCTTAGCCAATAACTTTAAAAATAATCTCTATTTCAGTCAGGGACCTCTTTTCTCTTTTACATTAAAGATGATGCCAGAGTTTCATTATGAATGTTTTTGTCTGGTGACTTGCCATTTCTTCTGGGAGCAGGGAGGATAAGTCCCATTTTGTCCAATTATATTATAATCCCCTTGCCTCTCTGCAACTATTTCTGGAGCTAAATGTTTTTATTGCAATGGAACCTCTTGCACAAAACGAACCATCTGACTAATTCACAATTCAGGAAACATTTACATGAGCTGCAAGAATTTAACCCTTTCCATTGCTGGGCCCATGCAGGGTGACAAGGCAGTATTGAAGAAGGGAATCTGAAGAAGGGCCCCGACCCAAAACGTCACCCATCCTTTTTCTCCCGAGATGCCGCCTGACCCGCTGAGTTACTCCAGCACATTGTGCCTATTGAAGAACAAAAATGTCAGACCTGACCATTCTAAGATCGTAAGATAAATATGAATAGGGAAGATCATTTAATCTAACGGTAGGATCCTATCAGAATATCCACTATTTTCACAAACCAGAATTTGCTGCCTTAGCACACCTCAACCTCCCGACCCATAAACCACAATAAGTGTGAATATACGCAACAAAACATCCTCCACCACAATTCACAACGACCATGCCCTGCAAGGATGAGTTTTCTGAGCTCCTTGCTCCATCTCCTAGACACTCACATCTGTGCAGCCAAATTCTGCTCTAACTCCATTTACTAGTTTGCAGACACCGCTGTAATATCCGGATCTTGAAAAATGATAAAACGGAGTACAGGAAGGAGAATAAAATAGTGCCAAGACAGCAACCACTCCTTCAACGTGAGCAAGATGAAGGAGCAACTTTTTGATGTCAGGAAATTAGGTGGCCAGCCAGCAATGGTGGAAATTGTTGAGCACTTCAAGTTCCTTGGCACAAACATAGCCAAATATTTGTCCTGGACCAACCAAGGTGAAGGTGCAACCAAAAAAGCACACATTCGCCTCTACATCCTCAGAAGACTTAGCTCACAATAGGTGCAGGAGTAGACCATTCGGCCCTTCGAGCTAGCACCGCCATTCAATGTGATCATGGCTGATCATTCTCAATCAGTACCCTGTTCCTGCCTTCTCCCCATACCCCCTGACTCCACTATCCTTAAGAGCTCTATCTAGCTCTCTCTAGAATGCATTCAGAGAATTGGCCTCCACTGCCTTCTGAAGCAGAGAATTTCACAGATTTACAACTCTTTCACACCTTACCCTTCCATATCTTTATGTCTCCACCCCCCCTGACTTTCAGTCTGAAGAAGTGTCTCGACTCAAAACGTCGCCCATTCCTTCTCTCCAGAGATGCTGCCTGTCCCGCTGAGTTACTCCAGCATTTTGTGTCATGTCTCCAATGACTCTTTGCAACTTTTCCACATTCACCATAGAAAGCATTCGATCAGGATGCATTACAACTTGGTTTGGCAACAGCTCAGGCCAGGACCGCAAGATATTGCGAATAGTTGTAGATGTAGCCCAGTCCAGTCCATTACACAAACAAGCCTCCCAACAATCATCTCCATCTGCACTTCACACTGCCTCAGGACAGTAACCAACAGAATCAAGGACCATTTACACACCCTATTCCCTCTTTTGTCAGAGAGAAGATACAAAAGTTTGAAAGCACGTACCACCAGATTCAGGAATATCTGCTTCCATGCTTGTTATCAGATAAGATCATCAGTAATAGGTGCAGAATTAGTTCATTCGGCCCATTGAGTCTGCCCTGCCATTCGATCATGGCTGACTAATCTTTCCCTCTCAATCCCATTTCCTGCATTTTTCCCATAACCTATGACACCCTTAACTAATCAAGAACATGTAATCTCTGATTTAAAAATACCCAATGACTTGGCCTCCATAGTCATCTGTGGCAATGAATTCCATATATTCACCACCCCCTTGCTAAATACATTCCTTCTAATCTCCATTTTAAAGGTATGTCCTGTTATTCTGAGGCTGTGCCCTCTGGTCCTAGACTCTCCCACCAGTGGAAACATCCTCTCCACATCCACTCTATCTAAGCCTTTCTTATACTGTAGATTTCAATGAGATCCCCCTCCCCCCCCCCCCACATCCGTCTAAACTCCAGCAAGTACAAGTCTTGAGCTTTTGAATGCTCATGTGTTAATCCAATCATCCCTGGCATTATTCTTGTAAACCTCATCTGGACCCTTTCCTATACCAGCACATCCCTTCTCAGATGTGGGGCTAGGGTTGCCAACTGTCCCGTATTAGCCGGGACATCCCGTATTTTGGGCTAAATTGGTTTGTCCCGTCGGGACCGCCCTTGGCCCGTATTAGGCCCGGACACTGTAGGCGAAGCTGAGCTGAACTGATGGGCAAATTAGGAGTCTGAGTTGTCAGACGAGGCTGGAATATTTGGAGATGTAGAGACCCCGTGATGATTTCACTAATGAATTCCCACCGAACACTATAAACCATAAGAGGATTGACTGAGACTGTCATTATTTAAATTTCATGCCAAGTCTGTCTGGAGTTTGGAATGAAACGACAGGAGACCATCATGGGACTGAGGGCATCAGCTGCTGCAAGTGATCACTGGGGAAGTGCCCAGTAGGTAACTGAGTGCATGGAAACAAATGCACAGGTTCCCCGGGTTACAGATTAACCACCTTATTGAAATCTGACTTTACACAAGTTCATCCAGACATTTTTCACGCATTTTTTCAAGATATTAATAATAATTTTAAAAACATGTTTGTGATAATCATTAATGACTGGATACCATATATATTCTAGTAGTTTCATTATGGGTAATGTTAGAATTAGTGTATAATGATCCAATATTGGTTACTACAAAACCCCCCCAGAAATGTCTGACTTTTGGAAAAATCGACCTGTAGACAGATCTCATAAACTGAATAGTTATGTAACCCCGAAATGGGTTAGTGGATTTATTAAATATTAGACTGAACTATGTGCATTTGTACTTTCATATGTTTTCATGATACAAATGTAAATGTGCAAAATGGGTCAGATTTAACCTCTCTAAGACCTCTGCAAAAGTTTGTTTATCTTCTAAGTTTGTGATCTTTGGAACTAGACTGGGAAATTTTTGATTTGGATACCATTATCCGGAACAATGTAAATCACATGGGAAATCCGTGAAGCATTTCTCTGATCTCTCATCTGGACTGCTGCTTACAGTATCTTTTTGATTTCAGCTTATAGATGTAATGCTTTTTGTTAATCATTGACCCTGGAGGCGAAGATCTGACATTGGCCAACTAATAATATATCACAATTACTATCACACTGGTACCCCACTCAGAGATAATACAGTGAACACTGATGTGTTATTGTGTTTTCAGTCATAGAGTCTTACAGCCTGGAAACAGGCCCTTCGGCCCTATTTGCCCACACCGAGCAACATATCCCATCTGCACTAGTCCCACCTGCCTACGTTTGGCCCATATCCCTCCAAACCTTTACATGGGAGGAAAGAGAGATTTTGATCATATAAGTCAATATGTACATCAATAATCATTCCAATTATTCTAAAAAGTATATGGGCAGTGTGAAGAAGATTCCTGGGCCAAATGTTTTCTGTTTATTTCCTTACACAGATGCCCTCTGACCTGCTGAGCTCATCCAGAATGGATTTTCTGAGTTCTTTGAAAAGTCATCAGGGACAGAGGGAGAGATTAATTTGAGATCGGAACAGCAAAACAAAAAGAAAAATCACAGGCAGGTCTAATTTGACACATCGCTGATCAGTGGTGAACATGGGCGTCCTACAGAGGTAGATCATGAGTCAGTCTGTGAGGGCAGAATATTGTGAGAAAAATGTGTTTGAAAATCAAATGACTTATGTCGCAAATTGTTGGAGAAAGGTGACACGCCAACATTAGGAGAAACACTGAACATTGCCTGTTCATTTGAAGCCATGGAAACCCAGTTTCTGACCATGAGATTGGATGGAGGAAGCCAAGTTAACAAGATGACATCTACTGGCACTCGGGACATGGACATGGTATGGGTCATTCCAAAGCTGAAGATAACTGTGAGTGTTTTAGATGAGGAGATTTTGGACATTTTGCCAAGGATTCATGTTGCTGGGATGTAAAGGAATGACGGGTGAATAAACCAAAGCGTTTATGTTCAATGTTCTTGAAGTGTGTTTATTACATTCGGATCCAGGCGAAGATCGGACATTGGCCAACTAATAATATATCACAATTACTATCACACTGGTACCCCACTCAGAGATAATACATAGAACACTGATGTGTTATTGTGTTTTCAGTCATAGAGTCTTACAGCCTGGAAACAGGCCCTTCGGCCCTATTTGCCCACACCGAGCAACATGTCCCATCTGCACTAGTCCCACCTGCCTACGTTTGGCCCATATCCCTCCAAACCTGTCCTATCCATGTATCTTCAGTCTGAGTAGGTACATATGTATATCCACCTATACTTAAAGAAAAATCACATAGGCAGTACAAGGAGCTCAAGACCCAGGAACCTCAGTATCAGGGACCTGGTGCAAAGTATCATGCAAGACTTTGTGTGGAGAGATGGGTGGGGGCAAGCTTCACCTCCTTCACCACACTATCTATCTGTGTTGCCGCTTTCATGGAACTATGTACCTTCATCCCTACCCGACTTGTTCAATTCAATTATATTTATATATATTTAAAATATTTGGGAAGTAGTCAAAATAATACATAACATGTTGATCACAACTAAAGCCGGATGCAACGTAATGTTTGAAAATGTACAGTCTTTGCAGTATAAAGTTTTTGCATAGCAATTTAATAGTATTCTTATATTTTGCACTTTAATGAATTGGTTAAAACAGACAGTAACAATGCAAATGGATTACCAGAAAGTCTTCTGGAACAGAAGCCTAGCTAAACATTCTACTTCAGCAAAAGCCCTTTGTTATCTCTTGTTCCATTAAAGAACAATCGATCCAAGGCAACGTCTGCCACCATTATTCGTTGGCATGTTGGGAAATCTATATACTAAAACACTCGTTTGTTTGTTTGTTTGTTTGCTCCTGATCTACAGCCAAAGCGGTACACGATAGCGTGACAATTTTAGGCCCACCTTACTCACCGCCGTCCCTTTGGTGCTAATGGAAGAAGTTTAATTGAAATCGGTGTTATATTTTTTAAGTTATTCACATTTTAAAGTTTAAATCTATCCCCTAGGGAGGGAGGGAGGGAGAGGGTGGAGAGAGGGGGGGAGGGAGGAGGAGGGGGATGGTGGGGGGGAGGGGAGGGGAGGGAGGGGAGGGAGGGAGGGAGGGAGGGAGGGAGGGAGGGAGGGAGGGAGGGAGGGAGGGAGGGAGGGAGGGAGGGAGGGAGGGAGGGAGGGAGGGAGGGAGGGGAGAGGAGGGGAGGGAGGGAAGGAGGGAGGGAGGGGAGAGGAGAGGAGAGGAGAGGGAGAGGGATGGGGGGGAGGGGGGCGATGGGAGGGGGAAAGGAGAGGTTTGGGCCCAATGGGTCCACTTGGTCTAGTAGACACTAATCCTTTCAGTGCAGATTGTCACTTGGATCTCACTCAGTTACGATATCTGCTGCTCATGATTTTTATGGTCATGATAAATGCTTTCATTCCTTAAATTCATCAATGCCGTAATTTATGCAATGACTATATTTGGTCCTCTAGATTGTAACTGGTTACTAAATCGAAGCACACTATTCTTGCAATATAAAGCTCGCTTAAAATAAAAGTAAAGATGTTTTCCAGCTAAAGAGGCTGCAGGCAGTCTGATTTGCATTCCATCACTGAACTAGCTTTCAGATTTTAATCATTATTGATTGTAAGAATTGTTTTAAGAAATTAGTTCTAAAGCCAAATATTCAACAGGAGCATTGCAGTTTTACCTAACCACCATAGGAGGCGACGAATACCAATTTTATTCAGTTATTGGTCAGTACAGACAAGTCATCCATCATGAAAATGGCTCAATTTCAAATGGTTTCGTTTAGTTCAGCTTGTTTAGTTTAATTCAGTAGAAATACAGCATGGAAACAGGCCCCTCTGTCCACTCTGACCATCAATCTCCCAATCACACACTGGTTCTACGCACGGCTTTGGGACGTGTGAGGAAACCAGGGCACCCGGAGGAACCCACACAGTCACCCATATGGTGAACGTGCTAACTCCACACAGACATCATCTGTGGTCAGGATCGAACCCAGATCACTGGGTTCTGTAAGGCAGCAGCTCTACCAGCTATGCTACTGTGAAGTAATGTTACAGGTTAATTGAGATCTGAGTGTAGTTTAATTGCAATGGTTGTCCCACTGTAAGTAATTCAAATCCAGTGGCGTGATTGCGAGTTGAGCTAACACCAAATATGAACGAGGATCCAACTTTGGATTGGAGGTTTGATCCAGATCAGTGGAAGGAGATGACACCTCCAGCGAGCACCACAAGCTGCTCAGTTGTCAAGGTGGCTGATATTTTCAAGAGCAAAAGTACCAGGAGGTAATCATATCTTGCAACATAGCACTGAATTAAGTATTTCTTCATTTTCATTGCCTTTCCACAATTACCAGTTTGTGTAAGAGGTAAATTTGCACTTAAATGTCTTCTTTCACCTGCAAGTGTATCTTCACTCAGAATATGGGAAACTGTGGAAGAAGAGAAAGGTATTTCACAGACCACAGCAAGCACATCTGGAACATGTGTCCTCTGCCATATGATAGCACCGGGTGCCTTCACTGTCTTTACTTCTTAAAGGGTAAATAGACCATAATCACTGGGCAAGAAGTAACATCTTGATTTTCCAAGGAAATCACATCAAATAACCTCTGAAACTCATATGGCAACTGGCTAAGATTGAATCAATTGATTGACACCAAAGGAAAAAGTGTGGTTTTCTTAAGCAGAAAAAGCTTGTCATTATTTTTGGGGAATAGTACATCCCACATATTGGAGAAAAAAAAGAGGGATTACGTGGACAAAATTAAGCCAAGATAAATATGGAAGGAAACTATATCTGGAGGGACCTTCAATGGAAACCTGAGCAACATAGCTCATTTGGCAGTCCAAACAAGTGCTACCATTGCCAATGACATAAAGAACACATGTGGATCAGACAGCCTCTCCCTCATGTCTCTTCTGGTCACTTCACTTTAGAGACAGGAGGAGCTGTTGAACCAATGCAAAGACCAGCCAAGTTGAAACACTGGAGCGGGGCCCAACTCAAAGTTATTCATGCCTACGTGGGTACAAATCCAGACATGATTACTTTTGTGGGTCTTCTCAGTAGACCCCGAATGTCCCTCACAAAACCATAGCCAATCGTTGCTTCAGGCTCAGTTGAATATCGTAAATATGAAAGAATTTTTCATTAAAATAAATGGGATAAAACATTTAACATCAATAAACGAAATTACAGGTTCATCAACAGGAAACAAAAATTACCCCCAATGTGTCGGGAGTGGATGAAAAAGTGGGATAACATAGAATTAGTGTGAATGTGATCGATGGCTGGGGTGGAGTCAGTGGGCCGATGGCCCTGTTTCCCTGCTGTATCTTTCAATCAATTTTCGGATGTCTTTTTACCCTTAGCTTGAGAGGGGGAGGCCTGTGGCTGTTCACTCTCGACAACCCTCTACACCAACAAGCTATTAGGAATTTGGGTCTGCCATTGACCCAGTAGCATTAGGCTTTACCTAGTGTCACTGACACTGTCTCAATAACAGCAAGAAGTTGTATTTTTATAGCATATAAATAAATGAATCAGGGGCAGAGGAAGACCGATGACAGACACCAAAAGCTGGAGTAACTCAGCGGGTCAGGCAGCATCTTTGGAGAAAAGGAATACGTGACGTTTCGGGTCAATAAACAATAGACAATAGACAATAGGTGCAGGAGGAGGCCATTCGGCCCTTCGAGCCAGCACCGCCATTCAATGTGATCAAGGCTGATCATTCTCAATCAGTACCCCGTTCCTGCCTTCTCCCCATACCCCCTGACTCCGCTATCCTTAAGAGCTCTATCCAGCTCTCTCTTGAATGCATTCAGAGAATTGGACTCCACTGCCTTCTGAGGCAGAGAATTCCACAGATTCACAACTCTCTGACTGAAAAAGTTTTTCCTCATCTCAGTTCCAAATGGCCTACCCCTTATTCTTAAACTGTGGCCCCTTGTTCTGGACTCCCCCAACATTGGGAACATGTTTCCTGCCTCTAACGTGTCCAACCCCTTAATAATCTTATACGTTTCGATAAGATCCCCTCTCATCCTTCTAACAGGGTCGACACCCTTCTTCAGACTCTGGGTCCCTTGTTCGAGTTGACTAAATCTGCCGAACAATAAATGTGTGATCCTCCAGCTCCATCTTAAATTGGCCGCTCCTTATTTTTAAACAGTGACCTCTAGTTCTAGAACTAGAATTTAGGTGACATAATGTCCTCAAGAATACAAAGTAGTATCAAACAGAATTTGGCAGAGTTAAAAAGTAAATATTAAGATAGAAACCCAAAATATGCCCAAGGATGTAGGTTTTAAGGAAGGTCGATGGTGAAGGGATTTAGGAAATGAATTTCAAAGCTTAATGTCTTAGTAATTGAAAGCATGGTTGTTAATAAGACATAGTAGCAGAATTAGGCCATTTAAACCATCAAGTCTACATTTATTCTAGCATGGCTGATCTATTTTTCCCTCTCAACCCCATTCTCTTGCCTTCTCCCCATCACCTTTGACACCCTTCCTAATCAAGAACCTATCAATCGTCGCATTAAAGAAACCCAATGTCTTGGTCTCCACAGCCTCATCTGGCAATGAATTCTACCAAGTCACCACCCTCTAGCTAAAGAAATTCCTTCTCATTTCCATTCTAACGGTAGGTCCTTCTATTTGGAGGCTTTGCCCTCAGTAGATTTTGGACCTCTACTGGTCCTCCAGTAGGTTTCAATGGGATCACCCCTCATCCTTCTAAACTCCAGTGAGTACAGGCCCAGAGCTATCAAACGGTCCTCATACATTAAGCAAATTATACCTGGGATCACTGCCATAAACCTCCGCTAGAATCTCTCCAAAACCAGTACACCCTTCCTCAGATATGTGACCCTGATCCACTCACAATATCCCAAATGGGGCCTCACAGTACAATATAGAACCTCAGCATTACATCCCTGCTTTTATATTCTAGTTCCCTCGAAATGATTGCTGGCTTTGCATTTGCTTTCCTTACCGCCAACTCAACCTGCAGATTAACCTGTTGGAAATCCTGCACCAGCACTCCCAATTCCCCTTGTACCTCTGATTTCTGAATTCACTCTCCATTTAGAAAGTAGTCTACGCCTTTATTCCAATTACCAAGGTCCATGAGGTACACATTGTTACGCTGTACTGCCACTTTGCCGACTCTTCCAATCTGTCCAAGTCCTTCTGCAGCCTCCTTGATTCCTCAACATAAACTGCCCCTCCACCTATCTTCGTATCATCCGCAAACTTGGCCACAGAGCCATCAATTCCATCATCCAGATCATCAATGTATAACATGAAAAGTAGTGTAACCAACACTGACCCTTGCTGTACACCACCTGTGACCAATAGACACCAGAAAAGGTCCCCTTTATTCTCAATCTTTGCCTTCTGCCAGTCTGCCAATCTTCTATGCATGCCAGTACATTTTTAGATTTCTTTTAGAGATACAGCGCAGAAACAGGCCCTTCGGCCCACCGGGTCCGTGCCACCCAGCAATCCCCGCACACTAACACTATCCTACACCCACTACAATACAATACAATACAATACAAACTTTATTGTCATTGTGCAGTGTACAAGTACAGAGACAACGAAATGCAGTTAGCATCTTAACCAGAGTGCATGTGATGGAATAGTAAAACATATAATATATACATATATGCACAGTAGCGGTAGTGGAAATTCCGGTGAGCGAGATCAGTCACTGATGGGAGGAGCGCCCGAGGGGGGGGGGGGGGGGGGTGGCAGCAATCACCGAAGCGCAGAGTTAAGTGAGGTAACGACCGCAGGAAAGAAGCTGTTCCTGAACCTGCAGGTCCGGGAACGGAGAGACCTGTAGCGCCTCCCAGATGGGAGGAGGGTAAACAATCTGTGGTTGGGGTGAGAGCTGTCCTTGACGATGCAGCGCGCCCTTCGCAAACATCGCCTACTCTGGATAGACTCAATGGACAATTTGTACATTTGCCCAGCCAATTAACCTACATACCTGTATGTCTTTGGAGTGTGGGAGGAAACCGAAGGTCTCGGAGAAAACCCACGCAGGTCACGGGGAGAACGTACAAACTCCGTACAGATGGCGCCCGTAGTCAGGATCGAACCTGAGTCTCCAGCGCTGCATTCGCTGTAAGGCAGCAACTATACCGCTGCGCCACTGTGCCGCCAGTACTTTGTACTCAGTACTTTGTCTCTAACACCATGGGTTCCTATCTTGTTTAGCAGTTTCACGTATGGCACCTTATGAAAGGCCTTCTGAAAATCCAGGTAGACAACATCCACTGACTCTCCTTTGTCTGTCCTGCTTTTTACCTCCTCAAAAAACTCCAACAGATTGGTCAGACAAGATCCCCCTTCAACAAAACTATACTGATTTCCAAAGATGCCAAAACCACAGCCTTAATAATGAACTCTCAACTTTTACCAACCACTGAAATCACACTAACTGGCCTATAATTTTCTTTCTTTTGCCTCACTCCCGTCTTAAACAGTGGAGTTACATTTGTGATTTTCCTGTCCTCTGGAACCAATCCTGACCCTAGTGATTCTTGAAAGACCACGACTAATGTTTCCACAATCTCTACAGCCACCTATTTCAGAACCCTGTGGTGTAGTCCATCTGGTCCAGATAACTTATCCACCTTCAGGTCTTTCAGCTTCCCAAGCACCTGAGCTCCTCAGTAATAGCGACTGCACTCACTTCTGCCTCCTGACTCCTTGAATTTCTGGCACAGTGCTGGTGTCTTGACTGTGATTACGTATCAAAACACGTATTCAATTGATCCACCATTTCTTTGTTCCCCATTACTCCAACCTTAGTGTAATTTTCCAGCGGTCCAATGTCCACTCTTGCCTCTCTTTATACATCTGTAAAAACATTTGGTATCCTCTTTTAGCTAGCAAACCTTCATATTATATAATTTCTCCCCTTATTGCTTATTTAGTTGCCTTCTGTTGGTTGTTAAAAGTTACCCAATCCTCTAGCTTTGCCGTGTTATAAGCCTTCTGTTTTGTTCTTATGCTATCTTTGACTTCCATGGTCAGCCACGGAGGCCTGATTCTCTCCTTGGTTTGTTTCTTCCTCTTTGGGATGAAAATATCCTGTCCAAGTTCAAGGACGATCAGTAATATAGAATTGGAAGAATCGGACTGCAGGAAATGACACGAATTGGAAGGGAGTGAAGCAATGGTGGGCTTTGAAAACAAGAGCAAGAATTTTAATATCTAACTGTTACTTATTCAGGGGCTAATGTTTGTCAAGAAACCACAGGGAAATGCCAAATAGACTTTGGCTTTCATTAGCAGAGCAGTGGATGACCTCAAGTTCATGGAAGATGGAGCAAGGGATACCAGCCAAGAATTCTTTGGATTATTTAAGTTCAAAGGTACCAAAATCAGATGTTGCAGCAACCGCTGAGCCAAGGCAGGAGCAGCATTGATCAAAATTACAGACGTTGAAATAAGCACAGATTTATGGTGGAAAGTTTATCTCGGGTTCATTGCAACAACAGAATTGGATCAGACTGCATCAGTTTCATACAAGTGCCACAGGGAGAGGTGGCACCAAAGGCCAAGAATTAAAAACGTCACGTGCACTGACAATTATGTTTCGGCTGGATCCAATACTTAGCTGTCGGCAATTTCTGTCTTTCTGTCTATGGCAGATCAGATAAGCATTCTGACGATTTAGAAACTGCAGAGGGTTTGAAAGGGATCGCGATGAGGTAGAATTGGTGTTATCAGCATATTGGTGGAAAATGAAGCCGTGCTTTCGGTTGACAATGCCAATGGCAAACAGGAAAAGGCCAAGCATACATTATTGAAAGTTACTAGATAATTGCGTGACATGCAAAGTGAAATTAGTGTCAGCAATTTCTTGCTCTGGGTGGATTGAACAGAGCCAGTGAGTGGAATCACCTCCCATCAACTGAATAATACCAAATGCAAGATAGGTGCAAAAAAGCTGGAGTATCTCAGCAGGTCAGGCAACATCTCTGGAGAAAAGGAATAGTGACGTTTTGGGTTGAGACCCTTCCTCAGACTGAGAGTCAGGGCAAAGGAAAACGAGAATGCAGCAAGAGAGATTGTTGCAGAACTCTCGTCGGAGGAGCAGAACGTCCTCAGGCAAATCTTGAGGAGATCTCGCAGAGGAGCAGACGAAATGTGTAGGAAGGAACTGCAGATACTGGTTTAAACTGAAGGTAGACACAAAACGCTGGAGTAACCCAGCAGGACAGGCAGCATCTCTGGATTTGGATCAGCATATCTTTGGTTTAAACCAGCATCTGCAGTTCCTTCCGACGCTTAACACCAAATGCATTTGAGGAGTGGACAATCACATCAAGAACTGAGGATGGTTAGTGAAGGTTGAAGAAAGAGAGTGCAGGCTTGTAATACCACTGCAGGTTGTATAGGATATCATTAGAGACTAAGAAATATGGTTGGGGCAGCATGCTGATTGCATGGATTCAAAGGGAAAAGACATATTTGGGAAGGTCCATTGCATTCAAGGGCTTTGGAATGAAGGGGAGCTGCAGATAGTGCAGTAGTTTGCAAGGAATAAGGGATTATGGTTATTTCCCTTTTGAGAGAACAGAATAGTTCTATCTTCCTGTCTCCACCTATATCCTTCCTTTGTCCCGCCCTCCTGACATCAGTCTGAAGAAGGGTCTCGACCCGAAACGTTGCCCATTCCTTCTCTCCTGAGATGCTGCCTGACCTGCTGGGTTACTCCAGCATTTTGTGAATAAATTCCTTCGATTGGTACCAGCATCTACAGTTATTTTCTTATAGAATAGTTTACAATATCAGCTGAGTATCAGAGACATTGGATGTTCAGCAGCCGGGTGGAATATGGTGGACGGGTGCAAGAGACGCAATTGAAGGATAAGACAAATTGGGAGATGACATCTATATTTCCACATTTCCTTATATTCATGAAATGAGTCATCCAGTCCATCATATCTATGCCATCTTCCACAGCATTCCCATCAATCCAGTTCTCCCATTAATTAATTTTAACCAATTCTCACGTGTCAACTCCCCTCCTTTGCACATTCCACACAGCTACACTATGGACAATTTACAATAGTGAATCCATTTTCCAACCAGCATGTGTTTGGGATATGGAAGGAACCTGGAGCATTGAAGGAAACCCTACAGAGTCACAAGGGAAATATACAAACTCCACATAGACAGTATTAGAGGTCACAATCAAACACGGGTCACTGTGTTGGTGAGACAGTTGCACCACTGGTAATGCTCCATTGGAACCATGAGAGATGGTAAAAGAGAAACTAAGGTCAGGTGCAATTCTTATCTAACTACACGATCATATAAACCAGGTAAGGTTGCAATATATTCATTGTGACAAACAGACAGGCTATCAAGTCTTTTGGATATTTCCAAGGAAGATAGACTGAGTAGACAAGAAAACCCTTTTTTCCTATTTCGGAGAACATTCAGAGCCATGACGATGATCTACTTATCTTTGCAGAAAATTGATGGTCTATATTCCACACGTCAGTATTTTGAAAGCTAACTACTCACCAACATCCTGCACAAGAGAACAAAGCCTTTGTGATACAGATTGGCAAAGTCTGCTCCTACTTTATCCATTCCTCAATTCTGAAGTTCTCCTGCTAATTTTCACTACGCAAAGTCGAATCCCATCAACCAACAATGGAAACCATCTTTCTGGATCTCAAATGGGTCGTCATTTCATGAAAAGCATTTTTGTCTATTGAAATGCCCAAAACAATTTCCTTGCCTGACACACACAGCTTCAAGCACCTTATCCACCAGCAAGACCAACTGATGGGAGGCACAGTGGCACAGCAGTAGAGTAAGAGCGCCCAGGCCCAGGTTAGAACTTAACTCCAGGTGCTGTCTGTGCTGAATTTGTACGTTCTCTCACGTGGGTTTTCTCTGTATACTCTGATTTCCTCCCACATTCCAAAGACGTGCAGGTTTGTAAGTTGATTGGCTTCTGTAAATCACCCTGAGTGTGTAGGATGCAAAAGTGGGATAACATAGAACTAGTGAACGATGTTTGGCATGGACTTGGTTGGCTGAAGGGCCTGTTTCCACGTTGTATCACTAAACTAAAATAACAAATATAGAAATCCTTTTGAATCTATGAAATTCAGGCTGGAAGAATGGGCGGCACGGTGGAGCAGCGGTAGAGTTGCTGCCTTACAGCGAATGCAGCGCCGGAGACTCAGGTTCGATCCTGACTACGGGTGCTATCTGTACGGAGTTTGTACGTTCTCCCCGTGACCTGCGTGGGTTTTCTCCGAGATCTTCGGTTTCCTCCCACACTCCAAAGACGTACATGTTTGTAGGTTAATTGACTGGGTAAATGTAAAAATTGTCCCTAGTGTGTGTAGGATAGTGTTAATGTACGGGGATCGCTGGGCGGCGCGGACTCGGTGGGCCGAAGTGCCTGTTTCCGCGCTGTATCTCTAAATCTAAAAAAAAAAATCTAAAGAATTGGGTTATATTTAACAATAGCAATTTTATGCACAGATTGTATTGCCTCTATATGACAACAAAGTCAGCAAACAGCAAAGTCAATGGTAAGTCTTGCAAGAACATTGTCATCAGCACTCATCTGAGGGGGCAAAATGGGGTTCAGCTCCTTCCATCCACATAGCTCCATCCCTGGAGAGGACGCAGGTTGGGGTCCTATACATTAATGACTTGGATGAAGGGATTAAAAGAACCATTAGCAAATTTGCAGTTGATACAAAGCTGTGTGGTAGTGTGAACTGTGATGAAGATGCTATGAGGTTGCAGGGTGACTTCGACAGGTTGTGTGAGTGGGCGGATGCATGGCAGATGCAGTTTAATGTGGATAAGTGCGAGGTTATCCCCTTTGGTGGTAAGAATAGGAAGGCAGATTATTATCTGAATGGTGTCAAGTTAGGAAAAGGGAACGTACAACGAGATCTGGCAGGCAGTGAAGAAATCCAATGGAATGTTGGCCTTCATAACAAGAGGAGTTGAGTATAGGAGCAAAGAGGTCCTTCTACAGTTTTACGGGGTCCTAGTGAGACCGCACCTGGAGTACTGTGTGCAGTTTTGGTCTCCAAATTTGAGGAAGGATATTCTTGCTATTGAAGGCGTGCAGCGTAGGTTTACTAGGTTAATTCCCAGAATGGCGGGACTGTCATATGTTGAAAGACTGGAGCGACTAGGCTTGTATACACTGGAAATTAGAAGGATGAGAGGGGATCTTATCAAAACATATAAGATTATTAAGGGGTTGGACACGTTTGAGGCAGGAAACATGTTCCCAATGTTGGGGGAGTCCAGAACCAGGGGCCATAGTTTAAGAATTAGGGGTAGGCCATTTAGAACCGAGATGAGAAAAAACCTTTTCAGTCAGAGAGTTGTAAATCTGTGGAATTCTCTGCCTCAGAAGGCAGTGGAGGCCAGTTCTCTGAATGCATTTAAGAGAGAGCTAGATAGAGTTCTTAAGGATAGCGGAGTCATGGGGTATGGGGAAAAAGCAGGAACGGGGTACTGATTGAGAATGATCAGCCATGATCACATTAAATGGTGGTTTTGGCTCAAAGGGCCGAATGGCCTCCTCCTGCACCTATTGTCTATTGTCTATTGGGTGTTAGTGGGGCGATCTATCTAGTACTTTCCTCAAGTGGGGAATCAGCCTTGTTTTCCTTGCTCTATTTTCCTTCCATTAATATTGTCTGAAGCTATATGGATTCTTGCAGGCAAATACAATTATATTTTGCACAGCTTAAACAATCCAATTCCTAACAGAAACGTTAAACACATTTTATTTATGTAGTTCTCCCCACCAGAAATTATCTTTCGGGAAAGGTTTACTTTCATAGCTCCTTCGAAGAATATATTTTCACAATTATCTCACCTCACAGGTCACCCCGACATAGCCAACGTCAGGCCTGGCTTGCCCGTTGTGGAACAGGGAACCTGCCCAGAGAGGGAATCAATCCACCTCTCCCTCGTGGACAGGAGAGGCGGGAGTCAGTGTTGGACGGGGGGGGGCTGTAAGTAGACCAGCTGCGGGAGGGAGGGAGGGCATGGCCTGGATGGTGGAGTGGGCCGCTGGACTGGGGGCCGGTCCAAGAGGTCGTGCGCATGGACCAGATGTGGTCTGCAGCGGCACCGAGCGGTGGAGCAATGGTGGAGGACACCAATGGCCACACTTGGCCATTCCAACCCTGCAGCGCCACCACCAGGATAATGAACCTTCGTGGTCAGGTTAAGAACTCTACACCTATAACAACAGGGACGAGAAGATGGGCAAATCTGGCGACTCTGTATACTGTCTCTACTACTATGCACTTGTACTATGTCTGAGATGCTCATCTAAGATGTATCTAAGTGCTTATGCATAGTGATACTAGTACTGAACTGTATACAAATAAATTGATTTCACTGTACCTCGGTGCATGCGATGGATATAGTACCACTGAAGATACCAAGCTTACCTGCAGTTCATGTATTGGTACAGGTGTTGATGGCATTGAGCTGGCTGAAAGAATACGGATGACCATTGGATTCAAGACCCTCTCCGCTTCCTCTGACATTAGTGATTTATCCACTGATACGGTGAAAAGTACGCTCAATATTCCCTGGATTAATTTTTCCGATGTACTTGTGACTGATTTATCGCCTGAAGATGAAGTGGAGAAAATCAATTAATCAAAATAATTAAGGATCGTGAAAGGACGACACAAAATGATGGAGTGACTCGGTGGGTCAGGCAGCATCTCTGGAGAGAAGGAATGGGCGACGTTTTGGGTCGAGACCCTTCTTCGGGTTGTCATGAAAGGATAACCTCTTAAGTATAAATAAAAAAGCATTGTCACGCCAGTACCTAGCACTTTCACACAGTGCTTTTTTTTTGTTGGCAACTGGTATGAGCAATAACTCTTCTACATTCAGGTACGCGCATCCAGCTGGTGCACTGATAATTCTCTATATTCACTTAACACACGGAGGAAACTTTTGTTCTATCTTTCTGTTTGTCATTTATGCCAAAGTTGTTGCTATATCCAAAGATGTTCAGGTATGGTGTGGGTTAATTGGCCTGGTAAATGTGTAAAAAAAATTGTCCCTAGTGGGCATAGGAAAGTGTTAATGTGCGGGAATCGCCGGTCGGCGCGGACCAGCTGGGCCGAAAGGGCCTATTTCCGTGCTGTATCTCTAAACTAAATCTCCTGTATCACTGACATTGAAAAGCTGAAGGACCAATAGACAATAGACAATAGACAATAGGTGCAGGAGGAGGCCATTCGGCCCTTCGAGCCAGCACCGCCATTCAATGTGATCATGACTGATCATTCTCAATCAGTACCCCGTTCCTGCTTTCTCCCCATACCCCCTGACTCCGCTATCCTTAAGAGCTCTATCCAGCTCTCTCTTGAATGCATTAAGAGAATTGGCCTCCACTGCCTTCTGAGGCAGAGAATTCCACAGATTCACAACTCTCTGACTGAAAAAGTTTTTCCTCAGTTCTAAATGGCCTACCCCTTATTCTTAAACTGTGGCCCCTGGTTCTGGACTTCCCCCAACATTGGGAACATGTTTCCTGCCTCTAACATGTCCAACCCCTTAATAATCTTATACGTTTCGATAAGACCAGGCACACAAATACTGTGGCGACAAGACCCAGTCAAAAAGTGGGTACCTCAGGCAGGTGAAAGGTTAAAATTGCAATTGCCATTAAGCACAAGAAGTAGTTTGCTTCTGGATTTAGAGACAACAATAATTAACCAACCACTTAACTTAAGTACAGTAAAAATCAACTGGCCCTTTTGATATAATACTGTGCTTCGATAATTGATGTGTAATTATAACACAAACGATTGAATTTTCCACAATCAGCTAAACATGCCCAAGGCACTATTTTAGAAGTAAAGTTTGTTTAACATACATGCCATCACATGTTATACTGTACAATATTTTTAATAGCCAAATACATGAATGTCAGCTGAATATCTGAACTTGTACCTGCGCTTTGAAAAAGGTTGATTAAATCAGCCATCAATAGTTGTGAATTGCCCTTGGTCATAAGTTGCGCAGACAACAACTGCCCAAACATTTTGCGATAGACACAAAAAGCTGGAGTCACTCAGCGGGTCAGACAGCATCTCTGGAGAAAGGGAATAGATGACGTTTCGGGTCGAGATCCTTCTTCAGACTGAGAGTCAGGGGAAAGGGCAAGGAGAGATATGGACGGTGATATAGAGAGATGTAAAATAATTGAATGAAAGATATGCAAAAAAATAACGATGATAAAGGAAACAGGCCATTGTTAGCTGTGGGCTAGGTGAAAACGAGTTCCAGACAATGAGTTGTTCTGTGTAGTTGCAATCAAATAAATGTATTTTCTTCTGCAGCAATTCGTGGGTCTGACTATGTTTTGTCTGGAGAATTAAATGATTGAGCTATCAAATGATACCTGTGGTTTCTTCTGTGCAATTTCCCTTTGCTTAGTTATTCAAATGCCCCGGGGCAAAGTAGAGGTTGCGCAAGATGCTGGGCTTTGGCAGGGGTCAGGATTACTGGAGCTTCAGAAGTTTGTATATGCTTGGTGGTGAGCTTTACGAGCAGTCTGCAGCTTTGCAAACTTCCTTTTGTATACAGCAGGAAGCAGCCGCAAAAGATGACGAGGGAATGGAAGATGAAAGGAATCAATCAACTGAGATGTAGTGGAGCCTCCCCATCACTAAGGATGAGAATTCCTGTGATGGGGAGGCACCACTTATGGTTAAAACAAGAACATTAAACAAGAATATCAAACATAAAGAAAAAAACATAAAATAAGCAGAGATGTGGCAGAACAGGAGATTGCACAGGATATATATAAACAAATTAAGAATAGCTAAAAGTGGGATATATTCTGGGATTGCCCAAAAATACAGGATTTCTGGAAGAATATTCAAAAGGAAATTAAACAGATTATGGGCATTAACTTCCCTCTGGAACCAGCACTTTACATTTTGGGTATAATTCCTGACAGTATGACAGATAAGAGTTCGAAACATTTACTGACAATCCTGCTGCTGATAGCAAAGAAGACGATAACAACTTCGTGGTTGAAACCACAGCCTCCAAGCATAATGCAATGGAGAGATAGGGTAAAAAATGTGTATATAATGGAAAAAATCACAGCAAGGTTACAGTTGACAACAGACATGTTTGATAAAAGATGGTCATTATTAATACAGGCAATGCCGGGACTCGAGTCTCTTCCGTTTTTGGGAACTTAAAGTAAGGGTATTTACATTCAATATGCATCTCCTATGTTTGTTTAGTTTGTGTTTGTATGTATGTAAAAAAAAAAAATAATAAAAATAAAGTAAAAAAAAAAAAAAAAAGAATAGCTAAAAGTGGAATACAGAAAGAAAACTAGCATATAATAGCGATTGTAATTCATTGAAATTTAGAAGGATGAGGGGGGATCTTATTGAAACATATAAGATAATTAGGGGATTGGACACATTAGAGGCAGGAAACATGTTCCCAATGTTGGGGGAGTCCAGAACAAGGGGCCACAGTTTAAGAATAAGGGGTAGGCCATTTAGAACTGAGATGAGGAAGAACTTTTTCAGTCAGAGAGTGGTGAAGGTGTGGAATTCTCTGCCTCAGAAGGCAGTGGAGGCCAGTTCGTTGGATGCTTTCAAGAGAGAGCTGGATAGAGTTCTTAAGGATAGCGGAGTGAGGGGGTATGGGGAGAAGGCAGGAACGGGGTACTGATTGAGAGTGAACAGCCATGATCGCATTGAATGGCGGTGCTGGCTCGAAGGGCTGAATGGCCTACTCCTGCATCTATTGTCTATTGTCTATTGAAACTCGAGTGCAAACTAAAGTTTGCCAGAAATATAATAACAAATCATAAAAGTTTCCATCGATGCTATATAAAGAATTCACAAAGTGTGCTCTAATTCTATAGAAAATGAGTTGTGGAGGAATTAATGAAAAACAAGGAGATGGCAGCTAAATAAACACATTCACTAGAGTACACAGGTAATGTCACAGTAATGGCTGTAAATCAGGAACCTGAAAGGAAATGGGAACTTTGGGAAAATTGCTATCATCAGGAAGCTGTAGGGTGACAATTCCCAGGTACTGTTGGATTTTAATCTTTTGGATTTCATTGCATCTTCATAGAAGCAACCAGTCAGATAGTTAAGGTGCTAATTTAAAATCTCTAAAGCATCCCAGATTCAAGTAAGTTTTTATTAGGTTGTAAAATAACAAGTGTAACCTTATTCAAAAACGGAGGGAGACAGAGCAAAAAAGTTCCCTGGTACCCTGCTGGCTGGTGGGGTGGAAGGTGAGAACGAGGGGGATTCTGTCCTTGTTACGAATGGGGGGAGGGGGAGCAAGAGCGGAGCTGCGGGATATAGAAGAGACCCTAGTGAGAGCCTCATCTATAATGGAGGAGGGGAAGCCCCGTCTCCTGAAGAATGATTCTCTGGACACTAAATTTTCAAACAACTATGTTACAATCCTTACAAATGTACTAAATATCTACTGTACAACTATGTCCCTCTCTAACCCCACCCGGGCACGGACATAACCCCGGAAAAGGGCCAAGCATCTAGTTCGGGCAGAGTCCTCTTCCGCCTGGCGCGTTGACTCTTGGATAGGCAGCTTGGCCAGGCCCAGGAGCAACCCAGCCAGGACATCTTCAGCCCAGGTTAGCAAGCTGTAATGAGCAATATGCTGCAGGAATCAGAGGTAGAACTTTGTTTTGTTTTACAGTTTGTGAGCGACTTGGATAAAGGAACTGAAACTTCTAAATTTGTTGATGACATAAAGAGGTTTTGAGGAAGATATAGATGTGTGAAGGAAACAAATAATTTGTCTATTTTGGAAATAAAAGTTAAAAAATGCAAATGTATCTGAGTGTCATATTGCATGATTTGCAAAAGGTTAGTTTACAGGCACAGCAAGTTTTACAAAGCTAAAAGTTACGTTAATGATTATTACATCGGGAAATCAATATAAAATTTATGCTTCACATAGAGCAAACTGATAAGCATTCATTTGAAGTACAGGCACTTTCCGTCTTACATAAGGGTTACGATCCGCGAAACCTTACGTAAGTCAGCTTATACATAAGTCGGAATCACCATCCCCATCCCCTGCCTGTAATAACTCACTGAGAGTATTGTGTAAGAAGGAACTGCAGATGCTGGTTTAAACCGTAGACATAAAAAGCTGGAGTAGCCCAGCGGGACAGGCAGCGTCTCTGGAGAGAAGGAATGGGTGACGTTTCGGGTCGAGACCCTTCTTCAGACTGAAGAAGTCTTCTCGCAGTCTGAAGAAGGGCCTCGACCTGAAACGTCACCCATTCCTTCTCTCCAGAGATGCTGCCTGGCCCGCTGAGTTACTCCAGCATTATGTGCCTACCTTCATTGAAAGTGTTAACTGTCTCAGTGGAATCTTGCTGTGTCCGGGGCACTTTCTGCAGCGCATAGCCTTCTGGGTAAGCACCGCCGCCATTGCTGGTTTGTTTCCGATGTAAACTTGAGTGATCAGACAGGGTTGCGGAAATGACAAACTGCCTGATTGCACCAGGAACTGAGTACAGAATTATTTTTTCATTTTGAGTTTACGCAAATCACCTATGCGTAAGTCGAGGAGTGTCTATACTAGGTATTGGTATCATTTAAGGAAAGATTTAATGTGTTGGAATCAGTTCAAATGTGTGCAAAACAAAGCATTTCTCTGTATCAATAGACAATAGACAATAGGTGCAGGAGTAGTCCATTCGGCCCTTCAAGCCAGCACCACCATTCAATGTGATCATGGCTGATCATTCTCAATCAGTACCCCGTTCCTGCCTTCTCCCCATACCCCCTGACTCCGCTATCCTTAAGAGCTCTATCTAGCTCTCTCTTGAATGCATTCAGAGAACTGGCCTCCACTGCCTTCTGAGGCAGAGAATTCCACAGATTCACAACTCTCTGACTGAAAAAGTTTTCCTCATCTCCATACTAAATGGCCTACCCCTTATTCTCAAACTGTGGCCCCTGGTTCTGGACTCCCCCAACATTGGGATCAAGTTACATGTGACAATAAAGTGTCATTGAACGACTGAAATATGAAATTAATGTCTTGTTTTATGATGAACAATCGGACAAACTTGATTAAAACTTATAAGATCCTGAGGAGTCTTGACAGAATGCTTGTGAAGAGTGCATTTACAATTGTGGGTGAATCTAGAACTAAGGGGTTACTGTTAAAAATTAAGGATCACCTATTTAAGACAGAAAATATATATTTCTCTCAAAAGGTCTCTCCCACAAAGTGCAGTGGAAGCAAATTTTTTGAATATGGGAGATACAGCAAATGAACAGATTTGTCAGCACACCATGTCTGTACTGACCATCATGCCAAATTAACCCCACCCTCCTGCACATGGTCAGTATCCCTCTATTCCCTGTCCATTGGCGTGTCAGTCTGAATGCCACTTAAATGTTAAGAATATATATTGATATGTCCATCCTGAGAAAGACTGGCCATCTACCCTTTCTATCCCCTTGATACTTTTATATACTTTATCAGGTCGCTCCTCAGCCTCTAATGAAACAATCGGAGTTTGACCAACAGCTCTTGAGAGCCAATACACTTCAATCCAGACAACTTCCTGGTGAACCTCTTCTCCACCCTCTCCAAAGCTTCTCTTCCTATAGTATGGCAACCAGAACTGCACACAATACACCAAACGTGCCAAAGGGATTTTCCAATTACTGTATACTTTCCTCTTGCATATGACCTCTCCAAATGCAAGAGCAGCACTCTGGGAGCATTCCCAGTGAGTAGGGCCAAGCCATCTGGTAGGGTTGCCAACTTTCTCACTCCCAAATAAGGGATAAAAGGTGACGTCACCGCCCCGCGCCCCACGTAACCTCACCCAGCCAGCGGCCACGTGCTCCCGCTCTACCAATGGTGGCCGCCTGGGCCGGGAGGCGAGTTGCTACGCACCCTCCGTTAAGTAGGTTGCTATGCAACCTCCGTTAGGCGGCGCCCAGGCCTCCGGGCTTACACTGTCTGGGCCTACAGCGGCATCTGGGCCTACATCGGCCCCCGGGCCTAATAGGGGACAAACCAAATTAGCCTAATATACGGGATGTCCCGGCTAATACGGGACAGTTGGCAACCTTACCCGGTAGGCCCAGCTATCCCACAATGGACATCGATGGGACTCACACCACGAGAGCAAGGAGGGACCTGCAAACAACCGCCAAAAGCAAGGTGGGCCGTCGGAGAGTGAGGAGGGCCGCCAAGAATGAAGGGGGACCCAGCGATAGAGGAAGCACTGAGAAGAAAGAGGGACCCAGCGGGGTGGGGAGGGGGGGGGGAAGGGAAGGGGGGAGGCGTGAAGAACGAAGGGGGACCTGGCGAGGAGGTGAGGTGTTGTTCCTGCCACATGCGGTGGGAGGCAGTACCTTGGACTATTCAGTGAACTTTTGTGATTTTGTTGGCATCAAAATGTGGTGACACTTGTGTACTTGGTGAGGTCTGCTACGTGTATTTACCTGGTTGTGTGCAAAACAATGCATTTCACTGTACCTAGGTGTGTATGTGTGGCAACAAAGTATCATTGAATTATTGAAGGTATTTATTTCACAAAATGCTGGAGTAACTCAGCAGGTCGGGCAGCATCTCAGGAGAGAAGGAATGGGTGACGTTTCGGGTCGAGACCCTTCAGACTGAATTATTGAACTATTATTGAATTATTATTGAAATATTATTGAATTATTGAACCTGACACTTGTACAAAATATTCCCATCGACCACTTTGCCACCCAAAGTTTCAACGGAGTTTTTTTTTCCTGCTGGTTTTGTTTAACAATCTTCCTTGCTATTCACAATGCCACCGATTTTCGTGTCATCTGCAAAGTTAGTAATCGGAGCTCCTGCATTTCCATAGAAATTATTCACATATATCACAACAACTGACCTTTTGGACCACAACTGGCCACTGATCTCCATTCAGAAAAATACGATTCTATCACTGTCCTGTCATCTTCTATAATCCAGCCAATTTTGAATGTAATTTAGCAACGCACTGTGGACAAATAAAGTCAGATGCTTTCCTGAAATCCACATAGAATACACCCACTGTCATACTTTCATCAATCATCTTTGTCACTTTAAAAAAATCCTAAATCAAATTTGAGAGACAGGACCTCCCGCAAACAAACCCATGCTGACTATCTTTAAGTCTCTGCTTTTCCAAATGCATATAAATGCTGACCTTAGAATCTTCTCCACTAATTTCCCTATTACTGTTGTAAGGCTCATTGGCCTATAATTTCTTGGTTTATCCATGTTGTTCTCCTGGCTATTCTCCAGGATACAAAGATCTCTGTCAAAGTGCCAGTAATCTCCTCCCTTGCACCACCTCGTTATCCTGGGATAGATCCCATCGGGAATTGGGAATTTAATCATATTAATGCTTTTCTCGAAACCCAACACCACCTCCTTCTAAAAATTGAATATCAACATACCCCTCCCTAACACCTTCACCCGTGTCTTCTTAAGTCAGAGGGTGGTGAATCTGTGGAATTCTTTGCCACAGAAGGCTGTGGAGGCCAAGTCAGTGGATATATTTAAGGCACAGATTGATAGATTCTTGATTAGTACGGGTGTCGGAGGTTATGGGGTTAGGAGGGAGAGATAGATTAGCCATGATTGAATGGCGGAGTAGACTTGATGGGCCAAATGGCCTAATTCTACTCGTATCGTTATGATCTTATGATGTCCTTTTTCTTAGTAAATACAAATGCAAAGAATTCATTAAGGACATCATCCCTCTGGGCTTCATGCTTAAATTTCCTCCTTTATCCTTGAGGACCTACCCTTTCCCCATCTACCCTCTTTCCTCTAATACATGTATAAAATACCTCACAATTCTCCTGAATCTTCCTTGCCAAAGACATTTCATGGGTCCTTTAAGCCCAACTAATTTCTTGTCGTCCAATCGCCATTCAGCCTAGGATGTAATCAATTTTCTATAATCAATATAGCTTTGGTACATGGAAGAAAGGAGGAACAGTGGAGAGAGGTTAAGCTTTTAAGGCTATACCATAAACATATGGACCATGCACCTTTACCACAGGCCAAGTATCTGTTCTACATTTTCAGCTTTGATGTCTCATTTTCACACCTTACCCTTCCTTATCTTGGTGTCTTCCTCTCCCCTGACTCTCAGTCTGAAGAAGGATCTTGACCCGAAATGTCACCCATTCCTTCCCTCCAGAGCTGCTGCCTGTCCCGCTGAGTTACTCCAGCATTTTGCGTCTATCTATCTGTCAGAGGTACAATTTTCCATATAGCCAAAGCTAGCTCATGAAGGATATTCCCAATTTTTGTCAACTACCATCTTATAGCGCAGATGTAAGGATTATTTATACCAGAGATTCTTGATGAAAGAATGATGGGCAATAATCACCAACCATCAGTAGCAAGAGCCAGAAAGAGCAGAGCAAGGAAAGCTTATATATTCTGTTATTTGTGGTCTGGGTCTGGCACCACTTCTCTGGCCCAGGTTTCCTCTACTCCTCTCCCACAATAACCTCCTTCCCTGATCATTAATTTCATAGAGTGAAGGAAACCCCACAAAGTGCCAGAGTAAGTCAGCGGGTCAGGCAGCATCTCTGGCAGACGTGGATAGGTGATGCTTCAGGCACCTTCTTCAGAGGTCGACTGACCTTTCCAACCTCTGGAGAAGAGTCCCGACCCAACACGTCAACTATCTACGGTGTGTCTTCCAGAGATGCTACCTGACCCGCTGACTTACTCGAGCACTTTGTGGGGTTTCCTTCACTCTATGAAATTAATGATCAGGGAAGGAGATTATTGTGGGAGAGGAGTAGAGGAAACCTTGGCCAGGGAAGTGGTGCACTGCTCTGACCCGGACCACAAATAACAGAATATATAAGCTTACCTTTCTTGCTCTGGCTACTGGTGATGCGCTACTGCATCACTTGGTGTTTTTTAAAACCTGCATCTGCAGTTTCTTGCACCTGAATTTCATATAGTAATCATGTAATGTGACCCTGGCAGTCAGCTCCAGCTTTGAGGCCCAAAATTAACAGCTGAGGTAGGGTGTGGGATGTTGTGTTTTTCTACTGAGATGCTGGTCATTTCACCTCCAGAACTAGCAAGCAGAGTGCTAATGATGCACACCATGTTAAAATCAATGAAGAGGTGGTGCAGCGGTAGAGTTGATGCCTTACAGCGCTTTCAGCGCCAGAGATGCAGGTTCGATCTGGACTACGGGTGCTGTCTGTACGGAGTTTGTACGTTCTCCCCGTGACGGCGTGGTTTTTCTCTGAGGTCTTCGGTTTCCTCCCACACTCCAAAGATGTACAGGTTTGTAGGCTGATAGGCTTGGTATATATGTAAATTGTCCCTAGTGTGTGTAGGATATTGTTAATATGTGGGGATCGCTGGGCCTGTTTCCACGCTGTATCTCTAAACTGAAACTAAAACTAACGGGTGCATTCTCCATTTCTGATGGGTACACTGCTTGCTTTGTGAATTCATATCATGGAATAGGAATTGTGCCCATTGAGTATAAAAATATATATACATAAACCGGCGACAGGGTGTTGGGCGCCCAAGGCTCATTGATGCGCGAGGGCAACAAAGGCTATCCCGTCTGGTCCGAACTGACTGAGGGAAGACGACAAGCCGGTGGAGAGAGTGTGATGCTCTGGGCAATGTTCTGCTGGGAAACCCTGGGTCCGGCCATTCATGTGGACGTCAATTTGACAAGTGTCACCTACCTAAACATCGTTGCAGACCCTTCATGGCAATGGTATTCCCTGATGGCAGTGGCCTCTTTCAGCAGGATAATGCGCCCTGCCACACTGCACACATTATTCGGGAATGGTTTGAGGAACATGATGAAGTGTTCACAGTGTTGCTCTGGCCTCTAAATTCTCCAGATCTCAATCGGATTGAGCATCTGTGGGATGTGCTGGATCGACAAGTCCGATCCACGGCGGCTCCACCTCACAACTTACAGGATTTGAAGGATCTGCTGCTAATGTTTTGGTGCCAGATACCACAGGACACCTTCAGGGGTCTTGTACAGTCCATGCCTCGGCGGGTCGGCACTGTTTTGGCGGCACACGGAGGACCAGCAGCATATTAGGCAGGTCATAATGTTTTGGCTGATCGGTATACGTATATATATATATATATATATTTATATATATATATATATATATATATGTTTGATCAGACATACCTTATAATTATTGTATGCCCGTTAAATAGCTACCATATTTAGATTGGTCTGGTTCCCTTTTAGTCGTAGTATTGCTCTCACATTTCTTCCCAAGATTATCCACCCTGGCAATAACTGAAAGTTCACATCAAAAGAAAGCCGTCAAGCTGACAGGCTAGGTCTGCTACCAGTCTACAGGCAGTTATTAAAATGTTCCACCCCTACCTCCTGGAGAACACTTCAAAGTCACGCCGTAGACACAACTACAAAATAAGCATCGTTAAATCTTTAAAGAATTTGCTGAAGAGTTTAGGAAGTGCTGCATGTGTTGCTCATTTATCACAGGATGTGGGATAATGCACATGTACTCTCTTTAAACTCTATTTTATTCCAGTTCAACATTTTAAAAAAACTCCAAGGAGGGTTCCTTTGACATCAATATCTGAAAATAGTGACAGTAAACAAAAATACCTCCCTTCCCATCTCTGTGGATTTTAAACCATATGCTGTTTAACTCTCCACTTTCTACTGTATCATTTTTTGTTAGATTTTCTAAGCATTGCCAAAACAATTAAAATACACCAACACCAGTTGAATAAATGCAATCCAACCATTAAAAAAACCCTATAGAATTGTAGAAGTACTGAAACAAGTCCAGAGAGTAGGGTTGCCAACTGTGCCCTATTGCCTTTTGGGCAAAATTAGTTTGTCCCGTACGGGACCGCCCTTGTCCCATATTAGGCCCGGGGGGCGTTGTAGGCCCAGACACTGTAGGCTAACGGAGTGTGTTCGGGGAGCAGGGCCGAGTGTGTTCGCCTAACGGAGGTGGCGTAGCAACCCGCCTCCCGGCCCGGGCGGCTGCCATTGGTGGAGCGGGAGCACGTGGCCGCTGGCTGGGTGAGGCCACGTGGGGCGCGGGCGGTGATGTCACCTTTTGTCCCTTATTTTGGAGTTAGAAAGTTGGCAACCCTGCCAGAGAGAGAGAGAGAGAGAGAGGAGAGAGAGAGAGAGAGAGAGAGAGAGAGGAGAGAGAGAGAGAGAGAGAGAGAGAGAAGAGAGAGAGAGAGAGAGAGAGAGAGAGGAGAGAGAGAGAGAGAGAGAGAGAGAGAGAGAGAGAGAGAGAGAGAGAGAGAGAGAGAGAGAGAGAGAGAGAGAGAGAGATGAGAGAGAGAGAGAGAGAGAGAGAGAGAGAGAGAGAGAGAGAGAGAGAGCAGCAATTGGTAAATTCGCAACTTAGTACTGGCTGGTGAACAATTTCACAGTCTACAGTTCCGATTGCTGGATACATTTATTAGCATCTGTCAGGTAATGGGGCTTCAGGAAACGGGGCTTCCCCTCCTCCATTATAGATGAGGCTCTCACTAGGGTCTCTTCTACATCCCGCAGCTCCGCTCTTGCTCCCCCCTCCCCCCACTCGCAACAAGGACAGAATCCCCCTCGTTCTCACCTTCCACCCCACCAGCCAGCGGATCCAACATATCATCCACCAACATTTCCGTCACCTACAACGGGACCCCACCACTGGTCATATCTTCCCATCCCCTCCCCTCTCTGCGTTCCGCAGAGACCGTTCCCTCCGTAACTCCCTGGTCCACTCGTCCCTTCTAACCCAAACCACCCCAACCCCGGGCACTTTCCCCTGCAACCGCACGAGATGCAAGCACCTGTCCCTTTACCTCCCCCCCAACTCCATCCAAGGACCCAAACAGTGTATCCAGGTGAGACAAAGGTTCGCCTGCACCTCCTCCAACCTCATCTATTGCATCCGCTGCTCTAGATGTCAACTTATTTACATCGGCGAAACCAAGTGCAGGTTCGGCGATCGCTTCGCTGAACACCTGCGCTCGGTCCGCATTAACAAAACTGATCTCCCGGTGACCGAGCACTTCAACTCCCCCTCCCATTCCCAGTCTGACCTTTCTGTCATGGGCCTCCTCCAGTGCCATAGTGAGGCCCACCGGAAATTAGAGGAACAGCACCTCATATTTCGCCTGGGCAGTTTGCAGCCCAGTGGTATGAACGTCGACTTCTCCAACTTTAGATAGTCCCTCTGTCCCTCCCTTCCCCTCCCCCTTCCCAGATCTCCCTCTATCTTCCTGTCTCCACCTATATCCTTCCTTTGTCCCGCCCCCCTGACATCAGTCTGAAGAAGGGTCTCGACCCGAAACGTCACCCATTCCTTCTCTCCCGAGATGCTGCCTGACCTGCTGAGTTACTCCAGCATTTTGTGAATAATACAAATACATAGTTCTCTGAAAGTGGCATCACAGCCAGAGCTCTATCTAGCTCTCTCTTGAATGTATTCAGAGAATTGGCCTCCACTGCCCTCTGAGGCAGAGAATTCCACAGATTCACAACTCTCTGACTAAAAAAGTTTTTCCTCATCTCTGTTCTAAATGGCCTACCCCTTATTCTTAAACTGTGGCCCCTGGTTCTGGACTCCCCCAACATTGGGAACATGTTTCCTGCCTCTAACATGTCCAACCCCTTAACCACCTGAGGGGTGAAAATATAGGGGTGTATAAAATCACGAGGTGAATAGATATGGTGAATGCACACAGTCTTTTCTCCAGGGTAAGGGAATTACTGTAGGAACCAGACAGCATAGACTTAGGTGATGTGGAAAGATTTAATAGGAAACTGAGGGGCAACTTTTTCCACACAGATGGTGGTGGATATATGGAACCAGATATTATAGACGCAAATAAAAAACAATCAGGTAATTTCTAATTTTTAAGGTTCTTATAGAAATAAAGGGATTCCTATCAACCTGTAATATGTTATTTGTTACAGCTTTACACCCTTGTCCTTTTCTTTAATGCCATTTGTCCAATGAACATAGTGATCTTGGCAATCCATAGATTAATTACATATTTGGTAACGCATCGTGTTATCATAAGAAAGTCTACACAATTCTGCATGACTCTGGTCTGGGCTAAACTGAACTCATTTCAGATAGTTTTCCCTTGTCCCCACCTGTCCTCACTTTCCCAGGCTGCAAGCAATGATCTAAATGAGATGGACTTGGGAGCAGAGAGGACGAGGCTTCAGAGGTGAACACACTTCCCTCAACATTCCCCTAAGACTCTGCCCGAAGATTATCCTGACAATCCTTGACAGGAGGACGGTTCATGTTTAGAGTGGAAACTAATCCCCAGATCAAAACTGAGAAACTTTAGTTTAGTTTAGTTTAGTTTAGTTTAGAGATACAGTGCGGAAACAGGCCCTTCGGCCCATCGAGTCTGCGGCGACCAACGATCCCCCCACATTAACACTACCCTACACACACTAGGGGCAATTTACACTTATACCAAGCCAATTAACCTACAAACCTATACGTCTTTGGAATGTGGGAGGAAACTGAAGACCTCGGAGAAAACCCACGCAGGTCACGGGGAGAACGTATAAACTCCGTACAGACAGCACCCGTGGTCGGGATCGAACCCGGGACTCTGGCGCTGTAAGAGCTGTAAGGGAGCAACTCTACCGCTGCCCCACCGTGTTGCACCAAGTTGGTAACAATGATTAAGTGTCTCTGACTTGAAACGACAACCAAGAAGGCACATCAATGCCCCTACTTGCTCAAGTGACTGAGGAAATTTGGCGTGTCTCCAACGCCTCTTGCACACCTCTATTCACAAAATGCTGGAGTAACTCAGCAGGTCAGGTAGCATCTCAGGAGAGAAGGAATGGGTAACGTTTCGGGTCGAGACCCTTCTTCAGACTGAATACCTCTAAAGATGCACCATGGAAACCAGGACTGAAGAAGGGTCTCGACCCGAAATGTCACCCATTGTTTCTCTCCTGAGATGCTGCCTGACCCGCTGAGTTACTCCAGCATTGTGTGTCTACCATGGAAACCATATTGTCGTGTTGCATGGCAGCTTAATTTGGGAACAGCTCTGCCCAAGACAGCCAAGAAATTGCAGAGAGTTGTCGATACAGCCCAGTCCCTCACCTAGACTAGACTCCCCACCATCGGCTCCATTTACATCGACACTTCATGCTGCTTTGGAAAAGTAGCCAACATATTCAAGGATTGTGCCCACCTTAGTCATTTCTTCTTCTCCCGATTAATTAATCGATTAGTGTCCCAGTCGACTTACAATCCTGACCAGCTTTTTTAACCATTAAAATAATCTAAGAATCATTGGCCAAATCTTACAGTTGGGAATAAACAAAAAAACATTGCATCAATAATTTCATTTAGTTGCAAGAAGTTATATCTCTCCAAATGGAGCAACTATTTGCAGGAAACAGTAGATGAATGTGGAGCAGTCAATCAGCTTTAAAATTGGAGAGTATATCAGTTTTGTAATAATATAACTGCCGTATCATTTCTTTATTCCCCACCATTCAGAATTACTTCTGTCTCCTGCCATCCACTCACCAGCAAGGAGAGGTTTAATGTCCACTTTGATCAGAGTTGGGGCTGGTTTCTCTTTGACTTTCTTTTTCTTAGGAATTTTCTGAGGTATTAATTTCTCTTTGGTTTGCTTCTTTGCTGTTGCTGCAAGGAAATGTGGACGTGTTTAGACACAGTTCAAGGGAACGATGCTCGATTTCACATCGAAATAACATTTTACGCAACATTTCCCATGACAGTATTTCATCCAGCAACATTTTTCACAATAGTATTTCATCTTGAAAGTGCATAATCTTTAATTATTGTTGCCAACAAATGGCATGGTGGGATGCAGTGACACAAAGCAGAAGGAAAAATGTAAAATGCTGCATTTCAATACAATAAATCCCCCTGGTGAATACTGGGGAAGCTACTTAATATGGAAGAAGTGTTGATCCCTAGCCCTTTTGGATTGGTTAGCAATATGAATTTCCCTTAGGATATCTTCACATCTGGTTCCCAACCACCCACACAACCAAAATTCTCGTCATGCAAGCAATCCAGCTGGGCCAAGCAGCCCCTAAAGCAGCTTAAGTACAGCAGTCTGTAGCCACGCTCTTTTGTAAAGAGGCTCAAACTCCAGTTAATCAACATCTATGTGCAACTCAAAGGATCTCCTGAGCAACAGCAGCTCTGTCAAAAGCACCAGGGCAACACCTTGTCGGAAAAATAGCAAAAGAAGGCAGTTCAGAGTTGATTAGTTGGGTGTGATAATTCATTAAAGTATTGTAAATAGAATCAATATCAACAGCTTTAGTACATTTACAACTTGATCTATTGTTCTCCCACCGCTTCGAATTGAATGTCAGAAAATATTTGCCATAAAATGGCTGCCTGTTGTGCGGAAGTAATGAAGTAATCAAAGGAAAGTGATGGATTGAGAAGCTACTAGTCATTTGCCAGCGAAGGTGAACGAAGACATCTCCAATGGCACAGCTTCCTGGGGATCTTCCTTGCCTCTAAGCATTTTTTCCACAACTGGTGCTGCCTCCCCTGATTGCTGTTTTACCTGCTCAGGATTTAGTCTCTTCCTTGAACTGCCAGGCTATGCAAATAAAGCAAATTGCAATATTTCAGCCTATTGCATCAGAAACACATTGTAAGCCAGAATATGTGCTTCAAAATAAATTCAGTTCCTGTTAGTCCAAAGACTATATCTCACTGTATCTGAGCTCCGGAGTGAAAGAGAGGTTTGGAGAGAGTATCCCCTGTATTCCAGCAGAATTTCCTACTGCCCTTGAAAAGTGTAAAAGTATATGGATGGACAAGTGTAACCACAAAAGGTGTAAAGGAACTGGCCGTAAAAATGGGTGTCAATGAGCATTACCCTTCCGTGACATTTATGCACCAGTAAAACAAAGATCAAAAAGCTTTTGGCACATTGGTCTTCATCAGTGAGAGTATTGGGTATAGAAGTTAAGAGGTCATGTTGCAGTTGTACACGACATTGGTGAGACCACATTTAGAATATTGTGTAGAGTTCTGGCCACCATGTTATAGGAAAGATATTGTCAAGCTTAAAAGGGTTCAGAAAAGATTTACGAGGATGTTGCCCGGACTAGAGGGTGTGAGCTATAGGAAGAGATTGAGTAGGCTGGGTCTCTATTCCTTGGAGTGCAGGAGGATGAGGGGTGATCTTATAGAGGTGTATAAAATCAGAGGGGAATAGATCGGGTAGATGCACAGAGTCTCTTACCCAGAGTGGGGGAATCGAGGACCAGAGGACATAGGTTCAAGGTGAAGGGGAAAAGATTTAACAGGAATCTGAAGGGTAACGTTTTCACACAAGGGGTGGTTGGTATTTGGAACAAGCTGTCAGATAAGGTAGTTGAGTCAGGGACAATCCCATTGTTTAAGAAACAGTTAAACAGGTACATGGCTCAGACAGGTTTGGTGGGATATGGACCAAGCGCAGGAGGGTGGGACTAGTGTAGCTGGGACATGTTGGTCGGTGTGGGCAAGCTTGGCCGAAGGGCCTGTTTCCACACTTTATCACTCTATGACTCTATGACTCTGTGGAAGTCTCGCTGGTTACATAAACTCATGGATAACTGCACAAGTGCAGCATATTGTGCTCTGCTCACGGGAAGCTGGCCATCCCTTAACCAAGCACAGATTTCTTATTAGTTTAGCTTAGTTTAGAGATGCAGCGCAAAAACAGGCTCTTCGGCTCACTGAGTATGCGCCGACCAGTGATCCCTGCACCTTAACACAATGCTACACACATCAGGGACAATTTACAATTATACCATGTCAAATAACCTATAAACCTGCACGTCTTTGAAGTGTGGGAGAAAACCGGAGCAGCCGGAGAAAATCCACCGCAGGTCATGGAGAGAACGAACAAACTCCGTACAGACAGCACCCGTGACCAGGATCAAACCCAGGTCTCTGATGCTATAAGGCAGCAATTCTACTGTTGTGCCACTGTGCCATTTGATGTAACTATTGGCCATAAACTAACATATTCAAATGGTAAACTCAGTTTCAGGCGAAAAGTCAAGAGCAGTCAACATATCAAAAACGCATGTGAAACATTTGATCCAATAGTTCATTGAGTTCACCTGCTCCAGCTCAATCTAAGGTAGACTCAAAATGTTGGAGTAACTCAGCAGGTCAGGCAGCATCTCTGGAGAGAAGGAATGGGTGACGTTTCAATCTATGTTTTTTGTAATGCTCCTCAATAAAGCACCAAGAAAGTTTGAAGAAGGGTCTCAACCCGAAACGCCACCCATTCCTTCTCTCCAGAGGTGCTGCCTGTCCCGCTGAGTTACTCCAGCTCTTTGCGTCTATCTTCAGTTTAAACCAGCATCTGCAGTTCCTTCTCACACACCAACAAAGTTGCTCCTGGTCTGTGTTAAGACCATCACTCAATACTTTAACAGTTTGCTTCTCTGCTTCCAACTGTTCATCCATCCAAAGGAAGGACTAAAGAACGGAATCACAATGAGAAGTGATGCGCAGTTAGGTTATGAAGGCATAAAGTCCAGGAATGAACAAAGAGCACTACCTTCAATGATACATACATTCTAATCATGCTGGAACCTGCAGAGGCATTTGTACCCTAAATGCATCTTCACATCAAAAAGTGAACACAGAATGTTTCACATAAGGGTTCAGTTGAAATGCCCACTTGGTCCAAATGAAGTTATGGAATCATGAAGTTAAGAAGAACCTTCATTTTCCGGTATATGAGTCTTTGAATTAGCTTGGGAAATTATCTGTTCTTCACAATTTTAAACTATGTATCCATCTATTTCTTGCTGCATGGTGGAAATTAAGACTAATGTTTTAATTCATTTTTATTTGCAATTTTCTATCCCCCTTAAGAATTGCTGTACTTCATTTTGAATGAATTATTTAGGTCGCCTATTTCTCATGCTGTAATTCTATGACTTTAAGCATACTTTCCAAGTCAGAGCTAATTCAATAATCTCTAGATTGTTCATGTGGAATTGAAATTATATTTGTAGCACCAGTCTATCTTTATTCAGTTTTATTTCATACTTTTAATCATCCTTGCCCACAGACATGATGGGCTAAATGGCCTCCTTCTGAGCTGTTAACTTTTGATTCTATTAAATATTAAGAGGTTATCAGATGGAGACTGCAGAAAACTAAAAAGGGTATCGAGACGCAAAATAGCCATGTGTGCATTGTACCAAAACCCATGAAATATCTACTGCCTGAACTAATTAAGTTAATTATTCTAACATCTGTTAGTTTTCACTTAATCACCGGTGGTATTTGAAATGCAGTTTTTGATAAATAGTTGCTTGTCACATCTCGGTTTAATTTGTCAGAGAAGGTTGTTTATTTTTTTAGAACTTAGCGAGGCCAGTCTTAGCTAAATCTGCCACACATGCAAATATAATAATAATTTAGAACAACATTTAGAACAACAGAATGGCTAGAGTCCCAGGTTCGATCCTGGCTAGGGATGCTGTCTGTACAGAGTTTGTACGTTCTCCCCGTGACCTGCGTGGGTTTTCTCCGAGATCACGGGTTTTCTCCCACACTCCAAAGACGTACAGGTTTGTAGTTTGAGTGTTAATTGGCTTAGTATCAATGTAAAAATTGTCCCTAGTATGTAGGATAGTGTTAATGTGCGGGGATCGCTGGTTGGTGCGGACTCGGTGGGCCGAAGGGCCTGTTTCCGCGCTGTATCTCTAAACTAAACTAAAACATCTTGCTGAGAGCAACATCTCTCACTGGGTTGCAGTCAGTATGTCTGCATTTGACCATAACGACCTTGTTTTCTATTGGAATACTGCCTTGTGGGGATTACCCGAGCGAGCATTAGCAACAACTGCTGTTCTCCTTTGAACAGGATCTTTCAAATGTCCTGTGGCTTGTTTAACATGAAAGAAAGGATATGTTACTGTAAAACAGCACAACTCATTTAGTACTGCCAGCCAGTTTCCAAACTTTGGGGAATTATTTATCACAAATGTACAGCGTTTCATCTGCCAGCAATTAAAGATATTTTAATTATAAGGTAATTAAAGGTGTTTTCTGCTGGTAAATTTCATTACGTTGTTTTACATATTTATTTCTGTCTTCTGTCTCCTTTCTCTGTTCGTTTACTTATTTATCTATTTATTCACTTCCCTATGTTCTTTAAATCCCTGTAAAGCGTCTTTGAGTGTATGAAAAGCGCTATATAAATGTAATGCATTATTATTATTATTATTTCATAAAACGTGAATTTAACATATTTAGTTGATCAGTTAAGATTTTCCCAGTAATGTAGAAGTTCCATAAAATAATTCGTTGGAAATCATCATTCTATTCAATTTTTCCAAATATATTTCAAGCAGCTTTTAATGTAGAAGTCCAATTAATCCATGCCAAATTGTATAGTGTTATTGATCCTTGCTTTTAAAATAAGTGAATTTCCACAGAAAAACGGAGTGGGCTAAAGTTCCACTGCAAGCTCCTGTAATGAAATACCCAGATTCTTGCAGTGTGGCATTACATGTGTATCTTGGCAGGAGCCAGAAAAAGTGTCAATGCTGTTGAGGTAAAAACAAAAATACTGTAAACACTCAGCATTTGTGGAACATGAAAGGGCGTTAGTTAATGTGTGATGTTAAGGACTCAGTGTCAGACCTGGACTTTTCATGCATTTTCTGTTTTTATTTCTAGCATCTTCACAATGCTGTGAGGATTTCAGTGAATATTTTTGTTTTGAATGCATTTACAATTTTTTTGAGATACCTACCTAGAACATAGAACAGTGCAGCACAAAAACAGGCCCTTTGGCCCACAAAGTCTGTTCCGAATAAGATGCCAAGACCATCTCTTAAAAGCCATATCCCTCCATTCCCTGTATATCCACATGCCTATCCAATACCCTCAAATGCCACCATCATATCTGCCTTCACCACCAGCCCCAGCAGCCCATTCCATGCACGGTCCTCTGTGTAAAAAAGTTGACCCGCATGCCACCCTTAAACTTTCTCCCTCTCGCCTTAAACCTCTATTTCTCCTCATCTCCTTCCTAAAAGAAAGTCCTTTAATTCTGAGGCTATGACCTCTAGTCCAAGACTCTCCCACTCGTGGAAACATCCTCTCCACATCCACTCTATCCAAGCCTTTCACTATTCTGTATGTTTCAATGAGGTCCCTCCCCCCTTGTTATCCTAAACTCCAGTGAGTACAGGCCCAGTGCCGGCAAACGCTCATCATCGGTTAACCTACTCATTCCTGGGATCATTCTTGTAAACCTCCTCTGGACTCTCTCCAGAGCCAGCACATCCTTCCTCAGATACGGTGCCCAAAATTGCTCACAGTATTCCAAATGCAGCTTTACCAGCGCCTCATAGAGCCTCAGCATTACATCCCTGTTTTTGTATACAAGCCCTCTTGAAATAAATGCTAGCATTGAGTTTGCTTTCTTTACCACCGATTCGACTTTTGGGAATCCTGCACCAGCACTCCCAAGTCCCTTTGCACCTCTGATTTCTGTATTCTCTCCCCATTTAGAAAATAGTCTGCGCCTTTATTCCTACTTCCAAAATGCATGACTCCACACTTTGCTACACTGTATTCCATCTGCCACTTCTCTGCCCACTCTCCCAACCTGTCCAAGTCCTTCTGCAGAGTCCCTGCTTTCTCTACACTACCTGCCCTTCCACCTACTTTTTTTCTCAGCCGCAAACTTGGCCAGAAAGCCTTCAATCCCCTCGTCCAAATCATTAATATACAACGTGAAGAGTAGCGGCCCCAGCACCGACCCCTGCAGAACTCATCTGTAAACTTATTCATCCTACATTGAGATCAAACTAAGTCATTAGTCTACATAAGAAAGAGTAGGGTCACAATTTCTGTGGTTGACTATTGGTCACAGACCTCTGATCACAACAGCATCCCTCCACCTAGCACCATCTATTGTATTCACTAAGTGCCTTTGAAATAGAATTAATGTGTCTAGAATTACATGATGGAAAGATGTACTTCTTGAGGAGCATCTATATATTACTAAAACACTCATCTTGTATATTTGTTTTGTTTGTTCCTGAAAGACAACCAAAATGGTGCACGATGGCGCAACAATTTTAGGCCCACCTTACTCACTATTGGCCTGCGGTTCAAATGGTTGTTATATTTTAAAAGCTATTCACTTTTTAAACTTTAATAAACCGCTTCCACTTGCTCTGCCCGTCAGCCGCGCCTGCGCAGCAATACCTCCGTGTTTGACTTCACAATGGGAACCCAACGGGTCCGCGCCTGTAAAGTTAGGGCCCATTGATCTAATACTTACGTGTTCATCTTGCGTCACAACAGTAAGATGGCCACCAGATCTGCGCATGCACATTTGGGGGGAGGGTTGCCATTTTGAGATCGGTCCTGATTGGTTCCAGCCGCTCCTCCCCACGTGGGGTCGATTGATTGGCTCCAACCTCCCGCTCGACGCCTGATTGGTCGCTGTTCCCTGTCCCACGCGGGGGGAGCGCCGCCGCCGCTCTGATTGGTCGCCGGCTCTTCTCGCTCAAAGCGTGCTGGTTGTCCACCAGGGCTTCTTCCCACTCAAAGCAACGGCCGTCGCCGTTGAGCTGCCGCTGCAGGAGAGATTTGCATACAACGGGTCCACGGGTCGCTCTGGCCGCCATGATGGCCACCAAGATGGCCGCCCAGGGGCCGGGGTGAGTGGCTCCCTCTCCCCTTTCCTCTCCCCTCCTCGCCCGGCCCCGGGAGAGATTCCATGGCCGGCAACGGGTCCATGGGTCGTCAGTTGGGGAGGGTTGCCGGGCCCGCAGGAGAGGTTTGCACGGAGAGTTGCCAGACCCTCAGGCGAGGTTTGGACCCAGCAGGGGTTCCAAGCCCTCAAGAGAAGTGTGGACCCAACGATAATAAAATTAAATGATCCATGAAATTATGGTTGCTTACCAATTTGAGATTCCATGAGATTTCATGTTGCCTGTAAACATTTTTTCCCAACCAACTTTAACCTGGTTTTATAAGCTTTAACCTTATTTTTTGAGTTTTGACAGCCAAAGCCACAAGAGCGATGGTGATTCTCCAATAATACCCATGGCATGTGGGCACATGGCAATTGTCACTGTCAAATGCATTGATAAATAGCACTGTTCCTGAAAAGTATTTGTGCAAGTCGACATTGTATCAGTCTTCCAAGATGTCCTGCCTGTCCTTTGATCTCATGGATAAAGTGGAAAAAAAAACTGGTTTAGATCCATACCTACAATTTTGAAGGAGAGAACTTGCCAAAGTGAACACTCATAAATTACTTCACCTTCATCAAAATAATTATTTATAGTCTGTCAATCTATGCAAGGACAGATTTAGTTTTAGAGATACAGCGCGGAAACAGGCCCTTCGGCCCACCGGGTCCGCGCTGACCAGCAACCCCCACACATTAACACTATCCTACACCCACCGGGGACAATTTTATTTTTACACATTTACAAAGCCAATTAACCTACAAACCTGGACCGCTTTGGAGTGTGGGAGGAAACCGAAGAACTCGGAGAAAACCCATGCAGGTCACGGGGAGAACGTACAAACTCCATACAGACAGCGCCCGTAGTCAGGATCGAACCCGGGTCTCCGGCGCTGCATTCGCTGTAAGGCAGCAACTCTACCGCTGGACCAGCGTGACCGCAAATCTATTATACCTTTTGGTCGTAGATGTTGGATTCTGCTTGATCCATAAACAAATAAGGGACTCAATAAGAACATATTTATTAATCCGGGAACTGCATTGCCAGTGCTAAATATTAATTTGTGAGCAAAGTGCGTGATTGGTTCTGTAAAACATAACAGACTGTATTCTGATAAATATGCTGTAACTTATGACTCTACCCCACAGGGTAATTTATTTTTCTCTCATTGTGTTTTTAATTCCCCTACTTCATGGGGATTAAGGGAAAGATTTTCTACCGGTTAAATTTGTTCCTCGTCAAATTTACGGGCAGCATTGTGCCACAGACAGTACAGCTGCTGCCTCACGGTGTTGTAACCAGCACTTAATCCTAATCTTGGAATCTGGAGAGTATTGAAGAGAATGTGCGGAGATTTTTATAAATGGAATTAATGTCGGATTACTGTAATAGGGTAGTTGATATTCAATGGGGGCGAGATGGGAGGGGTGGGGGCTCTTTGTGTGCTGTACCTTTCTATGATTCTAAGCTTAGGTCTATCATTATTGCCATATGTACCAAGATACAGTTAAAAACTTTGATGATTGTTTAATGATTGTTTTAGAGAATGGGGATAAACCACAGTGTTGACTGCTTATATGTCCGCCTACACTCTTCCTCCCTTGTCTGTAATCAAAATTTTGAATTTTTAAATTTAATTAAATTTAATTTTTAATTTTTTTTTTTTACCTTGTATTTGTTTTACTAATGTCAATGTTTATCTCTGCGTCTGGGATGGGGCGGGGGGGTGGGGGGTGGGGATGTATCTTTACGCGTATTGTTTGTTCATTGTTGAAATAATTGTAAAAACTAATAAACAGATTTTTTTTTTTAAACAAAAAAACTTTGATCTGTGTTCCATCCGGGAGGTTCATATAGTACTGAAGAACAGATGTATATACATCAAGGTAGATTTATAAAAACACACAATATAATATTTAGTGTCACTGCTACAGAGAACGTGCATATACATAGTGCTAGGGTTGCAACGAGGTGGGTTGGGAAATCAAGAATTCATCTTAGCATGTGAGAGGACCATCCAAGAGGACCATCCATCTCACCTACACACATGGGGCAGCAGCACGTAAGCTGTTGTGTAGGAAGGAACTGCAGATGCTAGTTTAAACCGCAGATAGACGCAAAAAACTGGAGTAACTCAACGGGTCAGACAGCATCTCTGGAGAAAAGGAATAGGTGACGTTTCAGGTCGAGACAATAGACAATAGACAATAGACAATAGGTGCAGGAGTAGGCCATTCAGCCCTTCGAGCCAGCACCGCCATTCAATGCGATCATGGCTGATCACTCTCAATCAGTACCCCGTTCCTGCCTTCTCCCCATACCCCCTCACTCCGCTATCCTTAAGAGCTCTATCCAGCTCTCTCTTGAAAGCATCCAACGAACTGGCCTCCACTGCCTTCTGAGGCAGAGAATTCCACACCTTCACCACTCTCCGACTGAAAAAGTTCTTCCTCATCTCCGTTCTAAATGGCCTACCCCTTATTCTTAAACTGTGGCCCCTTGTTCTGGACTCCCCCAACATTGGGAACATGTTTTCTGCCTCTAATGTGTCCAATCCCCTAATTATCTTATATGTTTCAATAAGATCCCCCCTCATCCTTCTAAATTCCAGTGTATACAAGCCTAATTGCTCCAGCCTTTCAACATACGACAGTCCCGCCATTCCGGGAATTAACCTAGTGAACCTACGCTGCACGCCCTCAATAGCAAGAATATCCTTCCTCAAATTTGGAGACCAAAACTGCACACAGTACTCCAGGTGCGGTCTCACCAAGGCCCGGTACAACTGTAGAAGGACCTCTTTGCTCCTATACTCAACTCCTCTTGTTACGAAGGCCAACATTCCATTGGCTTTCTTCACTGCCTGCTGTACCTGCATGCTTCCTTTCAGTGACTGATGCACTAGGACACCCAGATCTCGTTGAACATCCCCTCTTCCTAACTTGACACCATTCAGATAATAATCTGCCTTTCTATTCTTACTTCCAAAGTGAATAACCTCACACTTATCTACATTAAACTGCATCTGCCATGTATCCGCCCACTCACACAACCTGTCCAAGTCACCCTGCAGCCTTATTGCATCTTCCACACAATTCACACTACCCCCCAGCTTAGTATCATCTGCAAACTTGCTAATGGTACTTTTAATCCCTTCATCTAAGTCATTAATGTATATCGTAAATAGCTGGGGTCCCAGCACCGAACCTTGCGGTACTCCACTGGTCACTGCCTGCCATTCCGAAAGGGACCCATTTATCCCCACTCTTTGCTTTCTGTCTGTCAACCAATTTTCTATCCATGTCAGTACCCTACCCCCAATACCATGTGCTCTAATTTTGCCCACTAATCTCCTATGTGGGACCTTGTCGAAGGCTTTCTGAAAGTCGAGGTACACCACATCCACTGACTCTCCCCTGTCAATTTTCCTAGTTACATCCTCAAAAAATTCCAGTAGATTTGTCAAGCATGATTTCCCCTTCGTAAATCCATGCTGACTCGGAATGATCCTGTTACTGCTATCCAAATGCTCAGCAATTTCGTCTTTTATAATTGACTCCAGCATCTTCCCCACCACTGATGTCGGACTAACTGGTCTATAATTACCCGTTTTCTCTCTCCCTCCTTTCTTAAAAAGTGGGATAACATTTGCTATCCTCCAATCCACAGGAACTGATCCTGAATCTATAGAACATTGAAAAATAATCTCCAATGCTTCCACTATTTCTAGAGCCACCTCCTTAAGTACCCTGGGATGCAGACCATCAGGCCCTGGGGATTTATCAGCCTTCAGTCCCATCAGTCTACCCAAAACCATTTCCTGCCTAATGTGGATTTCCTTCAGTTCCTCCATCACCCTAGGTTCTCCGGCCCCTAGAACATTTGGGAGATTGTGTGTATCTTCCTCAGTAAAGACAGATCCAAAGTAACGGTTTAACTCGTCTGCCATTTCTTTGTTCCTCATAATAAATTCCCCTGCTTGTCTTCAAGGGACCCACATTTGCCTTGACTATTTTTTTCCTCTTCACGTACCTAAAAAAAGAAGGGTCCTGTTCCTTTTCTCCAGAGATGCTGTCTGACCCGCTTAGTTACTCCATCTTTTTGTGCCTGTCATCAGCACATAAGCTGTTCTTGAGTATGGTGATAAATGCTTTCAAACATTAGTATCTTCTGCAGAGCAGCAGAGAGCAATGACTGGGATCCAAGTGGTCTTTAGTTATGTGTAGGAAAGAACTACAGATGGTGGTTTCAATCGAAGCTAGACACAAAATGCTGGAATAACTCAGCGGGATAGGCAGCATCTCTTGAGACAAAGACCAGAGATACTGCCTGGCTCGCTGAGTTACTCCAGCATTTTGTGTCTATCTTCGGTCTCTAGTTATGATGGTTGCTTTACCAAACTTGTACCAAAGGGTGTTCTCCACCTCTGCACCATTCATACAGATAGGGGTGAGTACTCCACCCTACTTCCTAAAGTCAATGACCAGCTCCTTTGTTTTACTGATAGACAGGGAGATATTGTCTCCTCACATTAACATCTCTATCTCCTTTCTGTACTCTGTCTCGTCACCTGGAAGATATAAAACACTGCATTTTTCTTAGTTACTTCTCCACTTGGGCATATTTGCAATGACTTCATGTGTTATCCACACCATGGCGTTTAAGAGGATTTTTGATAGGCATATATAGGTATACAGGGAATGGAGGCAAATGGACCATGTGCAGGCAGATGAGAATACTTTACCTTGCCCTCAGGTTCAGCACAGACATTGTGGGCTGCAGGGCCTGTTACGGAACTGCAGATGCTGGTTTAAATCGAGGATAGACGCAAAATGCTGGAGTAACTCAGCGGGACAGGCAGCATCTCTGGAGAGAAGGAGTGGGTGACGTTTCAGGTGGAGACCCTTCTTGATCTCGATTCAAGAGAGAGCTAGATAGAGCTCTTAAGGATAGCGGAGTCAGGGGGTATGGGGAGAAGATAGGAACGGGGTACTGATTGAGAATGATCCGCCATGATCACATTGAATGGTGGTGCTGGCTCGAAGGGCCGAATGGCCTACTCCTGCACCTATTGTCTATTGACTCGAAACGTCGCCCATTCCTTCCCTCCAGAGATGCTGCCTGTCCCGCAGAGTTACTCCAGCATTTTATGTCTATCTTTACTTTTCTACGTTCTATGGTAATCTGGCTCATAGATGGTGAAAACCATTCTCATTGCACATATTAACACAATTTCACACTTCTTATACAAGAAGCTGATACACAACAAATGGATTAAAGGATCCTTGCACTCAATGACTGATAGTGAAGATGCACATCCATTGTCTAAATACTTGACAGTCACTCCAATTTTCCATGCACCTGCTATAATCTCTCTGCGCCACAATTCCTCCAATTTAGCTGTTTTCCTCTGCTCAATGTGCAATTGAGATTGAGAGCAGGAACGTATATGCTAGATAGACACAAAACACTGGAGTAACTCAGCGGGGCAGGCAGCATCTCTTGAGAGAACGAATGGATGATGTTTCTGGTCGAGACCCTTCATCAGACTAGTTAGGGAAAAGAGAAACGAGAGATATGGACAATGATGTCGAGAGATAAAGCACAATGAATGAAAGATACGCAAAAAAGGTTACGATGATAAAGGAAACAGGCCATTGTTAGCTGTTTGTTGGTTGAAAAAGAGAAGCTTGTACAACTTGTAGTGTAAGAAAATAACTGCAGATGCTGGTACAAATCAACGGTATTTATTTCACAAAATGCTGGAGTAACTCAGCCGGTCAGGCAGCATCTCAGGAGAGAAGGAATGGGTGATGTTCCACCCAAAACATCACCCATTCCTTCTCTCCTGAGATGCTGCCTGACCTCCTGAGTTACTCCAGCATTTTGTGAAATAAAAGCTGGTACAACTTGGTTGGAGGGAGGGATAGAGAGGGGAAAGCCAGGGTTACTTGAAGTTAGAGAAATCAATGTTCATACCACTGGGCTGTAAGCTGCCCAAGCGAAATATGAGATGCTGTTCCTCCAATTTGCATTTAGCCTCAATCTGACAATGGAGGAGGCCTCGGACAAAAAGGTCATTGTGGGAATGGGAAAGAGAATGAAAGTGTTTAGCAACTGGGAGATCAGGTAGGTTTAGGCGGACTGAGCGAAGGTGTTCAGCAAAACGATCGCCCAGTCTGCGTTTGGTCTCGCCGATGTATAAGAGTCCATACCTTGAACAATAGATATAGTAGATGAGGTTGGAGGAGGTGCAAGTGAACCTCTGCCTAACCTGAAAGGACTGTCAGGGTCCCTGGACAGTCGAGGAGGAGGTATAGGGACAGGTGTTGCATCTCATGCGGTTTCAGAGGAAGGTACCAGGGGAGGGGGTGGTTTGGATGGGAAGGGATGAGTTAACCAGGGAGTTGCGGAGGGAACGGTCTCTGTGGAAGGCGGAAAGAGGTGGAGATGGGAAGATGTGACTAGTGTTGGGATCCCGCTGGAGGTGATGAAAATGTCGGAGGATTATGTGTTGTATGCGACGGCTGATGGGGTGAAAAGTAAGGACTAGGGGTCTCTGCCTCTGTTACGACTAGGGGGAGGGGGAAGGGGAGCAAGGGCGGAGCTGTAGGGTACCGAGGAGACACGAGTGAGGGGCACATCTATGATGAGGGAGGGGAACCCCCGTTCCCTAAAGAATGAGGACATATGCTAGGCCAGTTTAATTGCATGCCATGAAGTGTATTCGGATTTTGCAGCAGCAGACGATGCATGTCATTCACTGGCCTGCCACACGGAAGCTATATAATGTAGAAAAAAGACACAAATTTCAGGAGTAACTCAGCGAGTCAGGCAGCATCCCTGGAGAATATGGATAGGTGAAGTTTCGGATGAGGCCCTTTCAGTTTAAAGAAGGGGCCTGATCTGAAAGGTCAGGATCCTATCCATGTTCTCCACAAATGCTGCCTGACCCGCTGAGTTACTCCAGCACTTTTGTGTCTTTTTTTCATGAACTATATAATATATCTTTCCCAGGACAGGAGAATTTCCAAGCAACAATACACAGCAAGTGCTGGTTTTCAAATTATGTTTGCAAACAAGCTAATTTAAAGTCGAAATTGGAATGTATTGGTTCTGCATATCTTTTATGGTTCCTAAACTTGCGAATAGAATTTAAGGTTTACTTTCATATCAAGCTTGAAGCAATTATTTTGACTTTCTAGAGACATGCAATGGTTGCCCACCCACTCATTCCAAAGGCAAAAACAAGTTGGCTCCCTGCACAGTCTTAACCTCAGAGAGAACAAACATTTTTGATTAATATCTTCATTATGGAAAACATCCCAAACGTTTATTTTAAATGAGCCAAAAAATAATTAACCATTAATTAAAGGCTAAAATATTGGGAAAGTATGGTTTCTTATTTCTTACTTTTGTACATGATCCAACCATTTGTAATCATTGAAAAATATAAAAATGCAAGAATGTTCAAAAATATTTTCAAAATGTGATACATATTACAGATTGCACTGTATTGCACATTTTGCTATTTGGCATTCATTGCTTTATTTGTTGTTATATATGGGATTAGTTGGCAACATTAAATGGCAATAAACTAATCTGGTTTCAATATCCAGTTTTTATTGCGATGTGGTCAATTTGTCAATGATTTGATTTGGAAGACAAAAAAAATTAAGTTCTCATCTCAGAAGTTCTCAATGTTTTGATGGTTTGATGGTGGCGCAGCGGTAGAGTTGCTGCCTTACAGCGAATGCAGCGCCGGAGACTCAGGTTCGATCCTGACTATGGGCACAGTCTGTACGGAGGGCCGAAGGGCCTGTTTCTGCACTGTATCTCTAAATCTAAAATAAATCTATATACAAGGTGATGAGGAGACTGATTTTCACCATTTCACCACTTTGCAAAAAAAAAGGCAGCATTCGGTTTATTATAATGTACACTGATCAGCCAAAACATTATGACCACTGACGGGTGAAGTGAATAACATTGATTATCTTGTTACAATGGCACCTGTCAAGGGGTGGGATATATTAGGCACCAAGTGAACAGTCAGTTCTTGAAGTTGATGTGTTGGATGCAGGAGAAATAGGCAGGAGTAAAGACCTGAGCGACTTTGACAAGGGCCAAATTGTTATGGCCAGACGACTGGGTCAGAGCATCTCTGAAATGCAAGGCTTGTGGGGTGCTCCCGGTCAGCAGTGGTGAGTACCTACTGACAGTGGTCCGAGGAGGGACAAACCACAAACAGGGTGGGTGTTGGGTGCCCAAGGCTCATCGATGCGCGAGGGCAACAAAGGCTATCCCTTCTTGTCCGGAACGACAGAAGGTCGACTGTGGCACAAGTCACAGAAAATTTTAATGGTGGTCACGGGAGGAATGTGTCACAATACACAGTGAATCGCACCCTGCTGCGTATGGGGCTGCACACGGAGGACCAACAGCAAATTAGGCACATGGTCATAATGTTTTGGCTCGTCGATGTATCTGTTCTGCCCATTAATTCGCTGCTCTGTTTACAAACTGTCCATTTGATCCAGGAGACATTATTTTTTCTGGTACTCATATTAAACTCAAGTCCAGTTAATAAATACAAGTGGGGATTAAATAATATTGATGCAGTTTTCAATTATATACTGACAACACCATATCTTGATCACGTTCATCAATAGTGGACAACAGGTTCTAAGGTGCTCACGCATCTGCCAGTCAAAGGAATATTCCTTTCCTCTCTGGTCGAAGGCATTTGGAATAATGACTTCACAGGAACTTGCTTCTTTTGACAAAAGGTTTGAGAGCAAAGTTTCTTGAGGGAAGGTATGGCTAGGAGTTACAGGAGGAGGAGAAGGAGGAATAATAATGAAGAGAACTCTTTCAATTTGCTCATTTTCCAATGAGCATAGGGATTCTTTTCTCATCACAGAAAACAATCTTTATGTCTGGATCCAGGATCACACTCCCACAGGTTTTGGCAACAATGCAGACGGAGACTTACGTTACCGAGGCAGCAACTAAGGGATGTATCACAACCAAGAAGAGATTTTATAGCACACACTCCAATAACAATGGTAGTCATGGTCACGCATGTCCACAGCCTCTTCGCCTATGCTCTATTTAAGCTACATACAATCACAATGCACATCACAATAAATCTGACTTGTCTTGAACAAAGGGACTATCTCCAATGTAAATCAGTATGCACTTGGTGACTAGCCCTGTATAAGTATATTCATTCTCATTTCTCCCCTGAGAAGTAGTAAGGCAGGCTTGCACAAGTTATACGATTCTTCAGAATGGCTACTCAAAACGAAAGGGCAATCTTTGGGCTAATGATTTACCAAATTCAAATGGAGATTCTGTTAAGATCTTATCCATTGATCAAGTAACAGCCTTAATGAATGGACAGTTTAAGCCTTCAGATAATCTTTCTGATGCCTGAATGTTCTGAAACTTCCAAAGATGTTGACGGTGGTATCTTCCCTATCGACAAGTGAGTGCAGGGTTGCTTGTCTCCTTCGATTGTGTATCGGCTTTGATGCAAGGAGTGTGAGATTGTGTTCGTATTATGATATCATGAGAGGTAGAGTCATAGAGGGGAGATACATTTCCTCCCGGTGGATGCAACAAGGACTACAAACCATCATGGCTGCCAGCAAAAGACTACAAAACAGAGAGAGAGAGAGAGAGAGCGAGAGAGAGAGAGAGAGAGAGAGAGAGAGAGAGAGAGAGAGAGAGAGAGAGAGAGGGAGAGAGAGAGAGAGAGAGAGAGAGAGGGAGGGAGAGAGAGGGAGAGGGAGGGAGAGGGAGAGAGAGAGGGAGAGAGAGAGAGAGGGAGAGGGAGAGAGAGGGAGGGAGAGAGAGGGAGAGGGAGAGAGAGAGGGAGAGAGAGAGAGAGGGAGAGAGAGAGAGAGGGAGAGAGAGAGAGAGAGAGAGAGAGAGGGAGAGAGGGAGAGAGGGAGAGAGAGAGAGAGAGAGAGAGAGAGAGAGAGAGAGAGAGAGAGAGAGAGAGAGAGAGAGAGAGAGCAGCAAGCTACAGTTTTGATTTAACTACCTGTTTTGGTTTTGTGTACCTGTCTGCAAACAATTAAGTTTACCTGTTTTTGGAAAAGACTAAATATATGGAATTTAAGTTTGAAAACAAGAACTTTTCTGTCTTCATTTCCGGCACCCACACATCCCAACCTTCAAGAGAAAAGCTCCTGACCTCTCAAGACATCACAGTATGTACAATGGCAAAGATTGTTTTACATCTGTGGGCCAGATTACCATGGCGTGGAAAGCACAGGAAGTCACTGCAGCCACGCCCAAGAGGGACGTAACAGAGAAAAGTGCAGCATTTGAGTTCAAGAAGAAAACAGGTGCAGCGGGGTCTTCATTCTTGATTACCCGAGAGCTGCGGGAAGTGGGAGAAAAGGGATCAGTGGCGGAGAGGCAATGATATGAGTCTGTTCATCTGTATGGAAAATTAAAAAGATATGAAAGGGGGTCGCTGCTTGGTATTCTTGATAAAATTAATGCATTTCTTTCAGCGCTATAGTCAGATCCTGTTGCAAATATTAATTATATTACTTAACTTGTCCCTGTGTTTGCGTACTAATTTGCGTTACTGCTTGTCAACCATCTGCTGGAATGGGCACCATTGTTTTGTTGTAAACCTCCAGTATTTCCATGGCTGCCTCTTAAACCTCACCTCACATCCGGAATCTTGGAATCATCCTTGATCAAACCCTCTCCTTCGACAAACACATCAAACACATCACAAAGACAGCCTTCTTCCACCTCAAAAACATTGCCCGTCTCCGTCCATCCCTCTCCTCCACAGCTGCAGAAACCCTCATCCACGCCTTCATCACCTCCCGTCTGGACTACTGCAACAGCCTCCTCTATGGCGCACCCTCAAAAATCATCAATAAACTTCAATACATTCAAAACTCCGCTGCCCGTCTACTCACACACACCTCGATCCGTGACCATATCACCCCTGTCCTTTATAAACTCCACTGGCTCCCCATCCCCCAGAGAATCCAGTACAAAATCCTCCTCATAACCTACAAAGCCCTCCATAACCTGGCCCCATCCTACCTGACCGACCTCCTCCACAGGCACACTCCCACCTGCACCCTCCGCTCTGCCGCTGCCAATCTCCTATCCCCCCACATCCGGACTAAACTCAGATCCTGGGGGGACAGGGCTTTCTCCATCGCTGCTCCCACCCTATGGAACTCACTACCCCAAACCGTTAGAGACTCCCCCACACTCACCACATTCAAAACATCGCTGAAGTCTCACCTGTTCAGTACTGCCTTCAACCACTGAAGGTCACCTCACCTACTGTCTCCTTTCTCTGTTCATTTATTTATTTACTTATTTATCTATTTATTAATTTCCCTATGTTCTCAAAATCTCTGTAAAGCGTCTTTGAGTATATGAAAAGCGCTATATAAATAAAATGTATTATTATTATTATTATTAAATCCCCAAACCCCCTCAAATATGTGTCAGCCACAGAGGTGTTCCTTCCCTTGTTTTGTCCACCTCTTACTTGCAGGTATAAGATAACACATCCACAAGATACTCTGCAGCAGTGCTTAATTTCTTTAGTTTGGTTTGATTTAGTTTAGTTTATTGTCACGTGTACCGAGGTACAGTAAAAAGCTTTTGTTGCGTGCTATCCAGTCAGCGGACTGACGAGACATGATTACAATCGATCAATTTACAGTGCAAAGAAACGTGATAAGGGAATAATGTTTAGTGAAGAAATGTTGCTGCAGAGTAGAAATTTTAGAGTGTGGATGGACACACGGTGGCACGGAAGTGCGGCACGGTGGCGCAGCGGTAGAGTTGCTGCCTTACAGCGAATGCAGCGCCGGAGACTCAGGTTCGATCCTGACTACGGGCGCCGTCTGTATGGAGTTTGTACGTTCTCCCTGTGACCTGCGTGGGTTTTCTCCGAGATCTTCGGTTTCCTCCCACACTCCAAAGACGTACAGGTATGTAGGTTAATTGACAGGGCAAATGTAAAAAATGTCTCTAGTGGGTGTAGGATAGTGTTAATGTGTGGGGATCGCTGGGCGGCGCGGACTCGGTGGGCCGAAGGGCCTGTTTCCGCGCTGTATCTCTAAATCCAAAATCTAAAATGCTGGAGTACTCAGCGGGCCAGGCAGCATCTCTGGAGAGAAGGAATGGGTGACGTTTCGGGTCGAGTCCATTCTTCAGACTCCAAGAGTGCGGAGTGATTGTAATGTGTGATTGCAGATCTGCTTCTGTGGCTAACACAAAAATAGTCGCCTGGGTTGGGCACCATCTTAGAAGCATATTCCCTCCAATTAAATAGCAATTTGCCTCTGGGAAAAGAGAATTCATGCTGACAGCTTTGCCTCAAGTTGTGAAGATGTGGAGTGGCTCAGAATGTACAAAGGTTCTTTGTTGACTCCAGAGAGTGGCCATTCGCCACGTCTCGCGGTGCTCAGCTCCTGCCTGCTCCCTGCTGGAACATGAAAAATAACTCCCAAAAGCTTTATTTTTATTTACCTGAAGACCAAAATTTATATTTACCTTTGCCTTTTTTGCGAGAAATTCCCTTTGAAAGCAACAGTATTGATGATCGCTTTTTTCCAAGTGCCATCCTGACTGATTTACTTTGCTTTAGATCTGCACAGATTTTCCTGACGGTGAACAAACAAATCGCATGATAGTTAGAGTAAGTTATTTAAATCTTGCACATTACAATATGACAGATTTACTAGTAGGTGTGAAATTTTACTTGCGTATTTTAAGTTTTATTATCATGCTGTAGGTAACTATTGTGCACTGTAACTAGGGTTGCCAACTATCTCACTCCCAAATACGGGACAAGGTGACGTCACCGCCTCGCGCCCCACGTGACCTCACCCAGCCAGCGGCCACGTGCTCCCACTCCACCAATGACGGTCGCCCGGGCCGGGAGGTGGGTTGTTACGGAACCTCCATTAGGCGGCTCCCGGGCCTCCGGACCTACACTGTCCGCTCCTACACTGTCCGTGCCTACATTGTCTGGGCCAACTGTGTCTGGGCCTACAGCGACCCTCCCCACCGGGCCTAATACGGGACAAGGGCAAACCAATTTAGCCCAAAATACGGGATGTCCTGGCTAATACGGAGCAATTGGCAACCCTATCCAATCTTCTATCCCTGCGAGTTCCTTGCCTCTAATACCACAGGCTCCTATCTTGTTTAGCAGCTTGACGAGTGGCACCTGATCAAAGGCCTTCTGAAAAACCAAGTAAACAACATCCACTGACTCTCCATTGTCTATCCTGCTTGTTACCTCCTCAAAGAAACTCTTAAGTTTGTCAGGCAAGGTTTCCCCCTTAACAAAACCGTGCTGACTTTGGCCTATTTTTATCATGTGCTTCCAAATACGCCAAACCCTCATCCTCAAGAATGGACTCTAAAGTTTCATCAACCACTGAAGTCAGATTAACTGGCTGATATTTTCTTTTCTTTTGTTTGGCTCCCTTCTTAAGCATTGGAGTTTCATTTGTGATTTTCCAGTTCTCTGGAACCACTACTGACTCTAGCGATTCTTAAAAGATCGCTATTAATGCCTCCACAACCTCTACAGCCAGATCTTTCAGGACCCTGGTGTGCAGTCCATTTGACATCCACCTTCAGACTTTTCAGATTCCAAAGCAACTTCTCTTCAGCAATATTCACTTTTGCCCCCCGATTCTCTTGAATTTCTGACACATTGCTGCTGTCTTCCACTGTGAAGACTGACACAACAATCTTACTTAGTACATCTGCCATTTATTTGTTCCCATTACTCCTTTTCCAGCATCATTTTCCAGCGGTCCAAAGTCCACTCTGATCTCACCTTTACTTTTGTATATCCAGTAAACCTTCGTTTTAACGTGGTCACGGTGGTGCAGCGGTAGAGTTGCTGCCTTAGACAATAGACAATAGGTGCAGGAGGAGGCCATTCGGCCCTTCGAGCCAGCACCGCCATTCAATGTGATCATGGCTGATCATTCTCAATCAGTACCCCGTTCCTGTCTTCTCCCCATACCCCCTGACTCCGCCTTCCTTAAGAGCTCTATCCAGCTCTATCTTGAATGCATTCAGAGAATTGGCCTCCACTGCCTTCTGAGGCAGAGAATTCCACAGATTCACAACTCTCTGACTGAATTTTTTTTTCCTCATCTCAGTTTAAATGGCCTACCCCTTATTCTTAAACTGTGGCCCTTACAGTGGCCCTTACAGTGAAATGCAGCACCGGAGGCCTGGGTTTGATCCCGACTACGGGTGCTGTCTATACGGAGTTTGTACGTTCTCCCCGTGACCTGTGTGGGTTTTCTCCGAAATCTTCGGTTTCCTCCCACACTCCAAAGACGTACAGGTTTGTAGGTTAATTGGCTTGGTAAATGTAAAAATTGTCCCTAGTGTGTGTAGGATAGTGTTAATGTGCGGGGATCGCTGGTTGGCGCGGACCCAGTGGGCCGAAAGGGCCTGTTTCCACGCTGTATCTCTAAACTAAACAGACCCCTTTATGATGGATTTTGGACATAGCGCATGGACCTGTCTGATGCCATCCTGACTCGCCAGGACTCGCCAGGCCTCGCCAGCCCAGGCATCCGATGCCAGCCCCCACTTGCAAGGTGCACCAGCAAACCCTTCTTCACCCATCACTGATACGGTAGGCGAGATGGCTGTTGTCGTGGCTCACAATGTAGCCCCTGGAAACAGTGCTATCCATCATTAAGTCCATCAATTGCCACCTCATATGCCTTCCACCCTAAACTCAGCTCATATATTGTGTTACCACTCCCAAGTCCAGGACTTTGTTATTTCCAGGCATGAAAATTCTAATTTACCAGCATGTCTCCCTCTTTCTCCTCTCCATAATCTCTAGATCCCGACTTCTAATTTGCACCAAGCCCCCTTCACTTACCACCTCTGCGTTTGCATTACATTAGCTTCTGATGTGCAACAACTCATCCAAGTTTTCAAATCCTACCATGTCTATTCCATATAACCTCCGGGCGTACACCTGCCCGAGTTATCCACACCTCCAATTCTGGTGACTTAACATCCCCATGTTCAATCCTCCCACCACTTTGCCTTCAAAAATCATTCCTCCTTTTTACCTCTCATTCTTCAAGACAATCCATTGAAACAAACTCTGATAAATCCTTTGGACACCTGCCCTAATATTAAATCCAGAAAAGTTTTCAATTCCTAGTGTGGGAAAGAAGTGATGGAATGAGAGATCACGAGGCAATGGTTTGCTTTGGAGTAAATGTGGTTCATAAAACCTGTGTAACGCAAGCATGAACTTCAAAGAATAACCCTGTACTTTGATGTCAATGAGAAAGTGAGAATGCGTGTGTTGCCTTTGAAGAAAGATGCCGTGAAGATCTAGCAAACTTTGTGTGCTTGATATTAACTTGTCCGACTTTGATTGTTGACAATAGCACAAATAAATTGACATACAATGACATTAAACCAAATAGATGAAATGTGGAATATGAAAGTAACATTTAAGAGGCATTCGGACAAATGCATGAACAAGCAGAAATAGAGGGATATGGACCTTGTGTCGGCAAATGTCATTAGTTTAGATTGGCTTTAAGGTTAGTGCAGATGTCATGGCCTGAAGAGCCTGTCCTGTGCTGCACTGTTTTCTGTTCTTTATGTTCTACATAAGGCATAAAAGGACAAAAGGAAAAATAACTAAACAGTTACAGGGACATGGTGACTTCTACTGTGATAAACTCCCCAATGAAATCAATTGACAATAGACAATAGGTGCAGGAGGAGGCCATTTGGCCCTTCGAGCCAGCACCGCCATTCAATGTGATCATGGCTGATCATTCTCAATCAGTACCCCGTTCCTGCCTTCTCCCCATACCCCCTGACTCCGCTATCCTTAAGAGCTCTATCTAGCTCTATCTTGAATGCATTCAGAGAATTGGCCTCCACTGCCTTCTGAGGCAGAGAATTCCACAGATTCACAACTCTCTGACTGAATTTGTTTTTCCTCATCTCAGTTTAAATGGCCTACCCCTTTTTCTTAAACTGTGGCCCCTTGTTCTGGACTCCCCCAACATTGGGAACATGTTTCCTGCCTCTAACGTGTCCAACCCCTTAATAATCTTATACGTTTCGATAAGATCCCCTCTCATCCTTCTAAATTCCAGTGTATACAAGCCTAGTCGCTCCAGTCTTTCAACATATGACAGTCCCGCCATTAACCTAGTAAATTAACCTAGTAAACCTACGCTGCAAGCCCTCAATAGCAACAATAGCAAGAATTGGTATAGTTTAATTTTGATAATCACAAAACAAGTTGTAAATTAGCACTGGATTGTACTGAGCTTAGAGTTATTCAACAAACTAACTCCATGAGAAAGACACTGTGCCTCACTAAACTGTGCTACAAAAGCATCATTAGAATAAAATACAAATTCCTGTTCAGAAGAAATTCCTATTCAAGAGAAACCATGGGAAACAGCCTTAAAATTAAACCCTTTTGCAATATATATTATCTCCTAAGAAATGATATATCTGATAATGGAAGGGTGCAAATATCATATTCACTCAACTGACTGCAAATTGATGACAAGCAATTGGTAAAATACTATTCTGAAAAGCTGGTCTGCCTGCTCCTCGTGAACCAAGTGGACAATGTTTTATATTACATAAAAATGACCACTTAAAAACATCACAAGGCCATGATTCCATTATACGTTCATTACAAAGCTAGAATTTATTAATTTTTTAGAGGTTGAAAACATTGATGCTCAAACCGTTAAATATTTAAACTTATCGCTGACAGATGATCAATCCCAATGTCAGGAGCTCAGCCAATTTTCAGTACAAAGGAATTGCCAACACCTGCTTCACATTATCTCTGTAAAATATAGCCAGTACCTGACCTCCCCATGCACCCGTCTCAGTGACAGCTCTAGCTTATGCTGCTGAGTTCTACTCAAAAGTTAAATGTCAAAATGACTAACCGCACAGACAATATCATCCTACAGTTTGGCCTTCCGTGAGGTTTAGGATGAACAAACTCATCAGGAAGGCTGGCTCCGTCATGGGGGCGGAGTTGCATTCATGGGAGGTGGTCTTGGAGGGGAGGATGCTCCTCAAACTGCGGAGCATCTGGGACAATACAGCTCACCCCCTCCATGACACACTGGCCAACCTGAGGAGCACCTTCAGCAACAGACTGGTTCCACCAAGATACAGCACAGAACGCCACAGGAGAGCCTTCTTCCCCATGGCTATCAAACTGAACAACTTCCCCTTCTGTCGTGACTCCCCATCCCCCCCCCCCTCCCCCCCCCCCCCCCAATCTTTACACATCCCCAATCCTTTCCACTCATCAGTTTAATTTCATGTATATTGTGTTTTAGACTGTTGGCAGATCAATTTCCCTCCTGGGATAAATAAAGTCCTATCATATTTTATCGTATCATATCGTATGAAATTATGTTACCTTGGATCATCCAACACCAATAATTTTTTTATTAAAAGATCAAATTTTTCATGCTACTTTCTTCACTAATCATACACTACAAACTTCTGTACATATTGTGTAGAAATATCTGTATGGAATTTGAGTTGTGGACTTTATCATGCAAACATAGTGATGTATACTACGATATTTTACCAAGTTTTCTTTGACAAATTGATTACTAATTTTAACCTACGGCTGCATGGTCAGGAAAGAACACTAGGCAGAAATTCAACAATAATTTCTCAACACAGCCACAAATACTTTCGATTTTCCAATATTTGTGATCAACTCGCTTTTCATCCCCAGATGTATTTATAAATTTAGCATTTGGATATCTGATAATTAACGCGTCCTTTCACTTCACTTGGCTAGGCAAAATACTTATCCCAAACATTTAGATGAATGAAACAGCAAGGTCACAGGAAGAACATGCAAACTCCACAGAAACATTTAGATTAATGTTAAGTGACTCGCTGTTCCATTTGGGACATCCAGTGGAATGACCCCCTATTGAACAACCTTTTCTGAATCATTAAGGCTTGGAAATAATTTTCTGCATACATTTCTGAGTATTGTGTAAATAACTGATATGGTTATAACTACTCTCAAACAGCAGTCTGATGCATCAACAATCCTGAAACATAGAGTGCTAGAGTCATGGGTGCATCGGCCCACTGAGTCTATGTTGACCATCATGACCTAACTGTACTCGTCTCATTTTATCTCCCCTCCCTCCCCCTCAAATTACTACCAATCATCTACACTCACACTAGAGGCAATTTACAATGGATGATTATCCTACAAACCTTTTGGGACGTGGAAAGAATCTACCGAGGAGAAATTGCAAGGTCACAGGGAGAGCATGCAAACTCCACGCAAACAGCACCTAAGGACAGTATTGAAGCTGGAACCGTAAGGCAACATTTCTGTCGGTGTACTACTATACCAGCCAGATACCCAATACCCACAATCAGGTAGCAGTCAGGTGCTGGAAGACCAAATGATTGTTACAAACTCCCAACTTAGAAACAGTTAATGCTTATGCTTTGTGATGACATTGGCTACTGGCATCAATTTTGATAATCCCTATTGTTTAGGGATTATCAACATTATTAGGGAAACAGAATGATCAAGGAAAATTTGTGATCACAAATTCAAATTATTTGCTTCTAAAACTATTTAATTCTATGCATACGAACAACACTTGAAGGAAGTTCCATGTAGTGTAGCAGTGTCATTGTGAAATACTGCCCAAATAACCAATGTTAATCGATATCAAAGGTAGACACAAAGTGCTGGAGAAACTCAGCGGGTCAGGCAACACCTCTGGAGAGAAGGAATGGGTGACCTTTCAGGTCAAGACCCGTCTTCAGATTCGACCCAAAATGTCACCCATTCCTTCTCTCCAGAGATGCTGCCTGTCCCATTGAGTTACTCCAGCACTTTGTGTCCACCTTCGATTTAAACCAGCATTTGCAGTTCTTTCCTACACATTATTCAATATCAATGTTGGAGTCTGACGAGGGGTCCTGACCCGAAACATCTCCAGACACGCTGCCCAACCCGATGAGTTAATCCAGCACTTTGTGTCAATCGATGCTTAATTACACTTTCATAATGATAAAAATGGGTACAGGCACTCCCAAACTTACGTAATAGGCGACCCGTGTAAACTCGCACTTATGTAAGCAATTCTTTAAGCCCACTGATTTATTTCCGAGTTGTGCTTCTCGGTAATCTCGGTGGCAGTGCGCCACTACCATCACACGTGGCCGTTTCCGCCAGCCAGTCAGCTGTTCCTGTGGATACTCCCCCGTGGTCTCAGCGGCTGACCTCCCGCTCAGTCTCCACGTCGAATAGTAAATTACGCAGTAGTACTGGAATTCTCTGCCTCAGAAGGCAGTGGAGGCTGGTTCGTTGGATGCTTTCAAGAGAGAGCTGGATAGAGCTCTTAAGGATAGCGGAGTGAGGGGGTATGGGGAGAAGGCAGGAACGGGGTACTGATTGAGAGTGATCAGCCATGATCGCATTGAATGGCGGTGCTGGCTCGAAGGGCTGAATGGCCTACTCCTGCACCTATTGTCTATTGTCTATTGTCTATTATTTCCGACTTATGCAACATCTGGCTTATGCAAGTATCCATGGGACGTAACCCTTACGCAAGTCGGGGAGCGTTTGTACTCTCCAGTTTTTGGCAGGTTTACTGTATTGCCCAGTGCATATATGACAATGGTCATTCTAAAAAGTGAACGCCAATTTTACCTCTGTTGTTCCTCCTCGAGATTTCCTTCAGCTGCTGGAATGCCCAATGCGAAAAATGATCCTAGAGAGAGAAAGAGAGAGAGGGGGAGAGTCATTGAGAGTGATACAGCGTGGAAACAGGCCCTTCGGCCCAACTTACCCACACCGGCCAACGTGCACCAGCTACACTAATCCCACCTGCCCGTGTTTGGTCCATATGCACCGTTCCCAATGTGGGGTCCTGTACATTGGTGAGACCACACAAAGACTGAGAAACCATTTCGCTGTACACTTACGCTCGGTCCACCAAGGCCTGCTGGATCTCCCAGTTACTAACCACCTAAAATCCCCTTCCCATTCCCACACTGACCTTTCTGTCCTGGGCCTCCTCCATTGCCAGAGTGAAGCCACACGCAAATTGGAGGAACAGAAACCCACATTTTCCAAGCTTTCCAAGGGAATGAACATTTAATTCACCAATTTTATGTAACTTCTACAAAAACCTCCCTCCCCCCACTAAAAGCCTGTTAACCAGCTACACAGTTCACAACTATGTATCCCTCTTGGGGACACACCTGTCGGGGAACCTCCTTGCCCAAGGTCATCTGTTGTCAGCCCTGATTTATCCTGCTTTTCCTCCACTCTCCCTACTACAATCAGTCTGAAGAAGGGTCCCGACCTGAAATGTCACCTATTCATTTTCTCCAGAGATGCTGCCTGACCCACTGAGTTACTTCAGTGTTTTGTGTCTATCTTTAATATGTTTTAATACCAGCTACAACTACCTTAAAGGGTTACAAGGTTGGCGTAGTTCAACAGTCAGTAGAAATAAAGATAAAATGGTGTGTTTGGGGATTTCCAGCAATTTCATTAACTGTTAATTACGCTATAATTTGTTCGATTGAATGTCAAGTTAAAGAATTCCCATAAGATCATTCTATCATTATATTTTCTAGTAAACTCATTTGAGGGAGATGTTGGGGAGGGTAATCTACATTAAAGGAAATGTTACCTAACATTCCATTGTTTGAAAAGTGTCCCATGAACACGTTCAGGAAGGCAGAGTATTATCTGAATGGTGTCAAGTTAGGAAAAGGGTACGTACAACGTGATCTGGGTGTCCTGGTGCATCAGTCACTGAAAGGAAGCATGCAGGTACAGCAGGCAGTGAAGAAACCCAATGGAATGTTGGCCTTCATAACAAGAGGAATTGAGTATAGGAGCAAAGAGGTCCTTCTGCAGTTGTACAGGACCCTAGTGAGACCACACCTGGAGTACTGTGTGCAGTTTTGGTCTCCAAATTTGAGGAAGGATATTCTTGCTATTGAGGGCGTGCAGCGTAGGTTTACTAGGTTAATTCCCGGAATGGCGGGACTGTCATATGTTGAAAGACTGGAGCGACTAGGCTTGTATGCACTGGAATTTAGAAGGATGAATTATCGAAATGTATAGGATTATTAAAGGTTTGGACACGTTAGAGGCAGAGAACATGTTCCCAATGTTGGGGGAGTCCAGAACCAGGGGCCACAGTTTAAGAACGGAGATGAGGTAAAAAAATTCAGTCGGAGAGTTGTAAATCTGTGGAATTCACTGCCTCAGAAGGCAGTGGAGGCCAAGTCTCTGAACGCATTCAAGAGAGAGCTAGATAGAGCTCTTAAGGATAGCGGAGTCAGGGGGTATGGGGAGAAGGCAGGAACAGGGTACTGACTGAGAATGATCAGCCACGATCACATTGAATGGCGATGCTGGCTCGAAGGGCCGAATGGCCTCCTCCTGCACCTATTGTCTATTGTCTATTCAAACAAAAAGTCCTACAATATTCATGGAATAAACAAGTATTACCCCATATGCACATTTTTTATTTGCTTTTATTTGTTTTCAGAAAATAAATGGCAGTGGAGAGATCTTCTACTGGACTTTCTCCAGTAGTCCAGAACTGTACTGTTTTATAAAAGGTAAAGTTTCTGTTTACTTTAGTAAGGTGTATGACACGGTCTCTCATAGCAAGCTGGTCCAGAAGATTTAAGATGCAGGCATCCACAGTGACTTTGTAGTTTGGATTTAGAACTGTCTTACCCATAGAAGACAGAGGATAGTGGTGGAAGTATATTATTCTGGATGGAGATCTATGCGGTGTTCTGCAGGGATCAGTGGTGGGACCTCTGTTGCTTGTGATATATTATAAATGATTTGGATGAAATTGTAGATAGTTGATTAGTAAGTTTACCAGACAACACAGAAATTGGTGGAGATCTGACCAGCGAAGAAGGCAGCCAAAGAATACAACTCAATACAGACAATTTATAGATATTGGTGGAGAGATAGCAGATGGAGATTATTGAAGGCAAATGAGAGATGCTGCATACTCAGAGGTCAAATGTAAGGGGAAAGTCTACTTTACTTAAAGTATACAGTTAACTGCAGGGCCCTTAACAGCATTGATATACAGAAATATCTTGTAGTCCAAACCTAAAGCTCTCTGAAAGTACCGACACAAATAGATAGAGTGGGAGATTTAGGTTTAGGTTTGTTATTGTCATATGTACTGAGGTACAGTGAATAGCTTTGTTTTACATTCTTTCCAATCAAATCAGATAATACTAAACATAAATACAATCAAGCGAAATTTAAGTACAATAGGTAGAGCAAAGGGAAAGACATACAGTGCTAAACATCCAAGGACGTACACACCACTGGAGATAAATGGGTCTACTGTGGATAGGGTGAGCAGTTTTAAATACTTGGGAGTCCGCATCACAGAGGATCTGACATGGGCAACGCACATTGCCACACTGGTGGGTAAGGCAAAGCAGCGCCTTTACCACCTTAGGCAGCTGAGGAAATTCAGAGTGTCTCTGAGGATCCTTCATTACTTCTACTCTGGGGCTGTAGAGAGCATCCTGTCCGGCAACATTACAGTCTGGTTTGGGAACAGCTCTGCCCAGGACAGGATGGCCCTGCAGAGAGTAGTGCGTTCGGCAGAACGCACCATGGGAACTACACTCGTCCCCCTGCAGGACCTATACATCAGGAGGTGCAGATCCAGAGCAAGCAAGATCATGAGGGACCCCTGCCACCCCAGTAACGGACTGTTCCAGCTGCTACGGTCAGGCAAACGCCTCCGCTGTCACGCTGTGAAAACGGAGAGGATGAGACGGAGTTTCTTCCCACAGGCCATCAGGACTGTCAACTTTTATAACTCCAGGGACTAAATTTTGTCTACACTATATTAACTTTATTAACTTTATTTATGTGCTGTAACTGTAATTCTTTTTTGTGCACAATCCGCAGGCATTGCCACTTTCATTTCACTGCACATCGTGTATGTGTATGTGACAAATAAACTTGACTTGGACTTGGACTTAGAATATAGGTCTCAGCATTATAGCGCTAATGTTCGAGAGGCAATGTCCAATGAGGGAGAGGAGAATCAGACAGTACTTTACTCAAGAACAATTCAGAAGCCTGATAACAGAGGAGAAGAAGCTGTTCCTGAGCCTGGCGGTGCGCATTTTAAAGCTTCTGTATTTTCTGCCTGACGGAGAGAAAGAAGGAGGAATGCAGGGGTGGGACAAGTCTTTGATTATGTTGGCTGCTTTCCCGAGGCAATGTGGAGTGCAGATGGAGTCAGTGGTGAGCAGTCTGATGCGTGTGAAGGACTGGGCTAAAACCACAACTCTCTGCAATTTCTTGCGGTCTTGGCCAGAGCTGTTCCCAAACCAAATTGCAATGCTTCCCGATACGGTACATCAGTAGAACCTTGTAAGTCTTTGGAGACATGCTGAATTTGCTCAGTCCCATAAGGAAGTAGAGGCATGAATGTGCCCTTTTGGCTGTTGCTTCAATTTGGTTGATCCCTAACAAATCATTGGTAATATTTATGCCAAGGAACTTGGCGCTCTCAAACATTGGATGTTGATTGGGACATGTGCACCATCACATTTCCTGCAGTTGATAACTGGCTCCTTCATCTTGCTGCCATTGAGGGAGAGGTTGTTGCTCTGAGACTACCTTACTAACTTCCTATCCATCATTATTCATGATCCAACCCACCACAGTGGTGTCGTCTGTAAACTTGTAGATGGAGTTCGAGCCAAATTTGATTGTTTTGGGGACTGAGAGCACATCCTTGCAGGGCATCGGTACTGTGGGAGAGGTGTTGTCACCTATCCTTGCTGGTTGTCATCTGTGGGTCAGAAGGTAGAGGATCCAGTGGCAGAGCGGGATGCTGAAGAGGTGTATGGTATACACGTCTTCATTGGTCGGGGAACTGAATTTTTAAAACTTTGTTTTGGCCGCATTTGGAGTATTGTATGGAGTTCTGGTCACCCCATTACAGGGAGGATATGGAAGCTTTGGAGATGATGAAGAATAGGCTGCTGCTTAGATTGGAGGGTATTAGAAATGTTGGCCAAACTTGAATTGTTTTCTCTGGACCATCGGAGTCTGAGAGGAGAAGTTGATAAAATTATTAGAGGCAATGATAGGATAGATAGAATCTTCTCTCCCTAGAGTTTAAATCTCAAACACTTGAGGGCAGAGCATGAAGGTGAGAGAGAAAAAGTTTAAAGGGAGATATGTGCGATAAGTTTTCTTTGCATATAATAAGTGCCTGGAACATGCCACCAAGAGTGCTGGTGAAAGCATACAGTATACAATAGGAGTGTTTAAGAGTTTGTTTTTACAGGCACATGCAAATATATGGAATGGAGAAACGTGAGTCATGTGCAGGCGGAAGCGATTAATTTAATTTGGCATCATACTTGACAAAGACATCGTGGGCCAAAGGGCCAGTTTCTGGGCCAAAGGGCTATACTGTTCTATGTTTGTTCTTCAGTATTCATGTAATTAAATAAAATCTGCAGTGCCAATCGTGCCAGTATTTTGTTTGGGTCCTCTGATTCTTACCTGATTCAAGAATGATGGGTTCCAACGGCAAAGCACCTGTTTCTTTTTTGGTTGTCAAGAGGGGACTGAAATCCAACAAGTTCAATTGCTCCTGAACCAATTGTTTTGTACCACCTGCCAAAAAAAATCAGTTAGTCAGAAAGATTGTATAGTACCTCAGAATGCAGCACTAATTTAAGCCCATCTGCTTTACAGCATGTTCCAAAACAGACTATTGGTATGGTGGTTATTAACATTTGTCCTAACACAAAAGACACAGGATGTTCCAGTTGTTTCCCATTCTTTACTTGGTTTCTCCTTCATAGACAATAGACAATCGGTGCAGGAGTAGGCCATTCGGCCCTTCGAGCCAGCACCGCCATTCAATGTGATCATGGCTGATCATTCACAATCAGTACCCCGTTCCTGCCTTCTCCCCATATCCCTTGACTCCGCTATCTTTAAGAGTTCTATCTAGCTCTCTCTTGAAAGCATCCAGAGAATTGGCCTCCACTGCCTTCTGAGGCAGAGAATTCCACAGATTTACAATTCTCTAACTGAAGAAGTTTTTCCTCATCTCCGTTCTAAATTGCCTACCCCTTATTCTTAAACTGTGGCCCCTGGTTCTGGACTCCCCCAACATTGGGAACATGTTTCCTGCCTCTAACGTGTCCAATCCCTTAATAATCTTATATGTTTCAATAAAATCCCCTCTCATACTTCTAAATTCCAGCGTATACCAGCCTAGTCGCTCCGGTCTTTCAACATACGACAGTCCCGCCATTCCGGAAATTAACCTAGTGAACCTACGCTGCACGCCCTCAATAGCAAGAATGTCCTTCCTCAAATTTGGAGGTTTAATGTTATAAACTTCACTATGGACAAAACATGTTTGCAGGCCAATCAACTCCTCCAACATTCTGCCAATTTTCATGCATATTATTAATAGTAATTGAGGAATATTCATTTAAAAGGCACTATTTCATTTAAAATTGCACGGTCCTTTTTTCTCTAAATCCGGTAATCTAATCAGCATCATTTCTTTATGTATTTAAATGTTAAAAGGAATTTTTGTTACGCAAATATGATCATTGCAAAGCGTAGGAATGAACTACAGATGCTGGTTTATTCCAAAGACTGACACAATGTGCTAGAGTAACTCAGCTGGTCAGGCAGCATCTGTGGAGAAAAAGGTTGGGTGGCGTTTTGGGTCGGAACCCTTCTTCAGAATGAAAGTAGAGGGGGACCGGGGGGAACTGGTGGTAGGAAAAGGCCAGAGCAAATGGATGGGATCGAGGGAGGGAGGTATAACGACAGGTGTTGCATCTCCTGCGGTTGCAGGGGAAAGCACCTGGGGAAGGGGTGGTTTGGGTGGGAAGGGATGAATGAACCAGGGGGGTTGTGGAGGGAATCGTCTCTGCGGAAAGCAGAAAGGGGTGGACGTGGTAAGATGTGACTCGTGGTGGGATCCTGTTGGAGGTGTCAAAAATGTCAGAGGATAGTGTATCACCTTTCACCCTTTCAGCCATCACATACAACACATCATCCACTGACACTTTTGCCACCTCCAAGGGGATACTACAAATAATCGCATCTTCCCATCTCCACCCTTTCTGCTGTCTTCATGTTTTGCTTGGGCAGCATACTACCCAGTGGTAGTAACGTTGATCTCTCTCATTTCAAGTAACTTCTGCATTCCCTCTCTCTCCCCCCCCCCCCCCCTCCCCCCCCCCACCCTAGTCATCCTACCAGTTCCACTGTTCGCATCCCTGTATCCCTCTGTTATCACCTCTTCCTCAGCCCACAATGGGACATTGTGGGCTCCACCTTTCCTTTTTCAACTGTTGCCGGTTCTGATTTGTTCGGACCATTTCATACCTCCAGCCCCTTGTCTCCCCGTCTCCCCCCCCCCCCCCCCTCACTTTCAGTCTGAGGAAGCGTTGCAACCCGAAATGTCACCCATCCTTTTTCTCCAGAGATGCTCCCTGACCCGCTGACTTATTCCAGCATTCTGTGTCTATCTATGATCATTGTAATGCTGTCTATGCCATGGTCAATGGTTTTGTACATTTAAAAAAAGGAACTTCTCATCTTTTACAATATTTATCATTGATACAGCTGAGAATTGCATATTCTCCTTCTCACCTTGAGTTGCTCCTTCCTTGTCCAATTGATTATGTAAATTCTTAGGGCGATCAAACTTGGCCTTTGGGCTCACTTTTTCTTTACCCTCCCATATCTGAAGTGTCATTATATGGGGGACAAGTGTTAACAGCAACTCCTTCGTGACAGGCAGCTCCATGTAGTGCTTGAAGACAAACCACCTCTGTTCACCATCATTCCAGGGCTTTAAAACCTGCAGTTCATTGAAACTGGGTTACAATTTTCAACAGGGCTTAAATATATTTGTAAAGCAAGCAATATCGTATTTCTTTTATTACAATGAAAATAATAATTATCCTACAAATAAAGACAAAGAAAGGTCTCAAAAATGATTGATTCAATTGCAATCATGTGGGAGCCTAGTTTAGTTTTGCTTTAGGTTCGTTTATTGTCATGGGTACCGAGGTACAGTGACAAGCTTTTATTGCATGGATGGTTTGAATGGTTTACATGTTGCATCCGAGCAATGTATTCTCCAATTTGTTCTCTGCTCTCTGCTTAATTTCCCCTTCAATGTCATGCAAGCTACAAATGGGGACAGAATACATCGGCAAACCTGTCAACTATTGCAGCAACAACACACATTATTTCCAATTTTGTCCATAAATCTTCACATCTCTTCTGTGAACAATACATTCTTCCTTGTGTCACATTTTTGACTCAGTCTTTCCCATCGTAAATTCCATTGTCAATGCTGCTATTGATTCATATATTCAGCTTCATGCTTTCTTGATGAACCAATTTAATGACACAAGCTGCATCCTCAGTAACAAATGTCAACGGTTTTAATCTCGTTATCAGACATTTCTAATGTAAAATAAGCTGGCAAAAAGCAAATTTTAGAATTCATATTTCCCAATAACATGATTATACTGTATATCCATTGAATTGCATTTGGCATAGTTTATTATTTATATAAATGCTTCCCTCCAACACTGTTTTATTGGTCTGGGCTTCCACCATGTAGACCCATAGAGCTTAGAAAGAGCTGGAGTAACTCAGTGGGTCAGACAGCACCTCTGGAGAAATTGAATAGGAGGACGTTTCGGGTCGAGACCCTTCTTCAGACTGAGAGTGAGGGGAAAGGGAAACGAAAGATAGACGGGTGATATAGAGAAATATAGAACAAATGAATGAAAGATATGCAAAAAAGTAACAATGATAAAGGAAACAGGCCATTGTTAGCTGTGGGCTAGGTGAAAGATGTGGTTTAGCCAAATATATATCACTTTGCTAATCCAAAATTAATTGATTCATTAATTCCTGCAAATTAATTGAATCACAAGCTGATTTTGCTATTTCTTCATCCAATGAGTTTCTTTCTTTCTTTTCAAATCTTTTTATTAAATTTCAAAAAAAATAAGCATAACAGTGATATTGATACATAGGGATCAGGATTACATTAACAACAAATGTAGCCTTAATATAAATCCAGTTTCAAAATACATATAGAGTATAGACCTCCCAGTCTCTATGTAATTATAGATAAAAGGTTAAAAGAGAACTTATATATATATATTTTTTTAAAGATAAAAAGAAAGAAAAAAGATTTTTTTTTTACCCCCCCTAAACTAAAATAAGCAAACAAACAAAAAAAACAAAAAAAAAACAGAATCTGGGTGGCAAAAAAAAAATGTCATCAGTTTAGACCCCTGTTTGTCGTTAAATCCGTTCCACCAAATAAAGGTAAAAAATTATTATAACGGCTGGAGAGGGAACAACTTATATTGTGTGAAAATATTGAATAAAGCTTCCCCAAGTCCTATCAAATTTAATCGGGTTCAACAATATCACTCCTAATTTTTTCTAAATTTAAACATGATATCGTTTCAGAACACCAATGGAGTGTGGTGGGAGGATTAGAGTCTTTCCATTTAAATAAAATAGATCTTCTGGCAATTAATGTAGTAAAAGCAATCAACTGACGGGCTGAAAGGGACAGATGAATAGAATCTATCGTTGGTAGCCCAAAAATTGCAGTGATAGGATGAGGTTGTAAATCAATACCTAAAACTACAGAAATAGTATCAAAAATTTCTTTCCAATATTTTTCCAAAAGTGGGCAAGTAATGAGTTTCTATCTCCACCATTTGTTCTTATATTTCAAAATGATAATATTCAAAATACATTAAAAACAAAATAACAACCTTATACCAGCACTGCATCACTATTGTTTCGCCTCGCCACTGTTATATCATCATTGGAGAAGAACTCGCCAAGCAATTCACAAAATTATATCAAGCAATTCACAAAATAATACCATTCCAAGGAGGTGAACAAACATCCTTCCCTTGAATCAATATTGCTTGAACTCACAGTGAGAGATCACAAAATTGGTAGAGGTGAGCCAAGCTTCTGGATCCAAGATTGTCAAGAAAGAGTCTGGACGGGAGGTACAGCTACAAAAGGAAGACAACTCCAAGAGATGAGGCCGTGCTGATTCAAGAATGTAAGAAGGATCTGCGATGGACAAAGATGCGCTGAAGAAAGATTTGGCGGCAGCCCGAGTCTTAATAAGCTCAAGAACAGTGCACTGATGCTTCTTTGAAGTTGGTCATATAGCGAGAATAGACAATAGACAATAGGTGCAGGATAGGCCTTTCGGCCCTTCAAATCAGCACCACCATTCAATGTGATCATGGCTGATCATTCACAATCAGTACCCCGTTCCTGCCTTCTCCCCATACCCCCTGACTCCGCTATCTTTAAGAGCTCTATCTAGCTCTCTCTTGAAAGCATCAAGAGAGAAGACCTGTGAAAAAGAACTTCTAACTGTTGCAATGAGGAAAAAACAATACCACAGTTTCAAGAAGAAACAATATCATAGATCAGCCACATTGAATGGTGGAGTAGATGTGATAGGCCAAATGGTTATGATCCTATAACTTATGAATAATAGTGGGCCTTAAAATATAAAGATTGTGCATGTTAGTTCTGGAGAAAGGTGTTATTCAGTGACAAAAGCCATCTTTTGGTTCAGGGCCAACGTAGCCAACGTGTTCGGAGATCGGTCGGAGATCCGGTGAGAAAATGTCACATCGACCAGTTTGTCAAACCTCCTGAAAAGATGATGTTCTGTGGTTTGCAACTATGGTGTCGATCCACTGAACCCAGTTGATGGAATGATGAGTTCGCTGCAATATTTCACAGAAGAGTGGTGCTGGAGATAGTGAAGACTTTTCCAGATGCATCTGGAATATTTCCACAATGCCATACATCATAGATGGTGACCCAATTTACCCAACAGAAGGCGATACGTGTCTTGGACTGGCCTGGTAACTCACCGGACTTGAATCCATTCAAGAATTTGTGGTCAATTATCAAAGAGAGACTGAAGGGAAAGGAACGTACCACAAGACAGAAGCTGGTCGAGGTCATCATTCAGCTGCGGTATCAAGATGAAAAAATCCTCGGAAATTGTCTGAATCTGCTCGGTTCAATGCCAAATAATGTCAAAGTCTTGATAAAGAACCGTGGGGTGGACATATAATTTACTAAAGACATGATGGTGCGATGATAATGATTAAAAGGTAGCTCTGCGGTTTCTATTGACTTGTTCATAAGGTCATAAGGTCATACGTGATAGTAGAATTAGGCCATTCGGCCCATCATGTCCACTCCACCATTCAATCATGGCTGATCTATCTCTCCCTCCTAATCGCATCCTCCTGCCTTCTCTCCCCATAACCTCTGATACCTGTAATAATCAAGAATCTATCTATCTCTGCCTTAAATATACCAACTGACTTGGTCTCCACAGCCTTCTGTGGCAAAGAATTCCATAGATTCACCACCCTCTGGCTAAAGAAATCTCTCCTTATCTCCTTCCTAAAAGAAGGTCCTTTTATTCTGAGACTACGACCTCTAGTCCTAGACTCTCCCACTAGTGGAAACATCCTCTCCACATCCAATCTAGCCAAGCCTTTCATTATTCAGTATGTTTCAATGGGGTTCCCCCTCAATCTTCTCAACTCCAGCGAGTACAGGCCCAGTGCCAAGTGTTATGCTGTGATTCTATAAATTTGTGCAAGGATGTAACCCTAAATTATTATTAACTTGCTTCAGATATTCAACTGAACAAATTGTCTTTGCTTCAACCACTCATTGTGCCAAAGGACTCCATTAATCTGAAACATTACAAAAGGTTTCCTGATTTCCTTCCTCAGCCTCTGTGACAATTCTATTTAAATGCAATACACTATAACAAACACTATTCACACAATTTCTGGTTACAATAGTTTCAAAATGGTACAAAGTTTCTACTTTGCCTTTCCTGCTCTAGTAGGAATAGTCCTGGCATCTCATGAGAAAAGTCAATCAGTAGTACCCAGCATGATTAACAATATAATGCAATTCGATACCATTCGATACATTCTACACAATTCTATACTCTTTGGTCTTTAAAACTTGGTGTCAAAAGCTGCACACAGTACTCTAACTGTGCCCTAACTATAACCTAGGGTAAATTAATGATTGTTACTATTCTACGGCATTGCCTGATTCTACTCCCAAATTAAAGGCAGAAAAGGGAACAGCATCTGGGGTCAGTCTGTCGTCCTTAACCCATCAACATCACAATAAAACTCGATTGTATTACCTACATTTTAACAGCATAGCAATGACCTATAATGGAGTATTTTGTAAAACAGAGTACGAGTGAATATATGTTTCAATTTATTGATTGTCCTCCCAAATTGGATTGACTTATGTATACTATCTTATACATGTTAACTTTACCCCTATCTGTGTGCTCATTAAGTTACCTTGTTTATGTTTTCTTGAACAAAATCTTTAAGTCCTCGCCTCTCATTAGTGCCATCATCAAATTTTAAAAACAGGTTCCTCCTACCTAAAATCATCCTTCTGAAGAGAAGAGAGAACCAGACTGCCCCTGATATGTCGAACTCTACTTTAAATTGGTCTGTTGTTACCCAGTTTATCATTTTACCCTTAATAATCAAGTATTATATCAGTTGTTACCCAGTCAAATTACACAACGCTTATTTAAGAATAAAATAAAAACCCACAGATCTTTCCGACTTCTACAGTAAACTTCAATACATTCAAAACTCCGCTGCCCGTCTACTCACCCACACCCCGATCCGTGACCATATCACCCCCGTCCTTTACAAACTCCACTGGCTCCCCATCCCCCAGAGAATCCAGTACAAAATCCTCCTCATAACCTACAAAGCCCTCCATAACCTGGCCCCATCCTACCTGACCGACCTCCTCCACAGGCACACTCCCACCTGCACCCTCCGCTCTGCTGCTGCCAATCTCCTATCCCCACACATCCGGACCAAACTCAGATCCTGGGGGGACAGGGCTTTCTCCATCGCTGCTCCCACCCTATGGAACTCACTACCCCAAACCGTTAGAGACTCCTCCACACTCACCACATTCAAAACATCGCTGAAGTCTCACCTGTTCAGTACTGCCTTCAACCACTGAAGGTCACCTCACCTTCTGTCTCCTTTCTCTGTTTGTTTACTTATTTACTTATTTATCTATTTATTCATTTCCCTATGTTCTCTAAATCTCTGTAAAGCGTCTTTGAGTATATGAAAAGCGCTATATAAATGTAATGCATTATTATTATTATTATTATTACAAATCATTAAGACACAGTGCTTCATGCAAAGTTCTACTTTTTTTTAAGAACCTTATTTTTTGTCTACATTTATCTTTAAAAGTTGCTCCATTATCTTCCAACAATCCTCAGGATTAGTTTTAGTTATATCAAAAACTGGTGGCCTGGTAACGCCTTTCTTGTAAACCTTTAGCTAAAACCCAATGTATCAATGTATAAAGAAGGCTGTAACATTAAACAAGTTCCCTATGTGTTAAAATATACAATCAACATCTCGATTGGTGAAATATAATGGGTAAATTGATAGATCAATGGGAAATAAACAATAAAAAATGAATCTTATTTCTCACGTTTCCTATTTTCCTCTCAGATTAAAAGATGTCAGCTCTGATGTAAACCCACTTATTTCCCAGCAACTCACTGCTGCAATAGCCCTAAAGGACAAGGGTTCTACATGCTAAACACAAATTACATGGGTGAAAAGAACATTCAAAAACAACCTAAAGCTCAAGGTAATCTTGACATCGAAATCACAAAAACTTATAATTCACACATATGAATGACAAACACCAATTGAGTTTTTAATCTTAAAAACTCTTAATTGATGAAATGCATTAACAGAATTATCAACAATGATAGTTTTGCTTGGTAATTTGAAATTAAACAAAGGAATTGGTTGTGCAGAATAAATAGTTGAAAATTCAAAATGTGAAAACACTTAAAAAACATTTTGTAATTTCAGAAATATTAGGTTGAACATTTTATGACCTGGTTATTATCTGCTGCATCATATGTTTATTAATGAAAACATATGCACAGAAAACAAGTTCACAGATAATGGAATAAACTTCCAGAAGCATATGTCAGGAATTGTAGAGGCTAAACCCATGATAATTATCTGTTCATTTTAAGAAGTAGATGCATTTAAGATTTATGGAGATGGCCTCAAGAATAATTGCCCCAGTCAGTCAGAAATCCGTAGATTGAAATCCTAGTGTTTCAAAGCAAATAAAAAGCTTCCCAAAAACTACAACCACTAGATTTGCTCCCCAATGGGTCCTGTTTTTGACCCATTGTCCCTTGGACTTCTCTCTTAAATGATCGCAGAATCATTTTATCATCTTCCCACTTGCCTCCCACATACAATATTCACTCCACCCCTTAGCAACTTGGACAATTAAGTTGTTAATCAACCTTATTTTGTTGTATTTGGATTCCAATGTAAACTTGCAAATATATGTACAGGATATACTTTTCCAGTTGGAACTTGCTGATAACTGTCTTAGAGCAACAATTGTTATAGTTGCTGCAAGATATTTTGTCCAAAAATCGGCCGCAAACAGCTGGCAGGAACTAGCACAATTTATAATGCGTTCAAAGAACTTGTATTTCCATTGTTCCTTACAAAAGCTCAGAATATCCCAGTTTATCTTCTAGGCAATGAATTATCTACTAAAGTTCAGATATGATGCAACACAGTAAAGAGAGCTGTCAATTTGTATACAGCTCTCTCCAGCTAACAACAATATTATTTGTCCTGCCCCTCTTAGACGTAGAAAACATAGAAAATAGGTGCAGGAGGAGGCAATTCGGCCCTTCGAGCCAGCACCGCCATTCATTGTGATCATGGCTGATCGTCCGCAATCAATAACCCGTGCCTGCCTTCTCCCCATATCCCTTGATTCTACTAGCCCCTCGAGCTCTATCTAACTCTCTCTTAAATCCATTCAGTGATTTGGCCTCCACTGCCTTCTGTGGCAGGGAATTCCACAAATTCCATAACTCTCTGGGTGAAAAAGTTCCTTCTCACCTCAGTTTTAAATGGCCTCCCCTTTATTCTAAGACTGTGGTCCCTGGTTCTGGACTCGCCCAACATTGGGAACATTTTTCCTGCATCTCTTCTCTTGCACCTTTCTCTCCCCCCCTTCCTCCACCACAATCAGTCTGAGGGAGGGTCCTGATCCAAAATGTCACTTATCCATTTTCTCCAGAGATGCTGCATAACCTGCTGAGTTGTTCCTGTACTTTGTGCCATAGTTGCCTAAGAGGGAGTCTTATGTTGCTGGAAAATATAAGTGAAGACCTTGGGACATTTTATCTTTAGAGGTTTATTCATACTCAATTTATCTGAATTCCATTTTCCAGCTGGGGATTCAAACAATGACACAAGATCGTCATAGAATGGCGGTGCTGGCTCGAAGGGCTGAATGGCCTACTCCTGCACCTATTGTCTATTGTCTATAAGAGCATGTCTCACTCTGCAAAATGCTCAGTGCTGAGCAGTGGTAAACGCAAAATTATCATTGAATGGGTTGTCTCATTCCTTTGGAATATCATCTAAAAAATTGGATAATTAAAAAATATATTTATTATTACATTGGTTTGATATTTTAGTCTTCCTTATACATCCAGGTATAACCCTTTTATTTCACTTTCTGTACAAAGACTAAAACATCAATTATGCTGAATGTGAGAAATCTTTAATCTGATCAGTTAATGAGACTGCTACATGTTTAAACCATATTTAGCATCGCATTTATCTTATAAATCATGGTGGTCACAGTGGCGCAGCGGGTAGAGTTGCTGCCTTACAGCGAATGCAGTGCCAGAGACCTGGGTTCGATCCCAACTACGGGTTCTGTCTGTACGGGGTTTGTACATTCTCCCCGTGACCTGCATGGGTTTTCCCCGAGATCTTTGGTTTCCTCCCGCACTCCAAAGACGTACACAGGTTTGTAGGTTAATTGGCTTGGTAAATGTAAAAAATGTCCCTAGTGGGTGTAGGATGGTGTTAATGTGCGGGGATTGCTGGTTGGCACAGCCTGTAGGCCGAAAAGCCTGTTTCCGCGCTGAATCACTAAACTAATAAATGGCACAATATTCAAAATACTACTGGTGTTGAACCTAATCTCAATATCCAGACTAATGAAATATAGCAACATTTCATTAGAAATTTCATATACAATTGCGGTCCATTTCCTCGCATTCTTCTTATCGAAATAGAGGTTAATAAAGCATTTACAACTTAGCAATTCCGTTCTTAGATCCTTCACCTACCAACTGTGGGGCCATGGACTTTGATTTCAAATCTTTATCTTTCATTACCATTTGCATTTAAATGGAGAAATTGAAGGAATACATAGTTGGATAGCTAAGAACCCATAGTGTTGCAATAGATACTTTAAGTGCATGAAGGTTATATTCCGAGTGCAACGTAGCAGAGATCAGTTCCCATATTGTTCCACCTCTCCCACGGTAATGAAATATTATTAAGACTCCTATTACTTTTCAAATCGTCTCAAACTCAATTACAATCACATCTACTTTTCACCTCTATCAACAACATTTCAATGGACATAGATAACTGTCTTGTGCAACAGGGACAATAAGTGATAAATGTATTATTATTTGGAAACTTCCCCCCTCAAAAAAACATCAAAAATAATTTATTGTGGAAATCTTCAAAGTTCATAACAAAATAAAATACATGTATATATTTTAACTAGAAAATAGCAGCAACAACCTGAGCGACTGGCCTGGATGATGTTTGTGACAGTGTCCTCAGTAACTGCATGAACCAGCTGGCAGGAGTATTCATGTTCATCTGTAACCTTTCCCTATCCAGTCTGAGGAGTCCAGCTACTTTATTAAGAACACAACACACCCGCCTGCAAAGCCTAGCTAAACAGGGTAGTGCAACAGGTCCATGGCAGATGCCAACTCTCTGGCCCTGCACTCATCCCAGGAACCTAGGTCAGACTCCTATTTATTGATTATAGCTCTGCTTTCAACCCCATAATTCCAACTGAACTCATCGCTTACTGATCCATGACTTACAGACCAGGACCTATGACTCAGCATAGAAACATAGAAACATAGAAAATAGGTGCAGGAGTAGGCCATTCGGCCCTTCGAGCCTGCACCGCCATTCAATATGATCATGGCTGATCATCCAACTCAGTATCCCGTACCTGCCTTCTCTCCATACCCCCTGATCCCTTTAGCCACAAGGGCCACATCTAACTCCCTCTTAAATATAGCAGCTCCTATCGCTTACTGATCCATGACTTACTGACCCATAGACCACAAACAATAAGGTGACAAAATATCCTTCGTGATAATTCTAAACATGAGTGCTACGCAAGGCTGTCTTCTCATCCTCTTACTCTATTCCTCGTACTAAATTACTGTGTGGCCCAACAACTGTGTGGCCAAATTCTGCTCTAACTCTATTAACAAGTTTGCAGATGACACCGTAGTGAGCCAGATCTCAAACAATGACAACATAGAGTACAAGGTGGAGATGGAGAGCTTGGTGGCACATTGTTAAGATAATACTTCTCCCTTAATATCAGCAAAACAGAGGAGCTGGTCATTGGCCAGGTAACAGGCAGGAGACCAGTCTGTATCAATGGTGAAGTGGAGGTGGTCGAGAGCTTCAGGTTCCTAGGTGTAAATATCACCAACAATTAGTCCAGGTCCAAGCAAATTGATGGCTCAGCCAAGACAGACCACTAACACCTCTACTTCCTCAGAAAACTAAGGATAATGCACTTGATTTTACTGGCTCTTAACATTTTCTACAGGTGGACAATAGAATGTGTTTGCAATTTTTATTGTCTGCACTTTGTCTGCAGCTTAGATGTCTTATATTCTGCACTATGTTTCGTTTCTTATATGCAGGACCTGATGTACTCATTTTTGTCTGGAAAGCATGCAAAACAAAGTTTCTCATTGTATTGTGTGACAAGAATAAATCACCACCAATTATATAAACTAACATGGAAAAATGTTCCAAGCACTGTCAAACAGACGTCAGCACCAAACCACTGAAAGTTTTAAAGAGCAACCGAAGAGAGAAGAGATGAAGAGGGCTGCTGAAGCAGTTGCTGTACATGAGGACTGGACAGGTGAATGCATGGCTGCCAAAGGTAACACAGTTAAAACTGCTGAAGTACTCGTGACAAGAATTGAAAGAATGCAGAACTTACCGAAGGCTCCTAGCCTGATGGAGGTTAAAGAGATAAGGAGAGATGAAGCAATGGAAACAAACTTTAAAGTTATTTTCCACACTTATATTAAAGGACTAAATACTCTCACAGATTTACAATGTATTCCTTAAAACATGGAAGCTGCTAATTTAATGAAAAACTGCCAATCATAATCTTTGAAACAACTGTTTCAAATGTAAATTCACACTAATAGCAAAGGATTATGCAGGGGTACAATTCCGAACTTCCACTGCCAACCTAACAGGAATTAAATGCAATTGAGGAATTAAATCTATGTGGCTCTGTGCCATGCACATTTACACATTGGGTATGCAAGTTATAAGAGCAGTAGAGAAGCTATTAAAAATTCAGTGCAATTCTTAGTCTCTTTAAGTCCATGGCCTACAATACCAGACCTTCCAGAAGTGTTACTCAAGAGAGTTTGTGGGATAGACACAAAATGCTGGAGTAACTCAGCAGGACAGGCAGCATCTCTGGAGGGAAGTAATGGGTGACGTTTCGGTTTGAGATCCTTCTTCAGATCTCGACGCAAAGCATCATTCATTTCTTCTCTCCAGAGATGCTGCCTGTCCCACTGAGTTACTCCAGCATTTTGTGTCTATCTTCAGTTTAAACCAGCATCTGCAGTTCCTTCCTGCACAGAGTTTGTGGGATCATGGGAACGTACCTGATTTACATGGAACTGGGAAGTTGACTCAATGACCTCAACCATATCACAGAATAATAAAATCATCACAACAAAGTCTAGGATCACTAATTCTCCAGGTGCTGCCATGAAGTCATATTCTCCCTCACTATTTATGTAATTTGCCATTGAAAGACAATTTGCATCTGCTTTCACCATTAGCAAATTCTAGATCATGTTTATTTCAGTCCGCTATTCATGGAGGCCAAAGCAACACAAATTTTAACAGAATTAATAAACCTGCAAAACGTATTAAAATCTCCTACCTGGGAATCATTTGTCGTATAGAGCTTCGCAGCTTTTTCAAAAGTCACTAGGTCAAATTTTGCTGGGTCAGCATTTGGGAGAAGTGATGTTTCCATATGGAAATAGTTGAGAGCTTTTAACGCGCCCAACATCTGCAGTGCTCTAGACTTGCTATCTTTCTTTGCTTCGCTCTCTTTTACTAAGAAATACATGTTTCATCATTAATAAAAATTTACTGTTCAATCTGGTAAAAGCAAACACAAAAAAAACGTGCCAAACACTAAAATTAATCGATGCATACTGCTTACCAGTAGGTGTCCATACTGGATGATTTGTACTTAACAGTGATTTTATAGGGGATAATTGATAAAACATAAAATGGATTGGCGATGAACAGGGGGGAAATCGATTAAGAAATGTTTAGCACTGGAAAATCTCATTCTAGACGTCTGAATGTTCAGAGTCTCTGAACATAAAGTATAATTTAAATATAATTTGTAATAAAATTAAAAGATGCACAAGGAACAATCCCCATTCCAACGCAAGTTTAATTTTCTCCTCCCATCTCCTCCCCAATTCTACGGAATCAAAATATAACCAATTAATTTAATAGCCATCATGTCATGAGCTACTCTATTTTTCAAAATCTTAGTAATACCAAAGAACATTTGTTTCTCACATACTAGATTAGGATACATGTACAGTCACAAAATGCTGGAGTAACTCAACGGGACAGGCAGCATCTCTGGAGAGAAGGAATGGGTGACATTTCGGGTTGAGACCCTTCTTCAGACTGAGAGTCAGAGGAAAGGGAAACAAGAGATATAGACGATGATGTAGAAAGATATAGAACAAATGAATGAAAGATATGCAAAAAAAATTCTAATTGTTTTTCCTTTTCTCTTTGTATTTTCCAACTATTACCAAAAGTAGATTTTATATGACTTTACAGTGAGGCATTTTGGGTTAATCATTTATTTAAAGAGTAGAAAGAGGATTACACCCTGTAATCAATTTCTATTTATTAGACAGTTCTAGTTTGTATTCCTTTCTGCATCAATGTAAACACAAGTAGCTAGACACAAAATACTGGAGTAACTGAGAAGGGCAGGTAGCATCTCCATTTCCTTCTCTCCTGTCCTGAGATGCTGCCTGTCCCGCTGAGTTACTCCAGCATTTTATGTCCATCTTTGGTGTAAACCAGCATTTGCAGTTCCATCCAAAACATCGTACACACGGTTCTATGTCAACTGTAAACAGAAACATGTCAGTAGAGAAATAGGCTCTTGGTATTTCTGGGTGAATCACAGCAAAGAAACTAAACTGTGATTTTATTATAGCAAATGATGGTTTAATTAATTTTTTAACATAAAAACATAAAATGCTGGAAACATAGCAGGTCAGGCAGCATTTGTGGAAGGACAATAGACAATAGACAATAGGTGCAGGAGTAGGCCATTCAGCCCTTCGAGCCAGCACCGCCATTCAATGCGATCATGGCTGATCACTCTCAATCAGTACCCCGTTCCTGCCTTCTCCCCATACTCCCTCACTCTGCTATCCTTAAGAGCTCTATCCAGCTCTCTCTTGAAAGCATCCAACGAACTGGCCTCCACTGCCTTCTGAGGCAGAGAATTCCACACCTTCACCACTCTCTGACTGAAAAAGTTCTTCCTCATCTCCGTTCTAAATGGCCTACCCCTTATTCTTAAACTGTGGCCCCTTGTTCCCCCAACATTGGGAACATGTTTCCTGCCTCTAATGTGTCCAATCCCCTAATTATCATATGTTTCAATAAGATCCCCCCTCATCCTTCCAAATTCCAGTGTATACAAGCCTAATTGCTCCAGCCTTTCAACATACGACAGTCCCGCCATTCCGGGAATCAACCTAGTGAACCTACGCTGCACGCCCTCAATAGCAAGAATATCTTTCCTCAAATTTGGAGACCAAAACTGCACACAGTACTCCAGGTGCGGTCTCACCAGGGCCCGGTACAACTGTAGAAGTACCTCTTTGCTCCTATACTCAACTCCTCTTGTTACGAAGGCCAACATTCCATTGGCTTTCTTCACTGCCTGCTGTACCTGCATGCTTCCTTTCAGTGACTGATGCACTAGGACACCCAGATCTCGTTGAACGTCCCCTCTTCCTAACTTGACACCATTCAGATAATAATCTGCCTTTCTATTCTTACTTCCAAAGTGAATAACCTCACACTTATCTACATTAAACTGCATCTGCCATGTATCCGCCCACTCACACAACCTGTCCAAGTCACCCTGCAGCCTTATTGCATCTTCCTCACAATTACACACTACCCCCCAGCTTAGTATCATCTGCAAATTTGCTAATGGTACTTTTAATCCCTTCATCTAAGTCATCTAAGACAAATTGGGGAAAGATTTGTATCTTTTTATAGAAATTGCATCATGAGTTTATTAAAGTAAACAACAACAAAAAAAAACCATTTGGACAGGTACAAGAATAGAAAAAGATTTAGAATGATGCGGGCCAAATACAACTTGGTCAGAATGGATGGGTTGGACCGAATGGCCCTTTTTCGGGCTGCATAAATCTATAACTAACAAAAATTAGTTTAGAGATGCCTATTTTGATGCTTTTGTTGTTGGACTGTGGGTGACTGAATTTCGTCCAATTTGGATGACAATAAAGCTATCTTGAATCTTGAATCTTGAGAGTTTAGAGATCAGTCTGAAGAAGGGTCTCGACCAGAAACGTCACCCATTCCTTCTCTCCTGAGATGCTGCCTGACCTGCTGAGTTACTCCAGCACTTTGTGAAAAAATTAGAGATAAAGAAGGCAATATAGTAACTGAGAAGAAATAAAACACAATTACAATCAGTTGTGTAATTAGACTTTTAAAAAAATGAATATTCAGAACTGCTTAAATCATTACTATTGAGCATTTTACATTTTTTCTTTCACAGGTAATCTACGTTTCCTTCGTGTTAACGTTGATGGATTAGCATTGCGTGTTTGTGTAAAGTTTTATAAAACTGGGATTGTAACCATGTTACAACAGGCTGGGATGTTTTGTTTGGATTAATGTTAAACGACGTACCAGCGGAAACAGCGAGCGTTACAGTCGAGGTGAATGTGACAAGGTAAGGCGCAGGTGGAGAGTTACTCTCGTTTGGCAAACCATCGGACGAAAGCTGCCCAGAGACGACACGACCCTCAGCAGCCGGCGACCGGGCGGCGTAGGATAGGTTCCCTCCTCCGGGTTCATCGCCAGAGCTGAGTGGCCCCAGCTCTTCATCGGTGGGAGTGCCGCTGCCCAGCGGCATGTGGGGCAGTTCAGTGGACGCAGAGTCAGTGAAGTGCAACTCTTCCGAACCATCCTGCGGGTTAATGATCGCGACGGTCATAAATGTTGTTATTATCAGAGGGGGGAAACCCGCGGCGCTGCGCGTTGAAAGCGGGCTCTTTGTAACTTACACTGTACTTGTCCACAAGTTGCTGGATGTCCATTATTGTGAGACGAAAGCTGCAACTGGACCTTCAGAAGATTGAACAAGGCAAACGGAGGTGAAATAAAGAAACTCTGCAGCAGCAAGAAAAGGTCGAAGAAAGAAAGTCTGCAAACAACAACAACAAAACACTTTTAAAAGTGGGATGAGAATAAAGGGAGTCTGGGGAGATGAAGGCCACTGAGTGGAGCAGGGGGTGGGGAGGGGAGGCTGGGGCTGGGGCTGGGGGCTGGGGTGGGGAGGGGAGGCTGGGACTGGGGCTGGGGGTGGGGGGCTGGGGTGGGGAGGCTGGGGCTGGGGGAGGGGAGGCTGGGGCTGGGGTGGGGAGGCTGGGGCTGGGGTGGGGAGGGGAGGCTGGGGCTGGGGGTGGGGGGCTGGGGTGGGGAGGCTGGGGCTGGGAGAGGGGAGGCTGGGGCTGGGGTGGGGAGGCTGGGGTGGGGAGGCTGGGGCTGGGGTGGGGAGGGGAGGCTGGGGGTGGGGAGGGGAGGCTGGGGGTGGGGAGGGGAGGCTGGGGGTGGGGCTGGGGAGGCTGGGGGAGGGGAGGCTGGGGGTGGGGCTGGGGAAGCTGGGGCTGGGGAGGCTGGCGGTGGGGCTGGGGTGGGTGGAGGAGGGGAGGCTGGGGTGGGGAGGCTGGGGCTGGGGTGGGGAGGCTGGGGCTGGGGTGGGGAGGGGGGGCTGGGGGTGGGGAGGGGGGGCTGGGGGTGGGGAGGGGGGCTGGGGGTGGGGGTGGGGAGGGGAGGCTGGGGGTGGGGAGGCTGGGGCTGGGGTGGGGAGGCTGGGGCTGGGGCTGGGGCTGGGGTGGGGAGGCTGGGGCTGGGGTGGGGAGGCTGGGGCTGGGGTGGGGAGGCTGGGGCTGGGGTGGGGAGGCTGGGGCTGGGGTGGGGAGGCTGGGGCTGGGGTGGGGAGGCTGGGGCTGGGGTGGGGGGGCTGGGGTGGGGAGGCTGGGGCTGGGGTGGGGAGGCTGGGGCTGGGGTGGGGAGGCTGGGGTGGGGAGGCTGGGGCTGGGGTGGGGAGGCTGGGGCTGGGGCTGGGGAGGCTGGGGCTGGGGTGGGGAGGCTGGGGCTGGGGTGGGGTGGCTGGGGCTGGGGTGGGGAGGCTGGGGCTGGGGTGGGGAGGCTGGGGCTGGGGTGGGGAGGCTGGGGCTGGGGTGGGGAGGCTGGGGCTGGGGGAGCAACAGCGCAGCGACCACTCGCTCTCTCCTCCTGCCACCCACCGCCACCCACTGCCACCCACTTCGAGTTTGAGTCTAACTTTCTGTTGCCCGGCAACTGGCCCAACACTAGCCATCGCCCGGCAACAGCAACAGCAACAGCAACGCCCAGCCCGACGCAACAATCCGCAGCCAGGGTCAGACCCACAACAAGCAACGGGTAAAACCATCCCAGCAACGCCTCACTGGAGGTGGTCAAGTCAAGTCAAGTCAAGTTTATTTGTCACATACACGATGTGCAGTGAAATGAAAGTGGCAATGCCTGCGGATTGTGCACAAAAAAAAGTTACAATTACAGCATATAAATTAAAATTAATACAGAAAATAAAATTTAGTCCCTGGAGTTATAATAGTTAACAGTCCTGATGGCCTGTGGGAAGAAACTCCGTCTCATCCTCTCTGTTTTCACAGTGTGACAGCGGAGGTGTTTGCCTGACCGTAGCATCTGGAACAGTCCGTTACTGGGGTGGCAGGGGTCCCCCATAATGTTGCTGGCTCTGGATCTGCACCTCCTGATGTATAGGTCCTGCAGGGGGGCGAGTGTAGTTCCCATGGTGCGTTCTGCCGAACGCACTACTCTCCGCAGAGCCTTCCTGTCCTGGGCAGAGCTGTTCCCAAACCAGACTGTGATGTTGCCGGACAAGATGATTTCTACAGCCCCAGAGTAGAAGCACTGAAGGATCCTCAGAGACACTCTGAATTTCCTCAGCTGTCTGAGGTGGTAAAGGCGCTGCTTTGCCTTACCCACCAGTGCGGCAATGTGTGTTGCCCATGTCAGATCCTCTTGATGAGGACTCCCAGGTATTATGAACACTTTATGAAGTTGCTGTGTGCGTTAATGGATCTCCCCCACCGCTCCCTCCACCACTCCCCTCCCCGCCTAATTGTCAAGATCTGGGGAACTCCAACTCTTTGCGTCTATGGTTTAATCCAGCACCTGTTGTTCCTTCCTACACAATTACAAGATCTCCCGGTTGCTCAACACTTTAACTCCCCCTCCCGTTCCCACACTGACCTTCCTGTCCTGGGCCTCCTCCATTGTCAGAGTCAGGCCCCAGCACAAATTGGAGGAACACCACCTCATATTTCACTCGGACAGCTGACACCCCGGCGGTATGAATGTTGACAAATCTAACTTGAAGTAACTCAGCATCCCCTCCCTCTCCACCCCCCTCCTCCCTATCCTAGTTCTCCGACTGGTTTCACTGTCCTAATTAATTTTGCTGTTTGTAACCTTCCCCCTCAGCCAACAATGATCCATTCTACATTTCCTTGATCACCTTACCCTTCCAAATCACTACACTCCCTCTCACCTGACTCACAGTTTGAAGAAGGGTCTCGACCCGAAACGTCACCCATTCCTTCTCTCCAGAGATGCTCCCTGTCCTGCTGAGTTACTCCAGCATTTTGTGTCCAATTACAAGACCTGCTGGATCACCTGGATGCTAACCATATTAACTCCATTTCCCATTCCCACACTAACCTTTTCTGCCCTGTGCCTTCTCTATTGTTAGACTGAGGACTAACAGCAGAATATATTGCCCTTGGGTAGCTTACAACCCAATGGAATGAACATTGAATTCTCCAATATAGGGAATCCTGCCTCCTTTTTCCCTCTCACTTCCCTGTCCCCCACCTTGGTGAGCGGCCATCTCTTCCACTATCCCACCACCGTTTCCCTTCCCATTGTCATATGCATGTACATGTACAATGAGAGTCTTGCTTGGAGCAACATCACAGGCACATAGACTCAGACAACACGCTCATACCGCTCATATATATATATATATATATATACTTCTGAGTGCCCAGGTACACATCAGGGGATTTCACAATAGTGCAGAGAGCCAAACATTTTTGGTTCCATTATCACAATTTGCTTCAGTATCGCCACCAATAATCTTCACAGTCCCTAATATTATTGAAAGGTAACCGATTAATGTATTTGATAAACAAAGTTCAGATTGAATACAAAAGCAAAATCCCATAGCTGCAGGGATATTTGAGTTAAAAATAATGCTGGACATATTCAGCAGATCAGGCACCATATGAGCAGAAAGAGTTCACGTTTCGGATCAAACCTTTATCGGATAGTGCAAGGCCATTAATCTGAAACATTACCCTGTTTCTCTCTCTTTGGATATTTCCTGATCAATTGCATGTTTCCTACATTTTACTGGTTTTACTGCCAGTATTGCTTGCATTTGAGTAATTTTCAGAAATAGTGCTGAGACATCGAAGGTAAGATGTAATTTTGTGCTGCAGACAATTCCCAACAAAATAGAGTTAAATATAAAGAGCTTCCAGCTTTCTATTCGATTGGAAACTTCAAAGAGAAACATTGCTCCCAACCTAACTAATTAATTCTCAAAGCAAGACAAAACCTCGGCTGGTCAAGCAGCATATCTGAAATCCCTCTACTTTTGACCCAAATTCAGGACATGAATGATAGAATCAAGACATCATTAAATTATAATGGCTCAGAAGGAGGCTTTTTGGCAGCATCGTTGATTAATCCCTTCAGTTCCATTTCCCCATACTTCATCAGCAATCATTTAATCTCCTCAACCACATCGTTGATATAGATTGTGAATAGCTGGGAATCAAACACTGCCTAGTACCCAACTAGTCAGCCTGAGAAAGACTATTTGTCCACACTCTTTGCTTTCTGCCATAACTGATTATTAACCCATGCCAAAGTAAACGGAATCACAACAAATGCATGATCTGATTTAGGCAGCACATTATCAGCTGGACTAAATGCAAGGGCACTTTTTCAAATAGTATGGGATTTTGTGAATAAATCGATTTCTCCCGAGATGCTGACTGACCTGCTGAGTTACTCCAGCATTTTGTGAATAAATCGATTCTCCCGAGATGGTGCCTGACCTGCTGAGTTACTCCAGCATTTTGTGAATAAATCGATTTGTACCAGCATCTGCAGTTATTTTCTTTTAGAATCCTCATGTGCCCAATTACCAACAAAACTATTTGTAAACTGCAGGGTGAAAGTGCAGACCAGTCTCAATAGAAATTAAATCTTGTGTGTATTGTAGAACCCGTATCTATATTGGAAAAAGCCTTCTAGCCATACAGGCATGTGCTTCCAGCTCCCTGCAGATGTATGTTATCAACATTAACAGTTTGGCAAATCCCCAGAACCCCTCTTGAAACAATTTCTAATGTGTTAAAAACAATATCAGAAGTGACTTTAGGAATTTTCACAACTCTACTGATTGTTATATTGTGCATCTTTCTTAACAATATTTTTAAAATACAGGTGGCTAATGAAGCAGCTTAACAAAAAGCCAAATGTTTTCTAAAATATCTTGCTGCTTTATTACGGCACAATTTAAGTGGGAATTGCAGGTGCTGTTGAGAGGTTTATAAGGTCATAAGGTCACGTGATAGGAGCAGAATTAGGCCATATGGACCATCAAGTCTACTCCGCCATTCAATCATGGCCGATCTATCTTTCCCTCCTAACCCCATTCTCCTGCCTTCTCCCCATGACCCCTGACATCCATACTAATCAAGAATATATATATCTCTGCCTTAAAAATATCCATTGACTTGGCCTCCACAGTCTTCTTTGGCAAATAATTCCACAGATTCACCATCTTCTGACGAAAGAAATTCCGTCTCATCTCCTTCCTAAAGGAACATCCTTTAATTCTGAGTCTATGACCTCTAGCCTTAGTGGAAACATCGTCTCCACATCCACTCCATCCAAGCCTTTCACTATACGGTAAGTTTCAATTGTTCTTTATACTGACAAATTTATTATGGAGTTCGAGCCTGTGCCATCGTGTGGTAGATACTGGGAGTAAGGCTGGGATGGAGTTTTTAAGTACTGGAACTCAATGCCTCCAATGCAGTGCTGGATAATAATATTTTATTTTTGACAATACCCATTAAAATATTCTCTTGCATGACCAAAATAAACGTTTACATATCACCACTAACTGGTATTTCCACAGATTTCCGGAGATCTCAAGATACAGTTTCAAAAGTTCAAACACTACTACATCTGCTGAATATTGGACGTGGGAGTAAAGATTTCATGGGAGCACTGTTCAATTAACATAGAAATGTTAGCTTGAATAATTGCCAACCACGATAAGAGTTTAGCATGCGGACCATGTTTAGTTGTCATATCCATGACTTTCATTTAATGGTAGAAAAATAATTAAATATGGACTTTGAAAACCTACTGATTATATTAACAGAACATAGACCAGTACAGTACAGGAACAGGTCCTAGGGCTCACAATGTCCATGCCGAACATGATAGCAAGTTAAAATAAACTCCTCTTCCTTCTCGTGATTCATATCCCTCCATCCCCTGATTTTATCTGCTCATTCTTGGCTTTTACCTATTTAGTATTTTGCTTGCTAAGTTGAAATATGTATTTACAAAATGGTCCTTCTCCTTTATCATCGTTAGTTTTTTGCACGTCTTTCATTCATTTGTTCCATATCCCTCTATATCACCGTCTATATCTCTCCTTTCCCTCTCCCCTGACTCTCAATCTGAAGAAGGGTCTTGACCTGAAACGTTACCTATTCCTTCTCTCCAGAGGTGCTGCCTGCCCCACTGAGTTACTCCAGCTTTTTGTGTCTATCTTCAGTTGAAACCAGCATTTGCAGGTCCTTCCTTTACAAAATAATTAGTGGATTGTATTGATCAAGCTTAACTTTATATGCAACCTGCAGGAGACTGGAAATCTACGATTTCCAATATGGCCATGAATTGGCAAGTGCAAAACTTCCTTTCAGATGATTTTGATTTAGATTGAGCCACTGACAAATCTGTGGTGACTGCTCGATGAACAGATGTTGAATTTGCTCCTGTTGCCACATGCAATACATTAGGGGGTTTAATCAGATTAAACTGTTGTTTTTCATGTTAGTTTACTTTTAATGTTATGTTATAATCATGCTCTTTTTCCATTACAATAGATCGGAAATTGGATATGTCATTTGCTTCCTTCGTCATTTTTCAAAACTTTTATATGCACAATGCACAAGCCAGGGCGTGCATTTGAATATCATTCACTTGACTGATGGATACAACACTCAAAATGCTGAACAGTATTCAGGAGAGACACAAAATGCTGGAGTAACTGAGTGGGTCAGGCAGCATTTCTGGAGAACGCGGATTGTTGACGTTTTGGGTCGGGACCCGTCTGAAGATGGGTTTCAACCTCAAACATCACTTATCCATGTTCTCCATAGATGCTGCCTGACCCACCAAGTTACTTCAGAACTTTGCATCTTTTTTTGTAAATCAGCATCTGCAGTTCCTTGTATCTACAATATCCAGCAGAGATTATCTCACTAGATTTGTACCCCATTGACTAACGTAATCATCCATCCCCCTGCTGCCAACCCACCCTCAAACTTAGGGATGCACTGGTTGTTGTATAGATGATGTACCATAACAGCTCACCAAGGCTTCTTCAGCAGCCTTGAACCCAGAAATTCCACGTCCTAGATTTATAGAGGCCAGGTGCATGGGACATCATCAGCTCAAAGTTAAACGTACCATCATGACTATGTAATTTATCACATTTCTTTACATTTCTCTGCCACAGAGGGCAGTGGAGGCCAAATCACTGGATGAATTTAAGAGAGAGTTAGATAGAGCTCTGGGGGCTAGTGGAATCAAGGGATATGGGGAGAAGTTGGGCACAGGTTACTGATTGTGGATGATCAGCCATGATCACAATGAATGGCGGTGCCGGCTCGAGGGGCCGAATTGCCTCCTCCTGCACCTATTTTCTACGTTTCTATCTTTCCTTTGTCAAAATGCTGGAACTCCCTGCTTAGCTGCAGTTTGGAAATATTTTTTTATCACCTGGACCTGGAGTTCAAGGGGAAGACGCACTGTAATTTTCCCAATAAATGCTGGCTTTGCTGGAAATGTCCATTTCCAGAATGAATAATGACATTCAGAGGAATTTAACATTTTAAATGGTCAAGACCATGCAAATAGCCCTGCAGTTTATAAAATAAGAACAAAATCCAATTACTAGAATTTACATATGTATTGTTGTAATTCTCACTTATATAATACATTTTTCAACTGATATTCCTTTTGATCTCATATACTGGAATTTTCTTCATCCAAATTCTCCACTAACTGGGTCCAGAGACCTCTTCTTCTCTCCACAACAAGTCAACAGTTAAAGGATTCTCATACTTTTAACCTCAGTGCCAGAATAACTAAATAAATAGTGCAAGGAAGTGTAAGAAAATAACTGCAGATGCTGGTACAAATCGGAGATATTTATCCACAAAATGCTGGAGTAACTCAGCAGGTCAGGCAGCATCTCAGGAGAGAAGGAATGGGTGACGTTTCGGGTCGAGACCCTTCTTCAGACTAAATAAATAGTGCAATAATTAAAAAAAACGTGAAGAAACTCAAACCACCTGTGGAGCTTTCAAGTCACTTAACTTCAGAATTGTGTTTTAGGCAGATTACCAGACTAACTTGCTCACTCTCTTCTCAAGAATTCTCCACATTCTGGGCTTGTTCTGCATAGGGTAACCATAACCAAATTTCATGCATTTTTATAATTCACACAATTAAGACTGCAAATACAACCCCATAATACAACACAAATTTATGTTTAATATAATGTAATCACCAAAACTATTTCCTTTCATCTCAAAATATCACCTGCCTTGGCCTACTGAAACCATCTGATGCTATGCTAACATTCTTCTGGTCAGTCTCCCAAATTGTACCCTTCATAATCTTGGGATTATCCAAAACACTGCTTCCTGTGTTAAAACTTGCACCAAATATAGTTCAGCCATTAGATAGACACAAAATGCTGGAGTAACTCAGCAGGTCAGGCAGAATCTCTGCAGAAAAGGAATGGGTGAAGTTTTGGGTCAATACCCTTCTTCAGACTGAGTGTCAGGGGAGAGGGAAACTAGAGATATGAAAAGGTACGGAACAAATCAGAGCCGGCACCGATGACCCAGGAAAGGGGGAGCCCACAATGGTCCATTGTTGGCTTTGGAAGACGTGATAACAAAGGGAAACAAACAGTTAAACCAGCAGGATGATTAGAGTGGGGGGGGGGGGGGGGGGGGGGGGCGAAGAGAGAGGGCATGCAAGGGTTACTTGAAATGAGAGAAATCAATATTCATACCTCTGGGTTGCAAGCTGTCCAAGGTGGCGCTGTTCCTCCAACCCTAGTTGTCCTGCTAGTTTCACTGTTTGTGTCCCTTTGTTAAAACCTCCTCCACAGCCAACAATGGACCCTTGAGGGGGCCACCTTTCCGGTGCCAGTTCTGATCTGTTCTATACCTTTTCATCCCCCTGGTTTCCCTCTCCCCTGACTCTCAGTCTGAAGGTCTCGACCTGAAACATCACCTATTCCTTTTCTCCAGAGATGCTGCCTGGCACGTTGAGTTACTCCAGCATTTGTGTCTATCTTAGTTCAGCCATTACCCTTGTATTCACTGGCCTCCATTGGTCGCTGGTTATGTAACATTAATTTTAAACTTCTTGTTTTCAAATCTATACATGGCTTTGCCCCTCTCTATTTTCTCAGCCAGTCAATATTTGAGACAACCTTTGACCGATTCTAATCTCTTGATCATTTCGATTTGTAAATTCTTCACTATTGGTTATTCATGGTCTAAGCACCAGACTTACAGCCTAAACTTTGCTAATTCTCTTTCCACCTTTAAGATGTTACATAAAACTTAGTATGATTTTGCCCAGCTGCCCAGTATGTCCTTCTCTGTTCAGTGCAAATTTAATAATGCTGAAATAAAGTATCTTAGCATATACTAGTTTGTTTGAGGACTTTTGTCTTCTTAAGTAGGCCATTATGTTCAGGATGTCTTGGTTCCTCTCCAGTTCTGAGGTGGCTGAGAAGGCCAATGTAGGGCCTACGGATTCTGTCATAGGTGGGGTATTGTTTTATTTCCACCATTTACGCTGGATATCTGTCTGCTCCTAGTGAAGGATCTTAGTGATCTCAATACCATCCCGAATGCCCCTCCTCCATTATGACCAATTGTGGTGCAGGGATTCCATGGGTCTGTGGGAATGTTACCCGCTTTGAAGGAGGCTTGAGAGCATCCACGACTTGTTTAGGCACCAGAGCTTGGAATCTCTTGGTGAGCCAACAGGGCTATTTACATCTATTACAGCAGTTCAACTCTTTTTAAATCTCAATTCGAAGACTTTAAGAATTCCTAACAATCGGTCCGTTTTCAGGTCTGGCAATCTTCCTCGTTCCACCAGGAACGATGGACCGTCTGACCAGACCCCACCGCCGCTGGCTAGAACGAGGCCTATCACGCCCAAACCAGACCTGTGGCCTGCTGGAAAATACTCATGGACTTCACGATCAGGCTATTGGGCCCAGACAACAGAGACCCTCACCGAAGATAGACACAAAATGCTGGAGTAACTCAGTGGGTCAGGCAACGTTTCTGGAGCGAGGGAATGGGTGATGGGACAAAACCCTTCTTCTGGAGAGACCCTGACTGGAACGTGGCAACTTCAACAGCCTGACCGCGGGAGAAGACGGCAGGGGAAGAAAAAGGACATTCTAGCCTTCCATCACAGTGAGGAGGTGACTGGAGGAGACTCACTGTGATGGATGTTTCTTTTTTTTTTGTGTTGGTTGTGATTGTGTGTGAAATTGTTTATTTTTATTGCTCTATTGCTGGACTGTGGGTGACCTTTCATTTCATTGCACATCTTGTATGTGTATGTGACAAATAAACTTGACTTGACTTGACCAACTGGCCACACTGGAACAGCAACCTATGGCTACAGAAGAAGCCAGCAACCTAGTGGCCTCTCAGAAGCCTGACTGGACAAGCACACCACTTGGTGGGAGCGGCTGACCTCACATCCCAAACCTGAGGCTTGACTGAACAAAGGGTCTGACCTCATAGAGTGACCGACGCCGCAAGCTGACATAGACTCGATTTCTCTATTGAGTCTCTATTTCCAAACTCCCAAACTCCTCCTGGGATGGCAATTCCACACACCGACTTCCAGGCCCGCCAAGTGAGGGAGATGTGCTGGTCAGCATGCTCCCGGCCAACATCCATGCTACTGAAAACAAGGTGGATGAACCTAAAGCTAGACTTGGGCAACTGAGAGACTCCTATCATTCACTGTGAAGATCATCATCCTGCTATAACTTCCCAAAATGCAACACCCCATATTTATCTGAATTAAATCCCATTAGCTATTCCTCGGCCACTTGTCCAGCTGATCAAGATCCCACTGTAATTCTTGATAATCATCTTCACTGTCTACGATACCACCTATTTGTATTGTCGATACGTGTAGAGGTCTGCGTGCCAAAGAGGTCAGTCTAAGTGTTACCATAGATGAACATTGAGATTCATTCCCAAGAGAAGTCCAAAGCTGATGCATTCAAATCACATGATCCCGACCTGAGAGGGAAATCAACATTTGACCTTCATAAAGCCCGTCAGGGATATCTAGCGAGAATTCCATACCAAGCTAGAATCACACACCAACCGCATGGACACTAGTCAATTGTGGCAAGGCTTGCATGCTGTAATAGGCCACAAACGCAAAGTCGGGCAAAATCTCTAGCAATGGCGCCTTCTTCTTAGACAAGCTCAATGCATCCTCGGCTTGTCTTGCACAGTCAGTGGAACAATGTCACCGGCCCTGACACCTCAGGTGCACATGTACCCACAGTCACTGTCACAGATGTCAGATTGGCCTTCGTGAGAGCCACTCTGCGGAAAATGACTGGCTTCGATGGACTCTCCTGTCATGCTCTCAGAGCGTGGGCCAGCTGCTAGGAGTATTCGCAGACATACCTCACCTCTCCCGACTACAAAATGATGTTCCTCCCTGCTTTAAGAAGACCACTGACATACTGGTGCCAAAGAAAAGTAAGATAGCTTGGCTTAATTGCAACTGTAAAGTGTGGCTTCCACCACCATGATGTGCTTCAAGATGCTGGTCGTGGCACACATCAACTCCAGCCTCCCAGGCAGCCTTCATCCACTGCAATCTGCCTGCTGCGGCAAATGGTCCATGGCAGCTGCTATCTCCCAGGCCTTACACTCAATCATGGAACGTCTGAGTAACAAACATCTACATTAGACTCCTACTTATTGACTGTAGCTCTGCCTTCAATACCACCACACCAACCAAACTCATCTGCAAACTAGGAAACTCCCTTCTGCACTGCCTCCTTGACTTCCTGGCCCAAAGGCCGTAATCAGTAAGGATGGGTAAAACACCCTGCATCATAATTTTCAACAACCTTTAACAAGGCTGCATTCTCCACACCTTACTGTACTCCCTAGATAGGCATGACTGTCTGGCCAAATTCTACTGTAAGTATATTTACAAGTTTGCAGTTGTTTCTGTTTTCATAGGCCAGGGCATTGAGTCTTAGAGTCAGGAATCTTGATGCAGCTCTATCGGGCTTTGGTTAGGCTGTATTTGGAGTATTACATGCAGTTCTAGTCCCCCCATTACAGGAAGGACATGGAGGGTTTAGAAAGGGTGCAGAGGAGGTTTACCCAAATTATGCCTAGACTAGGGATTATTAGGGACAGGGAGGGGTTGGATGGGCTTGATTTGTTTACTCTGAATCACCGGAGGTTGCGGGGTGACCTGATAGAAGAATAGAAAATGATGAGATAGGGTAGACATTCAGAACCTTTTACCCAGGATGGAAAAATCAAAAATAGAGAGCTGAGCTTTAAGGGGGGGAGGGGCAAAGCTTTTTCCACAGGGGGTGGCGAGGGCCTGGAACGTACTGCTGGAGACGGCGATTGTGCCAGATGTGATATTGGCATTTGAGAGACTTTTGGATAGAAAATATGGACATGCAAGGGATATGGATTATGAGCAGGCAGGTAAGAGTTAGTCTTGGCATCATGTTCGGCACACACATTGTGGGCCACGGGGCCTGTTCTTGTGCTGTACTGTTCTACGCTCTGTGTTCTTTGACACACTATAGTGGGCTGGATCCCAAACGAAGACAGGACATAGTATAGGAAGGGGATTGAGAATTTAGTGGCTTGTTGTCAAAATAATAACCTGTCCCCAATGGCAGCAAAATTAAAGATCTTCTCATCAATTTCAAGGAGCAAGGTGGAGTACATGCCAAATTAAGCAGACAGTCGAGAGCTTCAAGTCCCTCAATGTAAGTAAAGCTTGAGTGCAACAAATAGGTGGCTGGACTTAACCACCCACACTGTACCCTGTACCTTCGAATGGATCTTGTCAAGAGTCAAGAATGAAGAGTGTTTTATTGTCATATGTCCCAGCACAACAGAATATATAAACATAGTGCAATAATAATAATAATAATAATAATAATAATAATAATAATAGTCTGAAGAAGGGTCTCGACCTGAAACGTCACCCATTCCTTCTCTACCGAGATGCTGCCTGACCTGCTGAGTTACTCCAGCATTTTGTGAATAATAATAATGATAATCGTCTATTGTAGTTCAGAGCTTATTTGAGGTTGTGGTGTTTAACAGCCTGATGGCTGTCGGGAAGAAGCTGTTCCTGAACCTGGACATTACAGTTTTCCCGATGGCAGGGGTGAAATGAGTGTGTGGCCAGGGTGGTGTGGGTCTCTGATGATGCTGGCTGCCTTTTTATAACAGGTCCATTGTTGACAGCTTTTAATAATTTAATCTTTCCTCACACAACCCTTCCCCTGACAACCAAAACATTTGATAAAAGTGTAAAATGTGAGAGAGAATCAGCTGGTCAGACAGCCACCAGAGAAGCTGGGTGAATGTTTGAGGTGGACAACAATCTTTAACCAGATCTGGAACATTAACTTTGTTTCTCCCTCACAGATGAAGCCTAAACACAATCTACCTTCACCATCTATATACTAAACCTCTCGTTTGTTTGTTTATTTGTGATCGAACTACAGCCAAAACGGTACACGATAGCTTGACAATTTTGGGGCCACCTTACTCGCCGTCGTCGCTTTAATGGTAAAGCAAGTAGTTTTATTGAAATCGGTGTTATATATTTAAAGTTATTCACATTTTAAAGTTTAAATCTATCTCCGAGGGAGGTGGGGGGGGGGGGGAAGGTGGATAAGGGGGGTTGAGGGGGATGGAGAGGGGGAAGGGGAAGTGGGGAGGGGAGGGGGAGAGGGGTAGGAGAGGGGTAGGAGAGGGTGCTGCACCAAGAGAGGTTTGGGTCCAACTTGGTCTAGTTTTATTTTTAAATGATTGCTGATTTTCTGACGGGTGGAATAGTTTGCTTTTAAAAATAACTTTATTGCAATGAAAAGTGTAAAAAAAAATGTTGCATTTCTTCCGACCTCTCCTGGTGACCGAGGAGGGAAGATTTTGATCTTGAACGATTTAGCCTGAACGATGTGCTGTGCATTAAACCGCGATGTTCACCGACCGCTGGCAAATCTGACGCGAAACTCTGCTTTCTAAGGGACTGTCTTATTGATGCAAAACTCAGTTTCAAGTAGGAAAGATTCGCACAACTTCTGGGGGGAGATTCGGGCAAAGATTATATAGAGTCTCTCGGAAAGGATCCGCCTGTAACAAAGTTTTCCCCAGTCCCACCCTCCCTGAGTTGCTCCACTCCCCTCCCCTCCCCTCCCAGCGTCACATCACGCGTGGACTTTTATTTTGATGATCAACTTCCAATTGCAGCAGATAACTGTTGCGACTCCCAGCACCGGGCAAGGCGCACTGAATCAAGGGCACAGTGGAGTTTGTGTGTCAGGGGGTCGCTGCTCAAACACCATGCAGTGGTGTGGAAGGTCCGGATCACAGTGCAGCCCGGTCCCAGTTACCAACGCTGACCCTCACTAAGGGACGCCGGGCTCTGGGAAGGGGGGGGGGGGGGACATGGATCGATCAGACACTTGCGACCCTTACAGGTGTCCAGCTCGCCGGACCCAGTGGGTGGTCAGCGCCTTGGCTTACCACTACGGCCTGGACCGCGGGGTGGAGAATGAGATCGTGGTGTTGGCCACGGGGCTGGACCAGTACCTGCAGGAGATCTTCCACCACCTGGACTGCGAGGGCGAGGGCAGGATCCCCGGAGAGGACTTCCACACCCTGTGCCAGATCCTGGGGCTGGCTGGCAGCTGGGATGGCGAGGAGTGGCCGCAGGAGCTGAGCTTCAGGCAGTTCCACGCCAGGCTGTGCGGCCACTTCAGCACCAAAGCCGGCAGCCAGTACGAGACGGGCAGGCTGCTGGTCGGGGAGGACAGCGAGCACATCGAGACCCAGATCCGCCTGAGGAGCCCCGTGAGGCGGCGCAGGAAAGCCCTTGGAGCCGCTGGCCCGGGCCAGACGCGCACCAGGGCACCTTCAGTGGACCGTCAGAGAGGGGACTCGCCCTGGCAACACTGCACCCGGCAGTGCTACGAGGACATCGTGGCCCTGGAGGCGGCCGAGGACAAGGTCGCAAAGCTGGAGCAGGAGAACGAGAGCCTGCGGGAGCTGGTGGAGGACATGAGGGCCGCCTTGCAGAGCAGCGACGCCCGCTCCCTGGCGCTGCAAGTGGGGCTGTGGAGAAGCCACGCCGACCACGGCTCTCAGGGCTGCCTCCTCGCCTGGTCCAGGAGGGGGTCGGCGGACACCTGTAGGAGCCTCCGGAGCCGCCCCGGCCCAAGCCGCGGGCTGCACAGCGTGCTGGAGGAGATCGACATGATCCGCAGCTCCAGGGACGGGCAGATCGAGGAGGCGATCAGGTTCAACCAGGAGATGGGGAGGGAGCTGAGCAGGTCGCAGGGCGCGCTGGTGAAACTGGAGGAGTGCAACGGCAACCTGAAGGTAGAGCAGCAGCAGACGAGGAAGCGAGTGGAAGAAGCTCGCCTGGCTTTGCTGGGGAGTCTGGAGAAAGTGAAAGAACTGGAAACTGGTGCCAAGCAGATCCCTCTCTTACAGAGGAGCATTGCGCAAATGGAATCAGAGCTGCAGTACTACAGGTAAGGAGGCACCTCAATCCCATCCTTAATGTGTCATTTAATTAAGCATAAAAACTGTTTTGCCATAACATTCACCAGTGGCCACTTTTTTTGACACCACCTGCGATTAGAAGGGCAAGCTTCCAACGTCAAAGTACATAAAGTGAAACGTGTTACTTTTGCGTGAGTTCAAAAAGTTGTTTTTACTTTTGCGTGGAAATTGTCCAATGTGGTGTTTTAAGTTGAAGATCTGGAGGCGATTGAGTGGAAAACAATTGAACTCTTTACACGATCACCATCAGGTAAATGCACTTGCTACTTTTTAATGATCTGACGCTTGGAAGGCAAGCGTGCTGTATGCAATGTAAACATGCTAGGTCCTAACTTTTTTTTAAATTTACTACCAACCATCTCCATCGGTGTCACGACAGCGCTCTCTACCACCTCGAACATACACGTGGAGCCCATAGACTTCTGTAATATTTTGATAGGAAACATCTCTCCAGCAGCCTCTGCCATATCCTTCCATTCCTCTGGCTCACGAAGTAATACTCCACAATTATTCTCTGCCTTAGCCCTGAAGTCACTCCTTTTTGTAATTCACTTCCTCTATCCTTCTCTGTCCTTTTCTAAGCTCGATATATCCATAGGTGCTACCTGTAGCCGCTCGTATCTATTCATACTAATTCACGTAGCTACAAATCTACTTTCCTGGCGTTTATACTAGACGATGACGTAAATTAATATGATTTCCCCCCCTTTTCAAATCTGACTTCATCTCCTCTTGGTCCTTTGATTCTCCAAACTACAACCTCCCTTTCTCCTTTTAAGTCACACTTTCTGCAACACCACGTTGGCGCCTCTGGAGTTAATCTTTTGCCCTGCAATGGTATTGAAATAGAGCCCTAACCAAAGACAGTTCACAACCTCAGGTAGAGGTGCATAAACACTGTTAGTTCCTCTTGCAGCCTTTGGGACAGTTGACCTTGTCATCCACCTCCAGTGTTCCCCCTTCTTTACACATCCACGTGGGAGTGCTCTTGACTGTTATCTATCCATTTATAAACAAGAAATCTCTGACAATGTTCTGTTCCCTTTGGACCATTGCAAAGCACCATCCTTTACCGATGTCAGTCCTCATTAGTATGCTTTAAGAAGAACTTCACCAGCAGTCCACTTGTTCCTTGACTGAAAACCATTGAAAATATATATCACTGTATACACTGGATTTTAGTAAGTATACACTGGAATTTAGAAGGATGAGAGGAGATCTTATCGAAACATATAAGAGTATTAAGGGGTTGGACACGTTAGAGGCAGGAAACATGTTCCAAATGTTGGGGGAGTCCAGAACAAGCGGCCACGGTTTAAGAATAAGGGGTAGGCCATTTAGAACTGAGATGAGGAAAAACTTTTTCAGTCAGAGAGTTGTGAATCTGTGGAATTCTCTGCCTCAGAAGGCAGTGGAGGCCAATTCTCTGAATGCATTCAAGAGAGAGCTAGATAGAGCTCTTAAGGATAGTGGAGTCAGGGGATATGGGGAGAAGGCAGGAATGGGATACTGATTGAGAATGATCAGCCATGATCACATTGAATGGTGGTGCTGGCTTGAAGGGCCGAATGGCCTCCTCCTGCACCTATTGTCTATTGTCTATTGTCTATATAGGAGAAATATCTCAAATGGCCATTTATTCTAGTTCGTCAACCTGGCAGAGATTGGAAAATCACATGTGGAATTTTTTTCATTGTGAGTTTTACTCAACAGCATTTTGTTTCCATTGATGTGATAGTACCATTTCTGTATATGATTTGTCCCAGTATACTAATAGTTGCTGCAATTAAGTATTGGTAAATGAAATGCAGGGAATTTGAGGAAAAGTTCCCAAAATTTTTCATGATTTGCATATGAAAGTCAAGTTCACGAGAGTTAGTCAAAATTGGAGGAACAAACTCAATATATTATGTTGATATGTCCAGTTATTTGAAGCACTTGGCACATTAAAAAATATCCATCTTCACCATCTTTTCTTCCTTATGGAGGTTCTTGTGGTCTAGAAACAGTTGGTCTTACAATGATAATTCTTCCCATAGGACTGAAGATTGTCAGGATAATAATATTGTGTCCCAGTAGAAGCTTGCAAACAACTGCGAGGAACATCAATCACTTTAAGCATTCTGCAGTCCATGGATGCACTAAGCAACTGAGAAGGTATTTATTCACAAAATGCTGGAGTAACTCAGCAGGTCAGGCAGCATCTCAGGAGAGAAGGAATGGGTGACGCTTCGGGTCGAGACCCTTCTTCAGACTTAAATACCTTCGATTTGTACCAGCATCGGCAGTTATTTTCTTAAGCCACTGAGAAGTGTGATATTTACAAGGTGAAGTCATTAGTCATAGCCAGTGGGCAGCCGGAGTGCAGGTAAGGGCAGCAGCCCAGCCTGGTAAGGGTGGCATTGGCAGTCCAATCTGGCAGTGGCCAGGGAGATGGTGTGGGTTCGGGGTGGCATCGGCTGCCCATCTGGGAAGTGGCTGGGGAGGCAGTGTGGGCTTGGACGTCCGCAGAGAAGGTTTGTAGGTCCGTCCGCCATTACTAAAATCCATTATAAAGAGGTCCGTTAAAACGAGAGTTTACTGTGCAGACCAAAGTGGTAATAATTGAACTCTTGAAATCTGCAAATGTACCATACTCCTTCCTAGGGCAGCTTTCTGTAAAAGGTAATCAGGCAAACCACAATATCTCCAGTGGCTCAATTGACCACTGAGGATTTGGAGAAAGAAGCATATTATTCAACAACATTGGAAGTAGTATGATATTATTTGAAGGAAAGATAATTATTGTCATTTAGTTAAAGAAAACTTACCATGCCCCAAAGAGGACCAAAAAAAACACCTAGTGCATTCTAATTATAAGAAATAACCTGGTAACTCAGTCCTCAAACACCTTATAAATTGGCAATTCACTGCACTCTATGTCCAAAATTAAGAAAATGGAGCCTATGAAATAGGTAAACATGGAACAGAAGACAGCACAGGAATGGGCCCTTTGGCCCGCTATGTTTGTGCCGATACGATGCTGAGCTGAACTGATCTCATCTGCCTGTGCAGGATCCATATCCTTCTATTCCTTGCACTTCCATGTGTCCATCTAAACGCCTCTTAAACACCACTATCCGGAGCACGACATCCGGAGGCTGCAACGGATCGTTCGACCAGCTGAGAAAGTTGTTGGCTGCAACCTTCCCCCCCATTGACGAACTGTACACTGCAAGGGCCAGGAAGCGAGCGGGCAAGATCATCTCTGACCCCTCTCACCCTGGCCACAAACTCTTTGAAGCACTTCCCTCTGGAAGCGACTCCGGACTGTCAAAGCAGCCACAGCCGGACATAAAAACAGCTTTTTTCCCACGAGTGATAGTTCTACTCAATAACCAAAGTCTGTAGTCTCTTTTATGCTCTGGTTTATTTTCACCCACATGTTTAGACCGTAATGTTGTATCCTTATTGTTTTGATGTGGTTATGCTTTATTCTTAATTGTTAACTGTATGTTTGTGTTGTCATTTGTGAGCGGAGCACCAAGGCACATTCCTTGTATATGCACATACTTGGCCAGTAAACGTATTCATTCATTCATTCATTCATTCATTCATTCACTGTCATATCTGCCTCCACCACAACCCCTGACAAAGCATTCCAGACCCTCACCACTATCTGAGTAAATACTTTGCCCTGCACTTCTCCATTCATCTTTCCCCCTCTCAGCTTATAGCTATGTCCTCTAGTTTCCAACCTGGAGAAAAGGTTCTGACTATCTACCCTTTCAATGCCTCTTATAATTTTATATACTTCCATCAAGTCTCCCGTCAACCTCTGACATTCCAGAGAAAACAATCAAAGTTTATCCAACTTCTCCTTGTAATTGAACACCTGAATCCAGGCAGCATTTTGTTAAGCCTCCTCTGCACCTACTGAAAAACCTCCACAACCTTCCTGTAAGGGGTGACCAGAACTGCAGGCAATGCTCCAAATGCGGCCTAACCAAAGTCATATAGAGCTGCATCACGACTCCCTGGCTCTTGAAAGAAGGCAAGCCCACCATACCACTTCTTTACCATCCTACCTTTCCTATCTACTTCAGCTGCCACCTTAGGTGGTTATGAACTTGGAATTCAACATCCCTCTGCACATCAATGCTGTGAAGGATCTTGCCAATAACTGTATACTTTCTCCTTACATTAAACCTCCCAAAGTGCAACACCTCACACTTGCTCAGATTAACTCCATCTGCCATTTCTCCGCTCATTTCTACAGCTGATCAATATCCCGCTGAATCTTCTGACAACCCTCCTCACTGTCTGCCACTCCTCCAATTTTATAACATCAGCAAATTTACTCATCAACCCATCTACATTTACATCCAAGTCATTTATATATATCACAAACGGCAGAGGTCCCAGGACAGATCTATGCTGAACTCCACTGGTCACAGACCTCCAGCCAGAATATCTTTGTCCCACCACAACCCTCTGTCTTCTATGAATAAGCCAGTTCTGAATCCATATGACCAAGTCGCCGTGAATCTCGTGCATTTTAATTTTCTGGATCAGTCTGCCATGAGGGACCTTATCAATAGCCTCACTAAAATCCATAAATCCAACATCCACCACCATCAATCTCATCCGTCACCTCATAATAGAAACCATAATAAATTTGGCAATTCTCAGTTCTTCGTTTATGCAATACTTAAACCACAGATACATTGTCTCTATGTTTGGAAGATTCAGTGTAATAGTAAATGATTGACATTCATCTGTCTAGATATGTTCCCTATGTTCAGATACAAGTCAAATACAATTTTTACAATAAATGCAAAAAAATCTGATCCTCATAATATAATGAAAAATATAATCAATTACCAAACTTTTAATATCTGCAATTATATTCTCTGCACTAGAAGAGAATGTCTTATCTTATGATAAACTGCATGCAAAATAATGCAGTCATTGGATACTTCCATACATAGAGTCATAGAGTCCTACAGCACAGAAAGAGGCCCTTCGGCCCATCGTGTCCGTGCCGCCCGTTACCAAACACAGTCTAATTTTAATCCCATTTTCCCGCATTTGGACCGTAGCCCTGAATGTTGTAGCATTTCAAGTGCCCATCCAAATGCCTCTTAAACGTTGTGAGTGTTCCCGCCTCCACCACCACCCCAGGCAGTGAGTTCCAGACTCCAACCACCCTCTGGGTGAAAAAGTTATTTCTCACATCCCCACAAAACCTCCCTCCCCTTACCCTGTATCTATGTCCCCTCGTTGTTGAACCTTCCACCAGTGGAAGAAGTTCCCCGCCATCTACCTTATCTATGCCCCTCATGATCTTGTACACCTCGATCATGTCCCCTCTCAGCCTTCTCTGCTCCAGGGAAAACAACCCCAGTCTGCTCAGTCTCTCCTCATAGCCGAGGCCCTTCATCCCTGGCAGCATCCTGGTGAATCTCCTCTGCACCCTCTCCAAAGCTATCACATCCTTTCTATAATGTGGTGACCAGAACTGTACACAATACTCCAGCTGTGGCCTCACCAGTGTTCTGTACAATTCCATCATTACCCCCCTACTTTTATATTCGATGCCCCTGCTAATGAAGGCCAGAAACCCATATGCCTTTTTGACCACCCTGTCCACCTGTCCTGCTGCCTTCAAGGACTTGTGTACCTGTACTCCAAGGTCCCTCTGTACCCCTGTCTTCCATAGAGTCCTTCCATTCATGGTGTACTCCCTCTCCGTTATTCCTGCCAAAATGCATCACCTCGCACTTTTCAGGATTAAATTCCATCTGCCACTGCTCCGCCCATCTGACCATCTCATCTATATCTTCCTGCAGCTTGCAGATCCCTTCCTCGCTATTCACCCCCCCCCCCTAACTTTGTGTCATCTGCAAACTTGCTGATCATGCCCTGTACGTTGACATCCAGATCATTAATGTAGATTACAAACAGTAAGGGACCCAACACTGATCCCTCCGGCACCCCACCCCTCGGGCGGCACGGTAGCGCAGCGGTAGAGTTGCTGCTTTACAGCGAATGCAGCGCCGGAGACTCAGGTTCGATCCTGACTACGGGTGCTGCACTGTAAGGAGTTTGTACGTTCTCCCCGTGACCTGCGTGGGTTTTCTCCGCGATCTTCGGTTTCCTCCCACACTCCAAAGACGTACAGGTATGTAGGTTAATTGGCTGGGTAAATGTAAAAATTGTCCCTAGTGGGTGTAGGATAGTGTTAATGTGTGGGGATCGCTGGGCGGCACGGACTTGGAGGGCCGAAAAGGCCTGTTTCCGGCTGTATATATATGATATGATATATGACACCGGCCTCCAGTCACAGAAGCAACCTTCTACCATCACCCTCTGCCTTCTGTCACTAAGCCAGTTTTTTATCCATTTTGCCAAGGTGCCCTGGATCCCATGGGCTCTTACTTTCTTGACTAGTCTCCTGTGTGGGAACTTGTCAAAAGCCTTACTGAAATCCATGTATACCACATCCACTGCACTACCCCCATCTACCTCCTTGGTCACCCCTTCAAAAAATTCAATCAAGTTAGTCAGACACGACCTTCCATTAACAAAGCCATGTTGACTATCCTTAATTAACCCTCGATCCTCCAAGTGAAGACTGATTCTGTCCCTCAGAATCTTTTCTAGCAGCTTCCCCACCAACGATGTCAGACTCACCGGCCTGTAGTTCCCAGGTTTATCCCTACTGCCCTTTTTAAATAATGGCACCACATTAGCTATCCTCCAGTCCTCCGGTAATCCCCTGTTGCAAGAGAGGCTCTGAAAATTTGTGCCAGAGCCCCCGCAATCTCCTCCCTTGCCTCTCTCAGCATCCTGGGATACATCTCGTCAGGGCCCGGAGACTTATCCACTTTTAAGCCTGCCAGAGCCTCCAGCACCGCCTCCCTGTCAATAGCAATATGCTCAAGAACATCACAACCCTCGTGCTCCATTTCTAAGTCCGCATCGCCCTCCTCCCTCGTAAAAACAGATGCAAAAAAATCATTTAAAACATCTCCTACATCCTCTGGCTCCACACACAGCTTTCCACTATGGTCCCTGATGGGCCCCACTCTTTCCCTCGTTATCCTCTTACCCTTGATATACTTATAGAACACTTTGGGATTTTCTTTTATTTTGCCCGCTAGTGCTATCTCATGGCCTCTTTTTGCTCTCCTAATTTCTTTTTTAACAACCGCCCTACACCTTCTGTATTCCTCTAATGATGCCTGTGCCTTAAGTTCTTTATGCCTTCCAAAAGCCCCCCTTTTTTTTCGAATCAATCCTACTATATCGTTCGACATCCAAGGTTCTTTGGACTTGTTTGTCCCACCCTTAAACTTTAGGGGAACATGCTTCCTCTGTACTTTTTCAATTATTCCTTTGAATGACTCCCACTGTTCTGATGCGGTCCTCCCCACGAGAAGCTGATCCCAGTCCACCAGGGCCAACTTCTGCCTTATCAGATTATCCTTTTCCATTACCACCTTAAATATCACTGAATTGTGATCACTGTCACCAAAGTGCTCTGCTACTGACACTTCAGCCACCTGTCCGGCCTCATTTCCCAAGATTAAGTCCAATACCGCCCCCTCCCTTGTTGGACTTTCAACATATTGGCTCAAAAAACCCTCCTGGATGACCCTTAGGAACTCTGCACCCTCTGGGCCCTTGACACTTTGGCTATCCCAATCAATATTCGGGAAGTTGAAATCCCCTACTATTACTACCCTGTTGTTTTCACCCCCCCCCCCGAGATTTGCCTACAAATATGTTCTTCTATTTCCCTCTGACTGTTTGGGGGTCTGTAGTATACACCCAGTAAGGTGCATGTCCCTTTTCTATTTCTCAATTCCACCCAAATAGCCTCATTTGAGGAACCCGCTAATATGTCATCCCTTCTTACAGCTGAAATAGATTCTTTGATTAATACTGCAACACCCCCTCCCCTTTTTCCCTACTCTCTGTCTCTCCTGAAGATTCTATATCCTGGAATATTGAGCTGCCAGTCCTGCCCTTCCTTCAACCATGTTTCCGTAATGGCAACAATGTCATACTCCCATGTGTTCAGTAACACCTTCAATTCATCCCCCTTGCTTCCAATACTCCTTGCATTAAAATAAATGCCGTTCAGACTTGCCCTACCCCATTGTGCTGGGGCATTCTTGTTCTGCCTCCCAATCTGATCAGTTTTTTCCTCTATATTTTCCTTCTCCTCACCCCCTATACTAGCTCCATGCTGTATCCCAACCCCCTGCCAAATTAGTTTAAACCCTCCCCAACAGTGCTAGCAAACCTCCCCGCCAGGATATTGGTCCCCCTCTGGTTAAGGTGGAGACCGTCCGGCCTATACAGTTCCCACCTTTCCCAGAAACAGGCCCAATTATCCAGAAAAATGAATCCCTCCCCCCTGCTCCAACTCCTGAGCCACACATTAAACTGCTCTATCCTCCTATTTCTATACTCACTAGCTCGTGGCACAGGGAGTAATCCAGAGATTACAACCTTAGGGGTCCTGTACTTCAATCCTCTACCTAGCTCCCTAAATTCTTGTTTCAGGACCTCATCCCTCGTTTTACCAATGTCGTTGGTTCCAATGTGTACAATGACCTCTGACTGGTTCCCCTCCCCCTTCAGGATGCCCTGCAGTCGTTCCCTGACATCCTTGACCCTGGCACCAGGGAGGCAACAGACCATCCTGGAGTCACGTCTACGGCAATAAAATAATACTATTTGGATAATTGTCACCCTAATGGAGCCACAAGAGACTGCAGATGCAGGTATCTTGACCTGCTGACGTCCTGCTGTAGTCTTTTTGTTCAATTATCAACCTAACATTGATTGAAAATAACATTTCATAATTTGCCTTGTTTCCTTCTAAATGGTGGAGAGTGTGGTTTGTGTGATGGATTGGATTATGTCCACAATTCTGTGCAATTCCTTGTGGTCTTAGGCAGAGCTGTTTCCAAACCAAGCTATGATGCAAGCCAACATTATGCTTTCTATGGTGCATCTGTAGACATTTGTAAGAGTCATTAAAGCCATGCCAAATTTCCTCAGGCTCCTCAGGAAGTAGAGGCATCAGTGTGCCTTCTTGGCTGCATCAGTAGAGTTGGTCCACGACAGACCTTTGGCAATAATAACATGGAGGATTTTGAAGCTCTCAACCATTTCCACGTCAGCACTATTGATGCTGATTGGGACATGTGCTCCACCATCCTTCCTAAAGTCGATAACTGATCCCTTAATTTTGCTGACATTCAGGGAGAGATTGCAGTCCTGACACTAAGTTACTAAGTTCTCTATCTTCTTCTTGTACTCTGTCTCCTCGTTGTTATTGATCCGCCCCACCTCATTGGTATCATCTACAAACTTGTAGATGGAATTGGAGCCAAAATTTGCTCACAACACAGTCGTGAGTGTATTGGGAGTAAAGTAAGAGACTGAGAACGCTTGCTTGCGGAGCCACTAGAACCTCGACCTTCTGACCCACCAAATTATTGTGGAGAAGGTGTTGTCACCTACCTGCACTGATTCTGGTCACAAAGTAGATGTTCCAGTGACAGAGGAGGGTTCTGATTCCTCGGGTAGACACAAAATACTGGAGTAATTCAGCGGGTCAGGCAGCATCTCGGGAGAGAAGGAATGGGTTACGTTTCGGGTCGAGACCCATCTTCTGATTCCTGGGTCCAGAGTTTAGAGATGAATTTAGATGGGATTATGGTGTTGAAGCCAAAGCTATGATCGATAAACATTGTAACGTCGGAGTCCTTGTTGTCTAGGTGTTCCAAAGATGAGAAGTGGACTTGTTGTGATAGGAAGCATATGGCAGTGGATCAAGGCGGGCTATGAGGCTGAAGTTCATGTGCACCATCACCATCACCAGTCCCTCACAGCACTTCATGATGGTGGATGTTAGAGCCACTAGATGATAGTCATTAGGGCTCACTACCTTACTTTTCTTTAGTACTGGGATAATAATGATCTTCTTGATGTAGGTGGAGTTCTTAGAATGGAGTAGTGACGGGTGAGAGATGTCTATGAATACTTCTGCCAATTAATCCATACAGGAAGGGTTGCCAACAGTCCCGTATTAGCCGGGACATCCCGTATTTTGGGCTAAATTATTTTGTCCCGTACGGGACCGCCCTTGTCCTGTATTAGGCCCGGACAGCGCTGTAGGCCCGGACATTGTAGGCCCCGACGCTGTAGGCCCCGACGCTGTAGGCCCCGACGCTGTAAGCCCGAACACTGTAGCCCGGGGTCGCTACAATCCTTGACAGTGTAGGCCCGGCGGCCACCTAACGGAGGTTGCATAGCAACCAGCCTCCCGGCCCGGGCAGCTGCCATTGATGGAGCGGGAGCACGTGGCTGCTGGCTGGGTGAGGTCACATGGGGCGTGGGGCAGCGACGTCACCTTGTCCCGTATTTGGGAGTGAGGAAGTTGGCAACCCTACATACAGGTCCCGAGGATGCAACCAGAGGACCCATCCGGACCAGTTGCTTTCTACCGGTTCACTCTGAGAAAGGCCATTCTTTGTGTCTGCCACAGTAACCATTGGTACAGGCACACCCAAAACTAATGGGCCTTGCTGATGGAGAAAGGAGGTGTATAGGGTCAGGACATCCATGTGAAGATGAGGAGATGGGGGCTAGGAAATTGGATGTTATTAAAAGTATGGAGAGCATGTGAGGTGTCTCAGATGTGGGTGGGAAGGGATTGGACAGGTGGAACAAAATAGAGTTGAGCTATGAGCGTTGAGTTGAGCTATGAGTGCACCAGTCCCTTTGCCTCCATAGATGCTGTACTCCATTAGCTTGCTTTGTTCTCCAGATCCCAACATCTCCAGTCTCTTGTGTCTGCAAAACAGGCTCAATGGTAATTTTGGGATTCATTTACTGTTTACCTTTGTTGAGCCATCTGCATGTGAACAAACATTCACTAAGTAAATAGAACCGCCATCGCTATTTACAATGATCATTATCTGTTCCTGGTTCATTTCTGATTTGTCTTGCTATGATTCTACAATTCTTGTGTTTTTCAGTTTGTTAATGTTGATTTCTAGTTGGAGTGGAGCTGCAAATGTTTGCAGGATCTCCAAATTTTCACCCCTTGTTGTGTAAAGACTTCACAGATGTTCTATCTTCAAAGAGAATCAACAAAACATTTCATTCCACTTGGGTAGCTTGCAAACCAAAAGTGTAAACATTGAACTTTCCAATTTCAAGTTATACCCCCCTATCTCCCTCTCTTTCCCGTGGCCCAACCACACTGGTGCAGACATATTTCTCCCACCATATCCCAAATTGGTAGTCACCCTGCTTCTTTTCCCTCCTTCATACACTCATCTCCCATCCATGCGACCCCCATTTCCCTTTTACACCCCTTCCTCTTGACCCCTTCCACCCACATCCTCCCTCCCTCCGGATTTACATTTCACTCCTCCTCATCTTTCCTTGTCTGACACCCTTTTGTCTTCTTTTCTACTCTAGCCTTTGTCACTTACTCCATCCATCTGCAAATCACCCCTCACCCTCTTACTTGCATCCACCCATCACTTGCCAGGCTTGGTCCCACCAAGACCTCTGGTTTGTGCACTTTTCTCTCGCCTATTCCATCAGTCCGAAGATGGACCCCAACCCAAAATGTCATCTGTCCATTCCTTCCACAGCTGCTGTTTGACCCACTGAGCTCCTCCAGCATTTGGTGTTTGCGCAAGGTTCCAGCATCTGTAGTTTCTTGTGTCACCATTTCATTATTTCATGCAAGAGGGCAGCAGCTGGAATGAGCCCACACCTTCTGGAGGACAGTTGTTTTCTCCATCTGCTGAATGCCACTGATTGTAGGACAATATTTCGCAGGTGGATCACGTCAATTCTGAGATATACTGAAACCAAAATGGATTCCAGTCCCTTGGTGTTCAGCTCACGTGTTACTACGAACACTCGTTAATGCACAACAATACCCCTATTTTGGCAGCAACTACGATACCTTCATTATATGGCCATCTGCCCATTTGCCTTGTCTTCAAGCCATCAATGCAAACCAAAAGGCAGCCATTATACAACAAAGGCAATTTAGAGACATTTGCAGAAATGACCCCAGTATTTGAAATATACTCATGAGCACAACATGATTCAAAGAATGCCATGCTGCTACATAAAATGTGATGGGAGAGAACGATAGTGTGTGGAATCAATATTTCCATCACTCAGACTTCTCTGCAATATTTGGCAGAAAGAATTGAGATCGATTTCAGATCAGATTAGAAAATTGACTAAGTGGCAGAGAGCAAATTGTGGAGTGATGTGCCAGATTTCAGATTGGCAGAATGTAAAAGAAGATATTTTGCAAGGATCATTGTTGCGACTTAAATATTTAGATTTTGATTTAGAGATACAGCGCGGAAACAGGCCCTTCGGCCCACCGAGTCCGGGCCGCCTAGCGATCCCCGCACACTAACACTATCCTACACACACTAGGGACAATTTTTACATTTACCCAGTCAATTAACCTACAAACCTGCACGTCTTTGGAGTGTGGGAGGAAACCGAAGATCTCGGAGAAAACCCACGCAGGTCACGGGGAGAACGTACAAACTCCGTACAGACGGCGCTGCATTCGCTGTAAGGCAGCAACTCTACTGCTGTGCCACCGTGACCGCCCATTTACCCTGTCTATGAACAAATTAGATGACTATCACCCGGATAGATCACTTTGTAAATAGCTTAGCAGCAAATGACAATGGGCTGAATGAAGCTAGCTGTGTCCAGTGATTCTGAAAGGAATAGTCAAATTTCATTCTGGACTGGGTTTGCCCCTCCTTTGAATAGGGATCCCCAGCCCAGATATTAGGAGGAAAAAAGTAAGTAAAGTTATTATTTTTTAAACATTTTAATATTCTAAATTATTCCTTTTTCTTGATGCAATTTATAATTGTTTTCTTTTACCTTTTAGCCATTTACAACTGTTTCAATGGTTTTTAAATGTTCCTGATTTCAGAAATAGGGTCTCAAAGATATGAAAATCGGCTACATCTCAGCATTGCCTCTTTTCAAAGACTGACAGGGTGATTCTCAGAATGAGGCTGCCAACTTGCACCGAGGCCTTGTTAAACCTTGCCAACCACCTCCCAGCTGCTGAGGCTCACGTCAAATGGAGCTCATGTTCATAATGCATAGGAACAAATTGGGCCATTTGGCCCATCAAGTCTACTCCACCATTCAATCATGGCTGATCTATCTTTCCCTCTTAACCTCATTCTCCAGCCTTCTCCCCATAACCCCTGACACCCATACTAATCAAGAATCTATCTATCTCTGCCTTAAAAATATCAATTGAAGGCCTCCACAGTCTTCTGAGGTAATGAATTCCACAGATTCACCACCCTCTGACTAAAGAACTTCCTCCTCATCTCCTTCCTCAAGGAACGTCCTTTAATTCTGAGGCTATGACCTCTGGTCCCAGACTCACCCACGAATGGAAACATCCTCTCCACATCCATTCTCTCCAGGCCTTTTTCCTTGTTGGTATTACTGTTAGTGGAGGTCTCAGTGAAGCCGAAGTATCACATGGCCTTCATGTCAATAACGTCAGTGCCAGTTATAGTGAAAAAGAGTGCTTCTTTGTCTTGGAGGACAGAGGAACTGTGTTGGTGGGTGCCTTGTGGTTTGCTGATGCCTCTGCCATCACTGAAGAGCTGCTAATGTATGCCAGCTCTGCGATGTGGGTGCAAGGCTTGGAGTAGTGGTAAGTGTGTGAAGATTTGGTGGGGCATACGAATGTTAGGCCTGAGTCTTTATTAGCAGAAAATGTCAGATAATGATGTGAATGCACTGCATTAGCAACATTTGAGTCAAATGTTGTATTTTGGAGGAAGACGTTTCTGTTGACTGGATAGCACAAAAGCTTTTCACCATACCACAGTACACATGACAATAAACTAAACTGTAGCTGTAACAAAGACCAGATCACAAGCACAGATTATTAATCTCCTTTCTGCATTAGATATAGCTGTTTGGGGCTTTATTCTGGGTGATCACTTTCGCTGTGGTCTCCTCCCTCTAGTGCTTGACCATCTGCCTATACAGCATGCCATCCCTTGGGAAGAAAGGTCATTTCTCGTTGTCTACTTCATCCCCAGTGGATTTGCTGCATTAGACAGTGGGGACCTGTTTTGCTGTGGTCATTCACCACCATTCGGCAAAGGGGCTTGATCTGTGACTTCCACCATTATTTGATGCCACAATCTGTCTCTTCTTTATGAGGTGAAGTCTTTGGTTCAATTACCACTTGCTAGCAGCTTCAGCTGACTCTCAAAATTAGATTTGACCTATATAGATTAGGGACAATGAGACCCAAGTTAGCACTGGCTGGTCACACTATTCACAATGATTTTGTTGCAGCATAAACTCTACATGCAACCTTAAGCAAACCCAGGCTAATTACATATTTTGAGTTCCATGTCTGCTTTTCATTGCCAACCAATTCCAGCCCTCTATCCCTGAAATGCAGAACTTTAAATATAGACTTAGCCACACTACAGTTTATAAAATATAACAAATTCAAATATGTTCAGAGATCTTTCATTTTTGATTACTACTCTTGCGTAATTTGTCATCTGATCCTGCAAATGCTGAGGTCAAATTTAAGTGCCAAAAATGTCTTGGCTGCAGAACTAAGATTAAAGAAAACATTGATGATAAAAAAAACCTTAGGAGAAATCAGCAAATTTTTTTAAAAACACGTTAAAGACCAAGGTGGCATCCGGAATTTTAGTGAAACTGTGCAGCTGAGGAGAAAACTGATCTGTTAATATACAACAGGTTCAATAATCACTGTGTGAATAATCTTGGTAAGATTGGTTGCTGGAATTGAATGCAAAAGCATCAGAGTTCCAAACAAATTCCCGTCATTTTCCTAATTTGGAATTTTCTTCGACATCAGTATTTTGCATCATTGTAAAATGGTGCCTCACAAGAGTTTGCCAGATTACCATCTGCGAAGACTAAGAAATCCTAATGTTCATTGTCTACAAGAAAATGACCAATCTCAGTTACTCCTGAGATTTACTGCACATTGGAGCACGGATTAACATGAGAATGTCTTAAGGGCAGAAAAATAGCCCAAGATAGCATTGAGATAGTGCTACACCAGCTTTAGTTTAATTGAGATTATAACACAACCGTTCACTAATAAAGGCAGTGCACAAAATATTCTTCAAGCGGCAAGAAACGAAAATCTTGTTAAAGTAATTGCCTGAAGAAAATGTAAACTAAAGCTGAAATTGTGATCTATCTATCATTCGCTGCTTATATTTTAGAGCTCATTCTATTTATGACATCATTCTTTGGCAGCAGCAGTTCTTCAGGCTCCCAACAGATGGATTTGATCATTTTTAGCTCTTTTTCATTGTTAGTGTATTTTTCCCCAGTGCTCCTCCTGCACACACTCCAAGTAACCTTAAGCATCCGACAGTGTTCCCTCATTAATGGCCCGGACGGAAGGAAGGCAGGACAGAAGGCAATGAACAAAAAAGAGAAATAAATGAGTGAGGGAGGAATGTGGCTAGCCACTCAAAAAGAGTCAAAAAATAAACAAAGGGATAGAATAATGAGTGTAAGGAAATAACTGCAGATGCTGGTACAAATCGAAGGTATTTATTTCACAAAATGCTGGAGTAACTCAGCAGGACAGGCAGCATCTCAGGAGAGAAGGAATGGGTGACGTTTCGGGTCGAGACCCTTCTTCAGACTGATGTCAGGGGGGCGGGACAAAGGAAGGATATAGGTGGAGACAGGAAGATAGAGGGAGAACTGGGAAGGGGGAGGGGAAGAGAGGGACAGAGGAACTATCTAAAGTTGGAGAAGTCAATGTTCATACCGCTGGGCTGCAAGCTGCCCAAGCGAAATATGAGGTGCTGTTCCTCCAATTTCCGGTGGGCCTCACTATGGCATTGGAGGAGGCCCATGACAGAAAGGTCAGAATAGAATAATGAAATCGCCATTCTTGGAATTTGAATAAGTTGTTACTTTCTTCAGCGTCTTGGCTTCTGTTTTTAAGGGGACATTGAGCACCTGACTCCCTTCTATTTTAATGCAATCAAAAAATGTTGCATGTATACAAATGCAACAAATTATATCTGAATGCTAGAAATGATAATAATCTGCAAATAATGCCAGAAATGAACAAATTTCAGAAAAAAACAACTGTTAAAATGAAGTTATAATGGTGGGAGATTTTAACCTTCGAAATAAGGACTGGACTGCCGCAGTGCGAAGGGCTTGGGTGAGGTGGACTTTGTTCAGTGCGTTCAGGGAAATGTTCTTAATGAATATGTAGATGGCCCTACCAGAGAAGAGCCTCCTCTTGGGAAATAAAGCAGAGCAGATGCTTGAAATGTTGCAAATTGAAATACAGAGCCAGGTTTGATCCTAACCACAAGTGCTGTCTGTACGGAGTTTGTACATTCTCCCTGTGACCGCGTGGGTTTTTTTCCAGGTGCTCCGGTTTCTTTCCACACTCCAAAGACATACAGGTTTGTAGGTTCATTTGCTTCGGTAAAAAATTGTAAATTGTCCCTAGGATAGTGGTAGTGTGCGGGGTGATTGCTGGTCGGCCTAGACGCAATAGGCCAAAGGGCCAGTTTCCATGCTGTATGCCTCAAGTCTAAAACGTCTAAAGTTAGAGAACACTTTGGGAACAATATTATCAGCTTTAAAATATTTATGGAAAAGGATAAGACTGGTTCAAAAGTTGAAGGCCTAAATTGGTGCAAGGCCAATTTTGATGGTATTAGTTTAGTTAAGTTTAGTTTAGTTTAGAGATACAGCGCAGAAACAGAGTATAAGAGTCAGAAAGTCATGTTGCAGGTTAATAGGACTTTGCTAGGGATGCTTTTAGAGTATTATGTACAGTTCCAGTCGCCCCATTACAGGAACAATGTGGAGGCTTTGGAGAGGGTACAGAGAAGGTTTACTAGAACGATGCCTGGATTAGAGGCTAAAAAGCTCCAGGGAGAGGTTGGACTGACCCCAGAACACCAGAGGTTGAGGGAAGACCCGATAGAAGTATATAAAATTATGAGAGGCATTGATGGGGTATATATTCAGAAACTTTTTTTCCCAGGATGGGAATATCAAATTCTAGAGAGCATAGCATTAAAGTGAAAAAGGCAAAATGTAAAGGAGAAGTGAGGGACAAGTTTTCCACATAGAGGATTTTGGGTGCCCGGAACATGCTGCAGGTGTGGTAATAGAGGGTAATAGAGGGAGAGACAATAGTGGCATTTAAGAGACTATTAGATAGGCAAATGGATGTGCAGGGAATGGAGGGATGATGTGCAGGCAGATAAGAATTGGTCTTGACATCATGTTTGACACAGATATTGTTCCTGTGCTGCACTGTTCTCCGTTCTGATAAAATCCAAGCAGCAGAGGAAGAATGCCCATCATTTTAATTGTACGAAAAGTGTCTTTAAAACCTGTACACTAAAAATAATTTTATCAAATCTTTGCAACCAAATATTCGGGGCAAGAAATGGCACGACATTTGATCATTTCAGTCCAAATGCATTATTTACCTTGTAACAATGAAGGATCAAAAATGCATTATAGCAACACAAGCCCAAGGATCAGCAAGCAAATAAATGTATACACAGCAGTCATCTTTGCAGGTTAACTTTCAAATCCCACTATATGGATCTCAGTCAGTTCTTTGTTTCTGGCCTAATCTTGTGGGTCTGCCAAAGCAAACAACCTCATTATAAAGCAGATTTCTTGGTGGTCGTTTCTCTGTCCAGACTCGCAAAACCTCATGAAAAGCCCTTGTCTCTTTGTGCTCACATACAAATGTTCGTAACTTCTGAATCTGTGATCTGTTGGTTAATGGCATAAAAACTCTTAAAAGTTGAGAATCTGAAATGTCCTGGAAGTGGCTGGAACCAGGACACGGTGAACAAGCCACTCAAGGCATTCTTACCCATATGGAAATCCAATCATGTTAGTCGCTTATGCATAAGGCTGGAACCAGTCTGTCTGCTCAATATGTCCCCAAAGTAATTTATTGGACAAGATTCAATAAATAAAGGGGGGTGGAGAGTGTCAAATGACACCACGGGGTAAACGCTTCAGTCCTGTGCTTCCAGTAAAGAGTTGGAAGAGATCATGGATGATGATCATAGGAAAGCTATGTCACCAAATTACAGGCTTTGGTCCAGTCTGCATCTCCGTCAAATAAACTTCCTTCCTAAGAATGAGAATTTGCTAAACGTACTCCTGCGCAAGAGTAGTGTTTGCCAATCTCTACTTCCTGTGTATATTAGGAGGTTTGTTCTTCAGATAGACACAAAATGCTGGAGTAACTCAGCGGGACAGGCAGCATCTCTGGAGCAAAGGAATGGGTGATGTTTGGGGTCGAGATCCTTCTTCAGACTGGTTAGGGATAAGGGAAAAGAGAGATATAGACGATGATATTTATTCACAAAATGCTGGAGTAACTCAGCAGGTCAGGCAGCATCTCAGGAGAGAAGGAATGGGTGACGTTTCGGGTCGAGACCCTTCTTCAGACCATGATGTGGTTCTGACGGTTTTTATTCAATCTTCCAGATGCCTTTTTATAAGATTCCTGCTGCAGAACCCTACAAAGATCTTTAGCTGGCGATGACTCCATTGCCAGCACTAAAGTGATCTCAAGGAACAGTTTCCTCACAGTATGTAGTCCTAATAACATAAATAACTTCATAGTGAATTGGAAAAACTTGCCACATGCAAACAAACCTTCAAGTTTGGGGATTTGAGCCATTTTGCTTTGGAAAACTTTAGTGTGACAGCTACCAGGCCAGTTAATTTTTAAAATGCTGTATCCAATCCACTCTCCCAACCTCAATTTTTAAAACTTATTTTTAAATATTTCTCCCTCATAATCCAATCATAAATCATAACAGGTATTCTTGTTTTATTTTTCCTGAAGACTTTTTAAGTCCCCTCACCAGTCTCTTGAAGCACTTCATAATGGTGGATATCAGAGCCATTGGGTAGTTGGTTTCATTAAGGAATGCAACCTTGCTTTTCTTTGGCACTGGGATGAGAGTGCTTTCTTAAAGCAGGTGGAAACTTCAGAATAGGGTAGTGAGAGATGAAAGGTATCTGTGAATACCTCTGCTAGCTGGTCCGCACAGGTCCTAATCACACGGGCAGGGACACCATTCTGGCCCAGTTGCTTTCAACGGATTGGCTTTCAGGAAGGACAATCTTACATCAGCCACTGTGACTGTTGGTACAGGCACAACCAAGGCTGATAGGGCAGGTGATGTGCTTCCAAAGCAAAGGTAGAATGCATTGTGCTCATGGGGAGGAACACATTGTTGCCAGCTGTATTGCCCAGCTTCACGTTGCAGCCTGTTTTAGCAGGCAAGCCTTGGCACAATCGACAGGTTTTTATGGGATTGCCACAGCTCTCTAGCTTGGTCTGGAATTCCCTCGGCATCCTTGATGGCTTTGCGAATGCCATAAATAGATTTCCTGCAGGTTTCTGGTTGGGGAACATATGTATCATCTTCTTTGGTACGCATTCCTTGCTGATGAAGTCTGTGCCAGCAGTGGCATTTGGTAGTGGCAAAGTGGTAGGCATCTTTGATGGTTGTGTAGATTGGGCCAATGGGTATTTGGACCTCTGCTTGGACAGGAGACATTGCGATATCACTGGTACCAGACTCTTGAGGTTGGCTTGATTGAAGTCCCCACCTATTATGAACAAGGCCTCGGAGGACTACTTTGTCTCAAGACTACTGGTGACAGTGTGTAGTTCCTCGAATACAAGCTTAGCATCAGCGTGTGGTGGGATGTAAACTGTGGGCAGCACAATAAGAAGTGAATTCCTGCAGCAGGTAGACAACACTTCACTGTGGGATATTCCATGTCTGGGGACCAGGAGCGCACTAGGACCACAACATTGAGTATCTCGAGGAGTTAAGTAGTAGCCTGTGCCACGCGATAGTGAGAATAGGAATGGAGTGAGGTGGAGGATAAATACGTGGCTGAGGAACTGGTGCAGGGAGCAGGGTTTCAAGTTTCTGGATCATTGGGACCTCTTCTGGGGGAAGTATGACCTGTACAAAAAGGACGGGTTGCATCTGAACCTGAGGGGAACCAATATCCTGGCGGGGAGATTTGCTAAAATAATTGCGGAGACTTTAAACTAGTACGGTTGGGGGGAGGGACTCAAACACAGATAGCTAACAGGCAGTGTGTGAGGCAGGAGGCAGAAAAGGGAAACACTCAGACCCAATATGTAGGAGAGAAAGAAGGGAAAAGAAATAAACTGAGAATAAGAAATGATGGGTCCCTTAAATGTGTATATTTTAATGCTAGGAGCATTGTAAGAAAGGTGGATGAGCTTAGAGCCTGGATTGATATCTGGAAATATGATGTTGTGGCGATCAGTGAAACATGGTTGCAGGAGGGTTGCGATTGGCAATTAAATATTCCAGGATTTCATTGTTTCAGATGTGATAGAATCGGAGGGGCAAGAGGTGGGGGTGTTGCATTGCTTGTCAGGGAGGATATCACAGCAGTGCTTTGGCAGGACAGACTAGAAGGCTCGATTAGGGAGGCTGTTTGGGTGGAACTCAGAAATGAGAAAGGTTTAGCAACACTTATAGGGGTGTATTATAGACCGCCAAATAGGGAACGAAAATTGGAAGAGCAAATATGTAAGGAGATAGCAGATATTAGTAGTAAGCACAGAGTAGTGATTGTGGGGGATTTCAATTTTCCGTATATAGACTGGGAATCACATTCTGTTAAAGGGCTGGATGGTTTGGAGTTTGTAAAATGTGTGCAGGATAGTTTTTTGCAGCAATACGTAGAGGTGCCTACCAGAGAAGGGGCAGTGTTGGACCTCCTGTTAGGAAATGAGATGGGTCAGGTGACGGAGGTATGTGTTGAGGAGCACTTTGGGTCTAGTGATCACAATGCCATTAGTTTCAATATCATTATGGAGAAGGGTTGAGATTTTGGATTGGAGAAAGGCTAATTTTGAGGAGATGAGAAAGGATTTAAAAGGAGTGAAATGGAAATTTTTGTTTTATGAAAAGGATATAATAGAGAAATGGAGGATATTTAAAGGTGAAATTTTGAGAGTACAGAGTCTTTATGTCCCTGTTCGGTGGAAAGGAAAGAATAATAATTTGAAAGAGCCGTGGTTTTCCAGGGAAATTGGACACTTGGTTCGGAAAAAGAGGGAGATATACAATAAATATAAGCGGCAGGGAGTAAATGAGGTTCTTGAGGAATATAAAGAATGTAAAAGGAATCTTAAGAAGGAAATTAGAAAAGCGAAAAAAAGATATGAGGCTGCTTTGGCAAGTAATGTAAAAGTAAACCCCAAGGGGTTCTACAGATATGTCAATAGCAAAAGGATAGTGAGGGATAAAATTGGTCCATTAGAGAGTCAGAGTGGACAGCTATGTGCTGAGCCGGAAGAAATGGGGGAGATATTAAACAATTTCTTTTCTTCGGTATTTACCGAGGAGAAGGATATTGAATTATGTGAGGTAAGCGATACAAGTAGAGTAGTGATGGAAATTAGGAGGATTAAAGAAGAGGAGGTACGGACACTTTTGCAAAATATAAAAGTGGATAAGTCTCCAGGTCCTGATGGGATATTCCCTAGGACATTGAGGGAAGTTAGTGCAGAAATAGCAGGGGCTATGACGGAAATATTTCAAACGTCATTAGAAACGGGGATGGTGCCGGAAGATTGGCGCATTGCGCATGTTGTGCCTTTGTTTAAAAAAGGTTCTAAAAGTAAACCTAGCAATTATAGACCTATTAGTTTGACGTCTGTGGTGGGAAAATTAATGGAAAAGATACTTAGGGACAATATATATAATTATTTGGATAATCAAGGCCTGATTAGAAACAGTCAACATGGATTTGTGCCTGGAAGGTCATGTTTGACTAATCTTCTTGAATTTTTTGAAGAGGTTACCAGGGAAATTGATAAGGGCAAGGCTGTGGATGTTGTCTATATGGACTTCAGTAAGGCATTTGACAAGGTTCCACATGGAAGGTTGATTAAGAAGGTTAAATCGTTGGGTATTAATAGTGAGGTGATGGATTCAACAATGGCTGAATGGGAGATACCAGAGGGTAACGGTTGACAATTGTATGTCAGGTTGGAGGCCAGTGTCTAGTGGAGTACCCCAAGGATCTGTGTTGGGTCCACTGTTGTTTGTCATTTACATTAATGATCTGGATGATGGTGTGGCAAATTGGATTAGTAAATATGCAGATGATACTAAGATAGGTGGTGTAGTTGATAGTGAGGTAGATTTTCAAAGTCTACAGAGAGACTTGGGCCTTTTGGAAGGGTGGGCTGAAAGATGGCAGATGGAGTTTAATGCTGATAAGTGTGAGGTGCTGCATTTTGGTAGGACAAATCAAAATAGGACGTACAGGGTAAATGGTAGGGAATTGAGGAATGCAGTGGAACAGAGGGATCTGGGAATAACTGTGCATTGTTCCCTGAAGGTGGAATCTCATGTGGATAGGGTGGTGAAGAAGGCGTTTGGTATGCTTGCCTTTATAAATCAGAGCATCGAGTATAGAAGTTGGGATGTAATGTTAAAATTGTACAGGGCATTGGTGAGGCCGAATCTGGAGTATGGTGTGCAGTTCTGGTCGCCAAATTATAGGAAGGATGTCGACAAAATGGAGAGGGTACAGAGGAGATTTACTAGAATGTTGCCTGGGTTTCAGCACTTAGGCTACAGAGAGAGGTTGAACAGGTTGGGTCTTTATTCTTTGGAGCGTAGAAGGTTGAGGGGGGACTTGATAGAGGTTTTTAAAATTTTGAGAGGGACGGACAGAGTTGACGTGGGTAGGCTTTTCCCTTTGAGAGTGGGGAAGATTCCAACAAGGGGACATAGCTTCAGAATTGAGGGACAAAGGTTTAGGGGTAACATGAGGGGGAACTTCTTTACTCAGAGGGTGGTGGCTGTATGGAATGGGCTTCCAGTGGAAGTGGTGGAGGCTGGCTCGATTTTATTATTTAAGAGTAAATTGGATAGGTATATGGATAGGAGGGGATTAGAGGGTTATGGTCTGAGTGCAGGTAGATGAGACTAGGTCAGGGAGAATGGTCGGCGTGGACTGGTAGGGCCGGACAGGCCTGTTTCCATGCTGTAGTTGTTATATGGTTATATGGTTATATGGTTATATGAAGCACATACCTCCACCCTTTCACACAAAGGGGTGTATGGAACGAGCTGCCAGAGGAGGTAGTTGAGACAGGAACTATCGCAACGTTTAAGAAACAGTTAGACAGCTACATGGATAGGACAGGTTTGGAGGGATATGGGCCAAACGCGGGCAGGTGGGACTAGTGTAGCTGGGACATGTTGGCCGGCGTGGGCAGGATGGGCCGAAGGGCCTGTTTCAACGCTCTATGAGTCTACGACCCATAACGTTGTCCGAGAGAACAGGACAGTACATCTGGTCTAATGAGAAGTTGTATGGTGCAGTCAGGGGGCAGAGTGGAACCTTGAATCTGTAAAACAGAGCCCACAGCAGCCTCTCAGTTCTCTAAGGTAGTTGTGTTTAGCTTTAAGTGCATCCAGTTTGGATCATTGCCAGCAGTATGCTGCAGAAAAGGGACCTTGAAGCTACTTAGTTTCAGTATCACTGCAGTGCAGTACATTGGTCACCTTTCCCAGGAAGGTAGCTGTTCCTGGTCAGGCCCAGTAGTTGGTGCAATCATTCCATCACATAGGTAGACACAAAGTGCTGGAGTAACTCAGCAGGTCAGGCAGCATTTCTGCAGAGAAGGAATAGGTGACGCTCGATGGGGTCCAGGAGTCCGATTGGAATGTCAGGCACTCCAGGCGTTCAGGCTCTCGGCCTGTTTGGGCCCCAATGTCAGGATGCAGTGTTGGATGCTCCAGGAGGTCAGGGCGGGGGGGGGGGGGGCCTGGTGGTTCGGTTGGGTTGGTAGCTCCTCGGCACTTAGTTGGACCCGGTCGTCTGGTTGGTGGTGGGGCTGGGTGGTTGGACAGCTCCAGGGGCCATCGGTTTTGTCGGCTGGAGGCTTGAAGGGACTGGTAGGCCGCAGGTCTCGCCGGAGGTTTCAGGCCTCGCTCGTCGGGTCCGCTCACGTCCGGTAAGTCCATCGATCCTGCCAGTTTGCAAGATCACCAGACCTGAAAGAAAATTGATGGGAATATTGTTAGTACGTCGAGAAATACTGATGGATTTACAAGTGGAGAATAATTTCAGTGGAGCAATTATATCAGATGATAGTAGATCTTCTTCTGGGACCAGCACACAAAGAGCCACCATGCTCTGGTGCCATCTTAGAGCATATCTTGTGACCCTGTGGATTGGAATTGGCATGTCAGGCAATGATGCAGCCCGTCAGGTTATTTTCTGCAGTACATCTGTAGATATTAGAGTAATCGGTGACGTTCCGATTCTCTTTAACGTAGAGGTGCTGATGCACCTTCTTCATAATTACATCTATGTACTGGGCATCTGAAATATTAACATCTAGGAATTTGAAGCTGCTAACCTTCTCCACCTCTGACCCACTAATGAAAACTGGCGATAGACACAAAAAGCTGGAAGACTCAGCGGGTCAGACAGCATCTCTGGAGAGAAGGGATAGGTGACGCTTCGGGTCCAAACTCTTCTTCAGACTGTGGTTGCAGGGGAATGTTCCTTGGTCTTGTTGACTTCGAGCAATATCACCACTCTTGAGTCATAGAGCATGAAAACCTTGGCCTTTGCCCATGCCGACCAAATGCCCCATCTGCACTAGTCCCACCTGCTGGAGTTTGGCCCATATCCCTCTAAACTATTCCTATCCATTTCCCTGTCCAAAATCTTTTAAATGTTGTTATAGTACTTAACTTCTCTACCTCCTCTGGCAGCTCATTCCATATACCCACCACCATCTGTGTGAAAAAGTTGCCCCTCAGGTCAGTATTAAATTTTCCCCTCTCGCCTTAAACCTATGTTCTCTGGTTCTTATTTCTCCTATTCTCAGTAAAAGACTTTGTGCATTTGCCCTGCCTCCTTCCCTTATGAACTTATACACCTCTATAATATAACCTCTAAGCCTCTTGCGGTCCAAGGAATATAGTCCCAGCTTGCCCAACCTCTCCCTAATAGCTCACCCCCCACTCAACCAGGTGTTCTAGGTCTTACCTGTATGCTGATTCATCACCCCCCTTGTTTCAACAGTGATGTCATAAGGTCATAAGGAATAGGAGTAGAATTAGGCCATTCGGCCCAACGAGTATACTCCACCATTCAATCACGGCTCATCTGTCTCTCCCTCCTAACTCCATTATCCTCTGCTTGATCTAGCTCTCCCTCCTCACCGCTTCCCCATAACCTCTAACACCTGTACTAATCAAGAATCTATCTATTGCTGCCTTCAAAATATCCATTGACTTGGCCTCCACAGCCTTCTGTGGCAAAGAACTCCATGGATTTACAACCCTCTGACTAAAGAAATTTCTCCTCATCTCCTTCCTAAAAGAACGCCCTTTAATTCTGTCGTCAGCAAATGTATAGGTAGCACCGGACTGCACTTGGCCACACAGTCATGGGTGTAAAGAGAGTAGAGGATGGAACTAAGCATATAGCCAGGGGGTGAGGAGAAGATATAATTATAAATATTTACATAATTAGAAACAATAATGTCACTCCCACTTCCCACAGATCAAGTCGTGAAAAGACAGCAGAGACTGAAAGGGTAATTAGATTGAATAGAAGACAACACAGATGGTTGTCCATTTAGATGTGTGCTATATCTTGAATACAAATGCAAAGTTGTAAAGATGCATGACCGTGAAATAATTATATAAAATGGTGGGAATGCTGAATAGGCCACATGGTATCTCTGGAGAGAGACAAACAGTTAATATAGTTCAGGTTGAAAAATTTTCATCTTTAGTTTAAATTTAGTTCAGAGATACAGTGCGGATGCCTGGTCGATTGTAGGCTGAGATACAGGGAGAGATCGACCCACTGGGTCCGCACCGACTAGCGATCCCTGCACATTAACGCTATCCTACACACACTAGGGGCAATTTACATTTATACCAAGCCAATTAACCTACAAACCTGTACGTCTTTGGAGTGTGGGAGGAAATCAAAGATCTCGGAGAAAATCCACGCAGGTCACGGGGAGAACGTACAAACTCCGTACAGACAGCACCCATAGTCAGGATCAAACCCGGGTATCTGGCGCCGTAAGGCAATAACTCTGCCGCTGCGCCACCGTGCCGCAATCTGTTCATTTTCACCAGCTTCTCTCTTCAGATATTGCTTGATCTGCTTTTTCGTTTCGCTTTTTATGTCTTGAATTCAGATGTTTTCAGGAAATAAGTGAATTGGATGAATATTAATAACAAGCCTTGGATCAAACTAAAATGCTTTTAAAAAACAACTTAAAAGGCATAAATGAAAAATATTTTGATAAGGTTAAAGGAATGATGGGAGGAAGTGGTTATAAAATGTGAAAATAAGCTAAATGCGAGATTTTTCTAAATGGGGAAAGTGAATGCTGTGTGTGTCTCTGGGGTTTTGCCAAGGGGCTGTGAGGATTGGCTACCGTCCAGTCCCAAATGTTGATTTTGGTGCTTAAAAACAGTAAACAGTTAAGTGACTTGGATTTTAGTTGATTCTTATGTGACTTTGTCCATTTGAACATAATATTTCTGGAAAAATAATTTCCAATATTATAGAAGTTTTCCAATCATATTTGCAGAATACTGTTCAGTGACGAATAAATGCTTAAATGCAGGCACTCATAATCAGTTTATTTGTAACTCCCGAGAATTCAGGGTGATATGAAGAATATGCTATAAGACATAAAATTAACTTGTCAGGAAATGGGTGCAAGGTTACTTCATTTGAGCAGAACGACAAAAGGTTTGCAAGGCGTCCCTGGTTTCTGCTGCCAATGGATAGCAGAAGCAAAGACGTCACAGGATGGTGCCAGCACCTGTGAGCCAGTGGAAAGGTTAGTCCAGGAAGAACTTACTGATTAGGAAAAGAGCAGAAAGGGATGTTTTTCTATGAAGGTGACAAGGAAATATGACAGGTCCTCAAATCGTGACTGGCTTGGTGGAATAAATGAAGAGGAAATATTTGCAAAGGCAGAAAGTTCAGCCACTAAAGATACAGATGTCAGACAATTTGCCTGGGGTACAGATGCAACAAAAAAAAAAATTTATCCAATGAGTTGAAAACTAGAAAGGACTGAAAGAATGGTGTGAATGGATTTAGTAATAGCTCTCAAACGGAAATTGGACAAATATTTTTTAAACAGGTGCAGGCAGAGTGAAAGATAAGAGGGCTGCACGGTGGTGCAGTGGAAGAGTTGCTGCCTTACAGCACCAGAGCCCCGGGTTCGATCCTGACTAAGGGTGCTGTCTGTACGGAGTTTGTACATTCTCTCTGTGGGTTTTCTCCGAGATCTTCGGTTTCCTCCCACACTCCAAAGATGTACAGTTGTGTAGGTTAATTGGCTTGGTATAAATTGTAAAATTGTCTCTGGTGCGTGTTGGGTAGTATTAATGTGTGGGGATCGCTGGTCAGTGTGGACTCGATAGGCCGAAGGGCCTGTTTCCACGCTGTTTCTCTAAACTAAACTAAACTTCACTAAACAGATGCCACAGCTGATATGATAAGGGAAAATGGTAGGAGATGTCTATCCAGTAAAGTTCACAGGTTCACCAAATGTTGCCATACAAAAATTACAATACTCTAAACTAAACTAAGACTGGGTTAATTTGGACATTTCTACTGATTTACAAAATGCTGACTGCTTTTGAAGTGTATTCTCCTAATCTGAGATTAATATGTGGCTTTGTAATTGACATTTTGAATTGCATGCAAGTGAATTAAAATGTACAAGTCCTGTGACTATCTGGAGAGGCACAGAATGTGGCTGATATGTTTTACCCAGCACTTTCAGCCATGCTTCTGTGACATCTCATACAGAGGACTTGTTGAAAAGTATCAAAACACAAATGCTGGTGAATTTGCTTGCTGGCAAAAACAGGACTCAAAATCATGAAAGTAAACACATGAAGTCAATTTCTAAACCTCCCACACTTACGACCGGGACATCTAAAGGGTCTTGTTTAACATGTTTGGAGTATTTGATCTCGGTGTTGTAAGGTCTGCCTTCTACTGGGGAGCATTTAATACTTGTCCATTTCAGTGCACGTCTGGAACCCAGATGGAAGGACAAACTATTTTTCAGGAAATGAGGACTGAAACTTTGCCAAGTATTTATACAGGGCACATTGTTAAAGGTGAATCTTCAAAATAAGACCTTCCAGTCTTTGAAATTATGCTTCCGTGCCGGTGATATGTTTTATGTGATTGGAAGGCTGCAAATGTTCAATGTAATATATTCATAGTGATCTTTGCAGTAAATGCCTACCTTAATCCAAGATTTATGCGTGACTTTTTTTCAGCAGCTGTGACGTTTATCAGGGTTTTTTTTATCAAGCTTTCCTCCACAGATGCTGTCTGACCCGTTGAGTAACTCCAGCTTTTCGTATCTCTGGAGCATCTCTGGAGAAGTCTGTAACTCGTTATCACCTAGGCCACAGGTAACAATGGCCTGTTTCCTTTAACATCGTTATTTTTTTTGCATGTCTTTCATTCATTTGTAGATTAATAATAGGGATTTAATGGGCAAAAAAATAGACTAAAATGTACACATAAAAATAATGCATTTTGTTCAGGGTTCCATATGTTTATCAGCCCATAGCAGTTCACTTGGACAAGGAATGAGACTTCACTCACTGGCCTGATCTAAGCTCAATTTCCCAGGATAATGGTTGGGATGAGAATTTATCCCAGCTCCCTGCAGATCTCTGACCGGGAGCTGGGAGCTGAGCAAGAACCCTCAGGAAAATAAAGCTTTACTCTGGCACATTGCCATGGAAGAAAGAACAGGTGCTAAAGAGACCCAAAGACTGTTTTAAATCATCCACCAAATATCCTGAATGGATGTGATGAAGGGTTTTTGAAAGATTCACTCTGTTTCTCTCTTCACAGATGCTGACTGACCTTCTGGATGTTTAGAGCATTATCTGTTTTTATTTCAGATATCCATCATAAGCAGTTTTTTTTAAATCATTTCCATCCACCACGTGCCTTGGTGGACCTGTTCTGAGGATGACACAGAGATAAAAGATAATTTGCTGCAAGGTCAGAGTCTTCCATTTGATGGCTTTGCATTCATATCCCAACCTGACAGTCTGGTCACGACCCAAAACGTCACCTATTCCTTTTCTCTACAGAAGCTGTCTGACCCGCTGGGTCACTCCAGCTTTTTGTATCTCTGGAGCATCTCTAGAGCAAAGGTCTGTAACTCGTTTTCACCTAGCCTATAGCTTACAGTGGCCTGTTTCCTTTATCATTTTTACTTTTTTGCACATCTTTCATTCATTTGTTCTATATCTCTCTACATCATCGTCTGTATCTCTCATTTCCCTTTCCCCTGACTCTCAGACTGAAGAAGGGTCTCGACCCGAAACGTCACCTATATCTCTTCTCCAGAGATGCTGCCTGTCCCGCTGGGTTGCTCCAGCATTTTGTGTCTATCTTCGGTTTAAACCAGCATCTGCTGTTCCTTCCTCTACAAGATTCCTACAGTGGTCTGTGTTACTGTGGTGCTTCCTTCCTGACAAAGAGGAATCATTCATTTACTTTCCAATTACCTCAACTTCAAAATGGTGAAGCACAACCCAAAAGTAATAATAATACTAAATAATAATAATATAATAAAACAACAGTTAACCAATATAGCAATTATTAATTATGCTTAAATAACTTTACATTTAGTGATATGTGTTTTGGTGTTTTAATTGTGTTCTCTTGCATTAAGCTTGTAGAATGATGGACAAATGGAAAGTATTTCTGTAAAGGAACATTTGACATGGTCTTTATTTTCATTGTCATCCTCATTGCATAGTTACAATAAGCCAAATACAATTTTGTTGATTTCTTTGTACATTTATGTACTCTTACCAGAAACATAGATGAGTTCATGAATGTAACTGCTAATAGTTACGTTAGCAACATGGTCTTCTTGATATTGCACCCTCAGAAATTTCACAAGAAGTGTAAAATCACAGTTCAACAGAATTGATGCAGGCCAAATATTGAGAAGAATTTTCGAACAAAACTTACTTTCAGTGAAGTTCCAAATCAAGAATTAGTTGCATTGGTATGTTTATATGGCGGGAAATTTAAAAAATGATATTAATAGAAGAGTTAAATTGATACTATACATTATTTTTGCTTTTGAAAATGGTGATGTGGTTCTCCATTTCTGACCTGTTACGCATCACCTATTTCTCTATATTAATTGTTCCACCAATGGTGCTATGCTTTTAACTGCCTGAACGTAGGCTCTGATGTTCCCTTGCAAATCTTCATCTCCTCTCTACCCATCTCTCCCTCTTAAAGACGCTCATTAAGATTGACATTTCTGACCAAATGTTTGGTCATCTGCCTTGACTTTGTCACCAGATTTTATTTGTACTCCTGCAAAACACCTTGTGTCATATTTCTACTTTTTGAGGTGCCATCTTAGTTGGTCAAGAAGTCTCTATTCAAAACATAGAGACAAAGACTCCTACCGTGGTCTGCATTACCGCGGTGCTCCTTTTTGAGGAATAAAGCAGAGGTAATTACAAAATTGGTGTTGTCTATGATGAAGACACAACATCGATCATGCTGCTAAATGTGATTGCGATCATGGTACAATGCTTAAGAATGGCGTGCCACCATACATTCCTACATCCAATACTTCCCGGAGGCTGAAGGCATTCTAGTGGATTGAGAAAATCATGTAGTCCGATTGCTTATCGGAAGGAAAATACATCAGATCGTTGGAGCTGTAGAGTCCACCAGTGAGTGAGGCATTAATTGATTGGAATGCCATTGATAATCACTTATGGAGTGCCATGGCCCTCAGGAATCTCCAACATTTCACGGGGTGAAGAAGAGGCCAGAAAAGGGTTTAATGATTTTAATTACGTGATTACTGGAAATAGACAGTTTCAACTCTGAGAACTGACTGAAACGCTGCTTGATTTTATTTGAGATTGTGCCCGAGGAAAGATCTTGAGCCGAAACGTTGTCCATTTCCCTTCATTGACGCTGTCTGGTCTGCTGAGTTCATACCTTTTTTTGCTCAAGATTCTGGCCTTTGCAATCTGCAGTGTCTCTATGATCTTATTTTCTGTTATCCAGGTCTGTTATTGTGCTAGTTTAAAATGTCCACTTTAAATTATTGAATACTAAGAGAGAGAGACATTGAAATGTAACTGTTGCACCAGACTCGTTTTTTCACTTGTGTTGTAAGGTGGATGGCACTTGGTTAACTGCATTATGTTAAGAAAGGCGATTTGCTTCACCTCATCCCATCACAAGGGGGTGGGGGGGGGGGGGCTGTTGCTGGTCATGGGAACAGAAGTGGCATAAGCAATGAGGGAGCCAGTCCTTTGAGCTAAAGTGAGTGTGCATTGTGCGAAAGAGTGTCCCTCTAAATAAAGTTAACGCAGTATTCCTTGCGAAAATATGGAGAATACTCAGGGTCACCCAGCAAAAACTTCACGTTGAATCACTTATACTTTCCGATAGCCTGATAATTTACCAGAACAGCCTCATGTGTTAAGGTTTAAGTGGAAGGAAATCTGTTAAACCAGCTCGTTAGTTTGATGAAACATGCTCACAAAAGGGTGCTGGAATTTGGAAAATCCTCCTGTCAACGGACAGCTGATTTGCTCCCAAAGTTTGTGAGTTTGTACTAAAAGAGGTGAAGTGATTAAGTGAGTGGCCCAGCTGAAGAGATGGAGGATGGGGAGGGGGAGGGGGTGGGGGGGCAGGGATGCAAGCAAGAAAGAAAACTGTTTGGTTCATTACCGTGAAAGAACAGAGGCCATCGAAACGTCACCTTCTTTACAACCTTTCATTTCTGCAGCCTCCTCTGACCTGGAGCAGCGCTGTTTAAATCAAACAGTCGGAGTGAATGATGGAAAACATGGTTGCTCTCCAAAACAATAGCGGCCCTTTGCAGCGGTTAAAAAAAAAAAGAGTAATGCCAGCTGGAGGGTGCTGGAAAACACTCGGGCGTTTGTTTCTGCTTTTTATTAGCAAGTCTCATGTTTGAAGGGCCGCGGAGAGGGGCAGGGTCTTTCTACCCCTGAGAATGGGTGGCACTTTGCACAAAGCCTCTGCTGCTGCTGCTCCAGAGCAGGCATCTTGTGTGTGTGCTAAAGAAGTAAATGTGAATAAAAGACCTGGCAATCATTCCCGACTATGAAAGACACTACGTAACCGATTGAATACTTCTTTTAAATTTAGTCCCGCTGGCTTACAAAAGTGTAATGAGTTTCTCATGGTGGAGTGAAAAATCTAGATGGGGCGGAATTCTATTTTTTTTTTTTTAAACGGGCTACTGATTTTACACCGCCCAAAACGTAGCCTAAACAAGCTATTTATTGTCAACGTCTTGGACTTGAATTTATTCTGAAGATTGCTTTCAGCTCTGGAAAAGGATTTTAAACACGTTTTTTAAAAAGTTTATTTGCCAGCCACATGAACTGCGGATCCGTTATTCAACTTATCCATCTGTTTGTGGAACTTAAATCAAAGTTACGCTACAGCTAAATAAAGCCATGTTGCTTTTCAACCACTCACATAGGTAAAGCATAAAGGGGAGAGGGTTGAATAAAATGTAAAAGCTTGCTGCATGTGCCAATGACTAAAGTTGATACTTTAACTTTAATTGATAAGTTGATTTCGTTTTTAGTTTTAGAGATAGAGCGCGGAAACAGGCCCTTCAGCCCACCGAGTCCGGACCGACCAGCGATCCCCGCACATTAACACTATTCTACACACACCAGGTGCAATTTACATTTATACCAAGCCAATTACCAAGCCAAGCCAAATAAGCTACAAAAACTGTACGTCTTTGGAGTGTGGGTGGAAACCGGAGATCTCGGAGCAAACCCACGCAGGTCACGGGGAGAACGTACAAACTCCGTGCAGACATAGTCGGGATCGAACCCAGGTATCCGGCACTGCAAACACTGTAAGGCAGCAACTTTACCACTACGCCACCGTGCCTCCACCACTTACTTAAGCGCTACTTAAGTTGATGCTAAAGTTGATATTTTAACTCGGGAAGAGGCCTTCCAGAGGTGCCGGGTGGCAGAGGCCTTCTGGAGGTGCCCGCCCACAAGGCCCGAAGGCGCGGCAGATGCGGAACTGCATGAAGGCTCGTCGGACAGCGGTGCCAGGAGTGTGTCGCTGGAGACATTGGACACGAGGAATGGGCCGGAAGGAGGGGAAACCGGGGTAATGCCTCCAGCGCCTTCAAGGGCGGCTGCAGGAGGCGCTCCTGGGACACAAATTTAGCCGGGCAAGGAGAGAAGAGGGACGTCGGTTTGGGGGCCAAGCCGCTCTGGGGCATTGGAGGAACTCCCTGCAGGAACGTGGGGCTTACTGAGATCAGGAACTGCTCCAGTTAGACCGACAGCGCGGGTGGATAGGACTTTGGACTTTGGACTTTGGAATTGGCGCCAAAGCACGGCGGTGCACGCATGTGGAAATATGTGACAAATAATGCACCATTGAACCATTGAGAATCCCGCTGATCTTTGCCATGACTGTTCCACATCATAATAAGTTGTTTGTTGGATACCTCTTTGTCAAGTTTGACTATACTGATATTTGGGCAGATGAATGGATAGAAAGGGTTTTGAGGACAATGGGCCAAATGCAGGCAAATGGGACTTGCCCAACATGTCAACTTGGTAGCCATGGGCAAGGTGGGTCGAAGGGCCTGTTTCTGTGCTGTACAACTCTATGACTCTACTGCATACAAGGAAATGTAAGGTTCACAGGTTTTAGTCAGTATGTTGTCATCTCTGGATGCCTCAACGATTTAACATCTGTTGGAAATAAATAATTCTGCTGAAACGCCAAATAAATATACTTAAGGTGTTGCAGCAGTTAATGCTGCTGCCTCACAACTGCTGGGACCAAAGTTCAATCCAGACCTTGGATACTATTTGTGTGGAGTTTGTATGTTCATCCAGACAGAATAGGTTTTCTTCCAGTTACTTTCCACATTCGAATGATGTGCTGATAGGTTTATAAGCAATAAGTTACAGGGGTGCCAAGAAATAAGGCCTTGTATATATTTAAAAGGGTAATGGGAATGATGCAATTGGTTTGCTTGGAGGTAGCATGGACTCATTGGGCCAAATCATCTCCTTCTATGCCATAATAAGTTGATAATGTTTAGCAAGCTTTGTCGAAGATCTTGGCACCGAGAAATTATTTTAAAAATACTTGCTTAAAATAATAACTATTGCTTAACAAACTACAGTAACATTATTTCTGTGCTCTGGTGCATAGTTGAAACCTTAGCAACAAATGTACTTGTATATATTTTCCCTTGAATGCACTTTATTGTAGCTGTCGTTGCATGGAACAATTGAACGACGTCAAGTGATAGGATTAACCCATAACATGTCATTTTCAGTTAACCATCTATTTATGTTTACTAATGTGTTGTAAGTGGATGATATCCTAAAAATGGAGATAATTTAAATGCTACACTTTCCTTATTTTTATGCAGTAATGCATGCTGAGTTTATAATCAATCATTGTTGAGGATCCACTTGGGGCTGCAAAAGCAAAAATTGAACCGTTAGTATCCTTGCAAGAAAAGCTCCAGTTACAGGAAAGCCTTGTCTACAAGGACTGGTGACTAATTAGCTAAAAGTATTGGCAATATTAACTTGCCGAAATTTAAATAAGCGAAAACTGCATCAAAATTAGGTTTGGAAACTTGCTGGAAGAATAAGGGGTAGGCCATTTAGGACTGAGATGAGGAAAAACTTCTTCAACCGGAGAGTTGTGAATCTGTGGAATTCTCTGCCACAGAACGCAGTGGAGACCAATTCACTGGATGTTTTCAAGAGAGAGTTCGATTTAGCTCTTAGGGCTAAAGGAATCAAGGGGCGGCACGGTAGCGCAGCGGTAGAGTTGCTGCTTTACAGCGAATGCAGCGCCGGAGACTCAGGTTCGATCCTGACTACGGGTGCTGCACTGTAAGGAGTTTGTACGTTCTCCCCGTGACCTGCGTGGGTTTTCTCCGAGATCTTCGGTTTCCTCCCACACTCCAAAGACGTACAGGTATGTAGGTTAATTGGCTGGGTAAATGTAAAAATTGTCCCTAGTGGGTGTAGGATAGTGTTAATGTACGGGGATCGCTGGGCGGCACGGACTTGGTGGGCTGAAAAGGCCTGTTTCCGGCTGCATATATATGATATGATATGATATGATATGATATGGGGAAAAAGCAGGAACGGGGTACTGATTTTAGACGATCAGCCGTGATCATAGTGAATGGCGGTGCTGGCTCGAAGGGCCGAATGGCCTACTCCTGCACCTATTTTTCTATGTTACTCGGTTAACACTGAGGAATGTTGTCCGGCTTCTTAGAATCTTCTTAGCATCTTATAACCAGAATCCCAGCTGGTTTCAACAAGTAGGACTCTTTTAATTTGCAATAAATGAATGTGCTATACTTTGGACCCAATTTAGCAAATATTAACACCTCCAGTTCCCGAAAATAATCCTGTTTATAGCTGACCCTGAATCCTTGTCTACCTCTCCACACGTCCACATACAGACAAACACAAAGAAATGCACGTTAAAAAATCCTAGTCTTCAATCGATAGTCTCTGTTAAAAAGACATTACCTCTCTACCTTCTAATTTCAGTAAAGTGTCACTGCTTAATAACTCCTCATTACTAGAATCCATATCTCATGAATTAATCCAGTAAACTTTTAAACGTTAACTTTTGCTAGATTACTGTCATACCTTTTTAATGTTGTGTAGTGTAGTTTCCCAACCACCAACCATTGTGGCTCATACCTCAGTATGCGTGATGCCGCCACCATTTACATCTTCCCATCATCACCTCTTTCTGCCTTCCCTGAGACCACTCCCTCCGCAACTCCTTGGCTTATTCATCCCTACCTAGGGGGGAAAGGAGAGAGGCAGGGAAGGGGAGGGGGAGGGGGAGGGGAGGAGATAAATGGAAGCACAAGAAGCTGCAGATGCAGAAATCCCCAGGCTTCATCTATATCTCCATCCTGCCCCTCCCCAACTACTTCCATCTTCCCCCCGAGGCTGATCTGTTCCTACTCCACCCATCCCCTCTCCAACTTGGCTCCATCTGCCCATTATCTCCCTCCCCATCTGTCTCCACCTAATGCCTGCAACCCTGCTTCACCTATCTCTCCCACCTCTTCACATCGGCTATCTCCCCACTCCACTCTCAGTCCTGATGCACAGTCTTCTAACCTGGCCAACTGAGTTCCTCCAGCATTTTTTTTCTCTCTAATTACAGCATCTACAGACAATTTGTCTCTATCATTGTCTTTCCTGTTATTGTTAACTACATATTGTCTAGATAATATACTGGTTAGTAAAACACAAAGTGCTTGAGTAACTGAGGGGGACAGGCAGCATCTCTGGAGCGAAGGAATGGGTGACGATTCGGGTCGAGACCCTTCTTCAGACTGGTTAGGGATAAGGAAAACGAGAGATATAGATGGTGATGTGGGGAGATAAAGAACAATAAACGAAAGATCTGCATCTCTGGAGGACATGGATACGCGATGTTTTGGGTTGGGACCCTTCTTCAGCCTGTCTTTACATGATGTAAAAGAAATATTGCAGTGCGTTTAAGAAATATTGTAGGGAACACAATTTGGTATGTACATTTCTCAGCTGAATCTGCATTTAGTATCATACAGGCTAAATTTAATGCCATTTTTGAAATATTGCGGCTATTCATTCTACTTAAATCAATCGAAGGTATTTATTCACAAAATGCTGGAGTAACTCAGCAGGTCAGGCAGCATCTCAGGAGAGAAGGAATGGGTGACGCCACCCATTCCTTCTCCCCTGAGATGCTGCCTGACCTGCTGAGTTACTCCAGCATTTTGTGAATAAATACCTTCGATTTGTACCAGCATCTGCAGTTATTTTCTTACACTACTTAAATCAATGATGTGAAAATCGGGCAGATTCTACAATTAAATTCACAAACCAAAGGTTTTCATGAAATTCATGTATTATGTGTTCATCAATTTCCCACCTCCTTGTAAATCACAAGTTCCCTAAAATCCCTTTTCAGTACTTATTTTATTTCTAGCCTTGTCTCTGTACCTCAATATTTAACAGTATAGTAAAATACCACATTTAAACAAGTGCATATTATTGTATTTGTGTGCTAATATTAATAGTTCTGTAGTTATATGCTATGTAACCAAGTTTTGGTTTTATGAGTTTTGAATATAGTGTAAACAATCAATACTAGTGCGGCACGGTGGCGCAGCGGTAGAGTTGCTGCCTTACAGCACCGGAGACCCAGGTTCGATCCTGACTACGGCTGCTGTCTGTACGGAGTTTGTCCGTTCTCCCTGTGACCGGCGTGGGTTTTCTCTGAAACGTAATCACACTCCAAAGACATACAGATTTGTAGGTTAATTGGCTTGGTATAAATGTAAATTGTACCTAGTGTGTGCAGGATAGTGTTAACGTGCGGAGATCGCTGGTCAGTGCGGACTCGGTGGGCCGAAGGGCCTGTTTCCGCGCGGTATCTCTAAACTAAACTGAACTTCATGATACAATAAACTTTATCATAATTCCCTTCTTTTCAATTGCTTATAATTATTGTTCAGATCTTGGACAAAGAGCAACAATGCCTTTCCACTAAATTAAATCATGATAAGAAATCGAAATGGGAGCTGTGTGTGCTTGTAGCAGGATGCCCCCAAATGGTTGGCAACAGCACTTTTGTCTGTCTGGCTGGATAGCAGATAAAACCAACCCTACTGGCAGGGAAGCAAATCAATGGCAACATGTCTGATTCTGTGACAGATCTCACCCCCGCTCCCACCGTGGAGCTTAGGATCATGCAGGCTTCAACCGAGCTCTCTGTCAAAGGTTTCTCCCATTGCTTTATGAAGCAGGATTCCTGATACATAAGCCTCAGGGGCTGTCTCTCAGACTGTCAGTGTCTGGCAACACATATAAAAGAGCCCTGCAGTTAAAGTTAACACAAACGTAACCATCCGTGCGCTCAGAACTCACCTCCAGATTAAAATTGTACTGGAATAACACATTATAAGAATCTGTCACAGATACCAATCCTGTTCGGTTGTAATATTTCAACTGTGTTATTACTGGATTTTCTTTCCTGATTCCAAAATACGTGAGCCATGCCAACTTGAGTTATAGAACACAATTATTACTTACACTCAGTCTTCTCCAAATAGGTATTAGAAATTCATTAAAGGTTCACATTTCATGCTGAGTTTCATAAAAAAAAACACACATATTGTCATTATTGTTAGGATCACTTTACTGAATGTGAACTTCCGTAATTCAGTTGATGTTAAACTGAACCAGCCAAGCTGTTGTCACAATTACTAAACAAGAGGTGCCGGTATCTGCTTTACAATTTATCAAGGTAGACACAAAATGCTGGAGTAACTCAGTGGGACAGGCAGCATCTCTGGTGAGAAGGAATTGAGTGCAAAAGTGTATGCTCAAGAGTTCACAAAATGCTGGAGTAACTCAGCGGGTCAGGCAGCATCTCTGGAGAGAAGGAATGGGTGACATTTTGGGTCTCGACCCGAAACGTCACCCATTCCTTCTCTCCAGAGATGCTGCCTGACCCGCTGAGTTACTCCAGCATTTTATGATACCTTCGATTTGTACCAGCATCTGCAGTTATTTTCCTGTTCAAGTGTTCATGTATGCTGAGCTGGTCATATCCTAGAGGGTGTGAATGGTACAACACTCCACCTTCACGCATACCCTTCACCACAATCCCCCCCCCCACCCACCTCTGCAAACCAGAAGTGGTGTTAACTTGACTCATTAAAATCTTTTCCACCAAATCCCGCAGCCAATCCCGGATATCAGCTTGCGACTGGAACTAAATGTAGTGACCTGATAGTATGACTGTCTTTTAATACAGAAACTCAAATCCCCAACTGGCATTATTGTTTCTGCTATGAGATTATATGCTTTGAGTTTTCAAGTGGCTGGAGACTTATGCTCTGCCTCGTTTCATCCGCTGATCTAATATAGTTCTGAAATAAACACACAATATTGTTCAACCAACTGACCACTGTCAGCTGCTTGATAAGCTGTCAAATGCTTTCACAAAATTAGGTTCAAAATAAGATGATCAACGTCTGATTCAAACTGGAGGTGATGGTTACAGCTCTCCTGTACAATGACAATAAAGATACATTGTATTACCTGGACAGCCTAATTCATGTGAAAAACTTCCTCAGATTTTGAGGTACTCCTCTTCTCAGGACACTGAGCTCTCACGAAGAAAACTTAAATTGCAACAACTTTAGTTTAGTTTAGTGACACAGTGTGGATACAGGCCCTTCGGCCCATCAAGTCCACACCGACCAGCGATCCCTGAACACTAACACTATCGTACACACGCGAGGGACAATTTTACATTTATTTCAAGCCAATTAACCTAAAAACCTGTACATTTTTTAATGTGGCAGGAAAACGAAGATCTCAGAGTAAATCCACGCAGATCACAGGGAGAACATACAAACTCCATACAAACAGCACCCGTGGTCAGGATCGAACCTAGGTCTCTGGAGCTGCAGGGCAGCAACTCTACCACTGCACCACCATGCTACCCTAGATTTGCTGTATATAAAATAAAAACATAAAATGCTCAAAATATTCAAGTGGTCAGGCATTAACTATGGAGAAAGAAAAATAAAGTTAACGTTCAAGTTGTGACGTAAAAGATCCAGTTCTGATTAAATATTATCAAAATGAAAGATGCTCTTTTTCTCTATCCGAAGATGTTGTCTGACATGTGGATTATTTCTTCCATTTTCTTCCATTTCTTCCATTTTCTGTTTTATCCCAGATTTAAAGAATCTGTGGTGTTTACATTAAACTTGATGTATGTGCTTGATAAAATAATGAAATGAGAGGAACAATAATGTCATCAAGAATTTCATTTTGGTAATCGAACTGTTAAAGGATCGGAAATTGTACAAACTTTTGTTCAGTTACTTTTTTTATTTAAGTTTTTTAAGTTTCTTGAAAAGAAATGAAAGCTGATCGGAAAGAAATAATTTGGCAGAGTTCTCTAACAAAAGATAATCACCATGGAAATAAAGGCAAGAAGAATTATGGGATGGATAACCCCAGGGAGCAATGATGGGCCTTTTCTGTTCCTTTAATCCACATGAATGAATAGATTTAGACATGCAATACAAATTGTTCAAAGCTGACAGATGGTGCTAACCCCCTGGGTGGGATCAACTGTGCTGAAGCAGCCATGGATCTAGTGGGAAAACAAAACAAAAAATTGCAACCATGATATGAGACAATGCCTGACCTGATGAAATGAAATTAGTGTTGGCTATGCAGTTGGTGGAGCCTATGAATAATTGGCAGAGGACAGCCTGGGGAGAGACAACAGGAGCCATCTCAGCTTCATTAAGTGTCCCTGCTGAGACTTTATCCAAATGATGTTTTCATCATCCATAAGGCAGGCTCTTGATCTAAATGTATTACGAGAACATTAAGGTCCAAGATCTAAATGCCCATCAGTTCGACTGAATAATAAGTAATTGTTTTAAAGATGTCATTACTCTGGCATGTATCTATGAAACATTTATCGCAGGGTGCTTCTCTTTACCAGAGTCAGTTTATCTGCATAGGTCATTGCATAATGTAAACCAATTAAAATAAAATGAGAATATTTATGAAGTAATGAGAAAAGCAATTTCTTTCAAAGACTGTTGATCACCCATTAAGAACTTGTGAAGCGTTTTGATCGATTGGTGTGGTCTTGAATTAAAAACTGTATTACAAAACTTGTGTAATGTTGAATGTAGGTTGTGCTGTTTTCTAAAATTCTAGAATTTGATAATGGACATTTATACAGTGAATTCTGAGCTTTTGAGAAAGTTCCATGGCAAAAGGACTCCACCAGGCATCCTGACTTTTCCTACCACTGCACAATATCACTAAGATCGCTTCTCATCCAACTTTTGCTGCAAGTTACGGTAAGAAAAAAAAATAGCGTCTGGCTGTTGCCAGAAGCGAAAGATGTTCAGAGTTAGGCTGTAGAACAGTCTTCAATAATTTGCCGTAAATTCAATTTTATGTATATCGAAAAATCAAGGATTTCAACTAATTGAAGTTAATTAATTTGATTAACATGCATAAAGTTTAGTTTAGTTTATTACTGTCAAGTGTACCAAGGTACCATGAAAAACTTTTTGTTGCATGCTGTCCAGACAGCAAAAAGACGATATACGATTACAATCAAGCTGTCCACAGTGTACAGATACAGGGTAGAGGGGATAATGTTTAGTGCAAGATAAAGTTCAATAAAGTCCGATTAAAGATAGCTTGAAGGTTTCCAATGGGGTAGGTGGTAGGTCAGAACGCACTCCAGCTAGTGAGAGGGCGGTTCAGTTACTTGATAACAGCTGGGACGAAACTGTCCCTGACAGTTCCATGGTGCCATGCGTTTTCAAACTTCTGTACCTCTTGCCTGATGGGAGAGGGACGAAAAGGGAGTGACCGGGGTGAGACTGGTCCTTGATTATGCTGGTGGTCTTGCCGAGGCAGCGTGAAGCAGTCAATAGAAGGGAGGTTGGTTTGTATGATGGTCTGGGCTACATCGAGAACTCTCTGCAATATCTTGCATGTTCTTGGATGGTGCTGTTCTCAAACCGTGCTGTGATGCATCCTGACAAAATGCTTTCTATGGCGCTTCTGTAGAGGATGGTGAGGGTAGACACAAAATGCTGGAGTAACTCAGCGGGACAGGCAGCATCTCTGGAGAGAAGGAATGGGTGATGTTTTGGGTTGTTAGGGACTTGCCAAACCTCCTAAACCTTCTAGGGAAGTAGAGGCATTATCTCAAGGCTATTGATAGAGGAATACAGTTCATTCACAGCAATCTTGTCATCAGCATGGGGAGGGATGTAGGGTGTTGCCAGGATAGCTGAGGTGAATTCTCTTAGGTGGTAGCATAGTCAGCATTTCGCCCGTAGATATGCCAGGCCCGGGGAGCATGAGCTCGCCAGGACTGCCACATCTGAGCACCATGAGGTATTGATTAGAAAGCGGACCACACTGCCTCCAACCTTGCCCGAAGATGCAAGGGAGAAACCCATGGGCTGGCTAGCACAGCCAGGTATGTCAGGGGTCAGCCACGTCTCTGTGAAACAGATCACACAGCAGTCTCTCAGTTCTCTAAGGTAGGTCAGTCTGGCTAAAAGGATCATCTTTTGAATGAATGAATGAATGAATGAATGAATGAATGAATAAGTTTATTGGCCAAGTATGTGCATATACAAGGAATGTGCCTTGGTGCTCCGCTCACAAATGACAACACAAACATACAGTTAACAATTAGGAATAAAGTATAACCACATTTAAACAATAAGGATACAACATTACGGTCAAAACATGTGGGTGAAAATAAACCAGAGCAAAAAAGAGACTACAGACTTTGGTTATTGAATAGAACTATCACTCGTGGGAAAAAAGCTGTTTTTATGTCTGGCTGTGGCTGCTTTGACAGTCCGGAGTCGCCTTCCAGAGGGAAGTGCTTCAAAGAGTTTGTGGCCAGGGTGAGAGGGGTCAGAGATGATCTTGCCCACTCGCTTCCTGGCCCTTGCAGTGTACAGTTCGTCAATGGGGGGAAGGTTGCAGCCAACAACCTTCTCAGCTGTGCGAACGATCCGTTGCAGCCTCCGGATGTCGTGCTTGGTGGCTGAGCCAAACCAGACCATGATGGAGAAGGTGAGGACGGACTCAATGATAGCAGTATAGAATTGGACCATCATTGCCTGTGGCAGATTGTGTTTCTTCAATTGCCGCAGGAAGTACATCCTCTGTTGGGCCTTTTTGACTGTGGAGTCGATGATGGTCCCCCCATTTAAGGTCCCTGGAGATGATGGTTCCAAGGAACTTAAATGACTCCACAGATGTGACTATGGTGTTGTTGATGGTGAGTGGGGGGGAATAAATAAATAAATAATTTGATTGACATGGTGGAGTGTTATTAATTTGATGGCTCTCTTCCAAATGCTTTCACTTTTCATAGGTTTATGAATACAGGTATTTGATTGTTATTTGAAAAACTGATGGTTGTAGCATTAATCTCTTGAGCAATCTGTCAGAACTTATGAAAGAACTTCTCTGACAAGAAATTGTTTCCTGCACTTCTGCCATCTTCCACATTCCCAGCGATTTATATTGAATGTCCAAAGCTTTGAATTTAACAATGAATTTTGGATGGAACTTTCTCAAAAGTTCAGACTGCTCCAATTAGTTATTAGAACAAATTTAGTTATAAATGGGACTTTGATCTATTTTACTATTTTCCAGCACAGACTTTTTGTGCACATTTCTGGCGTTTCAATTAAAAAAAATTGAGCTCTTTGGGTTTTTAACAAAAACTGGAAGCAAGGCCCTTTAATCTATGTACTAAAGCTCTCGTTTGTTTGTTTGTTTGTTTGTTCCTGAACTACAGCCAAAACGGTACATGATAGCGCAACAATTTTAGGCCCATCCTACTCACCGCCGTCCCTTTGGTGCTAATGGAAGAAGTTTCATTGAAATCGGTGTTGTATTTTTAGTTATTTACATTTTAAAGTTTAAATCTATCTCCTAGGGAGGGAGGGAGAGAGAGGGTGGAGGGAGGGAGGGAGGGGGGTGGAGGATGGGGGGGAGGGAGTGAGGGGGGAGGATAAGGGGGGTTGAGGGGGATGGAGTGGGGGGAGGGGACGGGGAGGGAAAGGGGAGGGGAGGGGAGGGGTGTGGGGGGAAGGTTGAGGGGAGGGGAGGAGGGAGGGAGGGGGGAGGAGGGAAGGAGGGGGATGGGGAGGAGAGGGGGAAGAGGGGAGGGGAGGGGGTGAGGATAGGGTGCTGCACCAATGCAGGAGAGGTTTGGGGCCAACGGGTCCACTTGGCCTAGTTTAATTTAAATTCACCTAATGTATCACATTGGCATCTAGCAGCGTGTCATTTATTACCTAGAAATAAAATATAGAATTTTAATGAGAGTGAAGCTTAATTACAGTTTGTAAATCACAGGCTCAAGGTACCTAGTTGAACTCTGGTCATATCACCACAGTACTAAATAATAATTTGCTGTTCTCTCTAGAAATTCAACCATCCACTTAAAATATATTCTATTATTACTTTTGCAGTGTGACTTGCCTGTCTCTTATTTCATTAAGTTATTACGATCAGAAATGGAGAAACACTGTTATTTCCAACTTCAGATTCAGTTTAGTTGTTGATAGTGGTTTCTCTCCCCAAGGTCACCAATTGCTAACGTTGAGAGCACAATTGTTCTGGCACCACTCAGCCAGATTATCAATTTTTTTCCTCTGGTCGGCTCATTATTACCCATTGTTCATCCAACAACAGTGGTATCGTTGGTGAAGTTAAAGATGGATTTGGAGCTATGTCTAGATTCATGGTCATAGTTATAGAGAAAGTAGACTAAGGGACCGAGCTCACAGCTCTGAGATGCCCCAATGTAATGGTCAGTGAGGAGCATGCGTTTTTACAAATCCGTTGAGGTGGTTATGGATGTGGAGAGGATGTTTCCACTGGTGGAAGAGTCTAGGACCAGAGGTCACAGCCTCAGAATTAAAGGGCGTTCTTTTAGAAAGGAGTTGAGGAGGAACTTCTTTAGTTAATCTGTGGAATTCATTGCCACAGAGGGCTGTGGAGGCCAAGTCAGTGGATATCTTTAAGGCAGAGATGGATAAATTCTTGATTAGAACGGGTGTCAAGGGTTATTGGGAGAAGGCAGGAAAATGGGATTAGGGGGCAGAGATCAGCAATGATTGAATGGTGGAGTAGACTCGATGGGCCGAATGGCCTAATTCTACTCCTATATCTTGTGAACTTGTGATATCTGCTGGTGAAGAGGTTGAGGCACTATGGAGGATCCAGTCCTCAGCATGTCAGACCCTTCAGGTGGACTGTTTCCAGCATCTGCAATCTCTTGTGCCTCATTCTTATATTCTGTGCCCTGACCTATGAAGGCAATCATGCCATATCCCTTCTTCCACGTCCTATTGTCCTACGGTGCCAGGAAATTGTTCGATTTGGAGCCTAAGGTCTCTCTGTTCAGAAACATTAATATGTGCCTTAAATTACAATTAAAACACAAAGTACTTGTGCTATAAACTTCAGGATAAGCGCTCAACTAAGAAAGCCAAGCCCAAAGCCAAAGTATTATCTAACTGTCTAACTAAATATAACAACTTACAATAAATAACTCTGCATGCAAAAAGCAGCTACCTACATATTAACTAGCTCTAATCCTATAGATACCAGTATATCATTGGAGTTATCAAGTGGGCACCTCCCTTCACTGTTGTTTCGTTGAGTTAGGCCCACGACACCTCGGGAAGGCTCAACAGTTGGTTCTGCCATCCACAGATTCCTAGTTCTCCAAATAGCCACATGGTCCATCTCGCTATGAAACCTCTACAACCCACCTCATACATAAACTCCTCTGCTAGGCTAGACAATGGTAAATGGAGAATACCTTTCCCATATCATATATATACAGCCGGAAACAGGCCTTTTCGGCCCTCCAAGTCCGTGCCGCCCAGCGATCCCCGTACATTAACACTATCCTACACCCACTAGGGACAATTTTTACATTTACCCAGCCAATTAACCTACAAACCTGTACGTTTTTGGAGTGTGGGAGGAAACCGAAGATCTCGGAGAAAACCCACGCAGGTCACGGGGAGAACGTACAAACTCCTAACAGTGCAGCACCCGTAGTCAGGATCGAACCTGAGTCTCCGGCGCTGCATTCGCTGTAAAGCAGCAACTCTACCGCTGCGCTACCGTGCCGCCATTACTCAGCCACATTACTCAGACACCATGGAACTCCTAACCATTTCCTAATATATGAACTAACCAATCTGTCTAACCTTTCCACCTTAGAAATTGGCATCTCATATACTGTCAATGCCCACATCAACCGAGGGAATAGCCCAAACTGCAAACACCACAACTTCAATTTGCCTGGAAGCCCTGACTTCTCCATCCTTTCTAACCCGGCAGTAACATCCTTTCTAAATTGCTGAACCTGTTCAATTTCATCCAACTTCCTGTTATACCACCTACCCAAACTTTTAACTGGTTTCTCCATTATAGACGGGATTTCTTCTTCATCTACTTAAAACCTTTCCTCTACTACCTTTCCTCTTGCCAAAGAAATACTCTGTGACTTACTAGGCTTAATTTTCAATCTAGCCCATTTAAGAATATCATTTAACTTCTCTAACAACCTTCTTGTACAAGCTACTGCCGTGGTCACCAAGGTCATATCATCCATATAGGCCCTGATTGGAGGGAGGCGCAGTCTGTCCTGCCATCTCCCCCCCCCCCCCCCCCCCCCCGACGACCCACCGTGATGCTCTAATCACTAACTCCATCGCCACTGTAAACGCTCATGGGGAAATAGTACACACTGCCATAATGCCCATCTCTAGTCTCTGCAATGCTGTCATGAAGCCTGCTGTACTAAAACACATTCAGACATCTCGGAAACATGCTTTCACTAAATTTACTATTGATCCTGGAACTCTGAAGAAATCAAAAGCACTCCAAATAAGACTATGTGGCACAGATCCAAATGCATTTGCCAGCTCCAACAACACTACATGCAAATCTCTTCTCTCAAGCTTGGCTGGCTGAATCAGGTGCCATATTACATATTACATGTTCTAAGCAACCTGCAAAACCTGGGATTCTTGCTTTCTGCACTGTAGTATCTATTAACCTATTCCTTTCGAAACAACCTGCCAGCCTCCGAGCCGCTATGCTAAAGAAAATCTTGCCATCTACATTTAGGAGACATATAGGCCTAGATTGACTTAACTCTGAAGAATCTTTCTCCTTGGGAACGGAAATTCCCCCTGCTCTATGCCAAACCCTTGGGATGACCTGCTTCTCCCAAACTATACGCAAGAGCCTCCACAAGAATCTAAACAGACCAGGTGCACTTTTATATGCCCGGTAAGGGACTCCATTCGGCTCTGGGGCTGAAGAAGCCTTTGCTTGCCTTATTATTGCTTCCACCTCCTTGCACTTTGGTGGCAAACATCTAACTTACTCTATCTCGCCTAAGGGTGGTATATCTGGAAGAAAACCCATTCCCCTTTTCTTTTCTGGATCCCCAGTATGTCCTTTTTAAATATTCCTCTAACTCTTCCTTTGAAGCTTTGAGCTTTCCACTATTTTCCTGACTAAACATTCTTTTAACAAATTTAAATGGATCCCTATAAAATGCTGACCTGACTTGCTCCTTCTTCTTTCTCTTCCTCCTATGGTGTTCTGCCCCCCCTTAATATTGCTAACCGATTTCTTAACTCTTGCAAAACATTAATTCCCTCTCTCTCATCAACTGTAGCCTTTCTCCACTGCTTTCTCAACTGCCCCCTCTCCTTCACTAATCTTTGATCTCTCTCTCGTCTAGATCTAAACACCTGTAGAGCATGCCTCTTCTTTTTCTCAAGACCTGTCCGCACCACATTAATAAATAATCCCTCCCATCTTATCTAACTTGTTTTCCACTATCCCCTTTCAGACTCTCTAACACCTTTACCAAATCTATATTAACAGTTGCCCATTCCTTCCTTTCACTTGCCCCAAGCCATTTAACTCTAGGTTTCAGCCCACCACTCTTGTCCCTGACTGGCAGATTAACCTCACCACATTCCCCTCTACAGCGCTTGTTCCCTCCTCATCAGAAACAGGGATGATGGTATCTTGCGAACTGTGGTATTCTACCCGTCACTGGACTTCACTCGACTGACTTGACTGATTTCTCAAGAAGTACTCACGAAATGCTGGAGTAACTCAGCGGGTCAGGCAGCATCGCAGGAGAGAAGGAGTGGGTGACGTTTCGGGTCGAGACCTTTCTTCAGTCTGAAGAAGGGTCTCGACCCGAAACGTCACCCATTCCTTCTCTCCTGAGATGCTGCTTGACCCGCTGAGTTACTCCAGCATTTCGTGATACCTTCGATTTGTACCAGCATCTTTTTTAGATTTCGATTTTTTTTTTTAGATTTAGAGATACAGCGCAGAAACAGGCCCTTCGGCCCACCGGGTCCGCGCCGCCCAGCGATCCCCGCACACTAACACTATCCTACACCCACTAGGGACAATTTTTACATTTGCCCAGCCAATTAACCTGCATACCTGTACGTCTTTGGAGTGTGGGAGGAAACCGAAGATCTCGGAGAAAACCCACGCAGGTCAAGGGTAGAACGTACAAACTCCGTACAAACAGCGCCCGTAGTCAGGATCGAACCTGAGTCTCCGGCGCTGCATTCGCTGTAAGGCAGCAACTCTACCGCTGCGCCACTGTGCCGCCCCTATATCTGGAGTTATTTTCCTTCACAAGAAGTACTGCTCAATGCGATTTCCCTGCACTCCCTCTAACAAGCACTTTCTCTTCCTCTGAGGCCCTTTGCTATTGTTACTTTCTGCTTACCATTTACTGTAATTTTGGACTTGAATCCCAATATGTCTCAGTTCAGAAGCACCCCATTGTGCCCTACCATTTACTGTAGAGGTTCTACCCATATTTGACTTCCCTAAATGCATCATTTGTCAGGATTAAATACCATTTGCCGATGCTCAACCCAAATTTCTAGTAAATCTACATCATCCTGTAAACTTGGGGGTTTTATTTCTTTTTATTTACTAATGTTCTCTTTCAATTCAAACATTACTGAAGCCAATAATTAAATAGAAAGACGAACACCATGTCTTTTAATTACATTAACCAGTGAAATTATAAAAGGAAGAGACGATCTCATAATGTTTGAGATCACAATATTTATGAAAGAAAATATTCAGGTTATAAATATTTTAACAGTGAAAATGCGTTCAAGCTACACTAGGGAAATAATCCCCTTTGCGTATATTACTGTAGTTTGTGTATTTTTCTAGCAGAGATGTAACATCTAGCACATTAGAAAACCTAGTTCCTTTTTTTGTTGACTTTTTACTTTCTTAAAAGCCAACAACTGTTGAATAGTTTATACTTTTTGATTACTCATAGGCATTTTTGAGTCTTTCTTTAAATCAAACTCCTGTGAAAGTAAATCTGGTGAAGCAATTTTTGCCATCTGCTCTCCTCATTTACTTATTTCCTCTTGTACTTATGAGACCGCCGGAATAAGTTGACATGCATCTCTCAGCAATAGCTCTGCTGCTCAGCATTTACTGCCGTGACAGAAAACGTCAGTTCCACGTTAAATCTTCGGAGGGACCGTACCTGTCTAATGGAATGTCTGCTTTCGTCGAATTGAGATTACCTTCAGCCCTACTGGCGAAACCTACACATTTTCAAACTGGAAGTTAATCTTGTTTGTAGCATTCAATACCTTAATCCCAGCATATTTGATTACATGATTCCAGTATCTCCAATGAAGTTGGATTGTTAGAGAATTGATGGGCCTTCAGTATTTGACCATGTTGGGTGAAGAGCATGACTGACAGATAAGACATGATAGGCAGATTTTCTAAGCCCTTACTGTACATGCGCAACTAACTTATCATGTCAATAGACAATAGATAATAGGTGCAGGAGTAGCCATTCGGCCCTTCGAGTCAGGGGCCTGGTGAGATCTGGTGTTCACTGTGATTCACTGTGATCAAGGCAGATCATCCACAATCAGTACCTCGTTCTCTCCTTCTCCCCATATCCCCTGACTCCGCTATCATTAAGAGCTCTATCTAACTCTCTCTTGAAAGCATCCAGAGAATTGGCTTCCACTGCCTTCTGAGGCAGAGAATTCCACAGATTCACAACTCTCTGGGTGAAAACGTTTTTCCTCATCTCCGTTCTAAATGGCCTACCCCTTAATCTTAAACTGTGGTCCCTGGTTCTGGACTCCTCCAACACCGGGAACATGTTTCCTGCCTCCAGCGTGTCCAATCCTTGAATAATCTTGTATGTTTCAATAAGATCCCATCATCCTTCTAAATTCCAGTGTATACATGCCCATTCGCTCCATTCTTTCAACATTCCCGCCATCCCGGGAATTAACCTCGTGAACCTACGCTGCACTCCCTCAAAAGCAAAAATGTCCTTCCTCAAATTTGGAGATCAAAACTGCACACCAGATCTCACCAGGGCCTCACCAGTACAACTGCAGAAGGACCTCTTTGCTCCTATGGCCTTCATAACTCCCCTTGTTATGAAGGCCAACATGCCATTAGCTTTCTTCACTGCCTGCTGTTCCTGCATGCTTACTTTCTGTAACTGATGTACAAGGACACCCAGATCTCGTTGTACTTCCCCTTTTCCTAACTTGACACAATTCAGATAATAATCTGCCTTCCTGTTCTTGCCACCAAAGTAGATAACCTCACATTTATCCACATTAAACTGCATCTGCCATGCATCTGCCCACTCACCCAACCTGTCCAAGTCACCCTGCATCCTCATAGCATCCTCCTCACAGTTCACACTGCCACCCAGCTATGTGTCATCTGCAAATTTGCTAATGTTACTTTTTATCCTTTCATCTAAATCATTAATGTATATTGTAAATAGCTGCGGTCCCAGCACCGAGCCTTGCGGTACCCCACTAGTCACTGCCTGCCATTCTGTAAGGGACCCGTTAATCCCTACTCTTTGTTTCCTGTTTCCTGTCAATCAATCTTCTATCCATGTCAGCACCCTACCCCCAATACCATGTGCTCTAATTTTGCCCACTAATCTCCTATGTGGGACCTTATCAAAGGCTTTCTGAAAGTCCAGGTACACCACATCCACTGGCTCTTCCTTGTCCATTTTCCTAGTTACATCCTCAAAAAATTCCAGATTAGTCAAGCATGATTTCCTGTTCGTAAATGTAATTCATAATTCATCCTCCCCATGCTGACTCGGACCGATCCTGTTACTGTTATCCAAATGTGCCGCTGTTTCATCTTTTATAATTGACTCCAGCATCTTCCACACCACCAATGGTCTATAATTCCCTGTTTTCTCTCTCCCTCCTTTCATAAAAAGTGGGACAACATTAGCTACCCTCCAATCCATAGGAACTGATCCTGAATCTACGGAACATTGGAAAATGATCACCAATGCATCCTCGATTTCTAGAGCCTTCACCTTAAGTACCCTGGGATTTATGAGTCTTCAGTCCCATCAGTCTACCCAACACCATTTCCTGCCTAATGTGAATTTCCCTCAGTTCCTCCATCACCCTAGGTCCTCTGGCCACAAGTACATCTGGGAGATTGTTTGTGTCTTCTTAGTGAAGACAGATCCAAAGTACCTGTTCAACTCGTCTGCCATTTCCCTGTTCTCCATAATAAAATAGATCTGGGAAAGTCACAAATGTTCAATCTACAAGTTTCATCTTGCAAGATGGAATTATGTTGCAAGAAGTATTTGTAAAGGAATGAGTTGGAATGGGAGATTATGAATGATTTAGTTTAGTTTAAAGGTACAGCGTGGCAACAGCCCCTTCCGCCCACCGAGTCAACGCCAACCAATAGACAATAGACAATAGTAGTCCATTTGGCCCTTCGAGCCAGCACCGCCTTTCAATGTGGTCATGGCTGATCATTCTCAATCAGTACCCCGTTCCTGCCTTCTCCCCATACCCCCTGACTCCGCTATCCTTAAGAGCTCTATCTAGCTCTCTCTTGAATGCATTCAGAGAATTGGCCTCCACTGCCTTCTGAGGCAGAGAATTCCACAGATTCACAACTCTCTGACTGAAAAAGTTTTTCCTCATCTCTGTTCTAAATGGCCTACCCCTTATTCTTAAACTGTGGCCCCTGGTTCTGGACTCCCCCAACATTGGGAACATGTTTCCTGCCTCTAACGTGTCCAACCCCTTAATAATCTTATACGTTTCAATAAGATCCCCTCTCATCCTTCTAAATTCCAGTGTGTACAAGCCTAGTCGCTCCAGTCTTTCAACATATGACAGTCCCACCATCGATCACCTGTACGTTAGTTCTGTGTTATCCCACTTTGCTATCGTACACACTGGGGGCAATCTATAGAAGTCAATTAACCTACAAACCTGCACATCTTTGGAGTGTGGGAGGAAACTGGAGCACCCGGAGAAAACCCACGCGGTCACAGGGAGAACGTACAAACTCCGTACAGACAAGCACCCTATAGTCAGTATTAAACCCGAGTCTCTGGCGCTGTAAGGCAGCAACTCGACCACTGCCCCAATGTGTCACCTCATCACCAAATATGATAATCACCAAAACATGTTTATTCCTATACTTAAACAAAAGACAGTATAGTTTTCATGCACCTTATAAACACATAGAAAATGTAAAAAAAACAACTAGCATTAGGTAAATTTCTTCTTTTGATGTGCAGCATCCTTTAAGAGAAAATCTTCGTCCAGACTGTTCTGATTTGATTTTTAAAAAGAATAGCTTCTTCCTAGTACATCCTACTTAGAATGAGTTAAGAACTAGCTACAGTTTTAGATAAAAAGCTCAAAAGCCCCGAAGCTCTGGAGTATGGTATGATATGGTATGGGTTTATTAATGTCACGTGTACTGTCTAGTGTTGCTGTCTAGTTAAATCATACTACACATGAATACAATCAAGCAATACACAAGTACAACTGGTATTGCAAAGAGAAAATACCAGAGTGCAAAACTTAGTGTTATAGTATTATATCATTAGAGTTATGAGGAAAGTGCAAATTTAAAAAAAGTACAAGGGCTGCAGTGAGGTAGGTTGGGAGATCGGGTCTACACCCTTAGTTTATGCGAGGACCATTCAGTAGTCTGATAACAGTGGGAGTATAGTGTATTTTCCACCCAGCAGGAGAAGAGGGAATGACTGGGGCATAAATTGTCCATTCCCGAGACAGCATGAAGTGCAGATGGAATTGATGGGGGCTTTCTTCAGTTTAGTTTAGAGTTACAGCGTGGAAACAGGCCCTTCACCACCGAGTCCGCACTGACCAGCGATCACCCGTGAAGGATATACACTAGGGACAATTAAAAGAAGCCAATTAACCTACAAACCTGCTCGTCTTTGGAATATGAGAGGAAACCGGAGTACCCGGAGAAAACCCACTCATTTACAAGGAGAGCATACAAAGTCTATACAGACAACATCTGTAGTCAATATTGAACCTGAGTCTCGAGCGCTGTAAGAGAGTAGCTCTACCACTGCGCCACTGCTGTTTCTGTGATGGACTGGGCTAAATCCACAACTCTCTGCAATTTTGTGCAGTTTGGGGCATGGCTGTTGCCATACCAAGTTGTGATGCATCCCAATAGGATGCTTCCTGCTGTGCACGTGGTAGTTGGTAAGAGTTGTTGGAGACATCCTAAACTTCCTTAGTCTTCTGAAGATGTTAAGGCATTGGTATGCTTTCTTCAATGTGGTTGCTCCAGACATACAGTGTTGTTGGTGAGTAGGAAGAAGGGTCTCGACCCGAAACGTCACCTCGCTACCATCTTCACTTCGACATCACTAATGTTGACTGGAACGTGTACACCATCTCGTTTCCTGAAGTCAATGACTTGCTCCTTTGTATTGCTGACATTGAGGGAGAGATTGTTGTCTGGACACCATGCTTCTAGGCTCTCTATCTCCTTCCGTACTTTGCTCAACAATGCCTGAGATCCAGCCTACTGCAGAATGTTGGTTAAAAAAAACCAAGTTAGGCTGTCAGATTCAGCTATGGCATGATCAGAAACACAGTAAGGCCTCTATTTGTTTTGGCAGTACATTGCCCTCAGAATGGAAAAATGCTGGATGAGTTCCTACATTACACACGGGCTATCCTTGTGAACAACTTGAGACTGGCACACAATAGACGTGGAACTGAGACTTCCAAACCTGAATAACCGTTGCCAATAACCTGCCAAATTTAACAATCTACATAAGTCCATAAAATATAACAGATAGAATAATTCATGAAAAAATCTTGATAAATGATATTGTATTGGCCTCAGTTGATGCTTGAAGCACATAAGACTGTGAAATTTATTTTGAAGAAGGGTCTCGACCTGAAACATCACCCATTCATTCTCTCCAGAGATGCAGCTTGTCCTGCTGAGTTACTCCAGAATTTTTGTCTCTATCTTCGGTTTAAACCAGCATCTGCAGTTCCTTCCTACACAGGATTATTTGAACTTAAGACTGCGGGAAATACCATCCCAAATTCAACAGTTAACTTTGTTTTAGATCCATTCATCCAGTGTAAAGTAATTTATCCTAGAGTCAAGCCAAAGTATCAGAAGTGAAAGGACATTGTGCTAATTTATTATTTTAACCTGTGTCTATAGATTAATTTTTTGTTCCAAGATTAACTAGATTCTTCATATATCCGAAGACTCTCTATACTTTAGCAAGAGTCAAGGGTGTTTTATTGTCACATTTGTCAGTTGAAACAATGAAATGCTTACTTGCAGCAACACAACATATGTGACATAGAACACAATATGTAAACATAGTATACTGTAAATAATATAATAAATGAGAAAAAAAAGTTCAGCGTGTATGTACACATAAAAAACAAACATACAATAATAGTGCAATAATAACAATAATAGTCTATGTAGTTCAGAGCTTATTTGAGGCTGTAATGTTTAATAGCTTAACGTATGTAGGGAAAAAGCTGTTCCTGAACCAGGACGTTACAGTTTTCAGGCTCCTGTACCTTAGCACATGAAAGTTTGCAGTTAGGATAGGTTTTTGATCGAAGTTCCTGTTAATTATTGGAATTTCTGGTTTTGTTAATCAAACAATGAATGCACTAGGGGGAGAAATTACTATGACTAAAGTGCTTAACTCTTGTGCATTTTGGCTTCTAATTTGCTTTTTCAAGCCCACAAACAGTCAGGGGAGCATTGATTAGAATGTCATTAGTCATGGATAATATTTCAGGACCTATCACTTGACAATCTTTCACTCTCTATGACATTGTTTCAGGATCTAAAGCAGCTTACATCAATCGCACAAAAGAACTGGAGAGATGTTTGCCTCTAACTATGGCAACCTCATTCCGCCCCGTTTGTGTACTGATACTTTATCTGTGTCTCATGTTTCTGAATATCATCAAAGTGGCTTGTGGACATTGCCACATAGATTTTAAACTTAACACTCCCATTGGGTCTGTTAAATGTTACACTTAATTAACTGTCAAAGCATTTTACAGAAGATTTTACCTGCAGGTTTAAAAAAAAATTAGATGTGTTTTGTGGCTCATTGAAGCAAATGGAGGGAATATACAATTAATATGAAGAAATCTCTTGTCCAAAACTCAACATTAGAACTTATGTCAAACGGAGGATTATTTGGACAATTAAATGTTTAACATTTTTTAAATGTTTGATATTGTGAAAGTACAAAGTTACTCGACACTTTGAAGTATTGATGAATTCAAAATTGTTGCGGAATTTAAATGTTCCTATTTATTAATCCTTAAATAATCTCTCTAGTTGGCAAAACAATATAAATACAGCAGTAACAAGTACAATGCTGGGAGATTATTGAGTAAATCCTTTTGAAACACCAAACTAATTTTGGAATCTGATTTGGCAATTATAATTTCTTTTGCAAGAATAAACATCGAATATTGTTAATATTGAAGCATTATAATTTGCATCTCAATACTGATAAGAGCATCTCAGAGTAGCCATTGTAAAAAAATGTATTTAGCATTAATTTGTGCAATTTTATCCTCTTTCATTTTACTTTTAACTGTTTGTCCACATGAACTATCTGCACCAGTCTTAAATGTCTTTGCATTTTGATGGATCATTTTCATGTTTTATTTTGAGCTCATCGATTTTTGCCTCCAAAGGACAAAATTAAACAGATGGATAGTTCAATTTGCAAGGGCTGGACCATTCAGAACTTAATTTAAATGTGTGCATATCTATAGTTATTAAACTGTGAGTTTCCAACCTAAAGCTCTGCAAACTCCAATTAGTTCCAACTCATTGTAAAACCGGCAACATTTTCCCATTGGATAGTTTCTAACAGTGATATATTGATAGGGACATTTTATGACCTCACTTGTTTGGCTCAACCAGCGAATTCATTTCAACCATCTTTAATTGACTGATAGCTGCAGTAATGGAAGATTAGTGAAAGCATGCTGTATTTTTGTTTATACATGTCCTATTTTCATATTATATATTATATATTATATATTATATATTGTCTTATTACTAGAGGATTATATTCTTAGTTACTTCTCAAGACTAAATCTCACAGCAGGAAGGATATGGCCACTGCTATTCCTAGCTCCTGTGTACTGTGAAACATTTAGCATTGTTTTAACATGTCGGAAGGAACTGCAGATGCTGCTTTAAACCGAAGATAGACACAAAAAGCTGGAGTAACTCAGCGGGGCAGAGGTGATGTTTTGGGTCGAGACCCTTCTTCAGACTAGTTTGGGAAATGGGGGGGGGGGGGGGGTCCATTCCTTCTATCCAGAGATGCTGCCTGTCCTGCTGAGTTACTCCAGCTTTTTGAGGCTAGCATTGTTTTAATATTGTTTCACCTCAATTTTGTGAATTTTACCTAATACTTTTGCTAATATAGTACAAATTATTTCAGTTTTAAACCCCACAATAGAAAAAGTTAAATAAAACGATTTTTTAATAAAGTAGTGTAATTTATTTTGAAATACAGCAGTAATAACTAATAATAATTTATTTTTATTAGCAAACAGGATGGCAATTTATCCAACCCGCTTTGAAATTCAGATCAATAAAGTTAAGTTAATTGTTGATCCAATATGCCACTCAGTGACATAGTGAAAAGCTGTTTATTTCATATTGCATATTAAATGACGAGGATATCAACATAGGATCATAACATACAGTATTCACCTCTTCTACAAATCCACCAACAAACTAAGTTGATTCAATGGAAGGGAAGAACTGCAGGTGCCAGTTTAAATCGAAGATAGACTCAAACTGTTGGAGTAAGTCAGCAGGACAGGGGCTGGAGAGAAGGAATGGGTGATGTTTAGGGTCGAGACCATTCTTCAGTCTGAAGACCCTTCAGTTGAGACCCTTCTCCAGTCTGAAGACCCTTCAGTTGAGACCAGTCTGAAGAAGGGTCTCGACCCGAAACATCACCTAATCCTTCTCTCCCAAGATGCTGCCTGACCCGCTGAGTTACTCCAACATTTTGTGTCTACCAGCATTTTGTGTCTATCTTTGATTCAATGGAAGGCAGCTTCCAAATACTTTATTTGTTATTATGGCGTGGAAATGGTTGCATTTCTACATAATGCAGTGAGTTTCAAGGAACACAAACGTGATTAAATCATGGGATTGAAGTGTTTGTCTCACTGAGATTCACGGATGAGATCTTTGGATTAAAATGAACTTATTACCTTGTAAACAAAACAATCAATGGTGAGCACATCGTTCCAGCTAAATGATCAGGAATCACCAGAAAGTGTTATGGTATTTCTACTTGTTATGAGAGAGCTGTAAATTTGTGACAGATATGATTGTAGGTATGTAAGCCAACATTGGAAAAGCTCAGAAAGTGCAGTTAAGGTGAGAAAACCACAAACACTATCAGTAATCGCAAGGGGATTTGCTCTTACATTTATTCACTTTTTGTTTAGGTCCGAGGTCATGAAGTTTCAGTTCCTACAAGCAAATCCATCAGAGGGGAGACCTCCTCATGCGTTCTATGAATGGAAGGGGTGTTTACCCGTGCATCAGGAACGCAGATCACCGACGGGCGATACAGAAGCATCAGCTTATAATGGTAAGAATATTTAGAGGATTAGAAAATCTACAAAGTGTTATTTAATGCAGATGGACCTTTATTTCTTCTCATCTATTTTGCGTAATTTACGTCATTCCGATTTACTATTTCATTTCCAATTTAGGTCTTTTATTTGCTATTTTATTGGGACCATTTATGATGAGGTTCTGATTGTTATCAACATAGAAGTCTTACATCCTACTGGCTTGCACTATAATTAATAAGACACCCAACAGTCTACATGTTGTTGTCTACTGCATTACTTCACCTGAAAATAAACCATAGGCAGGTTGGTTTATAAACTGTGTAGGAAGGAAAATGCAGATGCTAGTTTACATCGAAAATAAACTTGAAATGCTGGAGTAACTCAGCGGGACAGGCAGCATCTCTGGAGAGAAGGAATGGGTGACATTTCAAGTCGAGACCCTTCTTCAGACTGGGTCTCAGCATTTTGGATTATAAAATGTTAGGCGAGTTTATTACCTCACAGTTATTACCTCACACCTCACGTGAATTCCATCACTTCACACTTCTCTGAATTGAATGCCATCTGCCCTTCCTTTGTCCCTTTGCCTAGTTGATCTAAGCCCTGCTGTAACCTTGGACGTCCATCTGCGTTGTCCACCATATCACTCATTTTAGTGTCATCTGCCAACTTACCAATCATGCCATCTGCATTCTCATCTAAACTGTTAATATGTGTGACAAACAACAGGGAATGCAACACCAATTCCTGCAGCACTCAACTGTCACAGACCTACAATCTGAAAACAACCCCCACTTTGTGGGTCTTTAGTCAGAAGGTGGTGAATCTGTGGAATTCTTTGCCGCAGAAGGCCGTGGAGGCCAAGTCAGTGGATATTTTTAAGGCAGAGATAGATGGAATCATGATTAGTACAGGCGTCAGAGGTTATGGGGAGAAAGCAGGAGAATGGGGCTAGGAGGGAGGGATAGATCAGCCATGATTGAATGGCGGCGTAGACTTGATGGGCCGAATGGCCTAATTCTGCTCCTATTCCTTATGACCTTATGACCCTCTACTCCTAACACCAAGTCACAATTCCAAATTCACCAAATTCACTACAATTCCAAACTAAGCTCAAACAGTTGCCTCAGTATAAAATACATTTGTATAACCTGATATGGTGGCGCGGTGGCGCAGCGGTAGAGTTGCTGCCTTACAGCGAATGCAGCGCCGGAGACTCAGGTTCGATCCTGACTACGGGTGCCGTCTGTACGGAGTTTGTACGTTCTCCCCGTGACCTGCGTGGGTTTTCTCCGAGATCTTCGGTTTCCTCCTACACTCCAAAGACGTACAGGTATGTAGGTTAATTGACTGGGTAAATGTAAAAATTGTCCCTAGTGTGTGTAGGATAGTGTTAATGTGCGGGGATCGCTGGGCGGCGCGGACTCGGTGGGCCGAAGGGCCTGTTTCCGCGTTGTATCTCTAAATCTAAATCAAAAATCTAATTGTACATGATAACTCGCATGTCAGGAATAAAATGGTGTAAGGTATATCAGTGAGTAAATATTTCTTATATTCTCACTGTAAAAGTTTGCAAAGGAACGCCAAAGGTCAAAATGTGTGATGGACAATTTTGTCTCTAATTGGCTAGCTCGCTCTGTGTCCCATGTGATCTCACCTTCCAGACCAGACTACCAGGCAAACAAAATCTTTTCTTTCACAGTCAACTTTGGAAACCACTTGATGTAGTGCAAACAAAAGCCAATGCAAATGCAAATCAGAAATGCATATAGAGTAGATTATAAAAAATAAGCATTTGTACAACAGTCCGTGATATATTTACTGCAGAGTCACAGGCATAATACAATCCATGAAATAGACCTCGTAATATTTTTATTTCTTAAACAAGATAAAATTCAAAGGCATGTGCAAACTATGTTCAATGTAAATGTTAATAATGAAGAGTACCAGATTCAACTATAATTGTTACTCAACTGCATAATGCAGTTTATTTAATGTTTTAGTTTGGAGATACAGCGCGGAAACAGGTCCTTTCGGCCCACCGGGTCCGCGCCGACCAGAGATCCCCGCACATTAACACTATCACTAATACCCACTAGGGACAATTTTTACATTTACCCAGCCAATTAACCTACAAACCTGTACGTCTTTGGAGTGTGGGCGGAAACCGAAGATCTCGGAGAAAACCCACGCAGGTCACGGGGAGAACGTACAAACTCCGTACAGACAGCACCCGTAGTCGGGATCGAACCCGGGTCTCCTGCATTTACTGTAAGGCAGCAACTCTACCGCTGCACCTGAGAGTGTTTGAAACTTTGCTGAATCTTCAATCCATTTTGACCTTTGGCGTTCCTGTGCAAACTATTACAGTCAGAATATAAGGGATATTTACTCACGGGTATATCTTACATAATTTCATTCCTGACATGCGAGTTATCATGTACAATTATCAGGATATCCTATTGTATTTTATACTGGAGTAGCTTTTGATTAGTTTGTGCTTAGTTTGGAATTGTGGTGAATTAAAGCTTTTAGTTCGTAAACTTATATGTCAAAATATCAAAGACAAGAGACTTCGGGAAAATTTTGAAAATTTTCAATTTGCAAGTACAGATAAATAGTTAATATTTTTATACATATTTAATTTTAAAAGCTAGCTATCTCAACAATTCCAGAGAAATAAACAGTTCAATCCCACCCTGATGCTGAAGTGTTGCTACAGTTCTACAAGTTTAAATGATGTTAAATATTTGCTTCTATGCGTCAACCAGCTGAAGAGCAGCTATTCCGCTCTGTCGAAGGACAAGCTGCCTCAGACGAGGAGGATGAGAAGTGGACTGAAGATCAGAAGACCCAGGTGAAAGAATTGAAGAAACTTTTGAACCGTCTCTGTTGCTGTGGAAACGGGTGAGTGGAGCTGCTGAACGTAACCATAGAACACTAGGTATATTCACAAAATGCTGAGATGCTGCCTGACCCGAGATGCTGCCTGACCTGCTGAGTTACTCCAGCATTTTGTGCCGAGATGCTGCCTGACCTGCTGAGTTACTCCAGCATTTTGTGAATAAATCGATTTGTACCAGCATCTGCAGTTATTTTCTCATAGAACACTGGGTATCTCACTGCAACCAAATGCAAAAATCTAACAGAAGGGTCAGACATACATGGTCCTCTGTGTTGAACTGCTCCCATTTCGCCCCAGTCCCATAGATTAGGGAATTCGAAAACTTTCTTAATTCTCTCAGAGAGAGAATGGGTGATAAACAGGTAACCTCTCCAGTCTCTCCTCATAGCTAAAACTCTTCATCCCAGGCAACATCCTGGTAAATCTGGCCTGCACCCTCCCCTGCATTATCATAGCGTTTCTGTGGCGTGGTGACCAGAGCTGTACTCTGACTGAGCTCAGACCAATGCGGAGTGCAACCTGGATTGTTGTAAAAAGCGGGTTCACTCATTTCCTTCAAGGTAGGAAAGCTGTCACACGTAGCCCCTCTTTGTAACTCCACAGTCACCAATGGGGTCGACCCTTAACTACCCTGAAATGAGTAAGCAAATCTCATTTGGAAATCAACACAACAGAGTGCTATTTCCTAGTAGAGCACTGTGGAGCAAACTCAAATAAATCACTCCAATTTTAGACTAATAACGTCTCCATCACAGATAATATGTAGGTGTGCTTGCATATGTAGGGAGAGGTTGAGCAGCGTTTAAGAAACAGTTGGACAGGTACATGGATAGAACAGGTTTAGTGGGATATGGGCCAAACGCAGGCAGGTGGGACTAGTGTAGCTGGGACATGTTGGCCGGTATGGGCAAGTTGGACCGAAGGGCCTGTTTCCCCGTTGCATCACTCTATGGCTCTACTTAATGCTGGTCTGACATTGGGGTGCCATGCAGAAATAAAAGAAGGCTGGATTATTACCACAGCATGTGCAACGCACGTTTTCAAATTTTCAACGTTCAAATTTTCGGATTGAACAATGTGTCTGCTTCACCTGGAATTATGCGCAACTTGCAAAGAAATAACAATGAATGTCAGTCTCACTGTGGTTTTGACAGCAAGTCATGAATTTTTGAACCAAAGAGCTGTCTAAAAAAAATTGTACACATCTATTGTACTCTCAGACCCTCCTTTTACACGTTATGTTTTCACAGCTGTGATGATAAATCTGTAAGGAAGCTGCTGTCAGAGTTTGAGAACGTACAGTGCCACGAGAGCAACAATGCGATTTGGGAGCTGGTTGAGAAAGTGGCAAAATTAAAGCAGCAACTGGAGTTGAAGGAATATGAAACCCAACAAATGGAGACCGACATTGATCAGGTGAGATATCGGAACATCCCGCTGCATTTCTTCAATGTCAGCAAATGTACATTTATGACAAAAATATTCAGGGGGTTCTGCGTTTGTTAAAAATCGTCTTTCAACCAACCAACTTTTGATGTGATGATTTTGAATCAGTTCAAACCTTTCATTCTCATAAAACGAAAAATGCTGGAAATTGAAATGAAATCAAGTCACAAGGCGCCCTGTGGAAAGAGGAGGCGAACTGGTGTTGCCAAGCAATGATCTTTCATCAGAAGAAAGAACAGTTTAAGCTGCAGAGAATGCTGGAGTAACTCAGTGGGTCAGGCAGCATCTCTGGAGAGAAGCTGTCCCGCCCCCTCCCCTGACATCAGTCTGGAGAAGGGTCTCGACCCGAAACGTCACCCATTCCTTCTCTCCAGAGATGCTGCCTGACCCGCTGAGTTATTCCAGCATTTTGTGTCTGCCTTCGATTTTAACCAGCATCTGCAGTTTTTTCTCCTATACCAAAGTTGCAGAGAAGGTGGAAGGGCGGGATGGGGGGAATTGGTGGTCGAAAGGAACTACGGGAATATCTGATAGTGTGGAGGCCAAGGGAAACAGATTGACATAAATAAAGTCATAGTGAGTCATTAGAGTGATACAGTGTGATTTAGATTTTAGATTTAGAGATACAGCGCGGAAACAGGCCCTTCGGCCCACCGAGTCCGCGCCGCCCAGCGATCCCCGCACACTAACACTATCCTACACACACTAGGGACAATTTTTACATTTGCCCAGCCAATTAACCTACCTACCTGTACGTCTTTGGAGTGTGGGAGGAAACCGAAGATCTCGGAGAAAACCCACGCAGGTCACGGGGAGAATTTACAAACTCCGTACAGACGGCGCCCATAGTCAGGATCGAACCTGAGTCTCCGGCGCTGCATTCGCTGTAAGGCAGCAACTCTACCGCTGCGCCACCGTGCCGTGTGGAAACAGGCCCTTCATGCCCGCATCGGCCTACATGTCCCAGCTACACTAGTCTCACCTGCCTGCGCTTGGTCCATGTCCCTCCAAACCTGTAAATGGTGATGCTGCCAACTGAGAGGGGGTGGCGAAGGTCTGTTAATCATGACTAATACATCTGAAAGAAGGAAAATAGTTCATCCAACTGAAGCCTAACCAGACCAGCATTTTCCATTTTGATTGCCTTGGTTTCTGCATAGAAGGAATACAATTTGGAACAGCACTCTTATTAGAAAGAGGACAAATTTTACTTGGTATACTTTTGTCAGGGGATTGAAATTCCATCCGTTCTTGTAAACAAAACGTGGATAATCTCTTTGATAGTAAAAGTAACTGCAGAACCCTGCATGATTTACAACCATGTTATTGCAAAAGTGTACTACTTCCTGAAGAACTGAGAACATGACTCTCTGTATAACATTACAGAGGAGTCAGGTACAAATCTGTCTGAACACCACATCATCCAGTTTTAGTTAAACATTAATAATACTTTACCTCAGGCATGGAGCAGTGATTATTTCAAGTGGTTATTTTAATAGAACCTTGTCATCCTTAGTGTAGATTCCTTTAAAAAAATCAAATTTAATGCCAAAAACCTTACTCAGCATTGGGTGAAGTTCATAAAATATTAATGCCACAAAGCCAACTTTGAGAGATCATTCACTTCCATCATTGATGTGAAAGAATGTACCTCCCTTCACCCTCGAGTTCTTCATCATGTATTGTCCTTCCGTTGACTGGATTGCACGCAACAAAAGCTTTTCACTGTACCCTCGGTACACGTGACAATAAACCGAACTGAAACTTTGTCTGAACATTTTTTTTAAACGATGCCTTGTCAGATGTGGCCCAAATATAAAGTTATCCTGTTTCCTAAAAGTAGAAACAAGGAACTCCAGATGCTGATTTACATGAAAGCATGCAAAGTGTTGGAGTAACTCAGCGGGTCAGGGAGTATCTCTGGAGAACACGGATACATGACGTTTTGAGCTGTGACCCTCCTTCAGGTGGGTCCTTTGAGTACTTTTCTGTTTCCCAATAGGCTGTGGGAGGGTTGGAGCCACTTGACTTAATAATCTAACTGGTTGCTCCAGCACTTTGTGTCTACCTTTGGTATAAACCAGCATCTGCAGTTCCTTGTTTCGATCTTTAATAAGCACCTCCCCCCTTTCTATCTTTTAGTTTTGCAGTTTTATTTGGTTTTATATGGAAACAGTGGCATACCCAATGTGGGGTAGCTTAACCTTGCCTTGAGTTCGGTGCCTGCAGCAGTGTACACATCCCTTGAAATAATGCTTTAAGAAGTAGGGACAGGAACCTGATAACAAAGACCACCAGGTTCGAAGAACACGATCTTCTCTGCAACTCTCTGGCTTTTGAACATTACACAACGTTGACCTCAGCAACTATGATCTTCTAAGGACTGTGTCTTTGGTTGCATTATGGAATTAGGTTTTTGCGCCATTTTTGTTATTTCCTTTATCCTTTGTCTGTACACTGTGAAATGATTTGGTTGTAATCATGTATAGTTTTTCCACTTACTGGATAGCTCGCAACAAATAGCTTTTCACTGTAGCTTGGTACATGTGACAATCTATTTACTAAAACTCTTGTTTGTTTGTTTGTTTGTTCCTGAACAACGGCCGAAACGGTCCACGATAGCGCGACAATTTTAGGCCCACCTTACTCACCGTCGTCCCTTTGGTGCTAATGGAAGAGGTTTCATTGAAATTGGTGTTATATTTTTTAAGTTATTCACATTTAAAAATTTTAATCTATCCCCTAGGGAGGGAGGGAGGGAGGGGGGAGGGAGAGAGGGGGGTGGAGGGAAGGGGGGAGGGAGGGCGGGGGGAGAAGGGAGGATAAGGGGGGGTTGAGAGGGATGGAGTGGGGGGGAGGGGGAGGGGAGAGGAGGAGGGAGGGAGGTAGGAGAGGAGGAGGAAGGAGAGAGGGGGAGGAGGAGGGCGGGGGAAGGGAGGGAGGGAGGAAGGGGGGAGGGGGAGGGTGCTGCACCAATGCAGGAGAGATTTGGGCCCACTTGGTCTAGTAGTAAACTAAATTCTACCAAGCTCTGGGGTTCTAATCCATTGCAGCCGAACCACGGCACCACTCATCACTGACGTGGCTCAAAGTGCAACACGTCATAATATTTCAGCCTGGGATACTTGTGCTAAATATACTTCATAATCCTGCTTCGTTAGACTTCAATGGCGTGGAATTTTGGAAGCAGAGGATAATACTCATATATATATTGTATATTCATCTAACCAATTCCTATGTGTGGGAAAGAACTGCAGAAGCTGGTTTAAATCGAAAATAGACACCAAATGCTGGAGCTTCTCAGCGGGACAGGCAACATCTCTGGAGAGAAGGAATGGGTGACGTTTCGGGTCGAGACCCTTCTTCAGAACGTCACCCATTCCTTCTCTCCAGAGATGCTGCCTGTCCCGCTGAGTTACTTCAGCATTTTGTATCTATAACCAATTCCTGCCTCTGCTATCTTTTGTATTAGATTTTACGGAGTAATTTCGGTTTGAGAAACATGAAGGAGTAAAACGTATATTTTTAAATCATCTGCCACACATTTAAAGTTTTCCTAAAATACTTCTGACATTAATCCATGAAATGTAAAGTGGAAGTCCTATAATACTCATTAATAACATAGGAATTTATGTTACTCTAAACTATAACTGAGGGAACACTCTAAGAGGCATAAATATCCTTCAGTAGGAATGTATGTCCTTTTCGTACATCGTGGCAAATGCTATTACAGAGCTATGGTGCAACTATTTTTAAGTTTAGAAATGTGACCCAATGTTGGGGGAGTCCAGAACAAGGGGCCACAGTTTAAGAATAAGGGGTAGGCCATTTAGAACTGAGATGAGGAAGAACTTTTTCAGTCAGATAGTTGTGAATCTGTGGAATTCTCTGCCTCAGAAGGCAGTGGAGGCCAATTCTCTGAATGCATTCAAGAGAGAGCTAGATAGAGCTCTTAAGGATAGCGGAGTCAGGGGGTATGGGGAGAAGGCAGGAATGGGGTACTGATTGAGAATGATCAGCCATGATCACATTGAAGGGCGGTGCTGGCTCGATGGGCCGAATGGCCTCCTCCTGCACCTATTGTCTATTGTCTATTGTCTATTGACCATATTTTTCTGGTTTGCTTTTCAGTTGAAGGGGTCATTGCTCTGTGAACTGCAACGCAAAGTGGATGAGACCGAACTGCTGCAGATGGAGCTGCAGATGCTGGAGACCGAGAGAGTACGTCTGTCACTGATAGAAGAGAAACTGATGGATGTACTGCAGCTCCTGCAGCAGTTGCGTGACCTTGTGAGTGAATGATGCTCTGACAGCTTTCAGTAATTTACTGCAATGGACTGCCACGATAAGGAGAAGCTCTTTTCCAGTTGTGCATTAGGATTGATTTATGTTTGTTACATTTCAGAAAAAAGATAGGAGTTTCAGCCTATGTAGAAATGAATACGCCACAGGGTTATTAAAAGTGACTTGGAAGGTATTTAAGTGCCAAAATGTTAATTAACCATCTTTTCATTTTGCATTGTAATCAATTAAATCCTTATTTTATCTAGAATGTGTCTAGGAGATCGCTAGGAAAAATCTTGCTCAGCACTTTAGAGTCCTGCAATAATCCTCAGCATGGTGAGTAATCAAATATAAAAAATGTGAACATTTCCCGTTCCTGCTCTGTTCTTCTTTGTCCTTAACAGCGTATACATGCAACAAATAATATCAAGAGTGTTATAAGAAAATAACTACAGATGCTGGTACAAATCGATTTATTCACAAAATGCTGGAGTAACTCAACAGGTCAGACAGCATCTCGGGAGAGAAGGAATGGGTGACGTTTCGGGTCGAGACCCTTCTTCAGACTGATGTCAGGGGGGCGGGACAAAGGAAGGATATAGGTGGAGACAGGAAGATAGAGGAAGATCTGGGAAGGAGGAGGGGAAGAGAGGGACAGAGGAACTATCTAAAGTTGGAGAAGTCGACGTTCATACCATTGGGCTGCAAACTGCCCAGGCGAAATATGAGGTGCTGTTCCTCCAATTTCCGGTGGGCCTCACTATGGCACTGGAGGAGGCCCATGACAGAAAGGTCAGACTGGGAGTGGGAGGGGGAGTTAAAGTGCTCGGCCACCGGGAGATCAGTTTTGTTAATGCGGACCGAGCGCAGGTGTTCAACGAAGCGATCGCCGAGCCTGCGCTTGGTTTCGCCGATGTAAGTAAGTTGACATCTAGAGCAGCGGATGCAATAGATGAGGTTGGAGGAGGTGCAGGTGAACCTTTGTCTCACCTGGAAAGACTGTTTGGGTCCTTGGATGGAGTTGAGGGGGGAGGTAAAGGGACAGGTGTTGCATCTCGTGCGGTTGCAGGGGAAAGTGCCCGGGGTTGGGGTGGTTTGGGTAGGAAGGGATGAGTGGACCAGGGAGTTACGGAGGGAACGGTCTCTGCGGAACGCAGAGAGGGGAGGGGATGGGAAGATATGGCCAGTGGTGTGGTCCCGTTGTAGGTGACGGAAATGTTGGTGGATGATATGTTGGATCCGCTGGCTGGTGGGGTGGAAGGTGAGAACGAGGGGGATTCTGTCCTTGTTGCGAGTGGGGGGAGGGGGAGCAAGAGCAGAGCTGTGGGATGTAGAAGAGACCCTAGTGAGAGCCTCATCTATAATGGAGGAGGGGAAGCCCCGTGTTCTGAAGAACGAGGGCCTAGTGTGAAACACCTCATCCCGGGCGCAGAGGCGGCATAGACGGAGGAATTGGGAGTAGGGGATAGACTTTTTGCAGGGGACCAGGTGGGAAGAAGTGTAGTCCAGATAGCTGTGCAAGTCAGTGGGTTTATAGTGGATGTCAGTCACTATAAACACCTCATCCCGGGCGCAGATGAGTTTGGCACGTGTACCAGATGTGAAATGGACACATGAAATCCTTCCTTGCTGCAGCTTTACAGGCACAGTAGGTATTAAACCGATATTCAACTGATTTACTTGGCAATAAAACAAAAAGACCAATAAAAGTCAGTGTGCACATCTGAGGTGGAGGAGAGAGGGTGTGGAATAAGTAATTAAATAAAGAAGGCTTAGCCAAGATAGATAAAGCAAGAATCTTTTTTGACAAATAATGAAATGCCTCATGGGTTTCAAAGTCCCAAGGGAATTTCATCTCTGCTATCCAACTGTGGTAAAGATAATAACATCAGGTCGAGTCCTTGAAACAGTAATTAAAAGCCCAATGAGAAGGCATGAAAAAAATTGTCTTGTTCCAAAATTTCATCCTTGCAAAATTACAGTGAGAAATTGACCAATTTTTATTGATTTTAAATGCTCAGGGGGGTAAAAAAATATACAGGTGCAAAAATGGAATGAATGACTATACAATCCAGTCCTTTTCCTCATTGCGGATTTTGGACTGTTTCTCTGCAATTGTAACACTATAATGCTGCAACACTCTATTCTGTACTCCGGTATTTGTGGCATGTGGGTATGGCTTGACTTTACTGGTAAGTGGTATGATTTAATTTGGCTAGATAGCATGCAAAGAATGTTTTTCACAGTATCTCGGTACTTGTGGCAATAATAAACTGATATCAAGATCAATTCCAATAGATGAGGCAGTTCACCAGATTTTACATACGGTGCAGAACTTGGGTATTGCTCATTTACTGTAGGTGTCGGTGGAATTTCATGCTGGTACCATTAATTGTTATGACATTAGTCAGGTTAATTCCCAGAATGGCGGGACTGTCATATGTTGAAAGACTGGAGCGACTAGGCTTGTATACACTGGAATTTAGAAGGATGAGAGGAGATCTTATCGAAACGTATACGATTATTAAGGGGTTGGACACGTTAGAGGCAGGAAACATGTTCCCAATGTTGGGGGAGACCAGAACAAGGGCCCACAGTTTAGGAATAAGGGGTAGGCCATTTAGAACTGAGATGAGGAAAAACCTTTTCAGCCAGAGAGTTGTTAATCTGTGGAATTCTCTGCCTCAGAAGGCAATGGAGGCCAATTCTCTGAATGCATTCAAGAGAGAGCTAGATAGAGCTCTTAAGGATAGCGGAGTCAGGGGGTGTGTGGAGAAGGCAGGTACTGATTGAGAATGATCAGCCATGATCACATTGAATGGTGGTGCTGGCTCGAAGGGCCGAATGGCCTCCTCCTGCACCTATTGTCTATTGTCTATTGTCTATTGTCAGGAGATAATGGAAGTTTGTGAGGAGGAAGAAAATATAAATGAGAGTAGTGCTAACAATGAATTTACCATAAATTCACCATGCATAGGACAGGAAAAATGGTATAGAAAATTGAGGGGAGGTAATTTTGGGAAAAGAACAGTGTTATTTGTATCCTCGACACATTTTCAAGGTGGTAAGTGAATAGTGGCCTAAATATTATAAATCTTCAGCTTTCAGAGGTAAGTGTTGAGAATTTGTAAATCCAATGTCATGTTAGGCATTTCAAAACAAAGATACTAATTTTGTCACATGCAAATTTAATTAAAACAATTGATTTTAACACAAAATGGATAAAATGTCACATGCATTGAGGTATTGATGTATTCTACTAAAAGTTCTCTATGGTTAGGATTGTTGGCTGGTATATTTAGAACACTCTACCTCTTCCCCTCCCCCCCCGCACCTCTTTTCCCCCGATGCTTCCCTGTGCTCGACCCAAATGGGCACCCATTTCTCCCTTTCCCCTCCCCCAGACCCCTTCCGCCTATATTCTTTCCTTTGACTTCACATTTTATGCCTCTTCCACCCTTATCTACTTACCTCATACTTTTTGTTTTTTCATCTCTAGCCTTTGTCCAACCGTGTGCCAATCCAAAACCACCCTCACCTATAGCTACCTATCACTTGCCAGGCTTTGCCTCTCTTCCAGCTTTCTCCCCTCTACTACAATCAGTCTGAAGAAGGGCCCCGTCCCAAAACGTTGCCTGTCCATGTTCTCCTGAGATGCTGCCTGACCTGCTGAGTTACTTCAGCACTTTATGTTTTTTTATAAGATTTTGAGATTGTTGTGCATTCACATACTTCACATAGAAGAAAGAAATAAGAACGTCTGAAGAAGAGTCTCGACCCGAAACGTCACCCATTCCTTCTCTCTAGAGATGCTGCCTGACCCGCTGAGTTACTCCAGCATTTTGTGTCCATCTTCAGTGTAAACCAGCATCTGCTGTTCCCTCCTACATAATAAGAATTTTAAGTAAACTTCTAATAAGCTGTTCCATTAAATCATGTTATTGCAAAAAATATTCCGTTTATATAACACGTAAGCTATCTGGAAACATTTATTTGGTGCAATGATTTGGTGTGAAGTGTCTGCCAGAAGTTTCCTGTGTTGAGAGAATGGTATCCATCGAACTGTTCTTGTGACGTTCAAGGTTTCAAGGTCAGTTTATTGTCACATGTACCAATTAAGGTACAGTGAAATTTGAGTTGCCATACAGCCATACTAAGTGAAAAGCAACAAGACGCACAACCACATAAAAGTTAACATAAACATCCATCACAGTGGATTCCACATTCCTCACTGTGATGGAAGGCAATAAAGTTCAAGCTTCTTCCTCTTTGTTCTCCCGCGGTCGGGGCAGTCAAACCCCACAGCCGACGATCCAAGCCCCCGTCGGGGTGATCAAAACACCCGCGTCAGGGCGGTTGAAACTCTCTCCACGGCATGGAGCTCCCGAATCGGCCTCTTCTTACCAGGGACCGCGGGCTTCACAGTGTTAAAGTCCACAGGCCCCGCGGTTGGAGCTTCGACCCCCGGCAAAGGGATCGCAAGCTCCACGACGTTAAAGTCCCGCAGAATCCCGTGGCTTGGAGCGCCCGTCGGTCTCCAGGAAAGCCCACCAATTCCACGATGTTCCGTTAATGCACGATGTGAAGAATGACTGCGATTACTTCAGTCCAGCATCCAATCATAAAAGATGAACCGCGGAATGGGAAGCTAGCACCAGCTTATTTGGTTCAAATGGGCAGTCTGCAAATAAAAGAGACAGAGAGTATAAGAAAATAACTGCAGATGCTGGTACAAATCGAAGGTATTTATTCACAAAATGCTGGAGTAACTCAACAGGTCAGGCAGCATCTCAGGAGAGAAGGAATGGGTGACGTTTCGGGTTGAGACCCTTCTTCAGACTGATGTCAGGGGGGCGGGACAAAAGGAAGGATATAGGTGGAGACAGGAAGATAGAGGGAGATCTGGGAAGGGGGAGGGGAAGAGACAGAGAGAGTCAGAAGTCGCACTTCACTGGAACATCTGTTGAGCCTGCAGGCATTTGGAGTGGAAACATTTAATAAAGGAAAGGGGTTATTTTCAAGTTTTAATCTGATTCTTTGCAAACATTTGAGAAACAAAACAGCTTGCAGGAAAAACCCAGCAAGTCAGACAGCATCTGTGGAGGGAAATGGACAGACAATGTTTCAGGTCGAGACTCTTCTTCAGACCCAAAATGTCATCTGTCTATTTCCCTCCGTAGAAGCTGCCTGAGCGTTTAAGTTCCTCCACAGTATTTTTACTGAAGACGTCAGTGCTGTAGTCTCCTGCGCTACAGAATTCCAATCGAATGCTTGTTTGCAAACATGTGTGAGTTTCTAAATTAATTTTAATTAGTTAACAGGACTGGGGGGGCGGGGGTGCTTTAATATTTTTTGTTGTGATCAGAGAAGAGAAGTGTATTACATTTAGCTGAAAATTACTAAATAATGATTGCAATAATACTTTAAAATAAAAAGGATGGTCTCTTAATTATGAAGCATTACTGAATAACGGACAATAAAGGAAAAATAGCAGAAGGTGAACAGACAGCCCAATCAGTCTTATCCATCATTCAGATTTGTCTTATCATCATTCAATCCACCTTCCAGTCCTATCCCTTGATCCTATTTTATCACAAAATCTATTGTTCTCAGTTTAGAATGTACTTATGAAATTATTTTGTGTATGGAAAATAACTGCAGATGCTGGTGGTTCAAATTGAAGGTAGACACAAAATGCTGGAGTAACTCAGCGGGTCAGGCAGCATCTCAGGAGAGAAGGAATGGGTGACGCTTCGGGTCGAGACCCTACTTCAGACTGGTGTCAGGGGAGGGGGCAGGACAAAGATAGGATGTAGTAGGAGTCAGACAGTGGGAGAATTGGGAAGGGTGAGGAGAAAGAGAGGGACAGAGGAACTATCTGAAGTTGGACACCATTTTGTGTCTGTGAAATTATTATACTCAGGGTAGATAAGTCAAAATGTTCACAATCCTATGAGCGAAGCAATTGTTTCTCCTCCCAGGCCGACATTTCTGACTCCGTATTACGAGATTATGTTCTCGCATTCAAGGGAGCAGCCACTCAGCAACTACCCTACCTAACATTTGGTATGTTTTATTAACATTGCCTCCCACTGCTGAAATCAATCTTGGGAATATCGGATGTAAATAACCCTTCCTTGGGCAAGGAGACTAAAACTGTGCCCAGTTCTCCAGGTTGGGTCTCAACAAACCTCTGTACCAAAGGAACAAACCTTCCTCATTCATTAACTCCAATCCCTTGCAACGAACTCGTGATTGTAGAAAACAGGAAGGACCAATGCTGGTGAAGCCAGAGTATATATGGTCTAATTGCAAATGTTGTCACTCTGATCCTTGAACGTTTGGTTTAAATGCTTATCCTTCTTATCTGATTCATACCGTGAAAGAATATCATCCAGCAAAGTGGAATAATAAATTAAAATGGATGTTGTAATGTCCTCTGTAAGACCCTGTTGTGGCTAGCGCAATGAATATACGCCCGACATCTTGTAAGAAGATTTTATTACTGATCCTTCACCAGGAAACTTCTAGAAGGTCACCTGACCTCAGTCACAAGGCACAAGCCCATTGGCCCTAGAAGGTCATCTGACCTCAGTCACAAGGCACAAGCCCATTGGCCAGCTTCTGCTCTTGGCCTCAAGGGGGCACTGGCATTTACATTACATGTACATCACAGATGTAAATAGCCTGTGTTCATGAAGTTTGAAGAGTTTGTTGAGAATGTAAAAATGTTACCAGGGTGAGCATCTTCAGTTGGAAGGACAGAATGGAGAAATTGGCATTGTTCTCATTGCAATGGAGAACTTTTAATGCGTCTTATGATCGCGAATGGTTTTAATATGGTGAATAAGGAAAGAAATTAGCAGATTTAAGATGGTTGCCATCAGAACAAGTGGCAATATGAGGTAACCTTTTTGCACAAATCAAGTGTTTGATCTGCAATACAATGCCTGAATGAAGTAAGGTGTGAAAATGCCAGATTTCCCAGTCTAAGGGGAAATTGTACAGTCAATGGCAAGAACCTTAACAGCATTTATGTGCAGAGGGACCTTGGCGTTAAAGTCTATAGTCCCCTGAAAATGACACGGGTGGTAAAGAAAAAAATGCCTTCCTTCATCGCCCAGGGCATTGAGTATGAGAGTTAATGAAGTCATGTGGCAGCTTTCTAAAACTGGCTCGGCTGCATTTGGAGTATAGTCTTCCCATTACAGGAAGGACGTGCAGCGGGTGCAGAGGAGGTTTACGAGAATGCTGCCCGGTTAAAGAGTATTAGAGATAAAGAGAAGAAAAAAGACACAAAATGCTGGAGTAATTCAGCGGGTCAGGCAGCATCTCTGGAAAACATGAATACATGAATACGTAGAACTGAGATGAGGAAAAACTTTTTCAGTCAGAGAGTTGTGAATCTGTGGAATTCTCTGCCTCAGAAGGCAGTGGAGGCCAATTCTCTGAATGCATTCAAGAGAGAGCTAGATAGAGCTCTTAAGGATAGCAGAGTCAGGGGGTATGGGGAGAAGGCAGGAACGGGGTACTGATTGGGAATAATCAGCCATGATCACATTGAATGGTGGTGCTGGCTCGAAGGGCCGAATGGCCTACTCCTGCACCTATTGTCTATTGTTTCAGCTCGGGACCCTTCTGCCTTAAGTTTAGTGAGAGGAGTCGGAAGGGAAGTTGTTGAGTGTGAGGACAAGTTCTGCCATGCCGCGGAGAGTGTTAGTAGAGGGATATTTGTTGGGTCTCTCTCTGTTCAAGGAAGAACTGGAGGCCTTGAGACCTTGTTGGTGGGGGTTGGAGGTGTAAAGGGACTGGACCGCCATGTTTACATTTGTGTAAAAATGAGGAAATGGAGACATAGAATTTTAAAGTTATTGAAGAGTTTATTGAACAGAGAGACTAAATCAATTTCCCTCTAACAGTCTCCTCCGCGTGGTGGAAATTGCCCTTGCCCTCCAGACTTCTCTTTTAACTCCTCTCACTTTTGAAAGGAGGGCCGCGACCCGAAACATCACTGATCCATGTTCTCCAAAGATGCTGCCTGACCCGCTGAGTTCCTCCAGCACTCTGTGCATTTTTTTGTAAACCATCATCCACAGCTCTTTGTTTCGAGTTATAAAGAGAGGTCGGGCAAACCTGGACTATTTGCTCTGGAGCATCGGAGGAGATACACGAAACGCACTTTTAATCCACTTCTTTTTACATGTTACACAACAGCATAATACATTTTGCAGTGAACCAGGTGAGTGTATAAAATGATGAGAGGCGTAGATCGGGTAGATGGTCAACTTTTCTTCAGGGGTGAAAATGTCAAAGACATAGCTTTAACCTGTTCAGTGCCACCTCCGAGTCTACTCGGGCCATGGCCAATGGTGAATACAAAAAACATGGCAGTGAACAGGTTAAGGCCAGAAGGGGAGAGTTTAAAAGAGATGTGCAGGGTTTTTTTTACACAGAGAATGGTGGGTGCTAGTAACCAGGGGTGGTAGTGGGAGCAGATATATTACGGCATTCAAGAGACTTCTAGATAGACATGTCGATGTGCAGGAAACGGAAGAAAAAGGATCTCATGTAGGGCGAGGAGATTAGTTTAACTTGGCATCCTGTTCAGCACAGACACTGAGGGCCAAAGGACCTGTTCCTGTGTTTACTGTTGTACATTTTATTGGATTTTATCCCTATTGGTAGCACTGCACAATTCCCTGACTTGTGCACAGTTCTCTGAAAGTGGCGTCACTGGTAGGTAGGGTGGTAAAGAAAGGTTTTGGCCTTCATCAGTCAGGGTATTGAGTATAGAAGTTGTGATGTTATGTTACAGTTGTACAAGACATTGGTGAGGCCGCATGTTCAGTGGAGTAGTGTGTTCAGTTTTGGTCACCCTGCTGTAGGAAGAATTCATTAAGCTGGAAAGAGTGTGGAGAAGATTTTTACGAGGATGTTACCAGGACTCAAGGACCTGAGCTACAGGGAAAGATTGAACAATCTAGGGCTTTATTCCTTGGCGTTTAGAGGGCTAAGGGATGATCTTGTAGAGGTGCATAATGTCATGAGGTGTATAGATAGGGCAAATGCATAGACTCTTTTACCCAAGGTAGGGGAATCAAGAACCATAGGTTTAAGGTGAGAGGGGAAAGATTTAGTTGAAACCTGAAGGGCAACCTGTTCAGTTGGAGAATGGTTGGGTCTATGGACTGAGTTGCTAGAGGAGGTAGCTGAGGCAGGTACAGTAACAAGATTTAAAGGACACTTGGACAGGTGCATTGATCGGAAATGTTTGGTGAGACATGAGCCAAATGCGGGAGAATAGGACTAGTGTAGATGAGGCATCTTGGTCGGCATGGATGAGTTGGGCTGAAGAACCTGACTCTGTGGGTCAACATCATACCCTTAATTTACTTTTTAGATGTTACACGGCAGAATGATAACATTTCCATTTGAGTTTGAACCTAGAGAATTTAAAGGGAGCATGGGAAATAGGGCCCTTTTGAGTTTAAAAGGAAAATGGGTTCAGGGCCCCAAGGCAGTGAGGAAAACAGAACCAAGGCAGATGTTGAAATATTTCAATTAACTCCTAAGGTGTTTCAAATTCCATTTACTTATTGTGAATAATTGTTGCTTTTTTAAAGATTATTTAAGCCTCATTGAGAAGATTTTAAATGGCTTTGAATATCAGAGGCATGCAAGTAGTTGAAAGGCCTTTGACAGCAGTACATTGTCAAAACACACCTGGCTATTGTGGAAGCAGGGCCTGTCTACGCATCACCACTTACAACCCCCTTCCTCTAGTGTACCCTTGTCATGTTTAGAGGTTCAACTCAAGACTACTTGCTGAAGGTTAGTGCAGGCCACTGGCCATACAGGGTAGTTGGCTCAGGGAGCAGGTCGGAGAAGGGTTGCCGGGACATCCCGTATATTGGGCTAAATTGGTTTGTCCCATAAGGGACCGCCCTTGTCGCGTATTAGGCCTGGGGGGCGTTGTAGGCCCGGACACTGTAGGACCGGGGGCCACTTTAGGTCCTAATGGAGGTTAGCCACCCGGGCGGCTGCCATTGGTGGAGCGGGAAGGAGAAAATAATTCACCAAACAATGAGGAAAGGGCAAGGGAGAGGGAACTCCGAAGGGTCGTATTTCTATGCTCCCTTTAAATTCTCTAGGATTCATTTCCTGCACTCCCATTAAACCCACTGGAAAATGTATCATGCTGCTGTGTAGCATGTAAAGAGAAGTGAATTAAAAGGGAAGAGATGGAGGCTTTGGTGAGTATAAGACAATAACTGCAGATGCTGGTACAAATCGAAGGTATTTATTCACAAAATGCTGGAGTAACTCAGCAGGTCAGGCAGCATCTCAGGAGAGAAGGAATGGGTGACGTTTCGGGTCGAGACCCTTCTTCAGACTGATGTCAGGGGGGCGGGACCTAGATGAGAGGGTTTCAGTTACAAGGAGAGGTTGCGTAGACGGACTGTCTTCTCTGGAATGTCAGAGGTTGAGGGAAGTTGATGGAAATATATCAAATTATGAGAGGCATAGATTGGGGAGACGTCAGAAACGTTTCCTAGAGTGGAAATGGCCAACACTAGGGGACATAGATATAAGGTGAGAGGGGGAAGGTTTTTTGCATAGAGGATGGTGGGATGTGGAACGCATTGCTATGGGTGAGTGTGAGGCAGATATGATAGTGGCGTTTAAGAGACTTTTGGGTCGGCACATGGAAATGCAGGGAATAGAGGGATATGGATCATGTGCAGGCAAATTAGATCAGTTCAGCAAGGCATCATGTTCAACACAAACACTGTGCGCTGAAGAGCCCATTCCTGTGTGTGCTGTTCTACGTTCTAATTGGCAAGTTCGGTGAAAGAGTCAGCCCACGTATTGTAGAGCTAAGTGTGCAGATGCTGGTATAAACCGAAGATAGACACAAATAACTCAGCGGGACAGGCAGCATCTCTGGCGAGAAGGAATGGGTGACGTTTCTTCCCCTTCAGTCTGACAAAGGGTCTCGACCCGAAACGTCACCCATTCCTTCTCTCCGGAGATGCTGCCTGTCCCGCTGAGTTACTCCAGCATTTTGTGTCCATTGTGAACTAAGTGTGTTCCCTTGTCTGCATCACTCTTGCTAAGATGCAGTTAATATGCCTGCACAACAGTGCAGTGAGAATACCTTTCTGCCACATAATGCTGGGACGTCTTCCAGGATTATTTCAAGTATATAAACAGGCGTAGTACTATCCAGCTAGAAAGAGCGTTATGTAATTACATTTTTGAGAAAGTATTTAGGTTAACACAAAACAGATTTTGCTGATTTTGTCCTCTTGGTTTCATATTTCATATTTCAGATACAGCGCGGAAACAGGCCTTTTCGGCCCACCAAGTCCGCACCGCCCAGTGATCCCCGCACATTAACACTAGTCCTACACACACTAGGGACAATATTTTACATTTTACCCAGTCAATTAACCTACATACCTGTACGTCTTTGGAGTTTGGCTAATATGTCACCAGTATCTCAGCTTCTTCTTTATTCCTGGTTTATGCCTTACATTTAAAATGTTAATATCATATCTGTAAGTTACTGTCACCTTAACATTTTCTTACAGGTCCTTTCACTATCTTTCTTTATTTTATTTTGGCACCATCTGCACCCTGTTTCGGTTTCTGAAGGGCACCGTACAATCCTGACCCCGAAAAATATAGTCTATACCTCAGCTGCTCCCAATAGAAGTGCTTCAGATTTACCGAGATCGGATGGCTGGGTTTGGAAGCAAACATGTGGGGAATGCCACATGAAACAAACAGGCTAATCTTTGGTTTCGTTTTGATGACAATTTCATTTTAGTCTGACTTGGGAGTGAATCCATGATCTCAGAAACCCAGGGAAGTGCCCTCGGAGATCAGGGCTCTCTGGAGAGATGGGACAGGGTGAGATTGTGGCCTGTGTTCAAAGATCAGCACAGAAGAAGTCATTGGAGGTCATTGTCAGATTGGTAGACCAGTGGGGAGCCCAAGGAATGCAGAATTTGCAACGTGGGGCATGCACGGGTTGGGTCCCTATCATTAGGGTGGCACCTTTACCTGAAAGCCTTCTTTAAAGCTATAGAAAATAAAGAAATAGAAAATAGGTGCAGGAGGAGGCCATTTGGCCCTTCAGGCCAGCACTGCCATTCATTGTGATCATGGTTGATCACCAGAAATCAGTAACCCGTGCCTACCATCTCCCCATATACCCTGATTCCATTAGCCCCTAGAGCTCGATCTAACTCTCTCTTAAATTCATCCAGTGAATTGGCCTCCACTGCCTTCTGTGGCAGAGAATTCCACAAATTCACAACTCTCACCTCAGTTTTAAATAGCTCCACTTTATTCTTAGACTGTGGCCCCTGGTTCTGGACTCCCCCAACATTGGGAACATTTTTCCTGCATCTAGCTTGTCCAGTCCTTTCATAATTTTACACGTCTTTATAAGATCCCCTCTCATCCTTCCAAACTCCAGTGAATATTAATTTCCACTCTATGAAATTAATGGAACCTAATTTCCCAGGTAATAAATGGAACAATGCCAGCCTATGTATGACTATTGTGTAGGAAAATAACTGCAGATGCTGGTGCAAATCGAAGGTATCACAAAATGCTGGAGTAACTCAGCGGGTCAGGCAGCCACTCAGGAGAGAAGGAATATGACTATCGTGTGGTTGGTGTAAGGATAATTGGCAATGACCTAGAAACATTCTCCATCATATTCCAACCCATAAACAAGCAATTTTCAGTTCTATAGCTTTGGAAACTTGGGCTAGAGTGTGATTTTCCCTTTATCAATAGGTCCAGTGTGTTAAACTAAGCATGCAAGGTTATCGATTCAGCCCAACAATATGTTACCTCCAAGGTTGCACTTCTGAACAGATTGAACTTTTAATTCGGACGTCTGAACTTCCCATTATTCTGGTCTGGAAAGAAATTGCATACGACAAAAGCTACAAATTACCACTCACCACACCTCCGTTGCTCCACTGAATTAAGGAAATGGCCCAGAGTGTTTCACAGAATAAATGAAGGACATATTATGTGATGTAATAAAAAGCTCGAGCAAAGGCGTAAGTTTTAATGATGGTGATAAAAGAGCAGTCAGAGTGGGAAATGTGGGGGGAGTTTACTGTGAGAATTCCAGAGACTGGGAATTAGATAACTGAAAGCATGACCACTATAAACAGGACGAAGAATTTGGGTGTTTAGAATCAGTGCGCTAGGTATTCACTCAACTATAATAAAAGGTTGAAGATGGGTCTCGACTCGAAACGTCGCCCATTCCTTCTCTCCCGAGATGCTGCCTGACCTGCTGAGTTATTCCAGCATTTTGTGAATAAATACCTTCGATCTGTACCAGCATCTGCAGTTATTTTCTTATAATAAAAGGATATGTTGTTAAAAATTGGCTTAACTTGGGAGTACACAATTTTGCACACTTTTCTAGGTATCTAAGTTCCATTGGAAAAATTCATCTTAGATTTTACAGTGGAATTTTAGTTCTCCCTCACATTTTTCCTCTAATGATGCCTCAAATAAGATTTTCAACATCATGTGTTATTTATTCACAGGACCAGATTTCAATCCTGAGTCCCTGCTTTTTGTATAGCCAACACACGGATAATGTCTTTTTACCGCACTGCAATTTCTGACCTACTGTAACTTCAAATACAATCGCAGTTGTGTGCTTTGTCGTTTCGTCAAAGGAGGTCAGGATCACAGTCAGTGTCAGTTTCCTGACCCCAACATACCACTGCTGCTGATATGCACTATGTTTCACACATTGCCACCCGTTGCTGTGTTAAGGAGGTCACCCGAACTCCATATTGAAGTACAGGCGACCATCTTTCTTGTTTACCCCACAGGAAACAACAAAGCCAACAGAGGCGTGGGAAGGAACTGCAGATGCTGGTTTACACCGAAGATAGACACAAAATGCTGGAGTAACTCAGCTTGAGCAAAGGTGTAAGTTTTAATGATGGTGAAGCAGCATCTCTAGAGAAAAGGAATAGGTGACGTTTTGGGTCAATAGACAATAGGTGCAGGGGGAGGCCATTCGGCCCTTCGAGCCAGCACCGCCATTCAATGTGATCATGGCTGATCATTCTCAATCAGTACCCCGTTCCTGCCTTCTCCCCATACCCCCTGACTCCGCTATCCTTAAGAGCTCTATCTAGCTCTCTCTTGAATGCATTCAGAGAATTGGCCTCCACTGCCTTCTGAGGCAGAGAATTCCACTGATTCAGGTGGTACTTCTTCAGACTGAGAGTCAGGTGCAAAGCGAAACGAGAGATATAGATGGTGATATAGAGAGGTATAGGACAAATGAATGAAAGATAGGCCATAAAGTAATGATGACGAAGGCCATTGTTAGCTGTGGGCTAGGTGAAAATGAATAACAGAGAATGAGAATCAACGAGACGACTTTGGAGCTGGTACGACTTGGGTGGGGGAGGGATGGAGAGAGAGGGGATGCTTGGGTTACTTGAAGTTAGAGAAATCAAAAGCACCTGCCTGCAGTGTGAGCGCCCCCAAAAGTCGAGGGTCTCGACCCGAAACGCCACCCATTCCTTTTCTCCAGAAATGCTGGCTGTCCCGCTGAGTTACTCCAGCATTGTCTGTTTATCTTCTATGTAAACCAGCATCGGCAGTTCCTTCGTACACAAGTATAATAGGTATGCAAAGAAAAAAATATACGAGAGTGCAGAATATAATTTTGCAGCATTGTAGCTAAAAGGTCTAGTGTTCAAAATGAGTTAGATTGGAAGATTGGGACCACAGCCTAGCTTATGGGAGGACCATTCAGTGGGGAAGAAGCTGCTCCTGAATCGGGTGGGATGTGCTTTTAAGCCTTTGTATCCTCTGCCTGATAGGAGATGGGAGAAATGGGAATGGGTGAGATGAATAAGGTCCTTGATTATGTGGCTGCTTTCTGGCGGCAGTGTGAAGTTTCGATTGAGTTGATAGTGGGGAGTCTGGTCGGTGCGATGGACTGGGCTACATCTACAACTCGGCAGTTTCAGCGCTGTTCCCAAATCAATAAAGCCCCAAAACCCCAAGGATAATCCACAGTGCTACTTTATTGCCAAAGAATAGGCTGGGTGCCGTCTCTAGGTCTGGGAGTTTAGGTGATCTAGATGTCAACTTCTCTACATTGGCGAGACCAAACGCAGGCTTGGCAATCGTTTCGCTCAACACCTTCGCTCACTCCGGCTTAACCAACCTGATCTCCCGGTGGCTGAGCACCTCCCACTCCCAGTCTGACCTTCCTGTCATGGGCCTCCTCCATTGTTATAGTGAGGCCCACCGCAAATTGGAGGAACAGCACCTCATATTTCGCTTGGGCAGCTTACACCCCAGCGGTATGAACATTGACTTCTCTAACTTCAGATAGTTCCTCTGTCCTTCTCTTTCCCCTCCCCCTGCCCAGTTCTCCCACTGTCTTCCTGTCTCCAACTCCATCCTTTCTTTGTCCCGCCCCCTCCCCTGACATCAGTCTGAAGAAGGGTCTCGACCCGAAAGGTCACCCATTCCTTCTCTCCTGAGATGCTGCCTGACCCGCTGAGTTACTCCAGCATTTTGTGATATCTTCACTTTGTACCAGCATCTGCAGTTATTTTCCTAGCACCATAATGTTTATTAGTGATAACGAGAATGGCCATAACTACTGGTGAAGAAAGATTTCAAAAGCAATCCCTTGAAGGACAGAGAAATGGACAAGGGGAGATTGAATTTATCAAAGATTAATTGATCAATCATATCAAGTTTATTGGAGATGCTGATGCTGGAATCTCAAGCAAAACACAACTGATCGAATAATTCAGAGGGTCAGGCAGCATCTGTGGAGGGATAGGAAGAGCGATGTTTTGAGTGGGCATCCTTCCCTAGACTTGATTAGTACGGGTGTCGGGGGTTATGGGGAGAAAGCAGGAGAATGGGGTTAAGAGGGAAAGATAGATCAGCCATGATTGAATGGCCTTGATAGGCTGAATGGCTTAATTCTGCTCCTAGAACTTATAAACAAGACTATTGTAGTAGGGAGAGAAAGCCTGTCAAGTGATAGATGGATACAGGTGAGGTGTAGATAGGTGTACAGGTGAAATGTGTAGGAAGGAACTGCAGATGCTGGTTTAAACCGAAGATAAACACAAAAAGCTGGAGTAACTCAACGGGACAGGCAGCATCTCTGGAGAGAAGAATGGGTGACGTTTCGGTTCAAGACCCTTCTTCAGACTTCTCTCCAGAGATGCTGTCTCTCCCACTGAGTTACTCCAGCTTTTTGTGCCTATCTTAGGTGTACAGGTGAGAGAGGGGGGGAGGGTTTACAGGTTTCAGCTGTATGGAAAATACCTGCTGCAATGACCTATATCTGCAGGTACACTGTAATTGCATTGGTTACTGAGCCTGTTTTTGAGTTTGAATCATATTTTTGAGTATAATTTACATTCAGCTGCACCCCTTCCTATGGATTTACTTTTGGTTTTTTTCTATTACAACTGACAGTATCATTCTCTGCTTTATTTGGGTAAACAAAGAATCATTTTAATGTAGGGAATGGGTGCCTTACAAAATAGGCAGAACCCGTGTTTAGCAACCCCAAGCGGCAATGTCAGAAAAGACAAAAATGATCGAGCAAACAAAATAACAATTGTTTCTTTCTTGCAGGAAAGGCTCACATTCTGGAGGTACTGAATGCCTTGTATCATGAACTTGCCGCTTGCGAGCTTCTGTCTGACAAGTCTTTGGAAAAGGCTCAGAGTCACCAGTCCCTGGTAAATCCACTGCTTATCTCGTGTTGAGAATCCGGAAACTGGCTTTGCTGATTTGTACATCGCGCACTTCAAATGTTTCCTATAAATCTACGACTCCTGTACTCTGACCGAATTTGTATAAATTACTTATGCACCTTACGTAACACAGTGTTAAACTTGTCAGCTAGATCAACGATGTAATAATATAATAATAATATTCATTTATTGTCATTGCAACGAGTACAACGAAATTAAAAAATAGCCAATCCTGACGGTGCGTACAAACATATATGCAATAAATGCAAAAACAAATAAATACATAAATACAATTAAATACAATTATATTAAGTACAAGATTTTTTAACGGTGTTGCCTAGTGCAAAGGTAGTGTTCAGTTCTCGTATGGCCCTGGGGTAAAAACTGTTCTTAAGTCTTAGATGGAGACTTAGCTGTATAGTCTGGTTCTTGTTTGTTAATCTTTACGATTTGAGGAAGAGAATATTAGGGAATTGTCCAATAAAGGGTGGTTAACAAATGTATTAGTTCCAAATGAACTAGTAGTCTCTTTTAATAGTATTAAACGAACAGCCAAAATATTATAGACAATAGACAATAGATGCAGGAGGAGGCCATTCGGCCCTTCGAGCCAGCACTGCCATTCAATGTGATCATGGCTGATCATTCTCAATCAGTACCCCGTTCCTGCCTTCTCCCCATACCCCCTGACTCTGCTATCCTTAAGAGCTCTATCTATGCATTCAGAGAATTGGCCTCCACTGCCTTCTGAGGCAGAGAATTCCACAGATTCACAACTCTCTGACTGAAAAAGTTTCTCCTCATCTCAATTCTAAATGGCCTACCCCTAAAATATTAGATTGTCATTAAAAGGTGAGAGCAATCTAACAAGAAAACATATCACATTGGCTCAAAACATATATCATTTGGAAACCATAAATATGAGATATATATTTTGTGGACAAAACCATTTAAAAAATGACAGATTTACCTCCTACAGAACAACACTGAGGTCACAAACAATTTACTGGGTCAGGCTCCATTACATATATAGCTAGTGAAGAATACAGAACAGCGAAAATGGGAAATTAGGCAGTCTAGCTATGAACCGGACATAATGGCAAATACCAGTGAAAACTGATGGGGGGGGGGGTTGTTTAACTATCAATGCTGTTACCACAATGGATATTATTGCAGCATTGTATATACATATTTATTCCAGTGCCATATTATACACAGAATATACCTGATACATTTAGAGTTCAGCTCCAAAATAGCAGCATTGAAAGCCATGGCCATGAGCAGCCAACGGTAACACTTTGATTTGTAAGCTGGATTAAGCAAACTCAAAACGATGGAGCCAATTATAATTGAACCAGATATTTCCATTGGTCCTGCGAGCCAAACGAAAGTTAAGTTAATTGGCATCACATCAGTAAAACGTGGTCTTTGGAACTAAAGTCGGTCAACAAGCCTGCGCTGATGCTCCCTGACACTTTGCTCTGGGAATCCATTTTTAAAAAACACAAAGGGAGACGAGGCGTGTGACCGATGCTATGAATAACCCAACAGCAAGGCACAGTCACATCCTCCCGCTCCAAACAGGCAAGTTAATGGGCAAGCTGCCCACACAGTGTTAATTTGGCAACAAGCTGCAACTATAGTTGTATGCAAATGCCACTTAGTCCCATCTAAAGCTTGAGGGTGCATGGCTTCACTTGTGGTTGAAATCCCTAGCCTGACCAGTGAATGATGCATAATACTGCTTAATAAGATGTGTTCAGACAGCCATAAAGCGCATCACTTATAAAGCAAATTAAATAGCAATTCAGCTGGCCTGAACTTCAGCCAGTCTGCTTCACTGTGTTCTCTCAGAAGTTTTGTGAAGAGGTCTGTAGTGGAGATTGTTCAAGTGCGAAGGAAATGTTCTGTGGAGAAATCGAATGTCGTGGAATGAAACCATAAACAAGGTGGTCACGGTGGCGCAGCGGTAGAGTTGCTGCCTTGCAGCGAATGCAGCGCCGGAGAACCGGGTTCGATCCTGACTAAGGGCGCTGTCTGTACGGAGTTTGTATGTTCTACCCGTGGCCTGCATGGGTTTTCTCCGAGATCTTCGGTTTCCTCCCACACTCCAAAGACGTACAGGTTTGTAGGTGAATTGGCTTGGTAAATGTAAAAATTGAGCCTAGTGGGTTTAGGATGGTGTTAATATGCGGGGATCGCTGGTCGGTGCGGACCTGGTGGGCCGAAGGGCCTGTTTCCGCGCTGTGTCTCTAAACTGAACTAAGCTAAGCTTGGGAATGTTGAAGTTAGTCGATAGCATGTGCAAAGTGACAGATATTCTGTACACATTTTCAACATACAAATGCATTTCCAAAATAAAGTCTGTTACATATTTTTACTTTGGAGAAGACAGCTGCACAATTGACCATGTACTTGAAGAGTGAGTCAAGGAGTCTTTTGCTGCTTTACTTTGCTACTTGTGCGACTCACATTATAAAAGTAAAAGCAAAATCTTTTTCTCTGCTATGTTAGATTATTTGCTCTATTAATCAATGGCTGCTAGAGGAGATTGTTAGCCATAACTACCCTGAACAAAAACACATAAGGTCATAAGGGATAGGAGCAGAATTAGGCCATTCGGCCCATCAAGTCTACTCCACCATTCAATCACGGCTGATCTATCTCTCCCTCCCAACCCCATTCTCGTGCCTTCTCCCCATAACCCTTGACACCGAGGATTAATATCGTTCCGCACTGTAGATTTGCTGGGTCACACTTCTATTCTCGCAAGTTAAGGTAGGATCAGCCTGATCCTACAGGGCAGGTTGAAGGGGCACAGACTAGCCTCAGTTTTGAATGTTCACTGTTGTTACTGGCAGGATAAATCAATGTAATTTGCATGGATTCACTTCGGGCAATTTTATCAAAGATATTCCAGACAATTTATGTATCTGCTCCCAATGTATTAATTATTCAGACTTCAACATTGTATCAATGGTATTAAATGGAACAAACATTAAAATAAAATAGCAGCTTTTCCAAACATGGGACTGGTTGTAATTTTATGTATTTTATTTTTGAACTTTCTCTCCTGCACTTATCTTTCTTGGAATGTTTGACATCTCCTCTGTTTTCCTGTTTTCACTTTGTAAGCAGGAATTTGCTGAAATGCATTCTACTGGGGTAGAAATTGAAACTTGTGACCATTTTGAAGGTTTTGAGTAGGGTTGCCAACTGTCCCGTATTAGTCGAGACATCCCATATTTTGGGCTAAATTTGTTTATCCCTTACGGGACCGCCCTTGTCCTGTATTAGGCCCGGCGGGCGCTGTAGGCCCGGACACTATAGGCCCAGGGGCCGCTGTAGGCCCGGACACTGTTGGCCCAGGGGCCACTGTAGGCCCGGACAGTGTAGGCTAACAGAGTGTGTCCAGGGAGAAGGGCCGAGTGTGTTCGCCTAACGAAGGTTGCGTAGCAACCCGTCTCCAGGCCCGGGAGACCGCCATTGGTGGAGCGGGAGCACGTGGCCACTGGCTGGGTGAGGTCACATGGGGCGCGGGCGGTGACGTCACATTTTGTCCCCTATTTGGGAGTTAGAAAGTTGGCAACCCTAGTTTTGAAGGATCTATGTCCTGCACCTCAAAGCCATATGAAACATCAATACTGATTCTGAAAGTTACCAGTGGCCTCTTGGCCAAGCTTTTAGGTTTAGACAAAAAGGATTCTGACAGGGCCATATTTTTTCTAAGAATTAACTAACATCTCTAAGCTCGTGGGATTATTGATCCGTTCCACTTTACTCTTCACAAATAAATCCTTATTTTTTATAGGAACTGTAACGTATATTGTTTCTTGCACAGAAAACTCTCAGCGTGCTGAGAGCTGCCTTAATGCTGCTCTATCAATCATCAGCACACAGGTTGTACTTGAAAAGCAGGAACAAGAGACAGTGATTATTTCCGGATGATAAAGCCCATGCCGTCACTTCATAAGGCCACGAGTGTTGCTGAGAAGTGCGTCATTAGCGGGTACACTGGCAAGGGGCAGGAACTGAGCAGACGAGTGAATGCGATGGGGGAAGCCTTAGTGTCACGCACAATGCAGAATGGAATCAGCACCTTTTATGTGAATGGCTGCAATATGTTCCATGCAACATAACTTTCCTATTGAGTAAAAATAGATGGTAGATATTACAGCTGGTGCCAGAAAGACAATGTTCACAGATGCTGTAGGCATGTGCTGTGAAGAAAAAGAAAGCAGGGATGGGAATAGTGTTATTAAGCACCGGGCAACTAAACTCATCAGGACAGTTTTGAAATTGCATGGGAGAGTGTTGTTTCCCAAAGGTCTCAATTCATCAAACACCAGCCTCTTTGATTTAAGTAACTAGATCTCTGTATCTAGTTACATGTCAATTCCTCATCAATGTTATCTGCCCGCCTTCAAACGGTGGAAAAATAGGGCAGATAATTGAAGCCCACTTTCAACAAAGGTCTTGTTCACCACCATAAATCTGACACTGAGGTTTTGAACGGCTGAGAGTTTAAAGGGTGAAACTTTACGTTTTTGCACTGAATTATACACTGGCAGGCACTGTTGAGGCAAATTAATCAGAAGTCCTTTCTTAAATTCTACCTTTTAGTATTTTTGCTTCACAAAATGGTCATCCCTGAGTTAACAATCTGTGAGGTAAAATTTAGAAATCTATGTGATTTACAGCAGCAAAGCAAAAAAAAATGCTACATTGGATAACGTTAATCTTTCCATTTGGAATTTGTACATTATTTATCCGACAAGTTTCCAAAAGAAAGAACAAATTCACTGACTGCACATCGTTTTGCACAATATGTTATGTTGTAAAAGTGCAGTCTCCATCGTTACAGGAACTAAAATGGAACTTTTCATATTTGTGTGGCCCAGTACACATCATAAGGAACCTCTGACTGGTGAACCATTGGGAAGCTTATAAAGGGCTCTTTATGGCTATATCAGTTTCACAGGGTAATGTACCAAAGAAAACAAAAATGCAACATTCAGAGCAGAATGAATATGAACAGTCTTTTTCAGAAACTATTAGTCAGTGTTAGCTCGGAGTTTTCCAAAAGTAATGGCCTGGAAATGGATGTAACCGGTGAATGAACTGAGGCATCCTTTCCCATTTAATCTCCGTGATATTTTGCACTGCTGTAAAAGCCATATTGAAATAGCATACGCCCTCCACAGGGCATCTGGGTACAAGGCAAGGAACGGCATTTTCCATTAACTGATCAGTGAGTAGTTCAATGTCTTGCATACAGAGATTCAGCTCTGCATACTATCCATCAAATCAAACCATACCATACATTGTGGGCAGCACAGTGGTGCAGTTGGTGGAGCTGCTGCCTCACAGCACCAGAGACCCAGGTTCAATCCTGACTATGGGTGCTGTCCGTGCGGAGTTTGTGCGTTCTTCCCTGTGACCGTGTCGGTTTTCTCCGGGTGCTCTGGTTACCCCCCACACTCTAAAGACGTGTGTACAGGTTTGTAGCTTAATTCTGTAAATTGCCCCTAGTGTGTTGAATACGAAAGTGGCATAACATGGATGCGCAGGTGATCAATGGTCAGCATGGACTCGGTGGGCCGAAGGGCCTGTTTCCACACTGTATCTCTAAACTCTAAAGCATGCAGAGTCGCTGTATTGCAGCGCATTCTTTCAACTTCCAAGCCCAAGGAGACGTGTAATTCTTCCAGTGTGGTGCAGGCATTGGGTGGATGAAGAAGGGGTCGGCCTGGTCCAACGATGCCGTCGACCCCTTCCATGGCTGCCGCACACTGTGTGACTGGCTGTGGTACGGCCTGCCACACTGTGAATGGCCTGCCACAGCTGCCTCTGCTATAACCACAACCCCAGACCATCGCAAAATAAACAGCGCAAGGAATGAAACCAAAGTGTGAATGAGAGTGGGCGAATGTAGTTTCACGTTAACACCGAAAGAAACAGAAAGAATGGATTGTAAAAAATGTAAAATAAAACATTTTTTTTTAAATCCATCTCCAATGAAAGTGGACACAGGTTCAGCAACAGTGACAGAAAAGACAACCAGCACTTCACACCTTGAAGAGCACGTAGAACGAAATGGATGCTTGTTTTGCATTTACTATCCAAAGGCAGGAGTTTCCCATCAATTTCAATAGTGAATCAATGAGAAGCTCGACAAGAAAGCCTGAACATCACGGACAGAATATTTTTCCCAGAATTTACTGTGTTTTGGCTGTGTGATTTGGATGGAATGCCATAACATTCTGGCCCAATATCTAAATATATACTTCCACATTAGCAAGACCCTGAATTTTGAACGAAAATCTGTCTTTCACTTGTCTTTGCAAATGTGTCGGTGATATTTTGACATGTTGAATTGCATATTTTTACATGAGGAATGGTTACGATCGCCTCATGTCAACCTCAGGATGAAGTGTGTTCCGCGCCAGGCATCAGTGCCCTGATTTTTCACATCTGCCAGAATCCAAACTGCCTGAGCTTGGCGGGTTGTCCTCCCAGAAGTTTCAATAAACTACCTGTAAATCAGACGCCTGTGTGTGCATTTTTTTTTGTGTGGAAAAACCAGACAAGCCAACAGCTGTTAATGGGATTATGTTCACTGTTAATGGAGTGCAGTGGATGGTGGGGCAGTTCAGCGGTTGTTTTGAGAGTAAGTACCACGATGGCTGTTGGACATACTGTATGCTTGCACTAAACCTGGTGCCCTGAAATAATGCCACGTGATGGAGTGAAGTACAGAAGGGTCCTTCGTCTTTGAAACTGAGGAATCTCAATGTTTCAAAGAGGTGGACAAAATGAATGAGTTGGATTTGCAGAATGATTGGAGTCTCCTGAGCTACTCGCATCAGAAGAAAAGGAGCATGGAAATTTCTCAAACGCTTAAGTCTTTATAGTAGAGGAAGGGGGGTAACATGTTATGACGTTCTTGTCTCCATGATCTTTCCATTCAGAACAAACCTTGGGATGAGGTTTGACCTACGTGTAGAGGATGAGGAGACTGGGTGTATATATTCACGTTTAGAAACATGAGAGGCCACCTCGGCACAACATACACATTTAGAACGGAGATGAGGAAGAACTTTTTCAGTCAGAGAGTGGTGAAGGTGTGGAATTCTCTGCCTCAGAAGGCAGTGGAGGCCAGTTCGTTGGATGCTTTCAAGAGAGAGCTGGATAGAGCTCTTAAGGATAGCGGAGTGAGGGGGTATGGGGAGAAGGCAGGAACGGGGTACTGATTGAGAGTGATCAGCCATGATCGCATTGAATGGCGGTGCTGGCTCGAAGGGCTGAATGGCCTACTCCTGCACCTATTGTCTATTGTCTATTGTCTATAACATACAAAATTGATTTGAATCGAAAACTTTATTGTCACATGTGACAAGTCACAGTGAAATTCTTTGCGTGGTCATACACAAGGTATGCAAATAGTCGCCCATAAAGGGCGCTTACAAAGTTCCCACGAGCCAGTTCCCCCTTTGTTCTTCCCCCCCCCCCACCCCCCACCCCCACGGCGGTCCCCCCACACCAGGTTCCCACTGTTCCCCCCCCCCCACACACACGGCGGTCCCCCCACTCTGGGTCCCCAATGTTCTCCCCCCCCCACAAGGCGATCCCCCCACATGGGGTCCCCACTGTTCTCCCCCCCCCCCCACACAGGGGGGTCCCCCCATGCCGGGTCTCCACTGTTATGCCCTCCCCCCCACAGGGGGGTCCCCCCACTCCGGGTCCCCACTGTTCTCACCCCCCCCACACGGTGGTCCCCCCACGCCGGATCCTCCTTTGTTCCTTCCCTCAGCAGCGACGTCGTCACTTCCACGTGTCCGTCCTTGTCTGCCAGTCTGCGCCATCATCAACCGCCACACCGACCTCTCCACTAACGCCGCCGGGTCCTCTCCGGACGCCTCCGTGGCGCCGACACCGGTCATAGCCGCAGGCTCCGCCGACCCAGGCACCGATGGCCGCACCTCCGACCCACAAGGTTCCGACCCACGAGGTACCTGCCTCAGCTTCTCAGTGGCACCTCCGGAAGGCGGCTAATGCAATGTGGTCGGCTAGGTGGGGGAATGATGGCTCTCCTATCTGTGGTGTCCAAAACCAGGTCAAACATAATGCCGAGAGAACCTGTTATCTGCTTGCACATGGTCCATGTTCCTCCGTTCCCTGCCTATCCATGAGCCCATCCAAACGCCTCTTAAATTCCACTGTCATGTCTGTCTCCACCTCCACCACCACCACCCCTGGCACTGCCACCCTCTGCCACCACCACCTCTGGCACTGCATCCTAGATACCCTCCGCCACCACCACCCCTGCCACCAAGCCACCCTTCACCACCACCACCCCTGGCACTGCATCCTAGATACCCTCCACCACCACCACCACTGCCACCAAGCCACCCTTCACCACCACCACCCCTGGCACTGCATCCTAGATACCCTCCACCACCACCACCACTGCCACCAAGCCACCTTTCACCACCACCACCCCTGGCACTGCCACCAAGCCACCCTCCGCCATCACCACCACTGGCACTGCATCCTAGATACCCACTGCCTGGGTAAAAAACCTGCCTCACGCATCTCCTTTAAACTTGAAAAAGACACAAAGTATCTCAGCAGGTCAGGCAGCATCTATGGAGAACAGGGATAGGTGATGTTTCAGGTCGGGACCCTTCTTCAGAATGTGGGGGGGGGGAGGGAGGAAAGGTGGAAAAGAGGAGGGGCAGGTAAAAGGTGGATAAATGTGAGAAAAGATTGCAATATGCAGATGGTTGGGCAAAGGCCAGAAATGAAAAGACAGGAGAAATGAGACAAAAGATCTGAAGAGTTGCCTATTGTGAAGCTAGAGGAAGGATACATAGGTTGAAAGGGAGAGGGAGGGGAGAAATAGGTGGGAGTCCAGGTGTGGCACAAGGGGCGGGGGGAAAGAACGGGGGGCTGGGAGAAGAAGGGGGAGGGTTTACCTAAAATTGAAGAATACAATGTTCGTACCGTTGGGTTGCAAGCTGGCCAAGTGGGATATGAGGTGCCGTTCCTCCATTTGTGTGTGGCCTCACTCTGGCAATGAAGGAGGCCCAGGATGGAAAGGTTATTGTGGGAATGGGAGTTAAAATGGTGGGGAACCAGGAGACCCACCTCATTTGTCCTTTACCACTCTAATCTTAAAGCTAGGCCCTCGAGGATTTGATTTTCCCATCCTGGGAAAACGGTTCTGTCTACCCTGTCTGTGCCTCTCAAAATTTTATATACTTCTATCTGGTCTCCCCTCAAACTCTGGCATTCCAGAGAAAGCGGCACGGTGGCGCAGCGGTAGAGTTGCTGCTTTACAGCGAATGCAGCGCCGGAGACTCAGGTTCGATCCTGACTACGGGTGCTGCACTGTAAGGAGTTTGTACGTTCTCCCCGTGACCTGCGTGGGTTTTCTCCGAGATCTTCGGTTTCCTCCCACACTCCAAAGACGTACAGGTATGTAGGTTAATTGGCTGGGTAAATGTAAAAATTGTCCCTAGTGGGTGTAGGATAGTGTTAATGTGCGGGGATCGCTGGGCGGCACGGACTTGGAGGGCCGAAAAGGCCTGTTTCCGGCTGTATATATATGATATGATATGAAAGCAATCCATGTCCTCTAATCCCAGCATCATTTTGGTGAGCCTTTTCTCCACCCTTTCCAAAGCCTCCACATTCTTCCCGTAATGGGATGACCAGAACTGCACAAAATACTCCAAATGTGGCCTAACCAATGTCTTATAAAGTTGCATAATGACTTCCTGACTCTTATACTTAATACCTCAAACACTGAAAGGACCATATGCTTTCTTAACCACTCTACCAACTTTTAGAAGGATGAGAGGAGATCTTATCGAAACGTATAAGATTATTAAGGGGTTGGACACGTTAGAGGCAGGAAACATGTTCGCAATGTTGGGGGAGTCTAGAACCAGGGGCCACAGTTTAAGAATAAGGGGTAGGCCATTTAGGACTGAGATGAGGAAAAACTTTTTCAGTCAGAGAGTTGTGAATCTGTGGAATTCTCTGCCACAGAAGGCAATTCTCTGAATGCATTCAAGAGAGAGCTAGATAGAGCTCTTAAGGATAGCGGAGTCAGGGGGTGTGGGGAGAAGGCAGGAACGGGGCACTGATTGTGGATGATCAGCCATGATCACATTGAATGGCGGTGCTGGCTCGATGGGCCGAATGGCCTCCTCCTGCACCTATTGTCTATTGTCTATTGTGTTGCCACTGTCAGAGAGTGGTGGACTTGGACTCCACATTGTAGAGGCTCAGTTTCTAACTATAACCAAAGGAAGCATTGATAGTTTTTGCATATTAACGGTATCAAGTGACAGGAAATTAGTGCCAGAAAGTAATACAGAAGTATAAGATCAGCCAGGATCTAATTGATGAAATGAATGACTACGCTTGCTTCTATTTCTCCTGAGATTGCCTCTATTTTTTGTAAATTCTAGAGAGTAAAGACAAGCTCTGCTTAATCTCTTTTTGCAGGACTAATTTCCCATCCCAGGGATTGGCCGAGAAGTTATTTAATTATGTATAGACTATTAAAACTATAAATCAACAACACTTCGCAAGAACGGCCTTGGTCAGCAAAGAAAGCAATAGATAAAGGAAAGGGCATGTAATAGTGCAAAAATAGAGAACTGAGAGAGGGAGATAAAGAATAATGAATGAACCTAGTGTAGAAACCTTTCTAAAGTAGAAAGGCACGGTGGCGCAGCAGTAGAGTTGCTGCCTTATGGCACCAGAAACCTGGGTTTGATCCTGACTGACGTACAAACTCTGTAAGGAGTTTGTACGTTCTCCCTGTGATCGCATGGGTTTTCTCCGCATGTTCCGGTTTCCACCTACACTCCAAAGACGTGCAGGTTAATTCGCTTCTGAAAACATTGCCCCCAAGTGCGTAGCATATAACCAGTGTATGGGTGATTGCTGGTTGGCATGGACTTGATGGGCCGAAGGGCCTATTTCCACGCCGTATCGCTGCACTAAAATAACTAACTTGGATTGTTCCTATTGATGGCTCTACTAAATCAGACTTTCCTCAAGTTTCTTTGAAATTGGATGAGCATTTTCAGAAAGATGGATCATTTTTGTGTAACAATTTTAATGTGCAGAGGTTCACTTGGTATGCTTTAGGGATTACTATTATCCAGAATTGTTGGGAGAAGTTTCTCTCTCTCTCAAGGAATCCTTTACTGCCTGTCCAAAAGGTAATTCCCTCCTCTGCTAAAGTAGGAATGGGACAGTTTATAATATAAAGTCACAGAGTCATACAGTGTGGAAACAGGCCATTTGGCCCAATTTACCATGATGCCCCATCTACACTAGTCCCAGCCTGAATTTGGCCCATATCCTAGAGAGCAATCAAACTCATTATCACGTTTCTCATGATGTATTTAGCTTGTTTCGCTCTGAGCAATGTTTTTCGTGTTCTCTACTACTATACGATGAAACACAATCAGAACAGCAATATTTATGCCATTTACATTAAGAATATTAAGAAAACTGTAAAAATGTTCAGATCTAGCTGTAAAGCATTAGCATTGAATAAATAATTTGGAAAGCTTGGAAAAACATTTTTTTTAAAAATATGGGTGGCGCAGTGGTAGAGTTGCTGCCTTACAACTCCAGAGACCTGGGTTAGATCCTGACTATGGGCACTTGTCTGAACGGAGTTTGTACGTTCTACCCCTGACCAGCGTTGGTTTCCGCCAATATCTTCGGTTTCCTCCCACACTCCAAAGACGTCCAGGTTTGTAGGTTAATTGGCTTGGTATAAATGTAAAATTGTCCCTCGTGTGTGTAGGATAGTGTTAATGTGCGGGGACCGCTGATCGGTGCAGACTCGGTGGGCCGAAGGGCCTGTTTCCACGCTGTATCTCGAAACTTAACTAAACTAAAGATTGGGTCTCATTAAAGTCAATACATATAATAATGGCACTCAGGACCAATAAATCTTTGGGATCTAATGGTTTTAATTAATATAATGGATTGAAGGTGGTAATTGCAGATACTTTGACCATAAAGCATTACCCTTTGAAACTCTGTTGATATTAAGGATTTGTCCTTGTATATTAGAAAATTGTAGATGGAATTGTGGTGAGCGATATCTATACTTAAAGGCAGAGCAACAATCAATGGACTGAGTGCAATTCTCTGTTGCAGTAAATATCAACGGAAGTTGGAGTAAACCCCTCATGTGAAGCTGAGCCAAACATGTTTTCTAACCTCGTATTAATAGCTATATATAGAATTTAAGGATGGTGTTTAACAAAGCGTTACCAGATGGATTACATACCACAGGTCCATGCGAAGAAGAACAAATGGAAATGTTAGCTAAGGAAGTCGACAAACAACAGACTCACAAGCGCATATACTATTGGTCATGTTTATTGTTGGTAGACTGACCACAATTGGTCCTGCATTCAAACTGACACCAATGTAGAAGCAAACAGTGTCTCCTATGCCTTTGCATGAGCAGACTGTGAGCTGGAGATTTAATAGCACTACCGCTGGCAGCTAGGGTGTTGTACTATGAATGTTATAGGGTGTTATAGAGTGAATGGCAGCCTTAGAGCCACAAGGCATTGAGGGAAAAAGCACAGGCTAATGTTTTCACACGGCGATGTGACAGTGTGCCGACTGAAACCTTGGATGTTCAAACCAGCGAACGTAAACTGTCAGATCTGACAGATTGGAAGCTTGTTTTGAGAAGAGGAGCGAGGGTAAATTTAACAGAAAGATAATGCAGAGCAGATCACACCTCGCCCGAAAAGACACTGCTGGGGAAGAGGTGAATGACATGCAGCAGGTTATGTCTGGCCTACCTCACCTCCACAGCCCATGGTTCCTGCACCCCTGCGCTGAACAGCAGAGCGTTGATCTTAATGGTTCCACAAAGATTATACGGAACAGTAAAAATGTAATGAAATGCCCTCTTACTTGGCTGCAAGACCTGGACTACAGCTACCAGCTCATTCCAGCCCTATGACTTCCGTTACCAAGGAGGGAAAAGGTATTAGGATACAAAAACCATCTACATGTTTCCCTCCAAGTCACACACCAACCCAATTCTGACACTGACCACCATTAAAATTTCCTGTGACTTGTGCCACAGTAGACCTTCTGTCGGTTTGGATCAGACGGGATAGCCTTTGTTGCCCTCGCGCATCGATGAGCCTTGGGCGCCCAACACCCTGTCGCCGGTTTGTGGTTTGTCCCTCCTCGGACCACTGTCGGTAGGTACTCACCACTGCTGACCGGGAGCACCCCACAAGCCTTGCCATTTCAGAGATGCTCTGACCCAATCGTCTGGCCATAACAATTTGGCCCTTGTCAAAGTCGCTCAGGTCTTTACTCCTGCCCATTTCTCCTGCATTCAACACGTCAACTTCAAGAACTGACTGTTCACTTTCTGCCTAATATATCCCACCCCTTGACAGGTGCCATTGTTACAAGATAATCAATGTTATTCACTTGGCCTGTCAGTGGTCATAATATTTTGGCTCATAATGTTTAATAGGCTCATAATGTTTAATAAACATATGTATAGTTAAACCTATTTCTTTTTATTCCTCTATTTTAGTAATTTTATAGGATACTTGTAAGAGTAAACACTTTTTTTTAAATGTTTTTTAATAAAATGAAGGCATGTAAAGTGATTGAAGAATGCTCAACCTGTAAGTTATTGCTCATTATTTCTTCCTCTCTGGCTTATTTTCCTTAACAACATTTATCTCATGCTCTTCGTTTTGTGCTTTAAGAGTCTTCTTCTCAGCAGATGTGCTTTCTTTTATAGGCTCAGGATTATCTTCAATGAATGTGCTCGCTTCAGGGCCAGGAGTAGGTTAACATCGAGTCAGAGTTAACATTGACAGAACATGTCAGTTACTGTGTAGGAAGGAACTGCAGATGCTGGTTTAAACCGAAGGTAGACACAAAATGCTGGAGTAACTCAGAGGGGCAGGCAGCATCTCTAGAGAGAAGGAATGGGTGATGTTTTGGGTAGAGACCTCCAAAACGTCACCCATCCCTTCTCTCCAGAGATGCTGCCTGCCCCGCTGAGTTACTCCAGCATTTTGTGTCTAATATCAATTGCTTTACATAGAGTGGCTTTGGTCTCCTGGTCTTGATTTTTTTTCCCTCTACTTTTCTCAGCTCCCTCTTTTCTCTTGGTTGGGGTGGTTTACTGGGCATATCTGTGGTGATTTGTTCAGGGTTGGCCAATTTAGCCATCCAGTTTTCACCATTATTGGGTGATTAATTAGGCTCTTGGATGGAAATCAGAGATGGCCTTATTGAAAGATTATATTGTAACTCGACCAAGTGGACCCATTGGGGCCCAACCTCGCCTGCATTGGTGCAGCACCCTCTCCTCCCCTACTCCCCCCTCCCCTCCCCCCCACTCCCCCCTCCCCTCTTACTCCCCCCTCCTCTCTACCCCCTCCCTCCCTACACTCCCCCTCCCTCCTCCTACTCCACCCCCTCCCACCACCCCTCCCCCCTTCCCCTCCCCCTCTTCCCCTCCCCCACTCCATCCCCCTCAAACCTCCTTATCCCCCTCCTCCCTCCACCCCCTCCCTTCCCCTCCCCCCACCTTCCTCTCCCCCCTTGCCCCCCACTCCATTCCCCTCAACCCCCCTTATCCCCCCTCCCTCCCTCCCCGCTCCCCCTCCCCATCTCCCTCCCTCCTCCTCCCTCCATCCCCCCCCTCCCTCCCTCCCTCCCTCCCTCCCTCCCTAGGAGATAGATTCAAACTTTAAAATGTGAATAACTTAAAAAATATAACACCAATTGCAATGTATCTTCTTCCATTGGCACCAAAGGGACCATTTTGGCTGTAGTTCAGGAACAAACAAACAAACAAACAAGAGTTTTAGTATATAGATATATAGGACCTTTGTGACAAGGCAACTGGAGCATTGCATACATTTTTCGTCTCCTTACCTGTGAAGGATCTACCTACCATACATGGAGTGCAGTGAAGATTTACTAGACTGGTTCCAGGAATGACGGGCCTGCCTAATGGATTAGAAATGTATTCTTCCAAGTTTAACAGAGTGAGAGATAATCTCATTGAAAATGACCAAATTCTTAAAAGTGTAGTAGGAAGGAACTGCAGATGGTGGTTTACACTAGAGATAGATACAAAATGCTGGAGTAACTCAGCGGGTCAGGCAGCATCTCTGGAGAGAAGGAATGGGTGATGTTTCAGGTCGAGACACTTCTTTAGACTGGGAGTCAGAGGAGAGGGATATATAGAAATGTGGAAGAGAAAGGTGTGAAAGCAGGAGCTCGTTGGAGAGAGAAGAAGAACTTCTTCAAAGTAGGCATACCTTGAGGAGCAGACGAAATGTGTAGGAAGGAACTGCAGATGCTAGTTTACACCAAGGATCCCCGATGAGTTACTCCAGCATATCGTGCCTAAAATTCTTAAAGGGTTTGGCGGGCCCTATGCAGAGCAAGGTATTTCCCCAAACTGAGGAGTCCAGGACTAGGAAGCACAATCCAAAGCCACAACATGTAGTTGGGAAAACAATTTTCACACTCAGAGTGTGGTGAAGCTTTGGAATTCTGCACCGCAACCAGCTATAGAGACTCAGTTACTGTGTTCATTCAAATCAGACTGGTTGATTTTGGTGGAAAATCTAGTAGATTTGAGGGGTCTGAAGAAAGGTCTCGACCCTAATCGTCACCCATTCCTTCTCTCCTGAGATGCTGCCTGACCTGCTGAGTTACTCCAGCATTTTGTGAAATAAATACCGTAGATTTGAGGGGAGTCGTGCAGATAAATGGCATGGAGCTGGATGGTTAGCTATGATCTTAGGGAGCAATTGGGTAACATGTTTCTACTTTTTTTAGTTTTTGGAGATACAGAGCAGAAACAGACCATTCGGCCCACCGAGTCTGCACCAACCAGTGATCCCCACACACAAACACTATCCTACACACATTAGGGATAATTTACATTTATGCCAAGCCAACTAACCTGCAAACCTGTACGTCTATGGAGTGTGGGAGGAAACCGAAGATCTCGGACAAAACCCACTCTGGTCATGGGAAGAACATATAAACTCTGTACAGACAAGCAGCCATTGTCAGGATGGAACCCGGGTCTCTGGCGCTGTAAGGCAGTAGCTCTACCGCTACGCCACCATTTTTTCTGTTTTCCTATGTTCTTACGTTTGCATGACGTAACAATACAGTAATGTCAGAAATAATGCATAAAAATCTGAGCAAACAAAACAAGGAGGGAACAGCGTGTTTGTTATTTTGAAATTTATTACATTTGCTGTTTCTGCTAATTATTTAATGAAGGCCAGCTCACTCACTGTCTGGTATTTTCCAGAAGTACTGAATGGCTTTTCTTTGGCTCCCTTTAAACAAAGATAGGGTCTGGAAAAAGTTTTTGAGAAACTCCTTCAGTAAAGTGCATAGACAAAAATGAATGACGACTGAGGACCACAGCCATCTCCCTTTGTGCTCGTACGACTACATACTGTGGAAGAGTATTCCCATTATTCCTACTGCCACGATTTCTTAATACAACACTCAATCAAATGCTCAGGTGCTCGCGTAACCTGTGCTTTGATAATGGCAATGTCTGGGATCATAAATCCTTGTGTGCGTGCCTCTCATTTGCTCCACCCTCCTCTATGGGTTTCTTTGAGAAACAGCGTGGAAACAGGCCCACCGAATCCGCAGCAACCATCGATCACCCACACGCTAATTCTATATTATCCCAGCATCGCATCCTGCATTAGGGCCGATTTACAGAAGCCAATTAACCTACAAACCTGAAGGTGGACACAAAATGCTGGAGTAACTCAGCGGGACAGGCAGCATCTCGGGAGAGAAGGAATGGGTGACGTTTCGGGTCGACCCGAAACATCACCCATTCCTTCTCTCCCGAGACGAAGGTCTCGACCCAAAACGTCACCCATTCCTTCTCTCCCGAGACGCTGCCTGACCCGTTGAGTTACTCCAGCATTTTGTGTCCATCTTCAATTTAAACCAACATCTGCAGTTTTTTCCCTACAACCTACGTCCTTGGAATGTGGGAGGAAATTGGAGCAACCGTAGAAAACAATTGCGTTTTTCCTCCACGATTGCTTTCAAAGGAGCTTCCTTTCCTTCCGCTTACAGGCTTGGTTTGAGTGTGCAAACTTACCATTGCTCAGAAACACTGAGATGTAGGCTGTAGCAATCCCTTTGAAAATCTCTGGGGGCTGGGGCTCAGAAACCATTCACTTGCCTCACTTGATCACAAGAACTGCACACTGATCCCCCGGCCAGACTGTGCTGGCTGTTGCCTGAGTGTAAAAACAATAAAATCAGAGCTACTCAAAAACACCGGCCCTCATTAATACGTTCATTTATTATTGCTTCAGTAAACCAAAGGTTGCAATGGAATTCACAATGAAACGGTTTCTGCCCTATCTTATTCCAAGAGTAATCCTTCTAATGGCTCGACTACCGTTCTGCTGAACACGTACACTTGGTCTGCCATGGCCGGCTGAATTTCTCAGTATCCCACCATTTTAACACCCCTTACCATTCATGAGGCATGCGGTCGCAATCTGTCCTGGGCCTCCTCCATTGACAGATTGAGACCACATGCAAATTGGAGGAACAGCACCCCATATTTCGCTTGGGTAGCTTACACCTTAGCGGTATGAATGTTGAATTCCCTAACTTTAAGTAGCTTATACAAACACTCCCCTCCCCCCTCCCCTCCTTGCTCCCCTTCCTTCAATAAAACTCAGTCAACCAGTTCCACAGTTCGCAGAAATGTATCTATCTTGGGGGATCACATCATCCCTAGCCAGCAACTGGCCTATCAAGCCGATTTACAGAAGCCAATTAACCTACAAACCTGAAGGTGGACACAAAATGCTGGAGTAACTCAGCAAAATGCTGGAGTAATCACATCATCCCTAGCCAGCAACTGGCCTACCCTGCCTTAAGTTTTTTTTTGCCAACCCTGATTTGTCCTAGTCTCTTCTTGCTTCCGTTTACTCCAGAGATGCTGCCAGACCTATTGGGTTACACCAGCACTTTGTGTCTACCTTTGGTACAAACCAGCATCTGCAGTTCCTTTTTATTACAATTAGTAATCTTTTTTGCCCTGAATCTACATTTGTATAATATTGAAAACAGTGATGAAATTCTCTCCTTCATGCTGATGGGATGAATCGAGATTCGATCGCAACTGGGATGCAAACAATTAATAACAATGAATCTGCAGTGATATCTGTGGCTGTGTTCTGCAGCTGTGGCTCACCGGCAGTCTCTCCGTTTTTTTTGGTGTTTTTTTGTCATTGTTGATGTTAAATGTACGTTTTGTTTTATTTTTAATTCTGTGTATGTAGGGGGGTGGTGGGGGGGTTGGGGGAAACCTTTTTTTAAATCTCCTCCTCAACGGAGATGCGACCTTTACCGTGTCGTATCTCCGTTCGCGCAACGGCCTAACATCGTGGAGTCGGCGGCCTCCAGCTGGGATCGACCTCGAAGACTCCGGTCGCAGGGCCTGGACTTACCATCTCGGAGGCTTCGGCCGTGGGCCCTGCAGACCGCAACATCGGGAGCTCGCAGGTCCCTGGCTGGCGACCGGCTTTTGGGAGCTCCAGCCGTAGCAGCTTCGACCGCCCCGAAGCACGAGGCACGATCAACCCGCCCGCAGGCCCTTCATCACCCTGCGTGGCTCGGCCGCAGCACTTTACATCGCCCGGTGGGGGCTCAGGACTCTCATCGCCCTGCGTGGCTCGGCCGCGGCATTTTCCATCGCCCGGTGGGGGCTCAGGACTTTCATCGGCCTGCTCGGCTCGACCCTGGGACTTTCCATCGCCCGGTGGGGGCTTCAAGGGGTTGGGAGCCTCGATCGCCTCGTGGCGCCACGGGAGAAGAACGAGGAGGAGATAAGACTTTGCCTTCCATCACAGTGAGGGTATGCCTAGAGCAATCACTGTGATGGCTGTTTTGTGTAAAAAATTGTATCTGTGTGTCTTGTGTTCTTTAATGTCTACTGCCGGACCCTGACGTGAGAGGACGCTGGCGTTGAGTATTCGCCGCTTTTCCGTCAGGATAGTTTGTCTGTTTGTCTGTTTGTTTCTATGTTAATTGTATTTGTAAAGCGCTTTGTGCATGTGTTAAGGCGCTATATAAAATAAATATATTATTATTATTATTATTATTATATCTGTAGAAACATTTTGCAAACTTCCCTTTTTGCTTGCCAGTGTTGTGCTGATTGTTGATTGTATTATAGAATCATAGAATCGGAAAGCGTGAAACGGGCCATTTGGCCCAACAGGTCCATACTGACCAGCGGGCACCGTTCCGTATCAATCCTAGTTCCCAGCACTTGGTCCATCGCTCTCGATGCCAAAGCAATTCAAGTATTCATCTAGGCACTATGTCAGCGGTCCATCTTCAGCCTCTCTAAGGCAGTACATTCCAGGTTCTTACCACTCTCTGGGTGAAGAAAGCCCCTCTTATACCCCTTCTGAAACGTTTTCCCTTACCCTAAACCCATGCCCCCCAGTTTATCTACCTCAGTTTAGTTTAGTTTAGAGATATAGCATGGTAACAGGCCCTTCGGCCCACTGAGTCCGCACCGACCAGCGATCCCCGCACATTAACACTATCCGACACGCACTAGGGACAATTTTTTTAACATTTTAGATTTAGATTTAGATTTAGAGAGACAGCGCGGAAACAGGCCCTTCGGCCCACCGAGTCCGCGCCGCCCAGCGATCCCCGCACATTAACACTATCCTACACACACTAGGGACAATTTTTACACATTACCCAGTCAATTAACCTACATACCTGCACGTCTTTGGAGTGTGGGAGGAAACCGAAGATCTGGGAGAAAACCCACGCAGGTCACGGGGAGGACGTACAAACTCCGTAGTCAGGATCGAACCTGAGTCTCCGGCGCTGCATTCGCTGTAAGGCAGCAACTCTACCGCTGCACCACCGTGCCGCCCTGATATGGAGAAAAGATTTTTATAATCTATCATATCTTTCCCCCTCATAATTTTATACATCACAGTCAATAGATTATACAGTTAGCCCGAGGTTGAAAGTAACTATTCATGTCAGCTTATATTTGGGATGTTGATGCTTTCTAATATGCTTTCTCATAGATTTGAATGTGAGAAGCTGACCTTGAAGATCGGCAGAGCTGTGGACTGACATTTGAATTACAGCTCTGATCTTTGTAACAGTGCCTACAGGATTAGCGAAAGGTTTTAATGCATCACATATCCACACGAACAAACTTGGAATGCAGAAATAAGGCAGACAAAATAAAATCCCCAAACTTCTCCTAAGTCAATTTATCTCAGGCTACTTTCTTCATCTTCAATTTCAAATATGATTTTCATTCTCTGAAATCAATCTTTCTTTTACTGTTTATTTGCTGTCATCCACACAATTCAAAATTCATATTTAAAATAATCCCATTCGATTCTAAAGAAATCAGTTTGATAGGTCAAATTTAACTCGTTTCTTTAGTTTATTTTCGAGATACAGCACGGAAACAGGCCCTTCGGCCCAATGGGTCCGTGGCGATCAGCGATCCCAGGACATTAACGCTGTCCCACACACACACACACACGAGGGACAATTTACAATTTTACCAAGCCAATTCGCCTACACACCTGTACGTCTTTGGAGTGTGGGAGGAAACCGGAACTCCCAGGGAAAACACACGTTCACGCAGATCACGGGGAGAACGTACAAACTCTACAGACAAGCACCGGTGATCAGGATCGAACCCGGGTCCCTGGCGCTGTAAGGCAGCAACTCTACCGCGACACCACTGTGCCACCTCAACCTTGACATTCAAAATCATAGAGAACTACAGCACGGAAGCAGCCTCTTTGGTACCTGGTGACTGTCATATGTTGAAAGACTGGACCGACTCGGGTTGTATACACTGGAATTTAGAAGGATGAGTGGAGATCTTATCGAGACGTATAAGATTATTATGGGGTTGGACACGTTAGAGGCAGGAAACATGTTCCCAATTTTGGGGGAGTCCAGAACCAGGGCCCACAGTTTAAGAATAAGGGGTAGGCCATTTAGAATGGAGATGAGGAAAAACTTTTTCAGTCAGAGAGTTGTGAATCTGTGGAATTCTCTGCCTCAGAAGGCAGTGGAGGCCAATTCTCTGAATGCATTCAAGAAAGAGCTAGATAGAGCTCTTAAGGATAGTGGAGTCAGGGGGTATGGGGAGAAGGCAGGAACGGGGTACTGATTGAGAATGATCAGCCATGATCACATTGAATGGCGGTGCTGGCTCGAAGGGCCGAATGGCCTCCTCCTGCACCTATTGTCTGTTGTCTATTGTCTAATCTGCACTCACCACCAAGCATCTGTTATTGCCCGAACCTGCCCATATTCTGCCCATTCTCACCATATTCCCACCAATTACCCCCAGAATCTAACACACACCTACACAGTATGGGCAGTTTACAATCGTCATACAGTAGCAATCTACACATTTCTGGGTTGTGAGAAGTAGGACAATGAGAGGAAACTCTCACCATCACGTGCAAACTCCGCACCCACAGCACCGGAGGTCATGTTCATACCCGAGCCACTGGAGGTGTGATGCAGGAGCTCTTCCAGTTGTGCCATGGCATTACCCATGATGCTCTTTCCCTCACCCCAATACCTGGTGCATCATGGTCTGGTTCGGCAGCTTGAACGCCCAGGGACGAAGAAGACTGCAAAAGAGTCGTGATCACTGCCCAGTCCATCACCGGCTCTGACCTCCCCACCATCGCAGGGATTTACAGGAGTCGTTGCCTCAAAAAGGCAGCCAGCATCATCAGAGACCCACACCACCCTGGCCACGCACTCATCTCACCCCTGCCATCGGGAAGAAGGTACAGGAGCCTGAAAAACTGTAACATCCAGCTTCTTCCCCACAGCCATCAGGCTATTAAACACTACAACCTCAAATAAACTCTGAACGACATAGACTAATATTGATTGAGAATGATCAGCCATGATCACATTGAATGGTGGTGCTGGCTGGAAGGGCCGAATGGCCTACTCCTGCACCTATTGTCCATTGTCTATTGTCTATTGTCTATTGTTATTGTTGTACTATTATGGGGGGGGGGGGGGGTTGTGTGTACTTATGTGTGTGTGTGTGTGTGTGTGTGTGTGTGTGTGTGTGTGTGTGTGTGTGTGTGTGGACATACATATGATCTACACACAAAATGCTGGAGTAACTCAGCAGGTCAGGCAGCATCTCAGGAGGGAAGGAATGGGTGACGTTTTGGGTCGAGACCCTTCCTCAGACTGAAATACACATATGATCTATATGTGTATTTGTGAGTATGTGTATATATACACACACACTCAACCTTTTTTCTCTCCCTCGTTCATTATATTTACAGTGTACTATGTTTACATATTCTGTTGTGCAGCAGCAAGTAAGAATTTCATTGTTCAGTCTGGGACACGTGACAATAAAAAGCTCTTGACTCTCTTGACTCCGTGTCTAACTGGACCTCGGCAACTTCAGCTCTCATTGCAAATCCTACTGACTAAAAATTATCATGAAGTACATTTGTAAAAGATATTTTACAAACGTACTTTGCGAGGCGTTGCGGCAATAATGCATCGCCTCACTTTATCATTCTCCCAGCTTGCCCAGACTGCATGCGTTCTGTTGTGCCCCGAGCATGTCTTCAGTCTGCTGTTCACAACCATTAAAGCTGGCCTCAGGGCTCCATAGTTAATGAGGGGAAGACCAGCCTCTAATGCAGCCAGTGATCCCTTCTGGAAGTTCATATCATTGCTAAAACAAAGCAGCAACTCAAACAAAATGCCGGAGACTGGCTAATGCCTGGAGAAATAAACCTACCAACTCCTGCTTTCAAGAGAAAATGAGTGGGTGAAAAAGGCCTGACAGAAATAGAAGAAAAACACAACAGGATGCTTCAACAGAGCAGGTGTGTGGCAATGTTTGGTGAACCTGTGAACTTTAATAGATAGACATCTCCTACCATTTTCCCTTATCATTACCAGCTGTGGCATCTGTTTAGTGTAGTTTAAGTTTAGTTTAGAAATTCAGTGTGGGAACAGGCCCTTCGGCCCACCGAGTCCATGCCGACCAGCACATTAACACTATGCTACCTCATCTACCTAATCTATTGTATCCGCTGCTCTAGATGTCAACTTATTTACATCGGCGAAACCAAGCGCAGGCTCGGCGATCGCTCCGCTGAACACCTGCGCTCGGTCCGCATTAACCAAACTGATCTCCCGGTGGCCGAGCACTTCAACTCCCCCTCCCACTCCCAGTCTGACCTTTCTGTCATGAGCCTCCTCCAGTGCCATAGTGAGGCCCACCGGAAATTGGAGGAACAGCACCTCATATTTCGCCTGGGCAGCTTGCAGCCCAGTGGTATGAACATCGACTTCTCCAACTTTAGATAGTTCCTCTGTCCCTCCCTTCCCCTCCCCCTTCCCAGGTCTCCATCTATCTTCCTGTCTCCACCTATATCCTTCCTTTGTCCCGCCCCCCCTGACATCAGTCTGAAGAAGGGTCTCGACCCGAAATGTCACCCATTCCTTCTCTCCCGAGATGCTGCCTGACCTGCTGAGTTACTCCAGCATTTTGTGAAATAAATCGATTTGTACCAGCATCTGCAGTTATTTTCTTATAATACTATGCTACACACACTTGGGACAATTTTACATTTACACCAAGCCAATTAACCTACAAACCTGTAGGTCTTTGGAGCATGGAAGCAAACCGAAGATCTCGGAGCAAACCCATGCGGGTCACGGGGAGAACGTACAAACTCCGTACAGACAAACGCTCATAGTCAGGATCGAACCCGTGTCTCTGGTGCTGTAACTGTACCACTGCGCCACCGTGCCGCCCATCTGTGCTCTGTTCATCCAACCATCAATCAGAATAATACCCAACGAGTTTCTGTTTGAATGTTAATAATCCTTTAAAATCATAAATTTGTAAATATTGAGCATTTTTTAATATTTATCAATTGTCCCATAGTCTGCGCATTTTGTAAAATGTATTTGATACCGTTAAATTTGTGAACTTGCTGAACGTGCATTTGGCACCTCAAGAGTTAATTGTTCGGTGGGAAACTGTCTGGTACACACAGGAGCTAAAAGAGCCCCTAAAGGAACCTCATTCACATCCTACTTAATGCAGCCATGGCAACACAGCAACTGATGCCTGGTATCTCATGGGATTCCACTTCAATATATTCTCAACTGCAATAAACAGCTGTTCAGTCTGCCTCAAATCTAAATCTCATCCCAGGAAACAGTGATTTAGTGCAGAGAGTATTAACATTGTGCATTGAGAGTGAAATTTAAGCTGGCCTGCATTGGGTAAGAAGGCCATCAAGGATTCCTTTAAATCTCTCACACTTGCCTCAGTTTTGGTTCATGGTTTGTTTAATATACTATTTATATATTTAATTACTGAAGTGAATTGTGAGACATGGTTTTTAACCATCTGCAGACAACTTATATTCAGTATTTTTCAAAAAAAATTGGCAGAGCACTGGGGGTTTATTAAAAATAGACTCTCTCTTCTGAAACCAGAATTATCAAAGCCGGCTTTAAAAGATATTTCCAAACTGAGGTCCAAACAATGCAGCCATTTCCAGGAGATCCTGGCAGAGGGAGCAATGTCCCAGCCACCTCCTCCATTTATCAATCAACTGGAGGTTTGTTTCCATCTGCTTCTGTATTATATTGTAATTCATTTATTGGCCAGGTATGTAAACACATACAAGGAATTTGATTTGCCAGACAGTCATACCAAAAAAGCAACAAGATACACAACTACATAAAAATTAACATAAACATCCACCACAGCGCACTGTGATGGAAGGCAATAACATATTATCTTCTTCCCTCCTTTTCTCCCGCGGTCGGGGCAGTCGAACCATCCGCAGTCAGGACGATCGAAGCTCCCGCAGCTGGCGATCGAAGCTCCCGCGATCGGGGGCGGTCGAAGTTCCTGCGGTTGGAGCTCCTGAAGTCGGTCCCTAACCGCACGAGTTCCACGATGTTAAGTCCGCAGGCTCCCGTGGTTGTAGCTCCCGAAGTCGATCACCCAGAAAGAGGCCACCAGCTCCACGATGTTAGGCCGCAGTGCGGACGGAGATACGATACGGGAAAAGTCGCATCTCCGTCAAGGAAAGAGATTTTAAAAGTTTCCCCCCCCCACCCCCTCCCCCCACCCCCCACCCCACCCCCCACCCCCCCTCCTCTCACAAAATACAAAACTAAAGATAGACTGAAACATACATTTAACAACAGACTAAAAACAACAAAAAGGAAAAGGACGAGACGGACTGTTGGCGAGGCCGCCATCGCAAGCCGCCACCTTTGCCTTTAACAACATCAGTCACATTGCCATGTTTGCCCTTGTCCTTCATTGGTCTTTCTCTAAATGATACAAGGGCACGATTGATAATATGTCATGTGAAAGTCTGCATTGCCTTTCCAGTGCTGTTTTCCAGCTCAACGTTAGATGAGGGGAGACTCTTGCACGGGATCTATGATTAGAATATGGTCACAAGGAATAGGGGTAGAATTAGGCCATTCGACCCATCAAGTCTACTCCGCCATTCAATCATGGCTGATCTATCTCTCCCTCCTAACCCCATTCTCCTGCCTTCTCCCCATAACCTCTGACATCTGTACTAATCAAGAATCTATCTATCTCCGCCTTAACAAATATCCACAGCCTTCCGTGGCAAAGAATTCCACAGATTCACCACCGTCTGATGTAAGAAATTTCTCCTCATCTCCTTCCTAAGAGAGCGTCCTTTAATTCTGAGAATAATAGTGAGGCCATTGATGCTGGACACTTCAGTGAAGGTAACCTGACAATGGCTGCCCCAGTTTGCATGGATACAGCTGCTGTCAAAGGAACCGTGCTCTCTGCCACAGGGAGTGCTTCTGCAGTGCTCAGCATTAAGCTTGGCTTCAAATCACTGACGTAGTCTGAACTTGCTTCCCATTTTAAGAGTTAAGCACTGCAACAGCTGAAATGATGCATCCGAGTTTTCCTTGACAAAAAAATTCCCTTGGTCCTGAAAAGCTGACTTTAGTAGTGTGGATTTCCATTCGCTCAAAAAGGAAATTTAATGCTGGAAATTTATTTTTACTCTCTGTTTTTTACTCTCTTTCCCTTAACCTCAAGTGTATTTCGTTTCCATGTGCTTCATTTTACTTGGTTGAAGGGATAATCTTCCTGTTACGTGACACAAAATGCTGGAGTAACTCAGGCAGCCTGAAGAAGGGTCTCGACCTGAAATGTCACCCATCCCTTCTCTCCAGAGATGCTGCCTGTCCCGTTGAGTTACTCAAGCATTTTGTGTCTACTGTGGGTGTATAACCAGCATATGGAGTTCCTTCCTAAATGCTTTTCCTGTTTACAGTTGCTGCAGAAGCCTATGGAGAATGCTGCTTTAACATGGACGTAGATTTGGGGAAATCCCACTTACCAGGTCGAAGCCTATCTGCAGGCTAATGTCAATGGGAAGCTCTGTTCATTCATTGCTGAGGGGAAAATCCATTCATAAATATGCTATCATAGATCAGCTGTATGCTAGTAGATTTGTTAATGAAGCAAACATTTAAAATACTGAAAAAGTTGCTCTTTCAATAACTGAAGCTTTTAAAGTTCTGAAATAAAATTAAAAATGAAAGCCAAAAGCTGTAGGTGTTGGAAATTGTTTAGTTTAGTGAAACAACACGAAAACAGGTCCTTCGGCACACCGAGTCCACACCGACCAACGACCCACGCACATTAACACCATCCTACACACACATGGGATAATTTACATTTATACCAAGCCAATTAACCTACAAACCTGCACGTCTTTGCAGTGTGAGAGGAAACCGAAGATCTCGGAGAAAACCCACGCAGGTCACGGGGAGAACGTACAAAGTCCAACAGACAGCACCCGTAGTCAGGATCGAACCCGGGTTTCTGGTGCTGTAACCACTGTAGGGCAGCAACACTACCCCTGCGCCACCGTGCCACCCTAAAAGAAACACTGAAAATGGTGGAAACTCTCAGTGGGGTAGGCAGGTCTGTAGAAAGAGAAACAGAGTTAATATTTAATGTTGAAGACCCTTTCACTGAATTAGGCCATTCGGCCCAACGAGTCTACTCCGCCATTCAATCGTGGCTGATCTCTGCCTCCAAATCCTATTTTCCTGCCTTCTCCCATAATCCTTGACACCCATTCTAATCAAGAATTTGATCTGTATGTAGTAAGTACGTACCTTTGTCTGTAAGAACTTCTGAATAAATTACAATTTGAATCATCTGAGCTATATTTCAAGCAGGTGACTTAAATATAATCACTTTCCACGTCAAGCTACTCAGACAGGCCTCATTTGCAACAATAGTGATTTACTTTTTAGTCAAAAGAAAACGAAAGCAAAATCAATGTGCTTTAAAGTTCCGTAAATGTGAAGGGCGATGGCAACTCAGTAAAGAACTAGAAACTACAGGTGCTGGTGTACAAGAAAAGGACTGCAGTAACTCAATGGGTCAGGCAGCATCACTGGAGAGTATGGTTTGTGGTGGGAGTGGGGAGAAATCTGGAACAGTGGGGAGGGTGGGCTGGAACAAAGCCTGGTAGGTGATTGTCAGATACAGGCCGGGGGGGGGGGGGTGCTTTGATAGGAAAATGGTTGGACAAAGGCCAGATTTGAAAGGACACAAAGTGTGAGATAAGTATAGAAGAGGTTTGAATTGTGAACCCAAGGGAAGGAACAGGGTTGGAAAGGGGAGGGGGGAGGGACAGAATTGTGTGGAAGTCCAGGATGGGCTCTTGGAAGGACGGAAGGGGGAAAATAGTAAATAAATAAGGGAGGTTGTTTTTATTGGTTCATTACCTAAAATTGGAGATTTTTTAATACTCGCACCTCTTCTCACCTCATCCAGTGCATTCAGTGTTCCCAATGTGGCCTCCTTTACATTGCTGAGACCAAGTGTAGAATTGGTGACCGTTTTGACGGACACTTGCTTTCATGGCAGCCAAGGCCCGCTGGATTGCCCGCTTACCAACCACTTTTCTCCCCCTCCCATTCCCATACTGCTCTCTCATTCCTAGACCTCCGCCATTGCCAGAGTAAGACCACACATAAACTGGAGGAACAACGCCTTGAGTTCCACTTGGGCAGCTTCCAACCCAACGGTGTGGAGGTTGAATTCTCCAACTTTAGGTAACTAATCAACGAACAATCCCCATTTTTTAAAATTTATTGATTTTCACAAGGTCATAAGTGATAGGAGCAGAATTAGGCTATTTGGCCCATCAAGTCTGCTCCGCCATTCAATCATGGCTGATCTATCTCTCCCTCCTAACCCCATTCTCCTGCCTTCTCCCCATAACCCCCGACACCCGTACCAATCAAGAATCTATCTATCTCTGCCTTTAAAATATCCATTGACTTGGCCTCCACAGCCTTCTGTGTTTTGTTTTGTGCCCCACCTGGGTTCACACCCATTTCTCCCCTTCATCCATCCCTTCAGCCTATATTCCTTCCTCTGGCCTTACAGTTTTCACATCTTCTATCCTTGTGAGCCCCCACACCCATCATGTACACTTTTTACCGAGGCGCCATCGAGAGCATCCTCAGCAGCTGCATCACTGTGTGGTTCGGCAGCTGCACAGCCTCCAGCCGCAAGACCCTGCAGCGCATAGTGAACACTGCTGAGAGGATCACTGGCGCCTCACTCCCAACACTCCTGGTCCTTTACACCACCCGCCTCACCCGCAAAGCATTGAGCATTGTGGGTGACCCCTCCCACCCCTCCAACAGCCTCTTCACCCTCCTGCCTTCAGGGAGAAGGTTTCGCAGCCTGAGGTCAAGCACCACCCGACTAAAGAACAGTTTTTTCCACCAGGCTGTCAGGATGCTGAACTCTCTCCCCTCCCTTCCTCCTCTCTCCCCTGCCCCTATTGGACCTGGACTTTAACACCCCACACACACGCACATCCAGCACCAGACACTTTTTAAAAAATTTTTTTAACGCATTTGAAGTGACTATATTTTATATTTTATGTTGATTGTTGTTTGCTGTGCCTTTTTAATTTTAACTTAGTTTTATGCACTTTGTTCCTCGGGATTGTGGGAAACGGTATTTCGATTTTCTGTCTGTGTAAACTGGCTGAGGATTGACAATAAAATTGACTTTGACTTGACTTTGATCTCACATCTCTGGCCTTTGACCAACCAACTGCCGATCAGCCCCCCCCCCCACACACCTGCATCCACCTATTATCGCCAGGCTTTGTCTGCCTCTCCTCTTTCCTAGCTTTCCCCTCCCGACCCACTCCAGCACTGTGTCTTTTAGAGTTTCCACGCAGCAAACTTTTATTTTTCTCGTTTATTATATTATTTACTGTGTACTCTGTTTACATATTCTGTTGTGCTGCTGCAAGTGAGTATTTAATTGTTCTATCTGGGACACATGACAATTAAACACGCTTGACTCTTGAGTAAAGATCTTCTCTCAATAGGATGGCATGGTGGCGCTGCTGGTAAGGCTGCAGCCTTACAGCACCGGAGACCCAGGTTTGATCCCGACCTCGGGTGCTGTCCGTGTGGAGTTTGCATGTTCTTTCCGTGACCTGCCTCAGAAGGCAGTGGAGGCCAATTCTCTGAATGCATTCAAGAGAGAGCTAGATAGAGCTCTTAAGCTCTCCGTTCCTGCTGCAGCCTACCATCGGCCCAACTCCTGGAGCTGGCTGCCTCCAGGGCTCTGGTTCGCTGAGCCCGCGGACCGGACTTACCATCAGCGGAGCCGGCCGTCTTCGGAGGCTGCGGGAGCGGCTGCGACTCGCCTTAGGCTCGGGCTGCGTGGATGCCGACATCGGGAGCTCCGGCAGCGGCAGCGTGTTCGCCCGCCCTGGATCGCGGGGCTTGGGTCACGGACATTTCACCTTCCGGCGCGGCCTAAAATATGCCGCGGGATTTTTCTCTGCTGGGCGGGGGCTTCAATGTCGGGAGCCACGACCGCCCCGACGTGCAGCAACAGCGGCAGCGTGTTCGCCCGCCCAGGATCGGACTTATCATCGGCGGAGCCGGCCGTCTTCGGAGGCTGCGGGAGTGGCTGCGACTCGCCTTAGGCTCGGGCCGCTGCGGACCGTCCGGCGCGGCCTGCAACCACAACAACCTGGCCGCGGGAGAAGACGGCAGGAGAAGGGAAAGACATTGTGGCCTTCCATCACAGTGAGGAGAGGACTGGAGGAGACTCACTGTGATGGATGTTTCTTTGATGGATGTTTCTTTTTTTGTGTGTTTTTGGGGTTGTGTAATTTTAATGCCTATTTAATGCTTTTATTGTTGGACTGTGGGTGACTGAATTTCGTCCAATATTGGATGACAAATAAAGCTATCTTGAATCTCTTGAATCTTGAATCTTGAATCTTGCCTTGTCTTGTCGATACTGCACATAACCGCCTCTGTTGGGCTATAAATGTGCAGTCCCTCATGCATTGATGGTCTAAAACCTTGATGTACAGTTCCAGATACAAGGAACATGTAGGTAGATAATGATCTAATATGTGATACAGCAGGTGCACCCTCTTGCCACAGTCTACTGAGCACACGTGTTAGTTAGCACAACCTGTAAGCACCTCGCATGCCCAATGAAAATGAAGTGAAGCCAATTGCACAAGTAAATCAACAGAGGACTATTTTAACACTTCTGCGAAATTGCAAACTGATTGCAGCTTGCGCATTCTGCATTCAGAATGTTTCAGTTGAATTGTGATCAAGCCTGCATTTCTTCAATGGGCAACTGGAAGCTGTAAGTTCGGTCATAAGGAAACCATTTCTACTTGATTGAACATGAATCTTGAAGGCTTAGACCCCCGTTTCCTGTTTTCCCCTTAACTACAATGTTTCCTGACCCTAGCTGTAATGGTGCATGTTGCAATTAATGTCAGATGCCTGCATTTTTCTCAATGCCCCAGGAACGCAGGATTATTCCAAGGGCCTATGTTCTGCTAATGTTCTGCTGATGATTTTACATAACAGCCTGAGCATAAATCTTCCTCATCAAGACCATTACTAACAGAGATTTGTTAATTATCCTGGAAAAAAAGCAATTTGCGATCACCTAATATATAGAAAACCAAATCTTGTCAAAATGGATCACAGCCACACCAGTAACTAAAATAATACTGTCAGGCCCAGCTACAAAGACCTTACAGTCCTTTTTTCATTAAAAGCCAGGTTCATTTTAAAAGTCGTTTTAATGTCTTATACCAAAGCACTTAATTTTGCTCAGTGGTTTTGTTTGTTTCAGGCTGTGAATCAGATTATTGATTAGTACACTGATCAACTTTAATGTTAGCTTTACAGACCAGAAGCCTTCATTTGTCAGTTTATCAGATTAATCGTGTTTTTTATTTTGTGGATAATAATGAACAATGGTGAAGCCACAGTGACCCCTACGGGCCACACTTTGGTATTGCATTTTCTTCTGTCGCATTGTATACAAATTTCTTCATTGATTAGATATGAACTCAGTGGAAACTGCTCTTCATTGGGCATTGTAGCTCACTCCCTCCATGACAGGCTGGTCAATCTGAGGAGCACCTTCAGCAACAGTATAAGAAAATAACTGCAGATGCTGGTACAAATCAAAGGTATTTATTCACAAAATGCTGGAGTAACTCAGCAGGTCAGGCAGCATCTCGGGAGAGAAGGAATGGGTGACGTTTCAGGTCGAGACCCTTCTTCAGCAACAGATTGGCTCCATCAAGATGCAGCACAGAACGCCACAGGGGACCCTTATTCCCTGTGGCTATCAAACTGTACAACTCCTCCCCCTTCTGTCGTGGGGTAAACTGACTCCCCTCCCCAACCCCCCCCCCCCCCCCCCGCCCCCCAATCTTTGCACATCCCCAATCCTTTCCACTCATCACTTTAATGTCATGTTCCATGTATCTTGTGTTTTATGACTGTTGGCAGACTAATTTCCCTAATCATTTTGTTCTATCGTATCGTATCGTATTGTATCGTATTCATCAGGAGTCTAATTCTACTTTTTGCTACTGGCGTTAAAATTGGCTGCCTGAGGCCAATTTCTTCTAGTGGCAGCTTCGAATATGGATGATGTCCTTTATTAGCGTTTAAAAAAAACCTAATGCCTATTTCATACTCTTGGAAATCAATTTTTCCTGCACAGGTAGGCTGAGTAAAGACCTCCAACCATAAATGTGCTTAAACAAAATGTCATCATATTGGGACATTGCATTAATGACTGAAAGATGGGTGCAGAGTGGCTGAATCGCAAAAGGTCATAGACTTTGTAATAATCTATCACATTCTTACAATCAAATGTAAGTGGCACCACCAGCACTGGCTGCCTTGCCAACAGTCTGTCTGTCCTTTCTACTGTTTTTGTTATTTTAAGTATGTGTTAAATGTATGTTTTAGTGTTTCTTGGTTTGTTTTATGTGGGGGTGGGGCAGGGGGGGAATTGGGGGAATCTTTTTTTCAATCACTTCCTCGACGGAGATGCGATGTTTCTCCGTGTCGTATCCCCGTCCCCACTGCGGCCTAACATCGAGGAGTTGGTGGCCTTTCCTGGAGCTTCCTGCCGCGGGCTCAGCGTGGACTTTAACATCGGAGCTTGCGATCCTTTGCCAAGGAGAGCTCCAACTGTGGGGCCTGCGGACTTTAACACCGTGAAGCCCGCGGTCTCTGGTAAGAAGAGGCTGACTCGGGAGCTCCACGCCGCGGAGAGTTTCAACCGTCCCGACACAAAGAGTTTCGATCATCCCGACGCGAGGGCCTCGGACAGTCGGCAGCGGCGACTGCGGACGGTTCAACAGCCCCGACCGCGGGTGAACAAAGAGGAAGGTGATGGAACTTTATTACCTTCCATCACGGTGAGGAACGTGGAATCCGCTGTGGTGGATGTTTATGTTAAATGTTATTTTATGTGGCTGTGTGTCTTGTTGCTTTTTACTTAATGTGGCTGTATGGTAACTCAAATTTCACTGTACCTTAATTGGTACATGTGACAATAAATTGATCTTGAAATCTTGAAATCTTGAAATCTTGAAATCTTGAAATCTTGAAATCTTGAAATCTTGAAATCTTGAAATCTTGAAATCTTGAAATCTTGAAATCTTGAAATCTTGAAATCTTGAAGTATTTTTAACGCCAGCCAATGTTGAAATGTGCTAAATCCAACAAATCCTTTATGATCAGCAATCTGCATGCATAGACACCAAAAAGCGTTATTATGCTTTCCACTTTAGAACAGAGCAGTAGATGTTTATCTCTTGTGGAGCAGAATGTAGGGTTGCAGCTACATTCCCACCAACCCTGCCCACGCAGGATTTATTTCATGAGAATGCCAGACCCAGATCAGACAGGAGCCTCATTGAAATTAGAATTAAAGTTACAATTAGAATTGAAATCCAGAATTAATGGACGTTCTTTTAAGAAGGAGATGAGGAGACATTTCGTCAGTCAGAGGGTGGTGAATCTGTGGAATTCTTTGCCACAGAAGGCTGTGGAGGCCAAGTCAGTGGATATTTTTAAGGCCGAGATAGAGATATTCTTGATTAGTGCGGGTGTCAGAGGTCATGGGGAGAAGGCAGGAGAATGGGGTTAGGAGAGAGAGATAGATCAGCCATGATTGAATTGTGGAGTAGACTTGATGGGCTGAATGGCCTAATTCTACTCCTATTCCATATGACCTTGTGAAATGGGGTAACTTAGCCCCCAGATTGCATTTGCACTGGGCAGTGACTGGCCTAACCAATGGTCCTTAAAGCAAATTCCAGAGGTCAGACTTAAGATAGTCCAAAGTACCTGGAATTTTGTTTTCTTGGAACTGCAGGAGGGCCTCTCCTCCATCCAGTACAAGTGCTCAGGCTGGAGACTATCGCCCAAGTCCAGCCTGTGGTTTTCCAGAACTCTGCCCCAAAACCAGATCCATTTGGAGCTTTTTTTCCTCTGAGTGCATTGTGCATATAAATCATTTTCCACAAATGCTGAAGTGTTTGCACCATTTCCTATGAGGCCCCTCTCACTGAGTATATTATCCAGGCACTTCCTCACTTGCGTGACATTTCCCTGGTGTTTTTCATTGGATTACTTGCCAACAGAAATTGGCTCAGGTTGCAGCGAACAACTTGCATTATTAATTCGCCTTTCAACAAGGAATGAAAATAATTGAGAGTATGAACCATGTAGGGTTGCCAACTGTCCCGTATTAGCCGGGACATCCCGTATTTTGGGCTAAATTGGTTTGTCCCGTACGGGACCGCCCTTGTCCCATATTAGATCCCGGGGGGCGCTGTAGGCCCGGATGCTGTAGGCCCGACACTGTTGGCCCCGACACTGTAGGTCCCAACAGTTTCGGTCCCGACACTCTAGGTTTCCGACATTTTAGCTCCAGACAGTCTAGGTCTGGAGGCCCGGGCACCAGTTAAGGGAGGTTGCATAGCAACCAGCCTCCTGGCCTGAGCGGCCGCCATTGGTGGATCGGGAGCATGTGGCCGCTGGCTGGGTGAGGTCAAGTGGGGAGTGGGGCGGTGACGTCACCTTGGCCCGTATTTGGGAGTGAGATAGTTGGCACCCCAAGAACCCTGGGCGCTTTAACATGTCCTAACACAGACATTATTCTGTAATTTATCGGCCCCCCATTGTCCACAACCTTTCCCATCTCCTTCCCCAATTCCCATTCATTTGAACGCATGAAAATCCTGAGTGCAAACTAAGGCATTGATGCATTTGTGTCTCCGGGTGGTATATGCTTGTATCAGTCGGCTTGCTGCTACCATTTCTCAATCAGTCCAGTTCTGTAAATCCTAGTATCGTAATTCCGCTGCACCCCTGGTTTTCCACATCAGTGAGGTCTGGCCCTCGTGAACTCAATAATGGCACTGAGGCCAATCAGGCCACTCTGCAGTGCATGGGGACTCCCATCACCTCACCTTTGCTCCCTCCCACCCCCACCCCCCCCCCCCCCCACCACCCTCTTCCTTTCCCTCCTCTCAACAGCAGCTGACAACAAAGAAGAAGGCAGCTTTTTGCAGCCACTAACTGTGAATATGCAAGCCAGCATTTAATGTGAGTAAACCACGATTATTGGTTTCCTAAAGACAGGAGACCCAATTTTGAAATTCCCTTGATGGCCCCATAGTGGCAAAACGTATTTACTGCCCCCAGAATAGGTGAAGTCCAAATTCTAGGTTCGCTCTGCTCTTCATTGCTCCATTTCCCGGCCAATTGGACATGAAAACACATGAGTTTCCTACCTTTGGAGAATCATTGAGCTACAGCTGGACAATTGTTGCATACCTGGGCTGGATTAAGGGGAGTCTGGTCTCTCTACCTTTTACCCATTCTTTCAGGCTGTTTTGTAAATGTATTATTTGACTCTATCTGGCACTTCACCATCCTCCTTTGGCCTTTTCAGAGTATTCTGAGATGCAGTCAGAGGTTAATTCATGCAATATTCATTAAACCATTCTCTGATCGAATGGAATCCTGAGTTGAATATTTGATGATGATATCTCTTTAATATTTCCTGATGTGCTTCCACTCTAGCCTGACTGTAAACCAGAGGACACTGAGAAAATGATCTTTTCACATTAGTTCTGCTTAATATTTTAAGAACGTGTGATTATGTGTCACTTTTTATCTGAAAGGAAGATAATATTTCATTCATCTCCTTACTTATTAAACCTGCCTAAACTCTGTGATTCACTTTGCCTTCTCTTTCAATATTTTAGAATCTTTAGATTTGGCTGCAGAGCAAACAATTATCTCACTAGGGTCATTAATGAAGATCGAGGGGACCAGATCCCTGGTTATTATGCCACGATATTTTACACATTCATAACTGTTTACTTCCTTCTGCTCAGCTCGTATCTGATCAGTAACATTTCCAATTTCATGAGCTGTCACACCTCAGTCCTTCTAGGAGTGGTAGTGACATAATGGGGTCAAGATTCTGCCCCTGAGGTGCTATGTGCATCTGCGCTCCACAGAACTAACTAGCCTTGTGTTTTTACTTGAGATCAGCCCATTTATCTTCTAATGAGGTATTTTCTCTCACTGGACATGACAAATTAATAGTGTGTGTGTGTGTGTGTGGGGGCTTGTGGATGCTGTGGGCTGGAGGGATAGTAATGCAAAGATTGATATCATAGAGAATGTTTTTTTCTTGGTCTTTAAAGCAATTATTTCGATGGGCTGAAGTTGCTGTAAGAAAATTGTCAAACTATCATCTACCCGATCTATTCCTCATGAGATCACAGGACATAGGTTCAAGGTGAAGGGGAAAAGATTTAACAGGAATCTGAGGGGTAACTTTTTCACACAAAGGGTGGTGGGTGTACGGAACAAGCTGCCAGAGGAGGTGGTTGAGGCACAGACTATCCCAACATTTAAGAAACAGTTAGACAGGTACATGGATAGGACAGGTTTGGAGGGATATGGACCAAGGGTGGGCAGGTGGAACTAGTGTAGCTGGGACATGTTGGCCGGTGTGGACACGTTGAGCCGACGGCCCTGTTTCCACATTTAGATTTTTAGATTTAGATTTAGATTTAGAGATACAAGTCAAGTCAATTTATTTGTATAGCACATTTAAAAACAACCCACGTTGACCAAAGTGCTGCACATCTGACCAGGAAAAAAAAGAAACATACAGTGGCAGGCAGCCAAACACAACGGCGCGGCCATCTTGAACAAAATGTTAATTCAATCACCCACAGTCCAACAATAAAAGCACTAAACAGGCACCCAAAATTACCCAACCCCAAAAACCCCCCAAAACACAGTCCAACAATAAAAGCATTAAATAGGCATTCAAATCACACACCCCAAAACCCCCAAAAACACAGTCCAACAATAAAAGCATCAAACAGGCACTCAAACCACCCAACCCCAAAAACACACAAAAAAAAAAAAAAAGAAACATCCATCAAAGAAACATCCATCACAGTGAGTCTCCTCCAGTCCTCTCTCTCCTCACTGTGATGGAAGGCCACAATGTCTTTCCCTTCTCCCGCTGTGCCTCGCCCGCAGTCAGGTTGTTGTGGTTGCAGGCCGCACCGGACGGTCCACAGCGGGCCGAACAGAAACAGCACAGAAACAGGCCCTTCGGCCCACCGGGTCCGCGTCGCCCAGCGATCCCCGCACACTAACACTATCCTACACCCACTAGGGGCAATTTTAAAAAAAACATTTTGCCCAGCCAATTAACCTACAAACCTGCACGTCTTTGGAGTGTGGGAGGAAACCGAAGATCTCGGAGAAAACCCACGCAGGTCACGGGGAGAACGTACAAACTCCTTACAGACGGCGCCCGTAGTCAGGATCGAACCTAAGTCTCCGGCGCTGCATTCGCTGTAAGGCAGCAACTCTACCGCTGCGCCACCGTGCCGCCCTTTGTATCACTCTACCATTCTATGGCAATCAACTCCTTTTAAAGAGCAGCTTTAGAAGCTGCAATGAATGTGGTCCATTTTGAAGCAAAGGATTCTTCTCCTTTCATGTATCTAGGCCAAGCAACATCAGAAAAGGTGCATATTAAAGCTGAACGGTGAAGGTTGACAACCAGTTGATTATATCTGGATTGCTTCAGTCCTTGGCAATGTGGACCATCAGGACAGGAGCTTGCAACATATGACATTTACTGAATCGTGCTGGACAGCAGCATAGTGAATGCATGATGGTCCTTTCGATCAGTAAATAGACATTCCTTCATAATCTTGTCTAATGTGGTCCATTTTTTCCGAACAGCACAGCACAGGAACCGGCCCAATGGCCCACAATGCCGGTGCTGAACATGATACCAAATGCTTATCCGTCTGCACATCATCCATATCCCTCCATTTTTCGCATGTTCATGTGCCTCTCCAAAAACCTCTTATCATATGCCTTCCTCACCACTCTATCTACTTGTGTTGCCATTTTCAAGGACTTACAGACTTAGAACTCCACTGGTCACAGGCCTCCAGCCTAATTAGTCAGTGTTCTATTTCTTCAATAAAAGTCATAACCCGTTTAGCAAGAAGAGTTTCCTGACATAAATCTACTTTCTCATTGGACTATTAAAGTTCAGGGTCAGCCACAAACTTCATATTTTTGAAATGTGACCAAATTTCCTCTTACAGTCAGGGAGCAAGGTTCATTGACAATCCCAGTGATAGGAGCAACACGGCACAAAGGGTTAGTGTCCGATGAAGGTCAGTGGTTTTACTCCATGGATATAATGGTGGAATGCATAAACACACGACACAGGTTCTCCCCGAGTTCTGAATGCCCGACTAGCAGACAATCTGTGAAAACGAACGAGTGTCCAGGGGTTCGGCGGGATGGATGGAGATGGATTTGTCACCTGCTGAGGGGCCTGATGGAACTGTGCATTTCTGCAGGTCTTCTCTCCCCACCACAAAGGAACCTCTTCACATTTGTCATTGGATTGCAGACAAACCGGGTGACTGGGGAATACAAGGCATCTTTGACTTATAGTTAGACACAAAATGCTGGAGTAACCCAGCGGGACAGGCAGCATCTCTGGAGAGAAGGAATGGGCGACGTTTCGGGTCGAGACCCTTCTTCAGTCTCGTCCCGAAACGTCACCCATTCCTTCTCTGCCTGTCCCGCTGAGTTACTCCAGCATTTTGTGTCTCTCTTTGGTTTAAACCAGCGTCTGCAGTTCCTTCCCACACATTTTGACTTATAGTTGTTCATTCCACCTTGAAATGGGTCTGTAAATCCTCTGCTTTGTGCTGTTCGAGCAGTGTGCCTCAGCAATATTTAACAGAGCTATTCTTCCTAGGAATCGCCTTGGAAGTCTGGATAAATGAGTACCTGCTGTCATGTGTTACCCAGTGGGATCAAAATGTACTGAACTACGTAGTAATTACAGCACAGAACTATCAAGATATTTAATGCAATCAGTCCATTGCAGTATCGATCCATGGGGGGAAATGGCTTCAGTCACAACTACCTGGTCCATTGTTTCATCATTTATCTACTGTCTTTTCACTACATTTCCTTCTTTCCTTTTCCTTTAATTGCTCTCACATGCCAGGACACACCGATTGCTTCATAATGCCAGCCAAATCAGAAAATAAATGCCTAGACTAGAAACTTAGATAACAAAGAAAACATAGAAAAATAGGTGCAGAAGTAGGCCATTCGGCACTTCGAGCCAGCACCTCCATTCAATATGATCATGGCTGATCGTCTAAAATCAGTACCCCGTTCCTGCTTTTTCCCCTTATCCCTTGTTTTTTTTAAAGGCTAAATCTAAGAGCTAAATTTAACTCTCTCTTGAAAACATCCAGTGAATTGGCCTCCACTGCCTTCTGTGGTAGAGAATTCCACAGATTCACAACTCTCTGGGTGAAGAAGTTTTTCCTCATCTCAGTCCTAAATGGCCTACCCCTTATTCTTAAATTGTGACCCCTGGTTCTGGACTCCCCCAAAAATCGGGAACATTGAGGCGGGGCTAATGCATGCCTGACTGAGTATTTGACATATGAACACACTAACCTGAGAGATCTCACTAATCTTTTACCTTTACAAAAACATTCATGGGATATGAGCAGGAAGGAACTGCAGATGCTGGTTTACACTGAAGATAGATACTCCAGCATTTTGTGTCTATCTTCATGGGATATGAGTGTTACAGCTATAGATAACCTTTGTTGCCCATTACTAATCACCCATGAGAAGGTAGAGAGAGCAGAGCTGCCTCCTTGAACCACTGCCGCCAGTATTATGAAGGTGATCATTCACCATTATTAATTAAGAAGTTTCAGCTACAGTGCAGGCAAGTGGATAGGTACGTGCAGGGTTGCCAACTGTCCCGTATTAGCCGGGACATCCCGTATATTGGGCTAAATTGGTTTGTCCCGTACGGGACCGCCCTTGTCCCTTATTAGGCCCGGGGGGCACTGCAGGCCCGGACACTGTAGGCCTGGACACTGCAGGCCTGGGGCCGCTGTAGGCCCTGGGGCCACTGTAGGCCTGGACAGTGTAGGCCCGGAGGCCCGGGCGCCGCCTAAAGCAGGTTGCCTAGCAACTCGCCTCCCGGCCCGGACAGCCGCCATTGGAGGAGCGGGAGCACGTGACTGCTGGCTGGGTGAGGTCACGTGGGGCGCGGGGCAGTGACATCACCTTTTGTACCTTATTTGGGAGTGAGAAAGTTGGCAACCCTAGGTACATGCGACTGGGACATTGTAGCCATTGCAGAAGCCCGGCTAAGAGAGGGCCAGAACTGGCAGCTTAATGCTCTAGGGTATGTGCTACAGGGGAGAGAGGTGTGGGTAAAATAGGAGGCGGTTTTGGTTTATTGATTAAGGGGAATTTCAGAGGAGATGGCAAGGTCTTCACTGAGTATTTCTTCTCTGTTGTTACGGTGGAGAAAGACATGAAGACAGAGGAACTTGGGGTAGAAAATGTAGATGTCTTGAGGACAGTCTGTATTACGATCCGGAGGTGCTGGACATCCTAATGCTCTTCTGAAGGTAGATAAATCTCCTGGACATGATCAGATATATATGCAAGAACGCTGTGGGAAGCTAGGAAATTGCAGGCGCCCTGCCTAAGATATATAAATAATAATTAGACGCGGGTGAGGTGTTGGAAGGCTGGTGGCTAATGGTGTGCCTCCATTGAAGAAGGGCTGCAAGGAGAAATCTAGCCTGAGAATTATAGACCAGTGGGCCCAGCATCTGTGGTGGGCAAGTTAATGGGGAAAATTCCGATGAATAAAACATATATGCATTTGGATAGTCAAGGGTTAATTCGGGATAGTCAGCATGGTTTTGTACGAGGGTGATCGTGTCTTACCAATCTGATGTGATTTGTGAAGAAATAGCCAAAAATGTTGATGAGGACAAACCAATAAACATTATAGACAATAGGTGCATGTGTAGGCCATTCGGCCCTTTGAGCCAGCACCGCCATTCAATGTGATCTTGGCTGATCATTCTCAATCAGTACCCCGTTCCTGCCTTCTCCCCATATCCGCTATCCTTAAGAACTCTGTCTAGCTCTCTCTTGAATGCATTCAGAGAATTGGCCTCCACTGCCTTCTGAGGCCACATAGACTATATGGACTTCAGCAAAGCCTTTTATAAGGTTACACATGGCATGGTGGGCTGCTCTAAAAGGTTAGATCACCAGGGATCCATGGAGAGCTGGCTGACTGGAGAGAGAATTTGCTTCATGGAAGGAAGCAGAGGGTGATGGTGGAAGGTTGTTTATCAGACTGAAGGCCAATGGCTGGTGGTGTGCCTCAGAGTTTGATGCCAAGCCCATTATTGTCTGTGGTTTATATCAATGCTTCGGCTAAGAATGCAGAAGGCTTAATTAATACGTTTTCAGATGACACTAAAATGGTTTCGTACAAAGCAAAGATCGTTATCAAAAATTACAGCAGGATTTTGAACAATTGGCCAAGTTGACTGAGAAATAGTGAATGGAGATTAATGCAGTTAAGAGCAAGGTGTTGCCTTTTTTGAAGTCAAACCCAGGGCAGGGCCTTCACAGTGAATTGCAGGGCCCTAGGAAGTGTTGTTGAGCAGAGGGATCTTGGAGTGCCCCTGCATAGTTCCTTGAAAGTGGCATCACAGTGGTCAAGAAGGTGTTCTTTACATTAGCATTCATCAGTCAGAGTATTGAGTATAGAAGTTGGGATATTATGTTACAGTAGTACCAGACTTTGGTGAGGCCGGATTTGGAAGATTGTGTTTAGTTTATGTCACCCTGTGATAGGAATGATGTTGTTAATCTGGAAAGAGTGCAGTGAAGAGTTCAAAGGTTCAAAGGTTCAAAGGTTCAAAGGTCTATTTATCGTCACATGTACCAATTAAGATACAGTGAAACACGATTACCATACAGCCATATTAAAACAAAGCAACAAGACACACAACTACATAAAAGTTAACATAAACATTCACCACAGTGGATTCCACCACTGTGATGGAAGGCAATAAGGTCCAAACTTCTTCCTCTTTATTCTCCCGCAGTCAGGGGTGTCGAACCATCTGCAGCCGGCGGTTGAAGCCCCCGCGTTGGGGCGGTCGAAGCTCCCGTGTCGGGGCGGTCGAAGCTCCTGCGGCTTGGAGCTCCCGAAGTCGGTCTCTAACCAGGGACTACGAGCTCCACGATGTTAAAGTCGGCAGGCTCCCACGGTTGGAGCTCAGAGGTCGATCCCCGACAGGGATCGTGAGCTCCACGCTGGTAAGTCCCGCAGGCTCCCGTGGTTGAAGCTCTCGAAGTCGGTCTCCAGCAGAGGCCGCCAGCTCCTCGATGAAAGGCCGCACTGCAGGCAGCGATACGATGCGGGGAAAAAATCACATCTTCGTCGAGGTAAGAGGTAAGAGGTAAAAATGTTTTCCCCAACCCCCACCCCCCACATAAAACAAGCTAAAGAACACTAAAGACATCCATTTAACACATACTAAAAAAACAACAAAGAAGGAAGGGACAGACAGACTGATGGCGAGGCAGCCATTGCTGGCGCCACCCGATGGTTATGAGGATATTGTCAGGACTTGAGAGCCTGAGCTGTAGGAAGAAGTTGGGAAGGGCAGGACTTTATTCCTTGGAGCGCAGGAGACTGAGTGGTGATCTTAGAGGTGTATATGATCATGAGAAATAGATAGAGTGAATGCAGAGAGTCTTTTAGGGGAGATGGGAAATCAAGAACCAGTGGCCATAGATTTAAGGTGAGAAGGGAAACATTTAATAGGCAATGTTTTCATTCAGAGGGTGGTTGATATGCCAAATGAGCTGCCAAAGGAACTTGTTGATGCAAAAGGAGCTCATTTATTAGATATGTCCAGCCTCTGATCTAATATTTACACTGTGCATATTACAATAAACTTGTCTTGGTTTGACTTTACCTGATTTATCTGTAACCACCACATTTGTGGCATTAGTGCATAGCTCCCCCTCCCCCTCACCACCACAATCAGCCTGAGGTAGGGTCACAACCCAAAACCAACTATTTGTGTTCTCCAGAAATGCTGCCTGACCCCCTGCAGTTACTCTGGCTCTTTGTGTTTAAAAGAAAACAGTGTCTGCAATTCCTTGTTTGTACACTGCATGGTGTGGCCGGTTTCAGTTTAGTTTATTGCCACATGCATCGAGGTGCAGTGAAAAGCTTTTGTTGCATGTTAACCAGTCAGCGGAAAGACAATACATGATTACAATCGAGCCATTCAGAGTGTACAGATACATGATAAGGGGAATAACGTTTAGTGCAAGATAAAGCCAGTAAAGTCCGATCAAACTCTACTGGTCCAGTTACCTTTTTAGGTCTTCACCACCACACCAAGGATATTGTTAGTGGGGGAGTCAGTGGGGATAAAAATCACTGAGTAGAATGGGTAGACGGTTGGATCGTCTATTGTTAGAGATGATTATTTGTGCATCTGCATGCTAGTAGTCACTTACCAAATGTAAGCTTAAATGTTTGCCAGAACATTGTGCACCTTCAGCAAAAGTTCCTACTTCGAATCTAATGAAAGGAAGATATATAAGAAAATAACTGCAGATGCTGGTACAAATCGATTTATTCACAAAATGCTGGAGTAACTCAGCAGGTCAGGCAGCATCTCGGGAGAGAAGGAATGGGTGACGTTTCGGGTCGAGACCCTTCTTCAGACTGATGAAAGGAAGAACTTGGTCAAGCAGCTGAAGATAATTTGTCCTTCGACGCCACCCTGAGGAGTTCCCGGATGTTCTAGAGCATCAGAATGCTAGAGTAAGGAGCTGGTGGACTTTGCATCCAGCCCTTAGCATTAGTTGATGGAGGGATGGGGTATGAACCATAACTCTATTCATTTGACTGTGGGTCACTGAACTTGTCGTAAAAGTTAAATATCTGTTTTAATTATTTTTCGGTGTTTAATTAAGATATTTTAAATTGTTTCCTAATTATCTAAATCTACTTGAACAGTTTTTAATTATCTCAGTGTATCAGGGACGCTCCAGGGGGCCAGAGATCTATTGGGTCAGGGACTCCTCTTAGATACGATGGATCGGTTCGGCTGGTACACCTCAGCCAGAAAGAATTATCCAGCCTGGCAGCCACTCAGGGAGATCTCTGGAAACCTGGCAGATCCAGGGCACCGGGTCACAAAGTGCTGGAGTAACTCAGCGGATCAGGCAACCTCTCTGGAAAACATGGATAAGTGACGTTTCAGGCTGGAACCCTTCTTCAGACTGATTGTAAGGGGTGGGGGGAGGGAAGAAAGTTGGAAGAGAGGAAAGACAGGACAAAATGTGACAGGTAGTAAGTAGGTGGACACAGGCGAGGGTTTTTTTTTGAAAGGCAGATGGTGGGAACAAAGGCCAGAGATTAAACCAGGAGGTGTGAGACAGGTGGATTGGAAGGTTGAAACCTGTAGAATGAATGTAGGGCAATCATGTTTGACATATTTTTGGAGAATGCAGGAAATGTGACAAGTGATGATATGTGAAAGTTTGCGAATTCACTTCCGTTCTAGTTCTGAGAAGGTTAATATATACTTTGCCCAATCATTCATCTTGACAGACTATTTGTGTTTCATATTTACTGCTCAGTCCTGAGACTTTACTCAACCAACAAAAGTAAAACGGTATCTGGCCTGCAAGGTAAGAGATTACATTTAATGCAAATACTTTATGTGTATTTGAATAAATTCCTTCTATGTTTTGGTGCATGGGATTGCAGTGAGATTTGAATAATTATAAAATTATCTTTATTTATTAAATCTAAAGAGTGAATTAAAATTCAGAACTTTTTATGCTTCCTGAAAGGTATTCTAATTTTTAATTTGCATCCTTCCCCTCCTGAAGCGTTTTTTTCATTCTGCATGCTGGAGCCTGCTCCCATGTTTATGCTGAAATAAAAATGAAGGATTAGCCATTTACAGGAAATACTAAGGCATCCTTACCTGCAATTTGATATCTCTATTAAAGATTTGGAGCAACATCCTTAAATTCAAGTGGACACAGTTCGAGGCCTCCAAGCCTCTCATCCTTTTGCCTACCTGTTATTTCATGTCATATTGTATTTTTGCCCTTTTCTCTGAACAACGACTTTTACTTCTCTCCAAACCCCAAGCAGATGATTCAGATAATCTGAGTGTAATAACGTCTGTAAATGTGAAGACTTGTTTGATAGCTTTCAGTATTGTTGGAAGAGTTAATGCTGCAAAAGTTACATTTGATGTGCGCACTATGTTGTCAAATCTATTCATTCCATTAAATCAGCAGACCAAACAGTGACTGAGGAAGGAATGGAGGATTAATTTGAGCGATACTCCTTCCACAAATAACGCCGGCAAGGTTACTGAGAATAGAATGAAAATGTTGAAAACTTCACTTAATGATGGGTTGCCTAACTGCAAAGTCAACCTGTTTGATGTTTGGGAACTGTGCGTAATACCATGTGGCATGGGCATTCAGGCAATCTGAACAGTTAAATTACTGGAGTAACAACCAGAGTTCTGGACCATTGATCCAAAGACATGAGATTTAATTCTCTTGAAGAGACTGAATTTAAATATAAATTAATAAACATGCAATGTAGCCATGAAACTACAGAAAACCTGTCAGATTCATTTCAGTCAGAGAGTTGTGAATCTGTGGAATTCTCTGCCTCAGAAGGCAGTGGAGGCCAGTTCTCTGAATGCGTTCAAGAATGCAGCGCCGGAGACTCAGGTTCGATCCTGACTACGGGTGCTGCACTGTAAGGAGTTTGTACGTTCTCCCCGTGACCTGCGTGGGTTTTCTCCGAGATCTTCGGTTTCCTCCCACACTCCAAAGACGTACAGGTATGTAGGTTAATTGGCTGGGTAAATGTAAAAATTGTCCCTAGTGGGTGTAGGATAGTGTTAATGTACGGGGATCGCTGGGCGGCACGGACTTGGTGGGCCGAAAAGGCCTGTTTCCGGCTGTATATATATGATATGATATGATATGATAAGCTAGTTAGAGCTCTTAAGGATAGTGGAGTCAGGGGGTATGGGGAGAAGGCAGGAACGGGGTACTGATTGAATGGTGGTGCTGGCTCGAAGGGCCAAATGTCCTACGCATACTCCTGCACTTATTGTCTATTGTCTATTGTCCTAATGTAATTTCCTGATCGCGTCTATTCTCAAGGTGATCCCAAACCCGCCAAAACAGTTAACTCTTAACTGCCTCCTTCGTTAAGGGTTAGGATGAACAATAAAAACTGGCTTTGCCAGCAATGTCAGGTGAAAAAAGTAACGTAACAAGAACAGGTAAAAGCAGCCTTTCAAGTTGCATCTACCTGTAAGATAATTCCACGTAACAGAGTTTGTCATGTTACGTGGAGTTCTTTGCGATTGAAAAGGCAGCTCTTTAACTGCACGTACCTTAAACACACCTCTCCTGTCCAAATACCCATCTCCAGTTCAATAATTCCATGTTTCCATATTTAGTATCAATGCGCACACATAGTGTAAGTAGTGGACATTGGTCCTTAGGGTACTTTATCCCAGAAAGGGAGATAACATCTTTGAGAAAAGAGGTAGGAGAAAATTTTAGCAAAATAATGTACTTTAGCAATTTCAGCTTTAAAAAAATATATTTAATATAATATATGATATATTTAATATATAGCTTCCATATTTTCACACAAAGGGTGGTGGGTGTATGGAACAATCTGCCAGAGGAGGGAGTTGAGGCTAGGACTATCCCAACGTTGAAGAAACAGCTCGACAGGTACATGGATAGGACAGGTTTGGAGGGATATGGACCAAACGCAGGCAGGTGGGACTAGCGTAGCTGGGACGTGTTGGCCGGTGTTGGCAAGCTGGGCCGAAGGGGCTGTTTCCACACTGTATCACTCTATGACAGTATGACTCTATTAATCTACGACAATTTGTTTTAGCGCCGCCCAAGATGTTGGCCTTTGCTGCGTTGGCGTTATTTTTCTTCCTCGATTTGCCAAGTGTGGAATCGTGTCCAGGACCCTGCGAATGCACGGAACTCAGTGGCCTCGGCTTCAGAGTAGACTGCAGCTCCAAACATCTGAAGGAAGTTCCTCTTCTTCCTGAGAACACAATTGAACTTTACCTGCAGGGGAACCACCTCACCACTGTTCCTCCAGGCAAGTTTGACCAGCTTCAGAGCCTGAGAAAGTTAGATCTTTCCTCCAATCCGTGGAACTGTGATTGCCATATTGCATACCTCAAACACTGGTTCGAAGATCAAAAGGACATTTCTGATTCATCTGTTCTTTGTTCAACTCCTATTATAATTAACGGCAAACATATATTGAACCTCACCGGCAATGAGTATCCTGCCTGTAAGGACCATGATTTGATCCGTTGTAAATCAATTATTCAGAGAAATATCTGTATTTTTGCTGTATCTTTACTTGTTTTTCTTTTGTTGGCATGGGCTGTTAACATTGCAAAGTACTTGAGCTACCGAGTTGTCGTGGCAGAATGCCCCATAAGATCAAACAGCCAACGGAAAAGTGACAGGAAAAAATAATTTTGCAAGTAAAACATTTTCTTCATTATTCTCTATAAAGTACAATTCCTCAGAGAGCTACACTTCTAGATAATAGAAACACGAAAGCATAGAAACATAGACAATAGGTGCAAGAGTAGGCCATTCGGCCCTTTGAGCCAGCACTGCCATTCAATATGATCATGGCTGATCATCTAAAATCAATAGCCTGTTCCTGCTTTCTCCCTATATCCCTTGATTCCCTTTGCCCTAAGAGCTAAATCTAACTTTGTTTAGAAATAATGAAAGTTTTGTTAGATTTATTATACTCAAAGGGCAATGTGGGAGGGGCTTGAACTTTGAAATCAATAAGAAGGGTCTCGACCCGAAACGTCACCTATTCCTTCTCTCCATAGATGCTGCCTGTCCCGCTGAGTTACTCCAGCTTTTTGTGTCTATCTTCAGTTTAAACCAGCATCTGCAGTTGGTTCTTACACAAGAAGATAAACTAATTTGTGTGTTTTATTGCACAAATGATTTATAATGAATTTCTGACTCTGCATTCTTTTAGCCTTTTGTTTGCCTGCAACACGTGCTCTATCTTGAGATCTAGTCCACAAACTGATTACTCTGACATTCCATACTCAAATCCTCTGGTTCGCTGACATTAAACACTTTGCTTGTAGCTGCAGAATCAAGCTTCCCATCATTTCAAATCATATTCTTTCTCAGATGTCAGACATCCTCTCTATCAAAATGGTCAGCACAGTGGTGCAGCGGTAGAGTTACTGCCTTACAGCACCAGAGACCCAGGTTTGATCCTGACTACGGGTGCTGTCTGTGCGGAGTTTGTTCATTCTCCCCGTGGCCTGAGTAGGTTTTCTCTAGGAGCTCCGGTTTCCTCCCCCACTCCAAAGACACACAGGTTTATAGGCTAATTGGCCTGGTAAAATTGTAAATTGTCCCTAGTGTATGTAGGATAGTGTTAATGTGCGGGGATCGCTGGTCGTTGCGGACTCGGTTGGCCGAAGGGCCTGTTTCCGCGCTGTATCTCTAAACTAAACCAAACTAAACTAAAACAACTAAAATGTATCATGTGATTTTAAAATAAACTCACACTTTGCAGTGGTATCACTATTTTTAAACCTTGGGAGAAATGTTTGTATAATTTTTTATTTAATATCAAAAAATACTTTATTCAAGTAATAGATATCGCTTACAAAACATCTTCTTTTTTAACAAACCCATCCGACATTTCCGGAGGTTACACATTCGATACAGGCATTCACTTCCAAATTTAATGTTTGTATAATGGTGATGTTATTAATTATTGGGAAATCAAGACTTAATGATATAGAAAACCAGAGTCAGTATAAATACGAATTCAATGTCCATCAGAGCAAGGATGAGGTAGCACTAGAAAGGGTGCAGGGAGATTTTTGTGAATATTGGTAAGAATGAAGAATTTATAGCCATGAGGAATGTTTAGTTTAAGGTTGTTTTCTTTGACATACAGTAATATATAGGAAATATACGGTAAACCTTTGTTATTACAGACCTTTCGGATGGATGTTATTTATAGCGGACTGTCTCTTTAAGAACACAGGCTGCTAGTTACACTGTGGAGGTCACTGAAATTGCCAAGCCATGGAAATTGCCAAGTCATAGAAATTGCCAAGTCATTGAGATTGACAAATCATTGAAATTGCCAAGCCATGGAAATTGACAAGTCATTGAAATTGACAAGCCATTGAAATTGACAAGTCAGCGAAATTGACAAGGCATTGAAATTGACAAGGCATTGAAATTGACACACAATCGCTTCGATCGACACCTAACACCATTGAACAATGCATCAAAACGGTATTTTCAGCTTGCAGTAACAAAACTACATTTTTAGCTGTTAAGAACTTCGTACACTCAGCAGGTTAGGCAGGTTAGTGTCTTTGGAAGGAGAATCGGAGTCAACATTTAAGGTCAATGTCCTTTTGCCCTGGTGGGCAGCTGTTCGTGGGAATCTCACTTGGAGCGGGAAAGTGTTTCCTCACCCCGCCACACAGCCCCAGACCTCCCATTTTGCTCAGTCTCTGAACGCAGCAATCTGCAGCAGGGGCAGTAGTTAATGCTGTGCCTCAGCTGCGCTGCACAAGGTGGTGCCGGGCAGCCATCTTGGATGTGGTGAGGGAGGTCCACTCAGTGACGGGGCTCCAGGATTCTGACCTTGACACGGCAATGGGGGGGGGGGGGGGGACAAACCCTTCCGCGGTTATAGCGGACAATTGGCAATAACAGACACCATCACTCCCCCCCCCCCCCCCCCCTCATTATAACAACGGTTTACTGTATTGGACCTAGATGGAATAGACAAATGATCTATTTCCCTTAACAGAGGGGTCAACTATAGAAGATGTGGATTTAAAGTACTTGGTGGAAGGATAAAGAGGGAGATTGAAAGGCTGGTAGAGACAGGGACCCTCCCTATGTTTCTTGGATATCCATTTGAAATATGCTTCCCCTCATGTCCAAAGACCCAGGAACTGGAGAGTAGATTTGAACTGTGTATTCATTCGTATGAGCATCATGGCCAAAATGACAGCCTTCAGTGTGTTAAAGTTCTGTGATTCCATGATTCTACACATTCACACCCACAATCTTTTGCTACCCTTGAATGGCATAAGGTAGAACAGCTCCAAAAAGAAGTAAAATAACGAGCGCAAAATAAATATACAACCCGTTGCCTGTAATAACATCTACAAAAATGATTGTAATTTTCTGTGGTCAAAGTTTTTAAATCGAAGAAGTATTTATGCTTCTGCAGTTTAATAAAACAGCAAATTATAATTTTGCTGTGGTTTTCATGTTTATAAAGAAACGTAGTGCTACTACATCTATGTGAAGATATAAAGGTTTTATAAAGGCGAAGGTAGACACAAAATGCTGGAGTAACTCAGCGGGACAGGCAGCATCTCTGGAGGGAAGGAATGGATAACGTTGCGGGTCGAGACCCTTCTTCAGACTGATAACTTTGTAGTGGCAATATTTCCTGTTTCCCAGTTTCCTCTTTATCTGAAGGGCACAGCTGGTTGGTGATCGTGACTTCCTGTACGAACCCACGTAGGAGATGGAAAAAATACAATGTGAAAATGGGCTGTGCATTGTTCCTACTTGGTTTCTACATTAATTTGCCCCTTGCTCTGTTAATTATTCATTCCGACAATAAAATAAAGTTGTTTCACATTGGCACATGGGAAATGGCTGCTTCGGCCTAGTCTGCAAACTGTGATGGACACAGGATCTGTTGTCAATTTTTGCGTATGTTGAATATAATCCTCGTCCTATATCTGTCTTTTCTATACATGTCGAAATGTTCATTAAAATAAATGGGTTGCTTCACCTACTGAGTCTTTCCAGCATTTTCTGTGTTTTTATTTCAAATTGTTAGCATCTGTTGGATTTTGGTTTTGAATTTGTGCACTTATATTTTTGAGTCTTTTCCTCTTGCCCACAGATTACGTTTCCTCTTGCCCATGTAGATCATCCACATGGAAAAACTGCCCAAAGGCCCATTAAAACTGCACTGAGGTCAAACTTGAATCATAGGCCCCAAATGACTTTGATAATACTAAGACATCCAGTTAATTCAGGACTGTGTACATAGGGTTGCCAACTATCTCACTCCCAAATACGGGACAAGGTGATGTCACCGCCCCGCGCCCCACGTGACCTCACCCAGCCATGGGCCATGT